>NC_080677.1:68082840-68707840 GCF_030445035.2 Dasypus novemcinctus
TTGTTGATCCCTGGTGGAAGCACTCCTCCTTTTGGAAATAAGACCTGTTGACAAGCAGAATTTCAGGTTACAAGGACAGGAAACAAAAATGTTCCTAGTGGATCACTAGAGGTAATAGTGAGTGGAGCCACTCCTATTTCTACTCCTTGATTCCTGAACCCATGAATCCTGGCTACAGGAGAAACAGCACCATAAAGTGGAAGCTGATTTAGAGCATACACAGTCTCCTGGAGGACACTGCCTCAGCCCTGCAAAGTATTGCCACCCAGTTGGTGCTGTAATTGAGTCTTCAAAAGGCCATTTCATTCCACTGTTCTATCAATTCAGCTGCTTCAGCATGATGGGGAAAATGGTAAGACCAGTGAAGACCATGAGCATGTGCCCATTCCCACACATCATTTGCTGTGAAGTGGTTTCCTTGATCAGAAGCAATACTGTGTGGAATATCATGGCAGTAGATAAGACATTTGGTAAGTCACAGATGGTAGTTTTGAAGGAAGCATTGCCTGTAGAGAAGGCAAACCTTTATATGGAGTATGTTTCTATTGCAATTAGAACAAATTGCTGTCCCTTCTATGTTGGAAGTTGTTCAATGTAATTGTTCTGCCACCAGGTAGCAGCTGATCACCTTGGGGAATGGTGCCATATCAGGGCCTTAGTGTGGGTCTCTGCTGCTGGCATATTGGGCAATCAGCAGTGGCTGTAACCAAGTTGCCTTGAGGAGGTGAAGTCCATGTTGCTGAGCCCATGCGTATCTCCATCCCTCCCATCATGATGACTTTGTTCATGAGCCCATTGGGCAATGACAGGAATGGCTGGGGAAAGAGGCTGAGTGCTGTCCACAGACCAGGTTATTTTCACTTGATTATTAAAATTTTCCTCTGTTGAAGTCACTCTGTGGTGAGCATTTATGTGGGATACAAGTTTTTTCATGTTTTTGGCCCACTCAGAAAAGTCTATCCACTTACTTCTGCCCCAGAACTCTTTCACACCAATATGTCCAATTATGTTCTGTCTAAGACCCTGACCATCCAGCCAAACCTTTGGCAAAAGTCCATGAATCAGTGTACAGACACACCTCCAGACATTTCTCCTTCCAAGCAAAATGAGGAACCAGGTACACTGCTCAAAGTTCTACCAACTAGAAGGATTTCCCTTCACCACTGTCCTTCAGGGATGTCCCAGAAAGGGGCTGAAGTGTAGTAGCTGTCCCCTTTCAAGTGGTACCTGCATATAACATAGAGCCATCTGTAAACCAGGTCCAACTTTTCTCTTCTTCAATCAACTGATCATAAGGAACTCCTCAAGAAGGTGTAACTGTGGTCTGGGAAAGATAAGGTAATATGACAGGAGTGGTGACCATGGGTATTGGGCCACCTCCTCATATAACTGACTTGACCCTGTAGTCCTATCTTATATGTAGCACTTTCAATTTATGACTTTATGATGGAGTGTTGCTGTGCATGCCCAACTTTATGATTTTCTGAGTCAGAAAATATCCAGCTCATAAGACAAAACTCAGGTCTCATGGTAACTTGGAGACCCATGTTTAAAAAGCTTTCAGTCTCTACTAAGGGCCAGCAGCAGGCCAAAAGTTGTTTCTCAAAAGGAGACGAGCTTTCTGCAGAGGATGGCAAGGTTTGTTGCAAAATCCTAAGGGTCTTCATTGTGATTCTCATATAGGGACCTGCCAAAGGCTCCAGACAGCATTATTTACCACTGACATGACCAGCACCATTGGATCTGCTGGGTCATATGGCCTAAGAGGCAGTACAGCTTGCACAGTGGCCTGGATCTGTTGCAGAAACTCCTGTTCTTCTGGTCCCCTCTCAAAACTAGCAGCTTTTCTGGTAATTAGGTAAATGAGACAGAGTAGCTCTCCCAACTGAGAAATATGTTGTTTCCAAAATCCAAAGATACCAACTAAGCCATGTGCCTCTTTTTTGATTTTGAGAGGTGCCAGATGCAACAGCTTACACTTTACAAGGGGTATCTTGACATGTTCCACACCATTGGACACCCAGAAATTTTATCGAAGTGGAAGGCCCATTTTTTTTATTGAATTTTATCTCCCATCCTCTCTTACTGAAATGGCTTACAATCCATCTTGAGTCTTTTGGCCTATGTGTTAGCCAGCCACCTGAACAAACAGAGCCTTTTCTAACATGGCAAACATGGAATCCAGAATCTCTGCTTAGTGGGCCCATACCAATAAATTCAGCCTGATTCAACTTTATATTCCTTCCTCCATTATCTCATACCCTTAATATCCATTTTTACACATAGTCCCCTGATTTCTTTTCATAAAAATAGGAAAACATGCAGTTCTTTTAGGGTATGACATACTTTCTCATGGGTCATAGTTTATAATTCACCTTTGGAATTTTTAAAATTTATTTTAGTTATAGGTCTGAAAGAGAAGAGGCTGGCAGGGGTGGGAAAGGAGAAGCATTTGAAGTGTCTCACAAGTCAATTACCTCAAGGCATTCCCTTGAAGTTTCATCTTGTGTGACAGGATTAATCTCTTCAGGTCAGGGTTGACTGGCAGACTCCACAGGGCAGGGTGAAGATTAGGGGATGGTTTCTTCAGGGCAGGGAGATGGTTGAGACTCTTTGTGGTAGGCTGGAGATTGTGTAGTGCAGGCTTGAGTTTGAGTGGTACCCTCCTCCAGGCAGGGAGGAGTTTGGAACTCTTTAGGGCAGGCTGAAGACTGGGTGATGCAGGCTGCACACTGAAGGGTGGGGAGGACGTTTGGATTCCTTGGGGTAAGTAGATGTTGGGTGGTACATGGTTTATATTGGGTGGTCTCCTCATACATTGGGGCAGACCACTACAGGTTTATCTGGCAAAGTCTCAGCAGAATTTAGGGTCTCAATGACCTCACTGCCATCATCATCAACCCTTATGTTTCCTTCCCAATCCTCAGGATTCCACTCCTTTCCAATCAGTGCCTTTAGTTTAACAGCAGACACCCTGAAAGGTTGAGATTTTAGTTTCTCTTATAACTCTGCTACCCATACCATGAAGCTCTGGGTCTGGTTTTTCAGAGATCTGAAGTCTATGCTTCACAGAACAAGATTTTCTGTTAGAGCATACATAGAAATTTTCACATCTTTCAGATGGCACTTAAGTTGCAATTTTTAAGCCTTCAGCTCATTCCTTTCTTCTGTAACTGTATCCAGTGTATTTAGAAATAGCCAGCCAACTTCACTGTATCTTTTAACTCTACAAAACTTTGTTAAAGTATTAAAAACACTCCCACCCAGATCCTTGCCTCTTATAAGCATGGAGGTAGTCATATCCAGTGGTGATATTTAGTGTATCTCTATTGCCAGCTCATGTCATGGACTATCAGTGGCCTCTTGGTGATTGGAAACAGAGTTATTAGTGCCCTTGAATCTAATCAGAGTAGAGAGTGAATTGCAAAAATCCTAGAATTAATTCAGAAATCCCATTTTTAAGATTCTGTTTCTCAAGAACCACTCCTGGTACTAAGCTGTATAAATCAAGGTTCTCTAGGGAAACAAAAGTGACAGGAGATATCTGTAAATAGTGTAAGATTTTATAAAATTGTCTCACATTATTGCAGAGATGCACACATCCAAATTCTATAGGGCAGTTTGCAAGCCAGGGACTTAGATGAAAGTCCTTGTTGAATTTCCCAGGAAATGCTAGCTATCTGAAGTAGAAATGGGGATTCTCAATCTGAATGCTGAAATCACTTCTTTTAAGGCCTTCAACTGACTGGATGATAAGTCAAATCAAATTGCTGGTGGCACTCTCCTCAGGTAATTTTAGATGTAGTAAGCCATATATGCAATCAACTCACTGATGATTAAAGTCCATAAAGTGTCATTGTATTACAATTAGTCCAGTGCTTGCTTAACCAAACAACTGGGCACCATTACCTTACTGAGTTTATATATTAGCCTAACCATCATATGCATGCATGGTTAACTCTAAGTTTCACTTTTGCCTGGTGTCATGTCCATTAGGCAAAGTTTGTTTTCACCTCAAACTGTAACACAAATCATACCATTGTTTGGGCCTATGACTAAAATTTCTATTTCCTGGAAGATTTGGGGGAGCTAGAGTTTAGGGTCTATCCTTTATAGTATATCTACCAGTAAGATTTCTGGAGCTATAAATTTCCCTTTGGGTTGGTATATCTAAATATGAACCCATCTGGTGGCCCTGTTGGGCTATCAATTACTAGGGGATCTCAATTCACTATTATCCCCTTATTGGGTAGCCACCATCCATAAATGTTGTGAAACAATGAAAAAGTTATAGCAAAAGGGAAAAGTGTTATTTGTTGTTTAGATGAAGAGGCAGTCATCTTGGACCAGAAAGTGGGCTGGGTTTTCCTTGAGGTGTATGAGTATTAGAGGTATTTTAGGAGGCTGAAGATAATTTGTGTGGGACACATGGAACACTATTGTTCTGGAATTGGGGACAATTAAAGCTTGAGGAAAAAATTTAACTCACTTTGATATTCATTTACTAAGTCATTTAAGTATTAGCTCATTGAGGAGGCCCTAGTGTCTCTTGATGAATCTTGACACCTAGGAGAAGAACAGTAAGTGAAAGTTTCACATAATCCCTTGTTTGAGTACCCACTGTTGGCCAGTATGGGAAGTGAAATGGCTTCTCCAATCTGAGTCAATAATATGAGGAGAACCAAAAGAAACCAGGATAGAATTGGTGAAGCCATGAATTGTGAAGCCATGAATTCCCCAATTGCATGATACATGGGAAAGGCCAATATGGGGCTGGCATACCTGATAACTCTAGGACTGATGGTAAGTGGTCCTATGCAATTAATATGGCAGCATGAGAAAAGTTTATATTCCATCCCCAATTCCCCAATTTATCATTCCATCTATGGGATGTCAAAGTTTGGCTTTGGGGCCCAAGTAACAGTCTTCAGTAACTACTCTGGCCAGTGATGTTCCTGGAGGCAATTACTAATCCCTTTTTATGTGTTCACTCCACTAGGCATAAGGAGCATTTGTGCTCTTAGGTATTATGGTTTGAGGCCATCAGTTGGTAGGAGAAGCTTGGGGTTCTGAGTGGGTAGTATCTGATGGACCTTTGAGATATGTTGTGCAGGAATGTAATATATTTTAGGCATTTTATTGGCAGTGTCATTAAAGAGTGACTTTGGTGTGGTGAATTGAGAAAATGCAGAAATGTATGGCAAATAAAAGGATGGGTGAAGCTGTGAGCTGTTTCCAAATATGGAGCTCCCTCATACAGTCTCCTTTTTATGAGAATATTGTCTTGTTTTCATTGGCCTGACATATTACCAGCCTGTTGACCACTGACCAGGGATATTCCATGTTCATGGACTGGAATATATAATTAAGATGCCAATATTAACCCAAAGCAATGTATAGATATAATGCAATCCCAATCAAATTTCTAGAAACCTTCCTTGAAGAAATGGAAAAGCCAATCATCAAATTTATATAAATGGATAAGGGACCCAAAGCTAAAGCCACCTTGAAAAAGAAGAATGAAATTGTAGGATTCACATTTCCCAGTCTTAAAAATTATTACAAAACTAAAGTAATCAAGACAGCATGGTACTGGCACAAAAAAGGATATGTAGACCAGGAGAATACAACTGAGTTCAGAAACCAACCCTCACATTTAGGGCCAACTGATTTTTGACATAGTGGCAAAGACCACACAACTGTGAAAAAATTGTCTCTTCAAGAAATGTTGCTGGGAAAACTGGATCTCCACTTGCAAAAAAGAAAGTTCCCTACCTCACACCATATACAAAAATGAACTAAAAATGGATTAAAGACTTATCTATAAGAGCTAGAGCTATCAAACATCTAGAAGAATACATAAGGAAACACCTCAGAACCTTGTATTTGGTGATGATTTCTTAAACTTTATACCTAAAGCACAAGCAACAAAAGAAGTTTCTAACAAAAAGAAAACGCTTCTGCAACTTGGTGTCAAAGGGGGGCATTTTCACTGTTAGAGTTCGACTTTGGGTCTCTTTTTTTCTGAATGCTCATGTAAATGATATACCCATTGCACCATCCCAATTTATCTAAGTGACAATTGTGCCTTTTCTATTGTTTATTAATGGACATCTGCCTTAGTAGTTATAACCACTATGTATGGTGCACTTTTTCCATGTCATAAATATCCAAGTCAAGTGGGGAAAGGGCACAGAATTTGTAGCAGGGTTAGTTTCCAGCTCCTCCTTAGGATCCCATATGACTTTTCAGTTGTCTCAGTCTTTTTATAGGCCACCCACAACATTTTGGGCACCCACAGGGTGCATGGGGACCAGAAACATGAAAATATTGAGCCCTCAAAGTTCCAGAGACCTTAAGCAATTTAAATGGTTTGGGGTTTTTAGTGATACCAGCCAGTTATCTAATTCTCTGGGATGAAAGTTGCAACTCAGACCCCATATTAAAGACTCAGTGACCGATATCTATATTTACCTTATCTTTTTGCTCAAAAATCTTCATGAATAGTTTGAACCTCAGTCTCCTAAAATTACTGTGTTTTGATTTCAAGCTCCTTTTCTCCCATGGATTTAACCTATAATGAACTAAACTGGAAACTCTTGTGAGGTATCTTAATGGCCTGTATATAGGCAGCTGACTCTGGTTCTAAAGTGTCTCACTTGACTTCAGAGGGCTCTGGATTGGCATCCAGCAGAGCTCTGGTGACCAAGTCACCCTTAGGTAGGGTCTCCAGTCCCTGGAATCTGAGGAGGACTGCCTCTGCCTGTTGATATGTGGCTGAACTCAGTAAAGCCTAAGCACATTGTTGGTCTCCTCAGAGTTCTTTGGAGGTGCTGGTAAGAGACACTCTTGATGACTTATATTTGGACCTCAAGTCTTGTACCACAGATAGGCATTGATGGGATCCATGATGACCCTTAGTGTTGGGGACAAAGAACCATGGAAGCACTTTTTATGACAGAAGTTGTAAACTTACAAAACAAAGTGTTTTGTACTTACATTTCTGTTTTGTACTTACAATTCTGCAAAGTGCAGAATTCCCATAAACACCTCACTATCAACACACTACACTATGGTGGCACCTTTGTTACAGATTAGAGATAATATCAGATTATTATTGCCAGTTCCATAGCTTACATTTGGCACACTTTTCATACTCCCTCATTATCAACAAAGTATATCTTTTCATAGATGCACGAATATTACATTATTACTGTTAACTGCAGTCCATAGGCCATTCCAGTTGTATTTTTCCCATGTTTCTCCACATTCCCACAACACTGCAATAGTGATGTATATCTGCTCTAGCTCACAAAGGACACTCTTGCGTCTGTACCAACAACCACAATACTCATTCACCACTGGGTTTACTGTGTTAGTCAGCCCCTAGATTATTTTCGAGCTTTCTGTCAATTGGAATTTACATCCCTTACCCTTTTCAGCCACATTTCCATTTACAAAACAGCTTTTACTCACTATAATGTGTTACCATCAACTCTATACAATTCCACACTTTTGTAGTAAAGTTAATTAAAATTTCTACATGCATTAAACATCAATAGTCCATCTCAGTCCTCTACTTATCTCCTTTAAGAATCCACCACCTACCACCAGGTCTTGAAGGTATTTTCCTACATTTTCTTCTAGAAGCTTTATGGTTCTTGCTTTTATATTTAGGTTTTTGATTGATTTTGAGTTAATTTTTTCTAGAAGGTGTAAGAAAGGGGTCCTTTTTCCTTCTTTTGGCTATAGATATCCAGTTCTCCTGGCATTATTGGTTGAATGGACTGTTGTGTCTGAGCTGGATGGATTTGACAGGCTTGTCAAAAATCTCTTGACCCTAGGTGTGAGGTTCCATTTCTGAACCAACAATTCAGTTCCATTGGTCTATGTGTCTGTCTTTATGCCAGTACCATACTGTTTTTACCACTATAGCTAGGTAATAAGACTTAAAGTCTGGAAGTGAGAGTCCTCCAATGTCACTTTTCCTTTTTAAGATTTTCTGGCTTCAGGATCCCTCACCCTTTCAAATAAATTTGACAAACAGGCCTTGCATTTACTTTTAAAATGCTGTAGTGGATTTTTAAAATCAGGATTGCACTGAATCTGTATATCAATTTGAGTATAATCGACTACTTAATGATATTTAGATTTCCAATCCATGAGTCTGGAATATTCTCCTAATTATTTGGGTCTTTTTAAAAATTTCTTTTAGCAATGAGTTGTCATTTTCTGAATATGAGTGTTTTACATCATTGGTTAAGTTTATTCCTAAGTATTTGGATTTTACCTGTCATATATTATTTTCACCACTCTTTTGAGACTTTTAATTACTTTTACTGATATAATCCTCATTTCTACTCTCTTCCAAACCTCTACCTCCTTTATTTTTTCTTTTCAGGCTCTGGCACACATTTTATTATTTCCTGTAAAACCATTTTCTTGGTTATAAACTCTCTCAGTTTCTGATTATCTGTGAGTTTTCTAAACTCATTCTCATTTTTGAAAGAAAATCTTGCTCGATATAAAATTCTTTGCTGGAAGTTTTTCTCTTGCATTACCTTATATATATATACATACCACTGAGTTCTTGCCTCCATGGTTTCTGATGAGGAATCAGCAGTTAATCTTATTGGGTATCCCTAATATGCTATGCATTGCTTTTCTCTTGCTGCTCTGAGTTCTCTCTTTGTCTTTGGCATTTGACATTCTGATTAGCCTGTTCTCAGAGCTGGTCTATTTGGATTTATTCAGATGGGTGTACGTTTTATTCTTGGGCATGGGTTTCTATGTCCTTCAAAAAGGTTGGGGAATTTTCTCCCATTATTTCTTCAAATATTCCTTCTGTGCCTTTACCCTTCTCGTCTCCTTCTGGGATGCCCATGACACATATATTGGCATGTGGTTTGCTGACATTTAATTTCCTGAGAACTTTTTCAATTTTTTCCAATCTTTTCTTCATCTGTTTGTTTATATGTTCACTTTCACAGGCCATTTCTTCAAGTTCACTGATTCTTTCTTCTGCCTTCTCAAATCTGCTAGTATGATTCCAGTGTATTTTTTATTTCATTTATTGAGTCTTTCATTCCCATAAGATCTGCTAGTTTTCTATGTATGCTTTCAAATTCTAATTTGTGCTCATCCAGTGTCTTCTTAATATCCTTAATTTCTTTAGCCTTCTCTTCAGTCTAGGGCATTCTTTCCTTTTCTCCTTTGATGGTTGTGTAGTAGGAACCAAGGATGTAATTGGTGCTGTAAGCTGCGGAGACTCAAGCTGCCCTTATTTCCCCAGGGACTAGTGAAGCTTCTCCCAACTTTCTCCTTTGCCAGGGGTAGGAACAGATCCATTGCTGTGTATAATATTCCAAGCCATGCAAGCTTAGACTTCAGTTGTCCAGAAAGACTAATGAACTTCAAGCCCATATCTCCCCTGCATAGAGTGGGGATGGAGCTGCAGGTGTGGACTGTAAATTATGCCATGTGGGTACCAAATGACCACAGTTGCCACAGTAGATTTTTGATTATTCAGTCTGCCTGCAGAATGTACCTGCAGTTATCTGGAGAGGCTGGTGCAGGGTCCACCAGCTTCCTTCCTGCTAGAGTTGGGCCCTTAACCTAAGTGAGGGCTACAGACCAATGTGGGTGAAAGAAGCTGGTCCCCACTGTCACTGTGATTTTCAGTCAGCCTGGCTTCCCCTCATGCTTAGGGTAGAGTCAAAATGGCAGCTACCTGCCTCTTTCTGACTTAGACAGGTTCAAACTTTAGCTGTTCTTAGGGTTTTACTTTAGCCAGTTGAATTTACTAATCAGTAACTGAAGTTGGTGGCCAACCAGCTCTTCCTCCCTGTTTTTGGGAAATGGAGCTTTCAATTCTAGTCACAGAATAGCTCCCTAGGTGGCTTGTGCTGCCAGTGTAGGATAATCATCACCTCTGTACTTTCCCAGAAAGGCTGGCACAGGTACCCCCAGCTTCCTCCCTGCTGGATGTGGGGCTAGGGCTTATGCTAAAGCTGCAATCTGATCTGATGTAAAGAAGCAGGTTCCTACCAGTGCTGTGATTTTCAGTCAGCCTGGTGTCCCCTTATGCCAGGGATGGAGTTAAAATGGCAGCTACCAGCCTCTTTCTGACTTGGTTCAAACTTTAGCTGCTCTTAGGACTACACTTTAGTCCACTGAATTTACTAATCAGTAGCTGAAGTTGGTGCCTAATCATCTCTTCCTCCCCCTTTTTTTTGGGAAGTGGCTCTTATAATTCTAGCCACAGAATAGCTCCAGAGGTGGCTTGTGCTGCCAGAAGAGGATGGGCACTGGCCTCCAGGGCATGAGTTGCTCCACTTATGAATCTTCTATGCAGATGGATTGTCTCCACCATGATGCTCTTCTGGTGTCCTGGAGCCCACAGATATCTCTGACTGATTACTAACTGCCCTGTAGCATGACAATTATTCTAGGAGCTCCTTACTCTGCTGCCATTTTGCTGGTTGTCTTTGTATGATATATTTTAAATTTTTAAATTTAAATAAAATTTTTAAAGGAGATTTAGATTACATAATTGTTACAGAAAAAAAAATACTAGGGATTCCTCTAAGCCCTATTCCCTCCGCCTCCCACACTTCCCTGCACTAACAACATCTTTCAGTAGTGTGGTACACTAGTTGCAATTGAACACATTCTGAAGCATTGCTTCTGGCCATGGACTACAGTTTACAATTATAGTATACACTCTGTCCACACAATTTTGTAGGTTATGACAAAATTTGCAAAGACCTGTATCTGTCACTGCAATGTCCTGCAGGAAAACTCCAATGTCCCAAAAATACCTCCTATCCTTCCCTTTTCCATCCTTCAGAACCTCTGGTAGCCACTGCCTTTATATCAACTATAAGATTTCTTCCATTGCTAGAATAATAAGTCTATAGTAGAAAAATACTAAGTGTAATTTATCTATTGTTTATTCTCCAGTCTTGAGGATTTGGGAATGGTGACATCCACTCTGCTTTTATTTGAGAGGGGGCCTAAATCCCAAGGGAAAAATGGATGGAACTATCTTGATTGCAGTTGCAGACAGTCTATTCCTTGAGATGGGTATTGTCCATCATCATCTCCTTGTTAGTTGTCCTGGGTGAGTTGAATGAACCGAAGAGTAGGTTTTGCAGCTCTGTTGAAATTCAGGGCTCAACTGGTATATAGACTGACCAAAGATTTAAGTCTCTGGGGCATATATTTACTAAGTATAGTGATAATTATATGTTCAAATAAAAGGGGCAAAAAAGTGAATTTTGGTACAAGGTATGGTGTTTTTTGTTACAGTTTTTTTTCTTTTTTCTTTTGTATATTTCCATCACCGTTTGATGAAGAAATTAGGCAAAAATAATTTGACTAAGTTTGTGTGAGCATGTCTGTGGTCTCCTTTCTGTTCCATTAATCAATATGTCTCTTCTTACCTCAGCCACAGTGTATTCTTTTTACTGTAGTTTTATAATAAGTTCTGAATTTGGATAGTATGAGTCTTACAACTTTGTTCTTTTTCAGAATCATTTATCTATTCTAGTCCCTTAGCCTCTCCATAAAATTTTTAATCATTTTGACAATATTGGTAAAAAAAAAACCTTCCAGAGATTTTCATTGAACTTGCACTGAGGCTATAAATCAAATTATACAGAATTGACAAATTAAGTATATTAAGTTTTCCAAATCATGGCCATACTTTATATTTACATTTTTATGTTTTCCTTGATTTCTATTATCATAGTTTTCTAGGTTCTAGAATACATGCCCTGTATTTATTTTTTGTTGTGGTGTTTTACATTTATTTCTTCAGTTGATACTTTTGTAAGTGTGTTTGTATGTGTGTATTCTATTGCAAACTCCAATTATAAATTGCTGATATATAGAAATATGATTGATTTTTGTATTGACCATTTATCCTAAAACATCATCAAACACACATATTCATTATAGTAGCTTTTTTTCTTTTTTTGATTCCCTGTGATTTTCTGCATAGACAATCACACCAACTAAGAAGGGATTTTTTTTTCTCTTCATTATGTCTTTCATTTTTTTGTTTTGTCTTATTGCACTGTCTAGGACTGTCAAAACAATGTTGACAATGAGTGAGAGAGAGGACATTTTACTGTCTTCTTATTTTTAATGGGAAGAATTCAATTTATCAGCATTACATAGGTCACTGTAAGGTACAGGCTTTTGTTGTTTGCTGTTTTTGTTCTGTAGATGTCCTGTATTAGGTTAAGGAAGTTCCTTTCTAAACATACTTTGCTAAGAATATTTATCATCAATTGCTTTTGCATTTTATCCTACTTTCAGAGTCTGTGAGAATCATTTTTTCTATTTTATTCTGTTAATATGGTGAATTATGTTTGTTTGCTCTTTACATATTAAATAAACCTTGCTTTCTGGTGAAGAATCCTAGTTTTCATGATAACTAATCTATATATATATATATATATATATGAATTAAATTTCCTAATATTTTGTTCAGGGTTTTTGTGTCTATGTTCATGAAAACAGGTCTCCCTTGTTTTAAAAAAATATCTGTGATTGGTTCTAGACTTTTTAATTTGGAGTTTCCCCTTCTCTTTTATTTTCTCGAGAGAATTGTATATAATTGCTATTATTTATTCCCTAAATATTTAATAGAATCCTTTAGTGAAACGACCTGGGCCTGGTGTTTTCTTTTCTGGTAAGATTTTTTACTGTAAATTCAACTTCTTTAAAAGATACAAAGCTGTTCAGTTTTTCTATTCTTGAGTGAGTTTTATTAGTCTGAGTCTTTCAAGGAATTGCTCCATTTCTTCAAGTTTCTGAATTTATAAGCATAGATTTGTTTATAAGATTCCTTTCTTTTCTTTCTAATGCCCAAAGGGTCACTTGTATTGTCTCCTGCTAGTATTAGGAAATTCTGTTTTCTCTCCTTTATGTGTGTCAGTCTGGGTATCACTTTATTAATTTAACCAATCTTTTCTAACAATCCATCTTAGGTTTCATTGATTTTTTTCCAATGTTTTTATGTTTTCACCGATTTCATTACTTTCTGTTCTAATTTGTAACATTTCCTTCCTTCTGCTTGTTTTGTATTTTATTTGCTTTTCTTTCTCTACTTAAATTGTTGCATTAGGCCATTGATATGAGACCATTCTCTTCTAATATATTTTACATTATGAATTTCCTTCTAAACAATGATTAACTGTATTCCACACATTTTGAAATGTTCTATTTTTTATTCAGTTCAAAATGTATTTAAATTTCCATTGAAATTTCCTCTTTGATCCATGGGTTATTTAGAAGTATGTGGTTTAATTTCCAAATATTTGGGAGATTTTCTAGATATCTTAATGCCAGAGAATTCTATTTGAATTCATTATGTTACAAGAACATTCTTTGTATGATTACTTTTTCTTTAAATTTGTTAAGGTTTATATTATGACCCAGAGTAGGCTCTATCTTGGAAAGTATTTTGGGAAGAATGTGCATCTTGATGTTCAGTGCAGTGTTCTATAAATGCCACCTAGGCGAAGTGGGCTGTTGAGGTCATTTACATCCAACTGATTTTCTTCTGAATTTTTTAAACAATTATTAAAAAGATTGTTGATAACTGTAAATATAATTATGTATTGATCTTGCTTCTTTGAATTTTTGCTTCAAGTGGGTCCATAAACCTTTTAAAGAATGTGCCTTGGAGAATTGATCTCTTTGTCATTACATAGTATCCTTTATTTTTCCTGCTATAATTTTCATGTCTACTGTCTTATTATCTACTATAAATATAGTTACTCTTGCTTTCTTTAGATAAATGTTACCATAGAACATCATCTTCCATCCTTTTACTTTTAGTCTTCTACTTTAATTGGTTTTAAGATACTGTATTTCCAATAACATTTTGTTTATTGAAAACTAAATTGGGTTTCTTGTAAGTGACACACAATTGGGTTTGCATTTTTTAAATCTGATTTGTCAATCACTGCCCTTTTAGCTACTATGTTTAGAACCTTAACATTTAAAGTGATTCTTTCCATTTTTTCATTTATTCTGTTTCTTTTCTTTACATACATTTTTGTTATTTTCTAAGCATTTTTAAAATAGATTTTTATTGCACAAGTTGTGAATTTACAAAATAATCATACACATGTATAGATTGCCCATACAACACCTTTTCACCAATATACCAAACGGCTGTGGAACATTTGTTTAAGATTATGAGATAATATAATTACTACTAACTATGGTCTATAGAATGCATTTGACATATTTTCCATACCACTCTTTTATTGACAGTACATTTTTGGCATTTATGCAAGAATATTACAATATTGCTGTTAAATATAGTCCACAGGTTACATTAACTGTTTTTTCCCACACTTCTCCACATTTCCATCACCATGCAATAGTGATGTGCTTCCATTTTAGTTCACAGAAAGACATTCTTGCATTTGTACTATTAACCAGAATTCTCATCCACCTTTGCATTCACCAATTATTCAGTCCCTAGATTATGCTCTACCTTTCTTTCAATTGACACTTACATCCATATACTATCCTTTACAGCCACAATCCCTTTTATTAAACCAGATGCTACTCACTACAATGTGTTACCATCAACTCTATCCGTTTCCCCATTTCTGTATTCAAGTTAATTAAAACTTCTACACACATTAGGCATCAGTACTCCTTCAGCCCTCCTTTTATCTCCTAATAACTTATATTCTAGGTTTTAACTCCATGCATTTATTTTTCATATTTAGTTCATATTAGTGAGACCATGCAATATTTGTCCTCTAGTGCCTGGCTTATTTCACTTAGATGTCTTCAAGATTCATCTGTGTTTTCATATGTGTCCCAATTTCATTTCTTCTTACTGTAATATAGTATTCCATCGTATCTACATACCCAATCTTATTTATCCATTCATTGGTTGATGGATACTTGGGTTTTTTCCATCTTTTGGCAACTGTTAATAATGTCACTATAGATACCAGTGTGCAGATGTCTGTTCACATCACAGTTTTCAATTCTTATGGATATATTCCTGGTAGATGAATTGCTGGATCATATGGCAGTTCTATATTTAGTTTCCTGAGGAAATGCCAAACTGTCTTTCAAAGAGGTTACGCCATTTTACAATCCCACCAACAGTGAAGGAGTGTCCCTATTACTCCACATCCTCTCTAGCACTTATTGTTTTCTGTTTTTTAAATAATAGCCATTCTATGTGGTATGAGATGATATCTCATTGTTATTTAGATTTGCGTTTCCCTCAAAGCTATTGACATTGAACATTTTTTCATTTACTTTTGGCCATTTGTATTTCCTCTTTGGAGAAATGTCTATTTATGTCTTTTGCCCATTTTTTTTTTTAATTGGGTTGCTTGCTCTTGTATTGTTGAGTTGTATGATCTCTTTAGATAGAATGGAAATTGAATACTTATCTGATATGTGGTTTCCAAAGATGTTCTCCCATCAAGTGGACTGCCTTTTCACCTTCTTGATAAAGTACTTTGAATCACGAGTGTTTAAATTTGGTGAGGACCAATTTATCTGTGTTTTCTTTCATTGCTTTTGCTTTCAGTACAAATTTCAGAATGCATCACCTACCACCAGGTCTTTTTTTTTTTTAAGATTTATTTATTTATTTCTCTCCCCTCCCGACCCCAGTTGTCTTCTCTCTGTGTCCATTCACTGTGTGTTCTTCTGTGACCACTTCTATCCTTATCAGAGGTTTCAGGAATCTGTGTTTCTTTTTGTTGCATCTTCTTGCTGTGTCAGCTCTCTGTGCCTGTGGTGCCAATCTTGGGCAGACTGCACTTTCTTTCATGCTGGGTGGCTCTCCTTATGGGGCTCACTCCTTGAGCGTGGGGCTCCCCTACATGGGGACCACCCCTGCGTGGCAGAGCACTCCTTGCATGCATCAGCACTGTGTATGGGCCAGCTCCACACAGGTCAAGAAGGCCCGGGGTTTGAACCGTGGACCTCCCATGCGGTAGACAAATGCCCTAAGCATTGGGCCAAGTCCGCTTCCCTACCACCAGATCTTAAAAGATGTTTTCCTACATTTTATTTTTGGAACTTTATGGTTCTAGCTTTTATCCTTAGGTCTTTCATCCATTCTGAGTTAATTATTGTATAAGGTGTGAGATAGGGGATATCCAGTTCTCCCAGCACCATTTATTGACTAGACTGCTTTGCCCTAGCTGGGTGGATTTGACAGGCTTGTCAAAAATCAATTGACCATAGATGTGAGGGTCTTTTTCTGAAATATCAATTTGATTCCATTGGTTTATGTAGCTATTTTTATTCCAGTACCATGCTGTTTTTACTACTGTAGCTAAGTAATATGATTTAAAGGCCAAAAGTGTGAGTCCTCCAACTTTTCCCTTTCTTTTGTAGATGTTTCTGGCTATTTGATGCTTCTTCCCTTTTCAAATAAGTTCTATAATACAATTTTCCATTCGTTTAAAAATATTGATGGAATGTTTTATCAGGATTGCATTGAATCTGTATATCAATTTATGTATAATTGATATCCTAAAAATATTTAGTCTTCCATCCATGAGCACAGAATATTTGACCATTTTTGGGATTTTTATAAAAATTTCTTTCAACAATGCATTGCATTTTTCTGAATACAAGTGCTCTACATCCTTGGTTAAGTTTCTTCCTAAATATTTAATTCTTTTAGTTGCCATTGTAAATGGATTTTTTTTCCCTAGCTTCTTCCTCAGTTTGTGCATTACTAGTGTATAGAAACACCACTGACTTTTGTGTATTGATCTTGTATCCTGACACTCTATTGAATTCATTTATTTTCCCCAGCATTTTGTTGTAGATTTTTTGGACTTTCTAGGTATAGGATCATATATCTGCTAATAGTGAAAGTTTTACTTCTTCCTTTCTTATTCGTCTGCATTTTATTTCATTGTCTTATCTGATTGCTCTAGCCATAACATCTAGCACTATATTGAACAATGATGGTGACAGTGGACACCCTTGTCTTGTTCCTAATATTCGTGGAAAAGCTTTCAGTTAATTTTGTAATCAATATTGTAATATTGAGTACAATATTAGTTGTGGGTTTTTCATATATGGACTTTATTATGTTGAAAAAGTTTCATTCAATTCCTATCTTTAACAGCATTTTTACCAAGAAGGGATGATGTATTTTGTCAAATGTCTTCTCTGAGTTAATAAATAAGATCATATGATTTTTCTTCTTTGATTTATTAATGTTGTGTATTACACTGGTTTTCTTCTGCTGAACCACTTCTGCATGTCTGGGAAAAACCCACTTGATCATTATGAATAATAATGATTATTCTTTTAATGTGCTGTTGGATTCAATTAGCAAGTATTTTGTTGAGGATTTTTGCATCTGTACTCATTTGGGAAATGAATCTGTAATTTTCTGTTTTTGTAATATCTTTATCTGGCTTAGTGATATTTCCTTCATAGAATGTGCATGGTAGTGTTCCTTTCTGTTCAATTTTTTTGAAGAGCTTGAGTAAGACTGGTATTAAATCTTCTTTGAATCCTTGGTACAACTTACTTGTGAAACCATCTGTTCCTGGGCTTTTCATTTTGAGGAGTTGTTTGATGACTGTTTCAATCTCTTAACTTGTGATTGGTCTGTTGAGGACTTCTCTTTTTCTATGGTCAGTGTAGGTTGTTTGCATGTTCCCGTGAATCTTTCCATTTCTTCTAAATTGTCTAGTTTGTTGGTGTATGCTCATAGTTTCCTCTTATGATCTCTTTTACTTCTTTGGGATCAGTAGTAATGTCCTCATTTTCATTTTTTATTTTATTTGCCTCTTCTCTCATTTTTACTTTGTCAGTCTACTGAAGCATTTGTCAGTTTTGTTCATCTTTTCAAAGAATTAACTTTTGGTTTTGTTGATTTTCTATTTTTTTCCCTCAATTTCATTTGTTTCTGCTCTGACCTTTGTTATTTCATTCCTTCTACTTGCTTTGGCTATACTTTGCTGTTTCTTTTCTTTTTTTTCTAGTTTCTCCTGTCATGTAGATAGGTCACTCATTTTAACTCCTTCTTATTTTTTAATGTAAGCATTGAGAGCTATAAATTCTATTTATTTTCACCACTCTTTTTACAATTTAAGTTACTTTTACTGAAATAATCTTCATTTCTAGACTTTCTTCTAATTCTTTCTCTCCTGTCTTTTATTTTCAGGTTATAAAACTTCCTTTAGTGTTCCCAGAAAAGCCAGTCTCTCTGTTACAAACTTTCTCAGTTTCTGTTTATCTGTGAATATTCTAAACTCAACTTCATTTTTGAAACACAATCATTCCAGATATAAGATTATTGGCTGGTCATATTTTCTTTTGCAGTATCTTAAATATATTATACCACTGTCCTCTTGTCTTCATGATTTCTGATTAGAAATCAGCACTTAATCTTATTGGGTATCCCTTATAAGTTATGCATTGCTTTTCTCTTGCTGTTCTCAGAATTTTCTCTTTGTCTTTGGAATTTGAAAATACTCATTTGTTTCATGTCTCAGAGTAGGTTCATTAAGATTTATTTCGATTGGAGTATGTTGTGTTTCTTGGATGTGGATATCTATGTCCTTCAATAGAGTTGTGAAGTTTTCTGTCATTATTTCTTCAAATATTTCTTCTGCCCCTTTTCCCTTCTCTTGTACTTTTGGGAAAACCATGACACATGTATTTGCACATATATTGCAGTCATTTAGGATCCTGAGAGCCTGTTAAATTTTTTTTTCCATTTTTTTCATCTGTTTTTCTGTATGTTCACTTTCAGAGGCCATGTCTTCAAGCTCACTGACTGATCCTTTCTTCATCTTCTTCAAATCTGCTAATATATACTTCCAGGGTATTTTTTATTTCATTTATTGTGCCTTTCTATTTTTCTGTGTATGCTTTCAAATTCTTCTATATGCTCACCCAGTGTCTTGTCTTAAACAAGTCAATATATTGATATATATTAATAAAACATTTGTACAGGGAAAAGATAAAATGGGGGCATAGGGATAACTTTGGGTGGGCTTCAGGAGGCTAGGGATGGGAGGATGGGTCAGATTGCCAAAGAAATTGGGGGGAGGGTAGGGGAACATTTGAACATAGGAGATTGTCAGGTATGTGGTTGAAATTATAATGCAGAGAAAACTCTTCAGAAAATATAATATGGAAGGTTACATGTTTAAGATGCTTAAGGGGAGGCATCTGACACAAGGCAAGCTTCTATGGAGTGTGTGAGTGCTCATTCTTAGTGAATTATATCATTGGGTGGAGACCCGTACTCTGAGAGTGAAGGTATACCCACATCTTGAGGAGGACTGATGTTCTCAAACAGAGGGAATTGTATCTCTTGAAAGAATTGGTGGCTCCCAAAGGGTTAGGACAGTTAAGTATGTCAAGCCCTCAACATTTTTGCAAATATCTCTGAACATGGTTTTTCAAGTAATGAAGATTTATTGTCATGGTGGTCCCTGAGGGGAGAGGGAAAGAGATGTTGAATACATGGAATCAGTGTAACTATGGGACAATGAAGGCATTCCACACGATCATGCAATGATGGATATAGGTCGTGTTAAATTACACCAAAAATGTATACAAATCTATAGGCTAAAATGTAAACCATAATGTAAAACATAAGATAACTAAAAATTCAGAAAATTGTTTAGTCTAAAATATAAACTATAATGTAAAAAACAAACAAACATACAAATACATCCAAGGTGTACACACAATGATATTCAGTATAATCACAGAGCTGTGCATTCATCATTTCAAACATTATGAGAGCATTTTCATGATTTCAGTAATAATAATAATGAACAAAACAGACAAAGAAAATTTCTTACCTCCCAATCTCTCTGTATTTCCCCTGCTGCACATAGCTGCTATTTCTGACTATTCTTGCACAATATTAATCAGTTTTATTGTTATATATTCACATGCCATATGATCTGCCCAAAGTGTATAATCAATGGCTTCCAGTATAATTACAATGTTGCACAGCCATCATCTCAAAAATTTTAGAAAAATTTCATTACTTCAAAAAGAAAGACTCCATGCCCCTTAGCATTCCATCCCCAGCCCTACAAAACCACTAATCTAAATTAATTTTTCTAAATTGATTTATATTTATATTTTATATAAATGGAATAATAAGATATGTGGTAATCAGTGTTTGTTCTCATTCACATAGTTTTTTTTGTTTGCTTATTCATTTTTTGGTTTGATATTAACATTTTGTTGTATTAAACTACATTTGTCCAACTTCAAAGAAAAATGGTCTTGTGTATGCAATTTTACGCATATTCATATTTTCCATAATATATTTAGATTTCACATAATATATTTAGTTCATGATAGCACAGTCAAACAGTATTTGTCTTTTTGTGTCTGGCTTGCTTCACTCAACATAATGTCCTTCAGGTTTATCCATGTTGTCATTTGTTTCACAACTTTATTTCTTCTTACCATTGCATAATATTCCATCATGAATATACTTCACGATTCTTTTATTTATCCATCAGTTGATGGACACCTGGGTTGTTTCCAACTTTTAGCTGCTATCAACATTGGTGTGTAGAATTCTATTCATGTCACTGCTGGTTCCCACGGCAAGTCTTTATTCAACTTTCTTAGGACCTGCAAACAGTCCTCCACAGTGGCTGTACCATTCTACATTCCCACCAGCAGTGAATAAGCATTCATATCTATCCACATTCTCTGCAAAATTTACAGTTTTATATTTTTTTTAAATAGCAGTCAGGCTAATAGGTGTGAAATGATACCTCAATCTCATTGTAGTTTTGATTTTTATTTCCCTAATCATTAGTGATGTTGAACATTTTTTAATGTGTGTTTCTTCATCATGTGTATTTCTTCTTTGGATAGTTTTCTTTCAAGTCTTTTTTCCTTTTTTAATCAGATAATTTGTCTTTTTATTGTTGTTGTATGATCTCTTTATATATCATGGGTATTAAACCCTTATCAGACATGTGATTGCCAAATATTTCCTCCTATTGAGTTGGTTGCCTTTTCACTCTTTTGACAATGTTCTTTGAGGTGCAAAAGTATTGAAATTTGAGGAGGTCTCATTTCTATTTTTTTCTTTGATTGCTCATGCTATAGATGTAAGGTTTAAGAAACTACCATCTATCACAAGATCTTGAAGATGTTTTCCTACACTTTTTTTCCTACAAGTTTTATGGTTGTTGTTTTTATATTTGGGTCCTTGATCCATTTTGAGTTAATTTTTTATGTGTGAAATAGGGGTCTTCTTCCTTTCTTTTGGATATGGCTATCCAGTTCTCCCATCACCAAATGTTGACTAGACTGTTTTGACCTAGCTAGGTAAGCTTAACAGCATTGTAAAAAATCACAAGTGTAGATGTGAGGGTCAATTTCTGAGTTCTCAATTTGGTTCCATTGGTCAATCTTTCTGTCCAGTACTATGATGTTTTTACCACTGTCGCTAAGTAACATGCTTTAAAGTCAGGAAGTGAGAATCGTCCAATTTCAATTTTCTTTTTGAAGACATTTTTGGCTATTCAGGGAAAATTACACTTCCAAATAATTTTGATTATTGGCTTTTTGATTTCTGCAGAAATGGCTGTTGGGATTTTTATTAGGATCGCATTGAATCTGTAAATCAGCTTTGGTAGAATTGACATCTTAATGATATTTAGTCTCTCAATCCACGAACACAGAATATCCTTCCATTTATTTGCCTGCTTCAGTTTCTTTTAACAATGTTTTGTAGTTTTCTGAATACAGGTCCTTAATGTCTTTGGTTAAATTTATTCTTAAATATGTAATTGTTTTAGTCGCTATTAAAAATTGATTTTTTTCTGATTTCCTCTTCAGATTGCATATCTGTAGTGTATAGAAATGCTCTTGATTTTTGTGTATTAATCTTGCATCCCACCACTTTGCTGAACTTGTCTATTAATTCTAGTAGGTTTGTTGAAGATTTTCTAGATATAGGATCATGTTATCAGCAAATAATGAAAATTTTACTTCTTCCTTTTCTATTTGGTTCACTTTTATTTCTTTGTCTAGCCTAATTGCTTTAGCTAGAATTCTAGCACAATATTGAATAATAATGGTGACAGTGGCATCCTTGTCTTGTTCCTGATCTCAGTGGGAAGTTTTTAGTCTTCCACCATTGAGTTCAACGTTAACAGTAGGTTTTTCTTATATGTACTTTGTCATATTGAGAAAGTTTCCTTCTATTCTTATCTTTTGGTGTGTTTTTATCAAGAAAGGGTGCTGTATTTTGTCAAATGCCTTTTCTGCATCAATTGAGAGGATCATATGATTTTCTTCTTCAATTTATCAATGTGGTTTATTACACTAATGGATTTTCTTGTGTTGAACAACTTTTGCATACCTGGGGTAAAACCTACTTGATCATGGTATATAGTTCTTTTAATGTGCTTTTGGATTCTGTATCCAAATATTTTTTTGAGGATTTTTGCATCTATATTCATTAGAGATATTGGTCTGTAATTTTCTTTTTTCAAAGTATCTTTATTTGGTTTTGGTATTAGGGCAATGATGCCTTCATAGAATGAGTTTGGTAGCATGCTTTCCTGTTCAAATTTTGGAAGAGCTTGAGCAAGATAAGTATTAGAGCATCTTTGAATGATAGATAAAATTCCTCTATGAAGCCATCTGGTCATAGGCTTTTCATCTTTGGGAGGTTTTTGATGACTGTTCCAATCTCTTTACCTGTGATTGGTTTGTTGAGGTCTTTTATTTCTTCTAAAGTCAGGGTAGGTGTTTCCTGTTTTTCCAGGAATTTGCCCATCTCATGTACATTTTCTAGGTTTTTGGCAAACAGTTGTTCATACTATCCTCTCGTGATCTTTCTTGCTTTTGCAGGGTCAGTAGTAATGTAACACCTCTCATTTCTGATTTTTTAAATTTGTGTCTTCACTCTTTTGTTCTTTGTCAGTCTAGCTAAGGATGTGTTGATTTTGTTGATTTTCTCAAATACTAACTTTTGGTTTTGTTGATTTTCTTTATTATTTTGTACTCAATTTCATTTATTTCTGCTCTAATTTTTACTATTCTTTATTTCTGCTTGGTTTGGGATTAGTTTGCTGTTCTTTTTCCAGTTCCTCAAGGTGTGCAGTTAGGTTTTCAATTTTAGCATTTTCTTCTTTTTTAATGTAAGCATTGATGACCTTAAATTTCCCTCTCAGCACTGCCTTTGCAGTGTCCCATAGATTTTTATATGTTGTGTTCTCCTTTTCATTCATCTGAAGATGTTTGCTAAATTATCTTACAACTTCTTCTTTGATACGCTGATTATCTAAGAATGTTGTTTAATTTCCATATATTTATGAGTTTTCTTTTTTCCCATCCATTATTGATTTCTAGCTTCTTTCTTTAATGATCAGAGAAAGTGTTTTTTTAAAATATAATTTTAATCTTTTTAAATTTATTGATCCTTGTCTTGTGACCCAATATTTGGTCTATCTTGGAGAACAATCCATGAACACTTCAAAGAACGTATATCCTGCTGTTTGGGGGGTGCAATGCTCTATAGATGTCTGTTTGGTATAGTTCATTCATCATATTATTTAAGTTCTCTGTTTCTTTATTTATCCTCTTTTCAGAAGTTCTAGCCAATACTGAGAGTGGCATATTGTAGCCACCAACTATTATTGTAGAGGCATCTGTTTCTCACTTCAGCTTTGGTAGTATGGGCCACATGTATCTTGGGGCACAGATGTTAGGTGCTTAAATATTTAGTAGAGTTATGTGTTTTTTGTTTTGTTTTGTTTTGTTTTTTTGCTGAATTGTCTCTTTTATTAACATATCATGACCTTCTTCATTCCTTATAGCAGTTTTGCATTTAAAATCTATTTTGCCCAATATTAATATTGCTACTCCAGGTCTTTTTTGGTAAGTTTTTATGTGGAATATCTTTTTCCAACCTTTCACCTTTAACCTGGCTATGTCCTTACACCTGAGGTCTCTTGTAGACAACATATGATGACTATTGTTTTTTATCTTTTCTTTCATTCTATCTTTTTATTGGGGAGTTGTAATAACAAACTAGGTAAGTACTCATTTGGTCACTTTCCACTGATGTGTATCTCTTGTTTTCCTTCAGTTTTTTATGGAGCTGAGAATCAGAGCAAACTCTGCTGGCCCAAATCAAAAGGGAGCCTCCTGAAACTCCTTTTCCCTTTTCCCTTGTAACAGCTGACAGGGAGTAAGCTGTCTGATCTCCTCTCAGCTGCAATGATCCAGAGATTTGGTCCCTGTTTAATATGTTGACGTTGGGGGAAGAGAGCCCTTCCTGGCCACAAGGAAGTTTACTAACTCACAGTTTGCTTTTTCAAGTTCTTCCTCTCCTCTTCTCAACCTCCTGGGAGTTTTGAAGCACTCTCTTGGTCCTCTGGCCCCCAAATTAGGTCCCTTGGGCAGCTTTTGGCTCTGCCTCCATTGCTTTGTGAGAGAGCTGAAGCTTGTCTGCCTAAATCCATGCCATATTCCCACAATCCCCAGTGTCTTTTTAATATCCTTAAGCTTAAATCCATGCCATATTCCCACAATCCCCAGTGTCTTTTTAATATCCTTAAGCTTAAATCCATGCCATATTCCCACAATCTCCAGTGTCTTTTTAATATCCTTAATCTCTTTAACCATCTCATTGAATTTATTAAGGAGATTTGTTTGAACATCTATGATTCGTTGTCTCAATTCCTTTATGTCATCTGGGAGCTTATCTTGTTCCTTTGGACCATATTGTCCTGTTTCTTGGTATGGATTGTAATTTTTTTATTGATTTCTTTGCATCTGGTTTACTAGATGTATTTATTCTGGACTCAGTTTTTCTCTTTAGTTTAGGGCTTTCTGGTCCTTTTTTTCTTCCTGGTTGTATAGTAGGAGCCCAGGATGTAGTTGGTACTGTAAGCTGTGGAGCTGAAGCTGCTTGTATTGTCCCAGGAAGCAATTATGCTTCTCCCACTTTGCCCTCTTCCAGGAGTAGGGACAGAGCCAGAGCCATGTGTAAAAGTCCTAGTCATGAAGGCCTAGACCATCTGTAGTTGCCCAGAGAGACTGATGAAGCTTCATGAACCTTCTTCCCCTGCCTAGGGCAGGGATGGAGCTATAGGGTATGGGCAGCAATCCATGCCATGCAGGTCAAAAATGACTGCAGTTGCCCAGGTAGACTGATGTAGAATCTGGCTCCCTTCTTCCCTGCCAGGTTTGGGGATGGACCCTCCAGAGTGCCCAAAAATCTCATCTGTGTGGCTGACTATGCCTGCAGTTGCTCTGAGAGGCTGGGAGAGTACTGTCCCTCATGAACTTTAGGGATTAGTGATGGAACCACAGGCACCCAATAATTCAATCTTGTAGGCCAAAAGTGTCTCCCATTGCCCAGAAAGTCTCAGGAAACACCAGCCTCCTCCTATCCTATTGGGGGAATGGGAGTGGATCCACAGGCACCCAACAGTTCAGTCCTTGTGGCCAAAAGTATTTGCCGTTGCCTGTAAAGCCTGCAGAAACATTGGTCCTTTCATACTTGGGGTTGGGGATGGAGCTACAGTTGTCTGACTATTCAGTCTGTGTGGGCCAAAAGCACCTGCAGTTACTCAGAGGTTAGGGAAACACCACCCTCCTCTTGTCCTATCTGGGGTGGGGGTAGAGCCACAGGCACCCAACAGTTGAGTTTGTGCAGGACAAAAGTGCCTCCAGTTGTCTTGAGAGGCTGAAACACCAGTCCCACCTATCTTATGATATGTGGGTGGGGGGAATGGAGATGGAATTGAAGGCACTCAGAAAACCAGTTCATGAAGGACAAAAACATGTGCATATTCTATTGGGTTGGAGCTACAGATGTCTGAGTAATCAGTCCGTGTGGGTTGAAAGTGCCTGCATTTGCCTGGAGGGTCTGAGGAAATATCAGCTCTCTCTTATCATATGAGGGCAGAGGGTGGAGATGAATAAAAGGTGCTCAACAACCAGTCTGTGTGGGCCCAAAGCACCTGCAGTTGTACAGAGAGGTTGAAGAAATAGCTCCTCTATTATCCTCTTGGGTTGGGGGGATGGAGCCTCAGGTGTCTGACTATTCAGTCTGTACCAGCCAAAAGCACCTGCAGTTGGCCACAGAGGGTGTGCAGGTTTCCCCTATTCTTTCCTGCTGGAGGTAGGGGCTAAAGCCTATGCTAGACTGCAGTCCATTCTGTATGGAAGGAAGCCAGTCTCTACCATCACTGTGATTTTTAATCAGCCCCACCTCCCCTCATGCCAGGGGCAGTTAAAGTGGTGGCTACTGGCCTCTTTCCAAATTGTTCAAAGCTAAAAGTTCAAACTTTAGCTGTTCTTAGGATTATACTTTATCCAGCCAAATTTACTGATAGGTAGCTGAAGTTGATGCCAGACTGTTTTTCTTCCCCATTTTTGGAAAATGGGGCTTCCAACTCCAGCAACGGAATAGCTGCTGAGGAAGCTTGTGCTGCCAATGCAGAATGGGCACTGACCACCATGGTGTGGGTTGCCCTACTCAGGCAATTTCACTGCAAATGGGCAGTCTCCTCCTTTCATTCTTTCAAGGATGTTGCAGGATGATCTTCTGGTCTCCTGGGCCCAATCCAAACAGGTGCTTTAGGTAGCTCTGGGTGATTACTAACTGCCCTATAGGATGAACTGACTCTTGGAGGTCCTTGTTCAGCTGCTATCTTGCCCCGTCTTCTACACAAATTTTTAAAATGTGTCATGTAAAGGCTAGGCAACTGTGTATCACCAATTCCCCCCTCCTATCCTACATGGTATGGTTGCATGTATATGAATTTTCTATATTAGCAAATAATACCTTATTACCATTTTAACTTTAGGCACTCAGTTATCTTTTGAATGTTTAAAAACAAGAAAAAAATTTTAATTTACTTTTATTTATTCTATTTCCAATGCTCTACATTTCTTCATGTAGATGCAAATTTCTGATTGATATTATATTCCTTCTGCCTGAAAAACTTCATTTAAAATTTCTTGTGGATTAGATAAGCTGACAATGGAGTTCTTTAGGGTTTTTGTTTGTTTCAGAAAATCTTTCTTTATCCTTCTTTTTTAAGGGATATTTTCACTGGCTTTTGAATTCCTTGTGGTTTTTTTTCCTTCCCGCACTTTAAGATGCCACTTTATTGTTTTCTCCCTTGCATGGTTTCTGATGAGAATTTGGCTTTATTTCTTATCCTTGTTCCTCTGTACATAATACCTCTTTTTTTTTTTTTTTGCCTTCTTCCAATATTTTCTATTTGATCTTGATTTCAGCAGTTTGAATATAACATGATATGCCTAAATGTTTTTAAATATGTCTACATTTATCTTGGTATTCTCTGAACTTCTTGGATCTGTGTTTTGGTGTCTGTCATCAATTTTGGAAAATTCTAGGGCAAATTTCTTAAAATATTTATTTTGCCTCATTTACTCTCTCTTGTCCTCAAATTCCTCTTATGCACACTTTAACTGTTTGATATTTTTCCCACCACTACTGAATATTCTCCTCTGTTTTGAGGTTTTTCTTTTTTCTTTTTTAAATTATTTTATTGGGTTTTATGCTCTTTTATGCTCTTTGTTTTATTTTAGTGCTCTCCCTGGTTATGTACTTAGTTGTGTTGAATCTACCAATGAACCTGTCCAAAGCAGTATTCTTCTTCTTTATTATTTTTGTTTCAAAGCTAGTATGTTTTTTTTTATTTCTAGCATTTCCATTTGAATGCTCGTTAGAGTGACCATTATTCAATTGAAATTCCCTGTCTGATCTTAAGTGTTGTCTGTTTTTTCCATTATACCCCTAACATAATAATAATAGCTTTTATTTAATTTCCTGTGTTAAAATTTCATATTTGAATCTACTCTGAAAATTTCTTTTCTCTTTTGATTTTTTCAATTTCTTGCTTTTTCAGAATTGGTCTCATTTTTTTTGTTGAAATCAAACCTCTTATAAAGGAGACTATTACTGAGATAAATATGTCTATTTTCTGAGAAACTTCTGCTGTTAGATTTTTAGTGTATGTATGGGCTTATGTTATTTCAGTAAGGAATGGTATTGACATTTATTACCATGGCCACCCTTGCTGTAAAACAGGCTTCAAAGCTCTCCAGTGTTTTTTAACATATAGTCTGGTTTCCCAGAGCTTTTCCTTTTAAATGAATGACTGCTTCTCTGCCTTGACTTTGGGTCTTCCCTTTGCACTGTGCTCCGGGAAGAATCTATCTTGCATATCTTTCAGCTGTATTCCACAACTGTTCTTAACTGAACACTTGTTAGCTTAGAGGTGAGACATGGAGGAGAAGAGTATCTTCCTATGTTAGGCAGGGTTCTCCAGAGAAATAGAACTAATAAGATATATACATATCTTATCAGTTATATATGTATACACACGCACACACAAAATGTTAAGATATTTATTATGGAATTGGTTCAGATTACCAAAGGGACTGGCAATTCCAAATTCTGTAGGGCAGACCACAAGGTGGAAACTTTGATGAAGGTGATGTTACATTGCTCAGTAGAAGTTGGCTGACTGAAGTAGAAACGGAAATTTTGCTTTAAGAGTTCTGGAATCCTCAGTTCTGTCTTTAAAACCTCCAACTGGTTGGATGAGAAGATTCCCCTCACTGCTGCGGGCAATTGCCTTTATTTACGATAGATGCAATCAGCCACTATAATCAAGCAACTACATCTGCAAATTCAGATGTATCTGCAAAATACTTTCAGAATGGCAATCAAGTCAGCGTTTGTGTGATCAAACAATTGGACACCGTAAGCTAGACAAGTTGGCACATGGATTTAATCATCACACTTACAGTCTTATTAAGCCTCAAGATTAGGCAGCTACTGTGTCTTTGGGTCTTAAGTGTCTTTACATCTTCTCCTGCCTTTCTTTCAGCTCCAGAACTGAGACTAGCATATATTCATTAATATTCCCAGGGGTAGTGTTTTTTTAAATGTTTTTTATTGCTTCAAAAATCTGCAGTGGTTTTCTACTAGTGCCGTATGGTGGTAGTTTTTGTCATCCTTTCTCTTGTAGACTAAGGTTTTTATTCTGTACAGCAGATGGTGATAGGTCTGACAGTTTCCAGTGACTTCTGTAAACCTTTCTCCTTAATAAAAGCTTCCTCAGCATTCTCCCTGATCTTCTCTATGCATATATGGTGTCTATATGGAGGAAATGCCTGCAAGAGTATGTGAAGCCCTGTATATGGGTATCCTCAGAAGCTTCATATACTTGCTAGCTTGCACTTAGCCTTTAGCAATTGATTGAAAAGTTTTAGCCAGGTCTTTGTATATGTTTATACAGAGTTCGGATGTGTGTACACTCATGTAAACTATGCTCAGGTCCCGTTTCTCTCTGCAGGTGCCTGTCTTGCCTCTGCTTTTGGGTTGCCTGGGTATTCTGTGACTTTAGTTCTCTTGTGAGTTAAAAAATAAGATAGATAACATTTTAGTTGGCTAAAACCTACTGGGAACAATATACAAAAATGGGTTGGCTTTTATAATGGAAATTTATTAAGTTAAATCTTATAGTTCTGATGTACAGTGAAGATGTCTAAACCAAAGCATCATCAGAGATGCTGTTTCACCCATGGTTGGCTGCTGGAGATTCTGGTCTCCTGCCATGTGGCAAGACATATGGAAGCATCTGCCTCTCCTCTGGGTTTCATTGCTTCAGTTTCTGGCTGTGCTGTCTGTGACTTCCTTCCTCCTGGGTTCCTCTCTGAGTTTCTGGGTTCCTTCCCTCTATCTCTGCAGCTTTTTCTCGGTGACTCTGCTTTCAGTCCTCCATTTATAAAGGATTCCAGCAAGAGGACCAAGCCCTACCCTAGGTCAAGCCTCACTAAAATAACCCAATCAAAGTCCCCTCAAGTGAATCCAATCCAATCAAAGGGTCTCATACCCACAGGAATGGATTACCTTCAAAAACATGGTTCTTTTCTCAGATCCTCCAAAATATTCAAACTGACACAGATAACTGGCAGATTGTCCAGACTTTTCCTTCTTATAAGGGTTGGATTTATGCTATTTCCAACCTGAAACTGAGGCCCTCTGCTTCTAATTTTGTGTTCTTGTTCATATACTTAAAATCTCCAGACAGATTAGGACATCATGTCCTTTCCTGAAAATGAGGTGCCTGGTCCCATCTAAGTCACCTACAAAATCTGAAAATTTTGGATATGGCCATTTCCAAAGTCCTACCTTAGGTCTTTAGGGAACCCCTTCAATTCCAGTTACCAAGTTATAGGAATAAAACAGAGCTCCAATATATTTAATTATTTGTTAATAAACAGTTATCTTTTTTATGACATGAGGCGAGAATATGTGGTATGGATGACAACATTTCTATTCTACGCATATCTATATCCACACACATTCATACTTGCACATTCATTGGAAGCAAAAATTTAGATTGTATGCCAAGATGGAACTCACGCTAGGACCATCTGTGATTTGTAAAGTGTAATATAAGAAAATGCATGCAAAAATATTTATTGAATAAGTGTCCTGGCACTTGATCATATGCATAATGTAAACAGCACATTTTTGGATCATTAAATTAAGTTGCTCTTTATTAACTTATCTGGGATTTGCATAAGTACTTATACTTTGCTAATTTTTTAATTTGCTTCTGTCTGTTGCTGAAAGGCCAAGATTTATTATATTTAGGCTCCATGATTCTATTATATCTCTTAAGAAACATAAAACATCTTTAGTAAACAAATTATTTCAAACATGTCAATCATTTAATTGGTCTTCAATACAAATATAGCATGCCCAATAATCTGTTTGATATCCTATGTTCATAAATTGTTATACCATTTACCATCCAAATGACAAAACTATACACACACACACACACATTTAGGAAATATGTATTAAGAATGTTAAAAATATATTATGAAGCTTCTGAAGTACAACAATTGAAGAATATATTCCCCACTATTCATTATTTATTAATATGTACAACATGGGCATTTTGCTTTTGCAAATAATATGACAAAGCAAATTAAAGACATTTTGAAATTAGAAAATATAAGTACTATGTCTTCTCTATTATGAAAGTTTATATTTTTTCTGAAACTATTTTTGTGGCTCAAATATTTCTATTTTAAAGTTAGCTGCTAATATTAAAGTAAGGGTACAGGCTATTACAATTCTTTGTTGAAAACTTGAAGTTGATGCTTTTAATCATTGCTATATATCTGGCTAAGTAAATTTCCATTTTTATTTTTTATAATGTGTTTTAATGGACTGATGGAAAATACCAAATTTTAATTCTCACAGCCCCAATCTAATTGAACCCATGTTATCATTACTGGTCCATAATTTAATAATAAACACAGCTTATAAATTATAATTTTCCTCAATATATCGTTTGTGCAGCCAAATTCCACTAGAGTGTAGTGACAGAAATTGCTGTTTGTCTCCCACATATATTTTCATCTTTTAAATGAGTAACAGAATCTCTATTTGAGGGTTTGTGGCAAATTTTCCAGTATAAGACTCTATGGCGCTGCCTCCTTTGCTGATGAGGGTGCCAATGAAATGTGAGAAGGAGTCTGTGAATGAGGTTTTAGAGAAAGCAGATTAAAGGCTTTTGACTCAGATGGAAGGCATCTTTTATTGCTCATGCCATATCTTAATTCATGCTGGGTAAAACATGGAGGGATGGTGCTATTGTAGCCCTCTTGGGACTGTGATGGAAAGGCTGAGAGAATCACAAAACCCTTGGCTCTAATGTTTTTGATCCACTGAAGCAATGCCAACAATTGCCTACTTCTGGACTTCTTGTTCTATGAGAAAAATGAACACATTTCTGTTTAAACCTCTACAAGCAGTTCTCTGATAGTATTAATAATAGCCAAATGCAATTCATATCCAAATGTGTGATATCCAGAGATCAATTAAAAAGACTTCCTCTATGCAATGTCTGACACCACATTATGAACAATTTCCACCACCCAAGTCAATTTCTGTGACTTCCTTGTATTTTTTAAAATTTATTGAAATATATCACTCAAACAAATACATACATAAACAAGTGTGTAATAGTTGTGAACTTACAAACCAAACATACATAACATCAAACAAACATATATAACATCTCACCCTACCACCATAACCTGCATTGTTTTTAAACTTTTTTAACTAGTGATTAAAAAGCATTATCAACCAAACGAAGTAGTTTTCTACTACCAAACAAAGTAGTTTTCCCCTAACCAATATGATTGTTATTATCTTTATATCATTTATATATGAACATACATAAACAATTAAGTGTATAGTAAAAATTGTAAACTTATAAAGCAAACATGCATAACATTATATATGGGTCCTACACATCAACCCTCCACCAACACCTTGCATTGTCATGAGACGTTTGTTACAAAGTATGAAAGAACACTGTCAAAATCTTACTACTAATCATAATTCTTATCTTATATTTGGTGTGTTTTTCCCTCAACCCGCCCTATTATTATTTTTTAAATATATTTTTTATGAGAGAAGTTGCAAATTTATAAAACAATCATGCACACGTGCAGAATTCCCAAACAACACCCCTCCATCAACACATCACAATGTGGAGTGTCATTTGCTACAGATTAAGTAATGTCATCTGATAATTACCATGTCCATATTGTACATTTAGCTCACATTTTCCATACTGCCTCAGTACCAACACAGTACATCTTTTGTGTAGATGCAAGAATATTATATTATTGCTACTAGTCACAGTCCATAAGTCACTCTAGCTGTATTTTTTCCATGCTTCTCCTCATTCCCAACACCCTGCAGTAGTGATATACATTTGTTCTAGCTAACAAAGGACACTCTTGCATCTGTACCATCAACCACACTTTTCACCCACCTCTTGGTTGTGCTATCAGTTCCTAGATTATTCTCAAGCATTCTATCAATTGTCATTTACATAACTAGACTACCATTTTCAGTCACACCCCCATTTATAAACTAGCTGTTACTGTGTGTTACCATTCACTCTAGACATTTCCACAATTTTACAGCAAAGCTAATTAAAACTTCTACATACATTAAACAGCAGTAGTCCACTCAGTCCTTCTCTTATCTCCTTTAAGAATTCACCACCTACCACCAGGTCTTGAAGATATTGTTCAATAAATTCTTCTGGAAGTTTTATGGTTCTTGCTTTTATTTTTAGTATTTTTTTTATCCATTTTGAGTTAATTTTTGGAAAAGGTGTGAGATAGGGGTTCTCTTTCCTTCTTTCAGCTATGGATGTCCAAATTTTTCAGCACCATTCGTTGAATGGATTTTCTGCCTGAGCTGTGTGAGTTTGAGAGACTAGTCAAAAATCACTTGAACATAGCTGTGAGGGTCTGTTTCTGAACCATAAGTTTGGTTCCATTGGTCTATTGTGTCTGTCTTTAGGCCAGTACCATGTTGCTTTTACCACTGTAGGGAGGTATTATGATTTAAAGTCTGAAGATGAGGGTTCACTTTTCCTTTTTATGATATTTCTGGCTGTTCAGGACTCCTTACCCTTCCAAGTAAATGTAATGATCATGTTTTCAATGTTTTCTTTAATGCTGGTGTTATTTTCATTGGAATTGCCTTAAATCTGTATATGAATTTGAGGAGAATTGACACCTTAATGATATTTAGTATTCCAGTCTATGAGCATGGAATGTTCTTCCAGTTATTTAGGGCTTTTTTGATTTGTTTTTACGTTGAGTTGCAGTTTCCTGAATGCAAGTGCGTTACATCATTGGTTAAGTTTATTCCTGACTATTTGAGTTTTATCTGTCATATTTTATTTTTACCACTCTTTTGGCACTTTTAGTTACTTTTATTAATTTAATCTTCATTGCTAGACTCTCTTCCAGACCCCTCTCTCCTGTCTTTTCTTTTCAGGCTCTAGCACACCCGTTAGTATTTCCTGAAATTCTGGTCTCATGCTTAGAAATTCTCTAAGTTTCTCTTTGTCTGTGAATATTCTAATTTCACCCTCATTTTTGAAAGATAGTTTTGCCTGAAAAAGGTTCTTGGCTGGAGTTTTTCTCTTACAGTATCTTAAATATATCAGACCACTGTCTTCTTCCCTTTATGGTTTCTGGTGAGAAATCAGCACTTAATCTTTTTGGATATCCCTTATATGTTATTCTTTGCTTTTCTCTTGCTGCTCTCAGAATTCTTTGTCTTTGGCCTTTGACATTCTGATGACTATGTGTCTTGGAGTTGGTCTATTTGGATTTTTTTGGATGGTAGTATGTTGTGCTTCTTGGACAGGGATATCTATGTCCTTCAATATGGTTGGGAAATTTCCTACCATTATTTCTTTAAATATTCCTTCTGCCCCTTTTCCCTTCTCTTCTCCTTCTGGGATACCCATGACATGTATATTCGCACATCTTTTGCTGCCATTTAATTCCCTGAGACCTGGTTCAATTTTTTCCATTCTTCTCTTCATCTCTTCTTTTGTATTTCAGAGGCCATTTCTTCAAGCTCACCAATCCTTTCCTCTGCTTCCTCAAATCTGCTATTATATGATTCCAGTGTTTTTTTCAATTTCTTTGATTGTACCTTTCATTCCCATAAGATCTGCTATTTTTCTATGTATGCTTTCAAATTCTTCTTTGTGCTCATCCAATGTCTTCTTAATATCCTTAATCTCTTAAACCATCACACTGAGTTTATTGAGATTTGTTTGAACATCTGTAATTAGTTGTCTCAACTCCTTTATGTCATCTGGAGGCTTATCTTGTTCCTTTAACTGGGCCATAACTTCCTGTTTCTTGGTGTGCATTGTAATTTTTTGTTGGTGTCTTTGCCTCTGGCTTTCTAGAGTTTTATTCTGGGTGTAGTTTTTCTCTTTAGTTTAGGGCTTCCTATCATGTCTCCCTTGCTGGTTGTGCAGTAGGAGCCAAGCATGTAGTTGGTGCTTTAAGCTGTGGAGGCTCTTAATTGCACCAGGTACCAATGAAGCTTCTTCCAACTTTCTCCTTTGCCAGGATTAGGGACAGAATCACAGCTGTGTGTAATAATCCACATGCAGGCCTACACGTAGTTCCCCAGAGGGACTGATGAATTTTCTCACCCCTTTCTCCCCTGTCTGGGGCAGGGATGGAGCTGCAAGTGTGGGCAGCAATTTATGCAGTGTGGGTCCAAGATGATCGCAGTTTCCCTGGTAGACTTCTGATTTTCACTCTATGTCATCCAAAGTTACCTGCAATTACCTATATAGGCTGGTGCAGGGCACCTCAGTCTCCTCCCCACCAGAGGCAGGGCTAAAGCCTAGGCAGGCTGCAGGCTGATCTGCGTGAAAGAAATGGGTTCCTGCGGACACTGAGATTTTCAGTCAGGTTCTACTTCCCTTCAGGCTGGGGGCGGACTCAGAATGGTGGCTACTGGCCTCTTTCTGACTTGGGCTGGTTCACACACCCCTGTTCCCAGGGTTATGTCTTAGCCAGCCAAGTCTACCAATCAGTAGCTGAAATTGGCAGCCAACCATCTCCTCCTCCCCTGTTTCTGGGAAATGGAGCTTTCAATTCCTGTCATAGATCAGCTTCTGGAGCTGTGCATGCCCCCAGAGTAGGGCAATCACTGGCCTCAACGGCTAGGCCAGTGATTGCCTGGAGAGGCTGGCACAGGTCCCTGCAGCTTCCTCCCTGCTGGAGATGGCTTCTGTGGCCTAGACTAGGACTGCAATCTGACCTGGATGGAAAGAAGCTGGTCCCCACCAGCACTGGGATTTTCAGTCCTCCCCACTTCCCCTCGTGCCATGTGAGGAGTTTAGATGGTGGCTCCCAGTCTCTTTCTGACTTGGACAGGCTCAAGCTTTAGTTGTTCTTAGGATTATACTGTAGCCCACTGAATTTCCTCATCATAGTGAAATTGGTGCCCAACCATCTCTTCCTTCCTCGTTTTGGGGAAGTGGAGTTTTCAATTCCAGCCATGGAACAGCTCACAAGGTGACATATGCTTCCAGTGAAGGATGGGCACTGGCCTCTGTGGCATGAAGCGCTCTACTTATGAGTCTTCTCTGCAAATTGTCAGTCTTCTCCCACTCCTCCAAGGTCATTGCAGGATGCTCTTTTGGTCTCCTGGAGCCCCCAAACAGGTGCTTCAGCTACCTCCAGAGAGCTCTGGGTGTTTGCCAACTGCACTGTAGTGGGAGCTGACTCTAGGATCTCCTTATTCCACCGCCATCTTGCTGGTTGTCTTGCTTGTATTTTTTAAAAATGTGTTCATTATTGCCTGCATATCATGTCTCAAGTCGTTACACCTTTAGTATCTTTTTAAAAATATTTATTATGTTTTCATTGATTCAGGGGGAAAAAATAATCCTTACTTTAAGCATGATAAGCTGTGGTTCATGTATCAGGACAAATACTATTACCTGTCTTAATGGTTTCATTTCTTGTTCTTGGATTTTTTTGGTGCCATATGCCAATATTCTAGTAGAAATGATGAGGTGCACTCAGCATGCATAATATGGGAATTGGAATATGAATGTTTTCATCAAAGGGGTGGTGATATTTATTTAGTGAAAAAGTTAAAGAAAGGCTTATTTTAATTTATTACCTAAGACTATATTTACTTACTGGCAATTTCAGGCATGAGCATTACTTATAAAACAAGATAAAACTATTAGTGATAATTTCCTTGATAAATGGAAAACTGCTTTATATACTAAATTTTAATTTTAAAAATCAGGGTATTCTATCAACCAATGGTTTTGCATAATATTTTAGAGAAGAACATGTCCAGGGACATACCCCACCTTTTATTAATAGTTCATCTCAAGATCAAGTAAGGAAAGTCCCGGATATGTGGATAACTGTTTTTTTTCAGAAAAGATGGCCCAAGCTATTGCAAGACTAGGAATATTTATAAGCATGTGTCTGGTTTTTTTTTTTTTTTTTTTTTTTTTTTAAGTTTTGCTAGGCTGTTTGCTATTAAAATGACTGTAATCCTTGATGGGACAGCTTAACAGATAGTGTTTGAGAACTACATCATTTGAGACTCTCCATGTCTTGTGTGAAATAAAATTGTATAAGATGTGTTTTCTTGTTGCTTTTGTTGTTGTTTTGGGTTTTGTTTTTGGTTTTTGATTTTTTTTTTTTTTTTTTTTTTGCCATCAAAGAGCTATATCAATGATAAAGGTCGATAATGTGGGGATATAAGGAGATATGGATTTTTCCTTTTGGAGTAATGAAAATGTTCTGAAAAAGACACAGCTGATGGCAGCACAACTCTGTGATGGAACTGAGAATCACTGAGTGCACACTTTAGATGGACTGTACAAGGAACAGGACCATATACTGAACTCCTTGTTAAATGACAGACTGGGATTAAGAGTGTAAATATGAGAACATTCTCTCATGAACTATAACAAATATACATCCTAATACATGGTGTTACTAACAAGATAGTTTGTGGGAAAATACAGCAAAGATAAGCTATGGTCTATAGAGCAATAATATTGTGATGATGTTTTTTTATCATTTGTAATAAATATGTTATAATGTGAGGTGCTGGTTGTGGGGAGATGAATGGGAATACTGTGAGGTACACATGATTGTTCTTTAAAAATTTGAAATAAAAAAATGAAGGAGAAAAGGAAAGCACTCCCAAATTATGGGATAAATATTGTAATGGTGGTTTTGACCAACTTGAAACACGGAATTAGAGTCACATCAATTATACTTAAAATCTAACTTAATAGCAGTTAGATTTTTAACACTGTCCTTAAATACATCAGACATGTAAAATAAACAAGATAATGTGTGAAAAGCACTTAATATAGTGTTTGGACTTACCAGGTACTCAGAATATAGGTTTGAATATCATTAGTCCTGGGTTTGAATTCTGGCCCACTTCTTGACCAACTAAAAAGGATCATGGACGAGTCTGTTTTCTCAGTGGTAAAGTTAAAAATACTAAACACACGTATTTTATAGAAGTATCGTTAGTTTTAAATTAAATAATATATTTAAGGAACTTTGTGCTGTGCTACTCTTTATCAAATTTTCAAGTACCATTATGTTCATTTAGCTATCAAAAATAATATTGTGTAACTGCTGCCATCTTTTTTTTAAATTTCTCTCCCTTTCCCCCGCTCTAGTCTGCTCTTTGTGTCCATTTGCTGTCTGTTCTTCTGTGACTGTTTCTATCCTTATCAGTGACACTGAGAATCTGCTTTTCTTTTTGTTGTGTCATCTTGTTGTGTCAGCTCTCCATATGTGCGGCACCATTCTTGGGCAGGCTGCACTTTCTTTCGCGCTGGGCAGCTCTCCGTATGGGACGCATTCTTTGCATGTGGGGCTCCCCTACACAGGGGCACCCCTCTGTGGCAGGGCACTCCTTGTGTGCATCAGCACTGCACATGGGCCAGCTCCACACAGGTCAAAGACGCCTGGGGTTTGAACCATGGACCTCCCATGTGGTAGGCAGACGCCCTATCCATTGGGCCAAGTCCACTTCCCACTGCTGCCATCTTGATACTTTTAAAGTATTTTCAAGAGCACTGTTTGTTTTAACCCTATACTTCTATAAGAGAGAAAGATAAACTTTTCTTATTTCTATATTAAATGCAATAGATTGACTCCAATATTAAGCTAAGGACACTAACAGAAGATGGTCTATTCCAGAGCTCAGGTCTCTTGATCCCTCTCAACATTTTCTCCACAGCATTGCTTCAGTGTTCTACCAAACTTGTATCCTTCTAGCACATCTTCTCAATTTTCTGAAATCCGAGGACCCTAAATATGATGCCAGGTTGTCTGAGGTAGCTTGTGTACCAAGTCTGTCCTGAATTTCATCACTCATTGCAGGTCTTTGTACCAACATCTCCAACATACCTCCCAGTATGTTGGGGCTGTCTGTGAAATTATAGCTCATTTATTCTTGAATATTTAAAATGAAAAGAAAAAGCAAAAGAGAATTTTCTGCTTCTAATGGTGTATCCGGTATACATGTTTAATTCAACTTTATTTTCCTCATCTTTGGAAGTTGTATAAATGGAAAAAAAAAGTGGAAGGATAAGTTATCCATTTAAATGCTTTATTAAGTAAATAATATAGCTAATAATTGACTATATATTAAAGAATAAGTGCAATAGGTCCACACTTTACACAGCAAACATCACTTCAAATATCTACATAGTCATTGAATGTTTATTAATATGTATCCTAATTACAATAGGTAGAAAGCTAAATGAGAAAAATGGTTAAAACTTTATGTTAAAAAATTATAAACGAAGCTGAAAAAATACAACATAATCTAGTGAACCTGACTTAAGGAATTTCACATATTTTGTCTTTTCTTCTTAGTTTTTGTTAAATTTTATTAATTTTACATAGAATGTTTGAAACAGTTTTAAACAAAGACTTGTTTATTAGTCCTACCTATTAAGAAACAGCCATGTTTTGAAATATAAGGAAATAGTTTTACTGATAAATGTGAATGAAATCAACATAATCCAACTGAATGGAATGCAAATTTTCAAGAAAATTTTTATTCGAAAATATAATTGAAAGGCTATCTAGATATAGATTGCCAATATTTATTGAGTTTCTGTGTCATGGACTGAAGAATTATATGGCAGGTAAAGAATAAACAATGGAACTTCCCTCAATTGTTAAAAAAAGACATTAATTTATTCACTATTTAGCAAATAAGTGTATTTCAGGACTAAAAGACTCTAGTAATACTCTACTCTGTATAATGAAAATACTAAGGCACAGAAAAGATAAGTTTTTGTAAAGTCACAAGCCATAAGTAGGATTGGTTTATGTAAAACTAAGTTCTGTTAATTATGATTCTCAAGCATGTGAACTCACAAGAATTAATAACGTCCTTGGATTCTTAAGTAAATTATTTAGGATTCCAGAAAAGATATAATATTGGCAAGTGACATATATATATATATTTTTTCACTATGTTTATTATACTATTGACATCAAGTTAAACAGAAAGTTAATTTAAACTAATGGGCACCACCACCATTCCCAATAGCTTTTAGCAAAACTTGTTGCTAAATTTTATACTACCACATAGTCTGTTTTACTTTGTAAAAACTTTTCTTCATTTTCACTTTCTTATTAATATTTAATTAATTTAAATTTGAATCATACATTATTTATCCATATCTTTAAAACGAAATCAAATCAAATCAAAAGTAAAAACTTCTAAATGAAAAGAAAACATTTGTAACATAGCAAGACAGTTCTATATTCAAATAATTATGGGCCATTATCAGACAAACCCTTAAAAAGCTCTTTACAACACTGGCTATAAACCACACTCATAGGTTCAATTTTCAATAGTAAAACATTGTGCTGAACACTTCTGGAACAAACTTCATAAGTGAGTTCATCTACCTAACCTAAAAACAGATCTTGGGAAACAAAATTAGAGGGTGTGAAAAACAGTTTGAACCTTATTCCTTATACCAAATTGCCAAGTAAGGACATTAAGATTGGAGAAAGTTCCCCAGCCATATTTAATGCCCTGTCTAATAAAAATTTAAAAATCCCCAAAACACAAAAACAAGTTTGGCATAGACATAAAACAGTTACAGACACTTAACCTTTCAAATATTACAATTTAAGCCTAACTTTCTCCTCTCTATTCTATACATTCTTTAAAAAATTGACATAGTAACTGAAAGAGATGAACCAATCTAATTGCAAAGTAGAGGTCTAAGTTACTACCTTAATGGTTGAAACAAGGACTATCATTGCTTACACTTTCCTAAATGAACGCAAAACCTACTCTAGCACCTCTTAGACTTGACATTATCTATATCTATCTGTCTATCTGTCTATCTATCTATCTATCTATCTATCTATCTATCTATCTATCTATCTATCTTGCCATGCTTTCTTCACAGCTAGAATGACATAAAAAACACTGATCTCTATGAACTATTGTCTTTCTTTCTGTATGAATTGTGTGAGATATAGCAAGTTTGAGATATAAGCAATTTTGCATCCATGAACTTTATTTTAATCTGAAAATTTATTGAGTCATCATGTCTTATTTCCATATCATTAGATTGAGTTTTATTACTCTATAAGTGGAAGGTTATGAACTTTAGACTATTTTGCCAGGAAAAGAGGCATTACAGAAATTTAAAGAGGACAAAACCTTCCAAATTTCCAAATTGAGAATCATTGTGGCAGCAGTGTGGAATTTGGCTTATAGGAGAATGAGAATTAAAGGATGCATTGCATTTAGAAGGCTTTTTGGCTAGTCCAAAAGAGACTTGATATATACTTGAGCTAAGACAGTAGCAAAAGGGATAGACAGGCAGGAAATAGTCTCAATCCTTAGTAGGCATTAGATTAAGAATTTCTCATGCAGTGATGAAGCTTGAGGGCATGCTTTTCTCACAAGTTACCAGATGATACTAAGGCTGCTGGTCCAAGACCATTCTTTGGAAAGCACAAGTCTAAAACTTTTCTACCAGAATCACTGGCACCACCTGGGAACTTGTCAGAAACAGAGACTCTTAGGCCTTTCCCTAGTACTACCATATCAGAATCTTCATTTTCACCAGGTCTACAGGTTGTTCCTATGAAGATTACATTTGAGATATGATACACCAGGAGAATCAACAGGGTTTGGAAATAAAAAAGAAGGAAGTGTCTAGGATGATTCAAGTTCTTGCCTGCAGAGATAGGTGGATAGTGGTAATGGTGCTTATTCATCTCCTGCTCATGGGGGGGAGGACATCTCCTATTTATAAACAAAATTCTCACCAACCCCCCAATTCGACACTTTCTCATATATGTGTGTGTATGTGTGTGTAATTTTTACTGAGAAGGGAAAATGCAAGTATCCTGTGTGGCACCAGGAGTCTAAGGTAATCTTGCACTCCTTAGCTCTCACAAACATTTATATTCTAATGTATACACCCTGTAACTATACTTTTCTTTGACACAGTAAGAAAATTACACTTTAGGGAAAATTTCAGTACAAATTATTTCCAGAGCTGTTATGTCAAAAGGAAAAACACTGTTTTCCTTTGCCTCTATTTCATTTAATGATACATTTCCTGGTGGCTTCACTTCACTTCCTCTGTGTGTGTATATGTGTGTGTGTATACAGAATATCAAAGTTATCGTAAGACAAGCTGAGTGTATAGAAGTCATTACCCCCTATTCTGGTAATTGAGATTGATAATTATTCTTTCTCTACCAAGTTGCTGCTCTCTAAATGAGGAGAAAAGTTCAGTTCCTGGCTCTGTTTCTGGATTTATGTCCAATTATGCTGTTTCATTCTCTTCTGGAAGGGTGTCAAATACAAGAAGCCAGATAACTGAACTTTTCCTTCCTTCAAAACAGGTAAACTACTTTCTTGTTTGTGTTACCAAAAAGGGAAAGTCATCACACCAGTTTTGTTTTTTTCATGAGAAAATGATTTATTAAAGAAAACATATAAAACATAATACTAAAGTGGGACTGCATATCCAGTCTAGACATTTGTTGTTCTTCAGAAATTCCTTTCTTGGGAAAAGAAATGAAATTTCTGCCAACCTTTCTGTCTCTGCAAACAAGCTCAGATGATGTCTAGAACCAAGTACTGTAGTCAGAGAAATTTAAAAGGGTGAGTGGCCAAACACATATTCAACTCACTTGTGGAGTATAGCAGACACCCAGCAGTCTAACAGCCAACATCCCCTACCAGGCCTCCCACTGCATAGCTCTGAGACCTTTAGAAAGTTATTCCATCTCTTTAAACGAAGTGTCTGACTCTTCAAAATAACCCTAACACATAGTTGATGTGAGAACTCAACAAGGCAATATAAATATGAAGCCCTTAGCACAGTGCTTGAAAGGTAATAATTTCTAAGTATATTTTAGTTATTTCTTATCTTTTCCTACCCATCAGCCACAGAAAGGGAAAAATATTTCAGCATTTATTTTAGATATGAAAGAAAATATAGACTGGATAAGAAGCAACAGGCCAAGGTGGTCAACACTGAAGAGAAGGTAGGAGTTTTCAACCCTGGCTGCATACTGGCCTACAAAGACTTTTCCCTTCACAGATAGGAAATTGCCTTGCAATGAGAAAACATAGGTAGTTTTATTACAAGTAAATTTGCATTTATGGTGGTGCTTATCTGACAAAACACTGAAATGAGCAGGTCCTATAATGTGATAACACTAAGAGCTGTTTGAAAATGAGATAAAAACTTTACAGGACAGCAAACTACTACAAAAGAATGCCAAGTATTTTCACAATATTTCAGAACTTTGCCTCTTGAATAATCAAGAAAGTTAGGGGGAAAAATATTCTCCTCAAATAATGACACAGCACAAACATTGACCCAATAAATATTTTAATATATGTATATGTTTATTCACACTATAAATATTTATACTCTAATAGTGGCAGCACGTTAATTTTTGGAGTTCCTTTACCCCTGTTCTGAATTCTTAACAAAAATTCCAGTGTTTAAAAACCAATATTATATACAGAGAGAAACTGAGAGCTCTGTTGAAGTGTCTCTGTGTAAGAAGAAATAACACAGATTAAGGGAAGAGATACCAGGATTACAGAAGGGTTGATTGTAGACTGACTGGGGCTGCAAAAATTGACTTCACCTTTCCTTGTCAAACATAGAATGCTGTCTTCCCTGACTAATCTTTCTACAATACTCGATTTTGTCTGGTTTGCTAAATATTAAGGGATTTCCTGCCCCAGCAAGTTAAGGAAGGCAGAGAAAGTTAGAGGGCGAGGATAAGCCAAGGTAAATAGCCACAAAAAGGATAAACTCTCTAACTCACACAGGAAGTGAGGTGAAGTATCTAGGAAATATGTCATTAAATGATATGGTGGCAAAAGAATACAGTGTTTTTCCTTTGCCATTACGTTTCTGGAAATAATTTTCCTTGAAATTTTCCCTGAGGTGTGGCTTTCTTACTGTGTCAAAGGAAAATACAGGTACAGAGTCTACATTAGAATATAAATAGCTATTAGAGTCAAGGCGTACAACATTACCTTAGGTTTCCTGTTGTCCCATAAGGTACTTAAATTTTCTCCTTCCAATAAAAACAAATTACCTCAACAGTCTGTTGATCCAGACTTGGCAATTCTCTCTCTTGACCTATCAAAGTGAAACTAGTAGAATAAGAGCAGAGAAGTTCAAGAACTGAAGGTGTGAACAGTTCTCCATGTGTCTAGGTCTGGTCAGACCCGTTCACATGGACATTAACCTTGTGACTATCTGCATAACTAAGGCTGAACTTCTTGCAGGTTGGGGAATTAACCCTAATCAGAGTATCAGGAATTCAATAAATTACACAATATCAAGAAAAATTCAGATTTAACAAAAGTTTAAACTTAAGAAGGTCAACCTGTGAGAATGTAAGGTTACAGCGTCCCATTTCTCTTTTGGGGAGATAAAATATTCTAAAAAGATAATAAAAGAATAAAATTTTAAGAGCTTTTTCTTATAATCCCCAAGCAGAAAAAAAAGGTCAACATATTTCAAAGCATATAAGTATTTACTTATTTATTGTCCATTTTATTTTTTATTTTTTAGCTTTGATTTATAGGGATCACTCATTTTTCCTCACTGCTATAAGAAGGAAGCATTCATGTAATTTCAGATAAAATATCCATGAATTCCCCTTTCAAACCACAGAATACAATATATATTTTATAATAGTCTTTAATTTTTCAAAATCTTTCATTTTTCCTGAGCAACTGTGTCAAGGGAAAAGCAAAGTAATTTTTCCTTCCTCTCCTCTGAAATGAATTTCTATCAGTCAACCACAAGTGGGAAAGGATTTCACATGTTTATAACCATGTAGTTTTTAACTTTCAAAAATAAAAGAATAATGTACATTCATTGGTTTGTATTGGTGTTTCCTGGGGATTCTGTGCATACCCATATGTCCTTTGTCCTGCTACAGTCCGTGGAGATTTCACAATAGATAAATGAAATGTTGTTGCTAGTCACACAGTATTTTATTGGTTAGGTAAATGTTCTCTATGAACATGGCTTTTTTTTTTGGTCAATAAAATGTAATTTTAATTTGCACTCTGATTTTTTTTAATTCCCTTGAAGACATCTTTCTGCAAATATTTGGTTTCTATAGTGCTTGCCTTCTGTGTTTGCACAGGGTTTTGTTGCCAGAGATGAATGAATAAGAAATTAGCTGAGTATATTGGCCACATGGAATAGTGCATTCTGTCCTAATCATTGAGATTGCCAAGACACATTTATTTGTACATCAAAATATGGCACCATGCCTCACAACAAATTGGGCTACAGCAAATTCAATACTGCTTGGTAATGTGGAAAAAAAATAGCTGAATACTAGATTTTTTTTTAAAAAGATTGTTGTGTGGAAAATAAGTTCGTAAAACCATCATATGATGTGGAGGAGTCTCTAGAAGTGATTTGAAAGTAGAAGATGGATCTTTGGCAATCAGGAAACAGTAAAGTATTTCTGCTCAGATGGAAGAGAGGGTAAAATTAAGGAATGGGAGAAATAATAAAACTAGAGAGAGGCTTTAAATAAAAATTCACATGTTTTGCATTAAGGACCTCTAACTTCAATTACAGAATCTGTTTAATATTTATTTAAAGACTGAAAAGGAATGTGTAAACTAGTATAGGACGTTTAGAGAAAAAGTTAAAAAAATGGTTTAAGAAATTCTGGAATGGGGATATAGGAAGAAGTATTAAGAAAATTTAAGACAAATTTCTTGACTTTGTAAATGAATTGTGGCGGTCAATATAGAAAGGAAAGATGCAGACATAATGGCTCTCTACTAAGTTTCATGGTCCCAAGAAATAAAAATATAATTATAATATAGTTATAATATGGAAGAAGGCAATATAAATGCGAGGATGAAAGTAAAGAACTTGTAATGTGAAATGTCAATAGCATTGTCTTCTCTTAAAAGATCAGAGAAACTTTACTTTAGGTACTTGATACTACTCTAGATATAAAACACATATACTGTTAGCAATAATGACCATAGACATTATTTTTTAAATAAATATAAGGATGTTCTGAGTGCAAGAATGTCAGTAAGAAAAAAATAACTCCCAATATATTATTTGAATTCTTATGAAAATAAAGTATATAGGTTAAAATAATAATAGTTAATACTTGGTGAGCAATAATTATGAGCTAGGCATTTATTTTAGCTTCAAAGTCATCATGTAATGCAGGCACAATTATGGTTAGAGTTTACAAAATGAAACTGAGGCCAGAATTTTTAAGTAAATTTTCAGACTTGAAGATCTAGTAACAACAAAGCTCATGGCCTATTCTCATACTCACCATATAATCCTGTCCTTGCCTTAACTACTTGCTATAATTTGTGGAATTAATTGGTCATTTTCTTAATAAAACCCTATCCTCTTTCCATAGGTCTTAATTTTTTTTTAATACGAGTGATGTGAAGATAGAATAATAGAAAAATGTATGCTGTTATTTCACTTGGATCAACTTAAAAGAATTCTTTCTTTTACTTAGCATTATCACAGCATTGGTAAGAATTTGATCATTATCAGTATTTACACTATTGTATACTACATATTTAGTTTGTCTTTCAATGTCAGATCTATGAATCTTATCAAAGAATTGTCTTTACAGAAAGCTATTATTTCTCAACTTGATGTGAAATGGTGATAGAACTTTATGCTCTTGTCATTAATGGTTTCCATGCTGGTAGTGATTATTTAAGTGATAGATGATAAGAACTTGACTTGGGGTCATGAAAGTAAGGAAAGAAAAATGAATGATTTCAGGAACAGTTTGGAAGAACAATTAATAACCCTTGAGATCAAGTGGTTGTAGGAATATGGAGGCAATGAAAAGCTGATGATGTCCTGGGCTTTCCTTGTGTGGAGTTCAAGTGTGAGAAGACATGGTGATATTAGACACAGGAGCACATGAATCATTCATTCTTTTGATTTTATTTTCATTCCTAAATAGTCTAAATAATAATCACATGTCCACTTACTTTAGGTGACCTCTCTGGAGCACATGATGCTGTTGAACATTTCACCTTTAAAAGTTCTTCCCCCACAGCTTGTGTGGTGCCATTCTATCCTGATCTTCCTTCTCTCTGACTCCTCAGCATCCTGTTTCTCTTCCTTTGCACATTCCAGAAATGTTAGATTCCCTTGAATTCCAGCCATATTTTTCTATATTATATTTATATTCCATTCATACATATATATATGAATATGCAGAAATGTTGAAGTCAGACCAATATAAAATTACATTTCTGTTTATCATTCACTGCCTGTGCAAACTTGGACAACATATGCAGGCTATTTATAGACTTGTTACTCCTTATATTGGTTTACAAGGTCTCAATCTTGCCTAAAGATCTGTTAAAATGCATCTCTTCTGCTCCTGCACTATCCCTGCATGCAGAAAGCCTTGCCATTCTGAGCATTTTTTCAATAATCCTATGCAATGCTCTCCCTTTTTTCTGAAGATTGACATATTGTTGCTTCGACATGTCACACTCCTAATTTCTCTTGGATGAATCCTAATCACGACTCATTCCCTTCAAACATTTATGCCACTTCCTTCAGGGATGTCTTTCCTGAAACCCCCAAATTTGGGTTAGGTGCCCCACTTAAATGTACCTAATGCTCCAATAGTTATGGTGACCACATTATATATCTTCCAAATTGGGACATAATTGATGGCAAAAGGGAATGCTGTTGTAATTGTGCCAGGACAACAGGATGATTCTACATTTATCAAACCCTGCTTTCCCAACCTTAGCATTAGTAATTTGCTATCCAAATCTCTTTGTAACACAAAACACTCCATCAAAATGCATTCAGTGTCTGTCCTGTTACTTCACACCTCTGATATTTATACCAATGATTAACACATAGATGTACTCTGCAAAAGAGATGCCCTTATTTTGTTATATTTCTTACAGATGTAATAGACTAATATAAATACATTTTTAAAAATTACATATTCATTGTTCATTTGTGGTTTACAGACATGGAATTGTTTTTCTCTGGAATGAACTATTAGGTAAACTATAGTGCTGAACTTTTAATTATAATAAGTTGACAGTAATTAGGTTCTCCAAATATAGAAAATCACATATTTTGTGAATAATGATACTTTTGTCTTCTTTTCCAAGCCTAAAGTCTTTTATGTATTTCCTTGTCTCAATGAACTAGCTTGGACTTCTAACCCATTAATTGAAACTGAGAGTATTAGTTGTCTTGAGTTTAGAATTTATATTTATATATATTTTATATGGCACACGTGTGCATATACATATGTATATATACATATTACAGGTATTAGCAATCATACGTATGCATACATATATATGTGCATAAGCATATGCATTTTCCTAAAATTTCTACTACATATTGAGCAATTTATTTCTGCTAAGTACTATATTACATGTTTTATATATATTCCCAATCTTATATACTATTTATCATGTAATTTATATCTGCCCAGTTTCTGCCATGCCCATATATCATCTGTATCTTTTGAATACTTGCCATATTTTTCTTTTTATTGTGAAAAATAAAAATACAAAAGGGTGCATGAAATGCATATGCATAGTTTAATTAATAATTATAAAGTTATAGGGTATATTAAAATTACAATGTTTGTAATCATTAAGACAAGCAAGAAATAGTGCATTAAACACACTCTCTTCCATATTACCACTATTGATTCTGTGATAATTGTATCATTGTGTGTATTTATATTTAGTAATGTCTCCAAACTAAGTAGTTTCATTTCCTCTGTGTTTTGAAACATGTAAGAATGAAGTAAAACGTTTACTCTGGAGTAAAACACTATGCACTCTTGTAGCATATCTCTTTCTCTAAACATTAAGTTGAGTTCAACTAAAATTTGTTTACAAAGAAGTACACTAAACAATTGGATGTTTCTAGTGAGATAGCTGCAAATATTACTTCGTTAATGCTTCTTAAGCAGATATACCATTACACATGTCCAGAAGAATTTCTGACTGACTGGACTTTCCTATGACTGGAAATGCTGTGTCTTAGGGTATGGGTGTTCTCAACTCTTACATATTTTCCCCAACTCTTTTTTTTTTTCCCAGCAAGGTTCTTCCACTTTATATTCTAATCAGCACTGTGTGTCAGTTCCTATTGCTCCACGCTGTCATCAGAACTTTCAGACACTAAATTTCTAGCAAATTGATGGATGGGTAATTCATCCCAGTTTTTATTTCATTACCTTGATTATTTATGTGTCAGAGTACTTTTTCTGCTATATTTGTTTAGTGTTTCTCTTTCCTGAATTGCTCTTTCAAGGTTTCCCCTGCCCTTTTCCCCCCCATTAGATTCTCTCTCTCTCTCTTTCTTTCTGTATGTGTGTGTGATCTATTCTAAAATATACCCCTTGTACAATTCCACTTATTGTAAATATCTTTTCCCTTTGTATTACTATTCTGTTTACCCATGTAATCTTCACTGTTGATGAACAGAAGTTTGTAATTTAATATTATCAAAATTATCCATCTTTGCCTTTATGGTACATAACACTATCTGTCTTTTATTTTTGTTCAGTAAATTTTTCCCTTCTGAAACTTTCTGAAAATATATTCTATGGTACATTGTTAACATGTGAAAGTTTTGCTTTTCATATTTTGTTCTGGAATCCATCTGCAACTGATTTTTGTCTATGTTTTTAGGAAAGGGTTCTGTATCATATTTTTTCCATAAGTATATCCAATTTTTACTGCACATGTTTTGAAAAGATCATTCTTTTCTTGCTGATCTGCCATGCCATATCTGTCAGATATCAATTTTCCATGTAGCATTTTAGGTTTTTTCATGGTAAATACTGTTATAACTGCATCACGCAAGTGTTTTCATTATTGTTTATTCAAAATATTTTCTAGTTTCTTTATGATATTTTCTTCAACCTACAGCAACTTTTAAGTGTATACTTTGATTTCCAATAATATATGACTTTAAGGGCTAATTTTGTAGTTACTTTCTAGCATAATTGCACTGTTAGGAGGATGCTTGCTCTGCATGATGTAAATCCATTTGTATTTATACAAATTTAAAATTATTATATTCCTCTTGTGGACTGAACTTTTATTTTCAATGGTGTGACATCTTTTAACTTAAGAAAATCTTTTTATCTTACAATCTATTTAAAATTAATAGGACTACACCATCTTTTGGTTGGTGTTTGCATGGTATATCTTTCCAAGTTTTACAATCAGGCTAACAGTTTCTTAATATGTTACATGCATCTCTTTTGAGTATTCCATAGTTGAAGTTTTTAAATCTAAACTTTAAACCCTTTTGTTTTAACTGAAACATTTAATCCACTTGCGTGCAATCTAATTTTTGATATATTTGGGCTTAAATCTTGCGTTTTATTTTATGCTTATTGTTGCTCCCGCCTGTTCTGTTTCCTCTTTTTTCTCTTTTCTATGTTGAGTTGTTAAATACTTTTTAAACAATAGTTTGATGTTCTGTACTCATATTCTATTCTTTTTCTACTTACCATATAAAATAAAAGCTGCATAATAACCAAGTTCATTTATTTAATATATTTAATTTTTTCTCAATTCAAGGACTTTAGAACATATAAACACCATTAAACTCTTTCCAACTTATTTTTCTTTACTGCTTTAAATTTAAAATAAATTGCTTTTCTAAAACTTCCTCTATAAATTATTATTAGTGTATATAGTTATGTTGATTAACATTTCCCTACATAAGTACTGCTGTTTTGTTCTTCCTTCCTAACATATGCCTAGCAAAAGGTCCTTAGATGCTTCCCTACATTTTCATCTAGAAGTTTCATACTTCTAGGTTTTCTATTAAGTCTTTGGTCCATTTTGAGTTGTGTTTTGCATGTGGTATGGATTGGGCTTCCTTTCTTTTTTCAGTTTGCCCAGCACCATTTATTTATTTTTTAACCATATTTTTAAAATTAATTTTGAAGAGATACCTAGATTACATAAAATGATACATTTAAAAAATAAGGAATTCCCATATGCCCCACCCCCACACCTCCCACCCTTCCCCACTTTAAGAACTTTTTTCATTATTGTGGTACATTCATTGAAATTGATTAACTCATTTTGGAACATTGCCACCAACCATGGATTACAGTTCATGTTATAGTTTATGCTCTCTCCCACTCAATTCTGTAGGGTATGGCAGGATATATAATGACCTGTATCTGCCATTGCAATGTCACTTAGGACAATTCTGAGTCCTGAAATTGCTCGCATATTCTATCTCACTGATTTCAGCACCTCCAGTGGCCACTGTCTCCACATCAATGATACAATTTCCTCCATTGCGAGAATCACAATAAGTTTATAGTAGAATACCAATAAATCCACTTAATCCATATTTTATTCCCTAGTCCTGAGGATTCTGGAATGGTATGCACACTCCACCTCCAATTGAGGTAGGGATTCAGTCCCATATGGTTGATGGATGGGAGTCTCCTGTTTGCAGTTGTAGACTCTCTTGGTTCTTGACGTTGGTGATTGTCCATCCTCACCTCCTTGTTGGTTGTCCTGGGTGAGTCCAATGACACCTGGAGAGTAGGTGTGGCTACTCTGTTGAGGCTCAGGCCATGGCTAGCCCTTGGACTGCCCAGAGATTCAAGTCTTTTAGATGTACACCTACCAACTCCAGCACCAACTCCAGGTTCAAATAAAGGGGAAAGAAGTGACATGTATTGAGATGTTGGACTGAGTCCAACTCTGTCACACCAGGGAGCATAAACTCCAAAGTAATGCCCTCTGGCGAGGCACCAGTCACTGGAGGCTATCTGCCATGACCGTAGGACCAGGGTGTCTCCAGAGCCCTCCAGAACCCCACTACGTGGGATAGTATCTACTTTGGCTGTCTATGAGATCCTGCTGAAATGTGCATAAGCATTACCTCTGGGAAGACTACCTGACTCATTTTGAAGCCTCCTAATCCTATAAACTCATTTGTCTTTACCCTTTCCCCCTTTTATTCAAGGTCCTTTTCCAGTCGCATTGCTCATTGGTGTTTGGTAGAAATCCCTTGGCCAGCACCATTTCTTGAAGAGACTATTCTTTCCCAATAGAGTGGTCTTTATCACCTTGTCAAAAGTCACTTGGTCATAAATGTGAGGGTTGATTTCTGGGTCCTCAATTCTATTCCATTTGTCTAAGTGTCTGTCCTGTGCCAGTATCATGCTGTCTTGACTAATGTGGCTTTGTAATAAGTTTGAAGATTGGGAAATGTGAGTCTGACAAGTTCATTCTTCTTTTTTAAGATGACTTTAACTATTTAGAACCCCTTAGGCTTCCATATCAATTTGATGACTGGTTCTTCTATTTCTGCAAAGAAGACTTTTGGAATTTTGATTGGGATTGCATTGAATCTATAAATTGCTTTGTGTAGTATCGGCATATTAATAATATTTAGTCTTCTAATATATGAACATAAAATATCCTTCCATTTATTTAGGTCATCTTTAATTCCTTTAGCAAAAAATTTGTAGTGTTCTATGTGGAAGTCCTTAATATCCTTGTTAAATTTATTCCTAGGTATTTGATTTTTTTAGTTGTTATTATGTATTGAATTTTTTTCTTGACTTGTTCTGATTGTTCATTGCTTGTGTATAGAAACACTACTGATTTTCAGGTGTTTATCTGCTCTCCTCCACTTTGCTGAATTCATTTAATAGCTGTAAGAGATTTATTGGGGATTTTTGAGGATTTTCTGTGTATATTATCATATCAAGTGAATATAGGGAAAGTTTTACTTCTTCCATTCCGAAGACTTTCACTTCTTTTCTTGCCTAATTGCTCTGGCAGGAATTCCAGCACCACGTTGACAGTGAGCTGCTGACAGTGAGCATCTTTGTCTTGTTTTTGATCTAAGAGGGAAAGCTTTCAGTAGCCATTAAGTAGGATTTTAGCTGTGGACTTTTCATATATGCCTTTTATCATGACGAGGAAGATTCCCTGTGTTATTTTTTCTTTTTTATAGCTTTATATCTTTGCTATATTTAGTTATGGTTTTGATGAATGATTTTCTTTGTCTTGTGCTGCTTACCTTTAATAATGATCTCTGTGGCACTCCTAAGGCCTTGAACTAAAATATCTTGTCCTGAAGATATTTACAATTTAATTTGCTTATGCAAAATACCTCAGGTACTACTAAATGAAAGAATCTTGAATGAATCCATGTTTGGAGACTCTTTGACCATTTCAATCAAGTAAATATGAGCTAAAATTCAGAAGTTTAGTAATTTGACCCTTCTTTTTTTTATTTTCTTTTTTCCCTATTTTTCAAATCAGCTCTAGAATTACTTTCCCTGTAAGGACAACTATAATTTATTATCATCTTGAGGGTATAGTCCAAATGTTCCTTGCTAGATTATGCGTATGCATTTGTCAACTTTTCCACTTTGAGGGGAGGAGTGATTGAATTTGATTTCTTCCCCTGGTCCCTTGGGATTTTCAAAATGGTAGCTCAGTTTCTCAGCTCTCTTTCATCATGTTTGGCAAATATGTTCTAGGCTAAAGCAAACTTTCATTTTATTAGATCTTGCTAGCTTTTTAGAAAAAATGTTTTGGATGTTTTGCACATTTGTCCAATATGTTAAGCTACTTTCGGTGTCAGGTTTGATCTGAAAGCATGACCTGTGACCATTGTTAACAGAAATCATGGTCCTCTATTTAAAATAAGACCAGTAAGTATTGTCATATGGGTCTAGACATATTTATTCACATTGGCATACCACAAAATAAGCAGAGAAATTAATTCAACTAGGACTAAGGTTATGCCAAGTAACTTCAGCTAGGTTAGATTAGGCAAGAGAGTTGAGATTTTATGTAAGGGTATGGAATCCAAGGCGGTAAAAAAAAAAAAAAGTTGATGAGATGAGAAAAATGAGAGACAAAAATATTTGGTTTGGTTACTGCATTATAGATTTCATTTGGATTGCAGGGGTTGGTATCGAGGAATTTGGAATAATGAAATTGGACTTTGAGATGTGGTGACGGCTGTTGGTAAGGCCAAAATCTAAGGTTTGAACTTGGAAGTGAGTAGGTGAGGTAGTGTAGAGTAAGGTCTTTTGAAAAATAGGAGCAAAAAGACAGGAGAAATAGACATGTAGAATGCAGACTTGCTATTGTGATGGTAAATGATTAGACTCAATTGAGATCTATTTTCATGATGAAATGGATGTTGTTTAGATGATTACTTAAGTCATAAAATTAGGGAAAAATGAGTTATTCTTGAACTATATAGGAGCAGTGACAAATGCAACAAATTTAACTTGTGTAGAGTTGAGATTTAGTATTTGATATCAAGTCACATCCCTGCAGTAACTAGCCACAGGAAATATGACAAATATCTAAAAGTCCCATTTTCATTGTAAAATGGAGATCATATTTCTTTTATTGCCTCTCCTACAAGTTAATGTTCCAAATGAGACCAATGTCTTATAGAAACTATGTAAATTAAAAATTATTTTGAACATGAAAGCATCCATCACATATTTTCAACCACTTAAAATTCTCCCCATCCTATAGGTTTTGTGAAAAGTAATTTTACAATGACAGAGTGATATTTAAATGTAAACAACACTGGGACATAAGTATGAGATTTTAGGGCTTGTCATATATAATATGCTGATCTGTTTGAGAGTCTTGGATGGTGGAAATATGAGCTCTGTTAATAGCCATTGCACTGTTAAAAATAGAATTATAGCATATTTTAAATCTTGTGGTATTGCCATCAATGACAAATCCATTTAAATCCTTTTCCATTCTCAACAGCAATTCCAAAAAGAAAAGACATTCAAGTATTTTCATTACTTAAAAGGAAGAAGTATCTTGGTTCCAAAGAAAGGAAGGTTTCTATGGCTTGCAAAGGAGTTGTATTATAATTGTTTATTGTTTATATACTATACATATTCTTTTAAATTATCATTTTCTTTGTTTTTTTTTCCTTTTATCATTTTATTTAGGTAGACCATTAACTAAAATTCTCCAAGGAAGCAATTTATAGATCTAGTATGCTGCTCCCTTCTTAGGCAAAGCTCTCTGATTTTCCTTTTTAATAAATTTTGCATGGAGCTTAGAATAGATAACATTTGGAGTGTGCTCCATATAACTGCTAATGATTTATTTTGAAATTGGAAAGTCTTTAGTTTCTTTATGAGTGGCTTAATAAAATGACATGACTATACATATATGGAAATGTGATTTCGTGGCACTAGATTATTTCAAATCTAATTGACATTAGTCCCATTTCACTAGAAAATTTTCTTAATAAAATAGTAAAACAATTATTTAAACTCTGAGGGAATTTTTAAAAAGTATTATCTTTTTTAATCTTTTGGTTGCTGTATCAAGAAAAAAAATGGATCCATATACCTGAAGATATTAATAAATTGAAGTCCGCTCCTTTGGATGGTACTTTAGGGTTTACAAAACACTTCTCTACTCTACTCTGTATCTTCTTTTCCTTTATTCAATGAGATTATTTTATCATCAATTCTGAAAAAAAGTTTACCTTTACTTGTCAACAATTGTAAGGGGTTTTTGAAATTGAGCGGTCACTGGAGGGTTCTATAAGTGATTAGTTCCCAAGGGCCAGGGATATTAAATGTTTAAGACATGCAGGAGAATGTAGGGGAACACCAGGGAGATTTGTCCCACTTAAAAATCCAATGATAAGTCTGTAAGAAAAAGTGTTAGAGTTTTGGCTCTTTGATTGGAGACATTGTTTTTCCTAGGAATATTCATATATTATTCTTAAAAGTAGACATGAGGTTGAGAACAAAATAACTAAACTTTTAATGAGAAATTTTGGGCACATTTTATTATATCTTCACTTTGTATAGTTAACCTATTAACCTACTAGAAATTATTGTATCTATAGCATGAAGTGAAAAGTTCAGTGTCTTCCCCTCCCCAAAACAGTAATAGTCAATTTTCATGGTGTCATGTAAATGAATAATCTATAATCTTCCCAACGTAATTTTTCCTCTAATTAGACATTGTTTTTTTTATAATAGAGACTCTGTGATACACAAATTTTCTCTTTTATCTTTCCACCTTTATGTAAACATATCCCATTGTAATATGCATCATGTGACTGTTAGTAGGAAGCCACATCAACTGTTCTAAGAAATTATTTTAATGTTTCTTTCAATAAAATTTGAGAAAAAATATTTTATCTCTCCTCCATACTCCTCCAAAGTAAAATAATATTTTAGGAATTTAATTCCAACTTATTACCTAAAAACTAACTTAGGAAGACTCATCTTGCTTATAATATTTAACTGTCCTTTTCAGAAACATAATATCTCTTTATTATTTTCAAATAACTTAATATTTAATAGCAAAGGATGGTTTTATTCATATGAATGTCACCTTTCTGGTAAGAACTGTTAATTGTTTATATTTTCTTACCTATGTAAAAAGACTTTTTTAAAAATTTACTTTGGATGTATAGTAAAGCCACTTATTATGTACATTTCCATTATCTGGCATTATGTTATGGGTTCAATTGTGACCCCCCAAAAGATATATTGAAGCTCTAATCACCAATGTCTCAGAATGTAACTTTATTTGGAAATGAGATTATTACAGATGGAATTAGTCAAGCTAAAACGAGGTCATACTGGAGTAGAGTGGACACCATTATGACTGGTGTCCTTATAAGAAGGTTAGAAGAGGCAGAGAGAAAAGACAGCCATGTGACAATGAAGGCATAAATTGAGTTATGCCACAAGCTGAAGAATGCCAAGGGTCATTACCACTGCCAGAAGCCAGGAGAGAGGCATGGAATAGCTTTTTCTCTACAGACTCCAGAGAGAGGGAGAGTGGCCCCCTGACACCCTGATTTTAGAATTTCAGTCTCTAGAACTGTGAGACAATAAATTCTTGTAGTTTTAAGCCCTGCAGTTTGCAGTGCTTTGTTACAGTATCCTTGGGAATCTAAGACATTACATTTTCAGCACGTTATAATAAAAGTTAAATTCTTAAGTTGTTTATCTTGATTTATGGACAACACACAATTGTCTACAGATAGTGATGACAGTAACTTCTTATATTTCTATTACTTAATTCATGAATTTCTGCTTCATATCTTGGAATGCTGGCAAAAGTCTTTCAGAAAATAATAAATAAAAATGATTTTAGCTACTCCTGAATTTAGTGAGAATATCTAAGTCATCACCTTTTATAAATAAAACATGTAAATATATATAAATCTTTGGGGGATAAGAGAAAGCTCTTCTTTTCAGTGGAATGTTAACTAAAATTAGAAATAATTATAATTATGTAGTTATAAAGTCATTATGCAACCATAATATCAATAACTGCATCAGGCAAGAATCATCAGCAGACACTAAATCTAGTGAGTTTACTTTTGATGAGGAAAAGGGTATATACTTGGTATCTAGTTATCTCACCATAAACTAATTGATTGTAAAGAGAAAAGTAGTAACTGTACTGTGGAAAAACACTGTGGACTCCATTTTAATTCTGTGGTCAAAATTCATTTCATCAACAGTGATACAAATTGATATTATTCTCTTCCTGAGCTAATTATGCACTGAGAAGGGCACAAAGCCACTTTTGCTATAATCCTGGCAAAAATAAACAACATGAATCTGATCATGAAGAAATATCAAACATAAATTGAAAGTCATTCTAAAAATAATTGTCCTGTTCTCTGTAAGTTTATACGAGACAAAGAAAAACTGAGGAACTGTTCGAGATTAAAGGAGAATGTTTTACACTGGAATATATGTTTCCCAATGTAACAGAGTTAGATTTTTTATAATGAGAGACACATGCCTCTTCTACCCCTTTTATCTGAACCTATGATTAGCACTATACTCCTTAAATATATGTACCAGAGACTTAAATCTTCTGGCTGTTCATATGCCAGTTGAACCCTGAATCTCAGCAGTGCTGTAACACCTACTATCCAGTTCATTGGACCTACCCAGGACAAACAACAAAAGGATGATGATGGACAATGCTCATGCCCCCAAAAAAGAGAATCTACAACTGCAAGCAAGATAGTTTCATCCATCTGCCCCATGGGATCTAGGCCCTCTCTCAATCAGAAATAGAGTGGGCATCACCATCTTAAAATCCTCAAGATTGAGTAATGAACAAATAAAAGGGGGGAAAGCAACTATTGACTAAAGTAGACTTATTATTATTCTAGCAATGGAAGATCTTGTAACAGTGATATAAAGGCAGTGGCCACCAGTGGTTCTAAGAGAAAGGAAAGGGAAAAATAGGTGTAACATGGGGCATTTCTGAGACACTGCAATTGTTCTGAATGATATTGCAATGATGGATATAAGTCATTATACATTTTGTCACAACCTATTAAAAATGTGTGGTGCAAAGTGTAAACGATAATGTAAACTATTGACCATGGTTAGTAGCAATGCTTTGAATTTTGTTCATCAATTGTAATAAATGTACCACACTAATGAAAGATGTTGTTAATGGTGAAAATTGTGGGAGGAGGAGAGGGTAGGATATATGGGAATCTTCCTACATTTTCAATGTATCATTTATGTAATCTAAAGCCTCTTTCTAAAAAATAAATAAAAAAGGAGAATAAAGTGTCAATTCAACTAAATGCAATGATCATTGATTGGATCCTGGACCAAAGGAAAAATTAACCATGTGAAGATTATTGAGATAAAAAGTAATATTTGAATATGGAATATAAAGGAGACGGTGGTATATATCAATATTAAATCATCTGATTTTTGTAATTTTACTCTGGTTATGAAAGAGATTGTGCTTATTCCTAGGAAATAGATACTGAAGTTTAAGAAGAATGCTTTCTGTTGCTCTCAACTGGTTAGGAAATAGAAATAAAGCACATTTGGAAAAATGGTAAAAATTAAGGAATATACTAAAGGGTAATTTAGAGTTCTTTATACTATACTTGAAATTTTTCTATAAAAATAAAATTTTTCTATAAAAATAAAATTTTTCTATAAAAATAAAATTTTCATAAAAATAAAAAAAAGTAAAGAGTTTTACATTTTTTCTTTAAGGGATCTCTTAAACTATGTAGTGTTTCCCTTTCAATTATAATTGTGGTAATATGTAGCATTTAGGATCAGCTGTCTTAGCATAACAAAGCAACTGCACTACCATTTAATGTTGTTTAATTTTCATGCTCTCTAAATTCACCCTGTAAAGGCATACAGCCTGGAAGCAGGATAGAATGGCTTCAAGCCTCTATGGTTTTTATAACTTCAGTTCAAGGACTCATTCATTGAGTTCCTACTGCAATAATCTGTATAGCTAATGCCTTTCTTGATCTGGCCCTACCTCTAAGAAGGTGACAGGCCTGGTAGGAGTCTTTTTGAATAAGGTTGCTTTTTCTCTACTCCTCTGTCTCTGTCTTATCAATTGGACAATGATGAAAGGCAGTCATTCAAATTAAGTTTATCCTTGTACATATTTTGCTTTCTTTCCTTTTGTATTTAATCCATGGGGAAATGGTAACAAGGCATAATCTTGGGATATAGGCATTTGGGTTTTGGAATTTAGACATGTAATCAAAGATCTGTGCTAGTTCTCACTGCAGCATACTTTTGGATATGGTATATTATATTTATTTATTTTCTTATTAGTGACACATTTTTGCTAAAATAATTATTTACACCCTTTTGGAAAATAGCACTAGAAAGACTGGTTAATTCATGTAAATTAGAGCAGAATATTTCAGGTAGATGCCTGACCTTTCAACAATGAAGATAAAATAGTCCAGAACCCAATAGAAAATGTTGTTTTAAGCATATCACATCACTGGGAATGTTTTGGTTTCATCTAATTTATAATCCCCAATAAGATTTCCTCAGAATTAAGGACTTTGGCAAGATTTTAATATGTTAACAAAATCTAAATAATCCAGAAAGCTTAATTACTACTTGACTATTGTACTACATTAAATAATGGGCCTGAAATTAGATACATATGTGATTACTTATTTAATAGTTATAGGAGGTAGACATGAACATTTGACACAATAAGACAAACGTACTTGAGTCTTTGCTGGGGTGAGTGGGACAGAATTATTCTGTATATGCAGCTTTGGGGTGATTAGATTATTAACTTGGTATATGATATTCATAAAGAATAGGAAATGGTACATGTCTTTGGGTAAATTCATAGACCAACACACTTTATTATGTGTTTGTATCAAGCAAAGATTGCTTTAGGAAAGATGTGTAGTTCAGTAATTTAGAGAAAAATCCTTAAGAAACTTAAAAATCTCTTTGTTTTAGGAAAATGAAAGCCTTTTTACTTCTCAATCTTTGTCTTTTTTTCTTTCCTTAAAAAAAACACCTAGTAATAATCATAATTATTCTCACTTTTACAATTCAAATTCTACCAGAAAAGTCTCTTCAAATTGGCTCTGGTTCCTTTCTCAGTGACCCAAAGTCTTTGCTAGCTTTCAAACTATCCTATATGACACAATGATTCATACTTTTAGATATGCTGCTCTAGAATTAGAATTAACCATTTCTCAGAGAGGCACTATTTCTCTTAGTGGGAAAAAAGTATTCTTATCATGATTTAGGAAGTAATGATTTTTTACACCATCTCAGTCATTCTTTCTAGGTTTCAGCAGTGTACTGGGATGAGAAGATAGATGAATGGATGAAAGGATGGCTGAAAGATGGATGGACATTGAGTCAATAATTAGAAAATTTTCAAGATATTTTACTTCATGAGATTTATTGATGCTATCATTCAAATTTAGGACCACAGGGATTTTTTAAAGATTTATTTATTTATTTATTTATTAGTATTAAAATATGTTACTCCATTATTTTATTTTATTGTTTTCTGGCAAAAAGCATTGCTGTTGAAAAGTTTGTTGGTAGTCTAATTTTCTTTCTCATGTAAGTTGCTTATTGTTTTTTTTTCCTTTATGCCAAATGGATCTATATTTAAGCTTATTTTATTTATTTATTTATTCTTGTTAATGATTTTGCCCTTATATGTTCATAATATGTATAATATGTATATATATTACATATGTAATATGTATGTCCATAATATATATGATATGTAATATGTATATTATACATATTATAATTATAATATGTATGATATGTATATTATACATATCATATATATTATATATGTATAATATATATTATACATATTATAGTATATTACATATCATACATATTATACTTATTATAATAAATATACTTCTATATTCTTTAAGAAGTTTTAGATTACAGCAAAGTTACATAAAAAATATAGGGAATTCCCGCATATCCTCCCCTGTCATACTTTCCCCTATTAATAACAACTTTTATTAGTGTGGTACATTTGTTATAATTGATGAATAAAAATATTGAAGCATTTCTACTATCTAGTCTATAGTTTACATTATGGTTTACACTTTTCATCATATAATTTTATAGGTTTTATAAAATGTATTAATATAATCACCTGCGTCCATCTTTGCAATATCATTCAAAATGTGTTCCCAAAATGCCCCATGTTGCACCTATTCTTTCCTCTCTTTCCCCTCACAACCTCAGGGGACCACTGTCTTTATAATAATGTTATAAGTTTTTCCATTATTAGAATTATAATAAGTCTACTTTGACCCATAATTGTATTCACCCCTTATGTTTGTTAATTTCTCAATCTTGAAGATTTGTGAATGGTGATTCCCACTCTGCTTCCAATTGAGAGGTGTTTTAGATTGTATTGGGGCAGATGAATGGAACTGCTTGCTTGCAGTTATAGACACTCTTGGTTTTTTGAGTTGGGGGTTATCCAACATCATCGTTTTGTTAGTTGTCTTGGGTGAGTCCCATGAACTGGAGAGCAGATGTTGGCTGTGACTCTGCTGAGTTTAGGAGCTCAACCAGCATGTGAAAGACAGAAGATTTTAGTCTTTGGGTCATATATTATAATGAGTATAATGCTAATCATGGGTTAAAATAGAGGGGCAGAAGAGTCATGTGTAGAAAAATTATAAATAAAGTCTAACTCTGTTGAATTGGGGAGATAGGTTAACATATATTCTAAGGTAAGGCCCACCAACAAGGTGCCAATTTCCTGGGGCTGCCTACCCTGCCTATAGCATCCAGATGTTTCTAGAGCTTCAAGAGCATCCCTGCTTATTGCATTGTTTACTGTGGCAATCAGTGAGATCCTCCTGAGAAGTGCATAAACATAACCTCTGGAATGGCTCCCAACACACTTTGAAATCTCTTAGCCATAAAAACTCATTTTTATTTAATAGTTCCCCTTTTTGATCAAGGTCTTTGCATCTTCCAAATGCATAGCTAGTTGGTGCTTGGTAAGAAAACCTTGGTGCCAGGGAGGCTTATCCTGGGGAATCAGGTCCTATGCCAAGGGGAAGGCAGTGAACTTATATGCTGAGTTTGGCTTAGAGAGAGGCCACATCTGGGTACAAGGATATTTTCAGAAGGTAACTCTTAGGCAATATATATTACTAGGCCAAGTTTCAATTTTACAGGAATAAAGTTCATGGTTACATGCATTAATATAAGGGCCTGGTTTATTAGTCTGTCCTCTTCCACTAGGCACTGCATATGTACTCTAGAGATTCTTGCTGCTTTATTAGAGAATGTAGCAGGACTCCCCAGGATGGGAATTAATTTTTTTTTTGGTTGTTGTGTGGGTTTCTGCCCACTGAGATAACACCCCATGACCACACAAACACATTCATATTCCATAGAAGCATATCCCAGGTGCATGCTTCCCTATACATTCCCCCACCACTGACATCCTTCACCAGTGACCCTCCCCCGTGGCAGTTTTAACTTTTCTGTAATCTAAAACCTTCCCAAAAACAAAGCCAATTTTTTTCATTGTGCCTTTCATCTGTAAAATCTGTTATCTTATATAAATTTATTTACAGTTTATTCTGAAAGTTCCTCTAGTGTCTTTTTTTTTTTTTTCAAACAAGCTGTAGATTACAGAAAAGGCATACTGAAAATTTAGGGAATTCCCATATACCCAACGCCTTCCCCCCTCACATTTTCTCCTATTAATAACATCTTACAGAGTATGGTACATTTGTTACAATTGATGAACAAACATTGAAGCATTGCCACTAAATATGGTCAAGGGTTTACACTATTGTTTACACTTTGCACCTTGCACTTTGGTAGGTTTTGACAAGATGTATAATGGCTTTTATCCATCATTGCAATATCATGCAGAACATTTCCAATGCCTCATGCAACACTTATTGGCTCCTCCCAACAGAACCTATGGCTATCACTAAGTTTCAGTTTTTCAAGAATTAGGTTCATAGTTACATGCATTCTTATTGAGGGTTTGATATACTGGTTTGTTTTCTTTTATTAGGCATTGCCTATATACTCAAGAGATTCTTGCCCCTCTCTTTGAGAACGCAGCAAGACTCCCCAGGATAGGAGTTTAATATTTTCTTCTTATTGTGTGGGCCTCCATCCACTGAAATAACACCCTATGATAAGATGAACACATTCATATTCAACTTGCCCACATTTCCCCCTATCACCAATACTCTGCACCGGTCATCCTCCTCTGCACAAGATTCCCAGAAAGTTTTTGGGAATATTGCTGAAAGAACATTCCCACCATTGTAGCTTCAATAACAGACCTGTAAATCCCCAGAGTTAATCTGTTCCTTCCTCCAGCCCTTCCTCCAGTTCCATGGATAGTCCAACTCAATAGCCCCCTCCCCACTCACCCTCACCAGTTGGTACGGGTGATAGCTTTGCAAGGATGTGAGTGGGATCGATGGAGCTGGAATGTAAGAGTAATCCTTTTTTTAAATTTAAGTAGTTTTAATAGAAAATGTCTTGATGTTGATCATTCTTGGGTTCTTAGGTACCAAGTGTGATTTTTCAATATGAAGTTCTTTTTTTTAAATTTCAGGAATTTTCTTAAAGCATAGTTTTTTTGTTTGTTTGTTTTGTATTTGTTTTGTTGCCATGTTTTGATTTTCTTCTTCAGAAAGTCCTATTATACTTATTTTGGGTCTTCTTTGTCTGTCTTTAATAATTTTCACTTTTTATTGAATCCTTTACATCTTCATTTCTTTCTAAATCTCAAAAGACATTTTCAATTATATTTGTTTCCTATGATTCTTTTAGTTTAGTTGTCATTAATTATATAATTTTTCTTTTATTCTTAATTCTTTTCTAAGTTTTATTATCTCTGTTCTGATTTCCAAAATTGTTCTTTCATGTTTTATATCATTTTAAAAGGCTTCTATACAAAGTTTTATGATATTTTTCATTTTTAATGCCCCAAATTATTTTTACTTTATTTTAGTTTTTCTAAATTAGTATGTATTCTATTTCTAATCTTTAAACCTGTCACTACTATTTCATTTTCCTATTAATTGAGTTTGTATTTTTAAAATTTTCTGTAGGGATGTAATTCTGCACCTTATCTATTTTTCTTATAGAAAATATGAATTGTATTTTACCTTCATAATTATTTATTGCTTATTTTTAACCAAAATAATTTTTTCTGAAGCTTTAAAAGAACTATGTTTCAAGGAGCTTCTATTACTTCACAGAGCTTCCTTTTCTATTGTTTTCAAACAGTGTTACTTGATTTCTAAGATGTTCCAGCTCTGTTACCATTTCCACACTTTTACCTGAATGTTTTCTTTCCTTCCTCTCTGGTGTCCACATCTTGCTCAATTTTGATTCCACACTCATCAGTTTTTCCTCAGTGTGTAGGCCGGTCCCTATACTAGCTAGTCAGTTTGGGGAATTCGTACAAGCTGTACTCATCTAGCCCTTAAGTGCTTACTGTGGACCACTTGCACTCACCCATGATTGCACTGGGCAATGCCCATCCTCATTTTAATGACTGCTTTCAAGTTGAGCTACTGTGTCTTCCACTACTTTCAAGTTTTTCAGAGGTTCTATAGCTTCCTTCTACTTTCTGCCTCTCAAATGCAGGTTTTGTGGCTGTTTGTGATTTGTTCAACCCACTTGTATTTTGGGAACCATGAGGATAATTTGCCACCTAATTTGTTGTTAATCTTATCCATGAGTTCTCATTTTAAATAAGTAATAAATTTTAATGTTTGTTTTTATGTAGGAATTCAAAGAGATGGAACAACTGTTACTGCTACTATTTGCCAAGAATATTTTAGAGTTAACCTTTCCTCAGAAATTTAATATAATCTCTTTTGGGAAAATTTCCCTGGACCTCCTGTCAACCATATTGTTAGATACAGAAGTACTTTTGGGAATTTAAATTTCCTGAGCTTACTGAAATATTAGGACATTTTATTTCTGTCATCTAATTCTGTGACTTTATTCTACATTTGTTTTATACCTATTTTCTGTTATCTGATTGAATGTTTTTCTTTTTTGAATTTTCATCTACTAGTTTTGAATTAAAATTCTCATTTATTTTTTGATTTTAGAAGTACCCTCAGAGTCTCCTGATCATGGATCTTTTTTCTATTATGTCTCTTTTAATACTATGCTTAAGCTGGTGGGAAAATAAGGGAAAGTTGAAAGGCCCAGAAAAGTAGGACAATATACTTCCTGCCTCAACACACACACATACACACACACACATACCTGCAACTCACATATGAATGTAAAACATATACATATTTTGTAATTTTGGAATATGAGTTCATTTTTGGGTTTAAAAATTTGTAACTTTCTGTAAAGAATTTTGTATAGGTTAAGGAAACTAATAAATAAACTGTTCCAAAAATACGTTATCCTAAAATATGATAGACCATTTTTGTAAAATTTAACGTGAGTATTCCAGATTGACTGGCAGCTCTTTCATCTTCAGTCCAAGATATCCAAGTTGCCCTAGACTAGAGGAGGTCCATCTTCTTCTAAGTACATTGACTCACATTTAATTGTGAGAACTAGCCAAATGGTCACAGATGGAAATGAGGGAAAATGCAGTCCTTAGCACCTCAGCTACATTCCAGCAACAGTATATAGGAGTGCTTGAATCTTCCTTGGACAGTGAACTGCTCTCCCATGTCTTGAATCTCTATTAGGTGTTTTGAAATGACTATCAAAACAGTCATTTCATTTTATTAATGTGTGGTTAAACTGATAAGTACAAAAATTAAAGCACATTGGACCAAAATATTGTTAATTTACTTTTAATTAACAGGTACATCAAAACCTCTGAAGATATTTTAAAATACTATTTACCTTGGGAAGCATCTGTGGCTCAAGCTAATGAACTCCTGGTTGCCATATGCAGAACCTAGGTTTAATCCCCAGGACCTCCTGGTAAACAAAGGAAAAATGTGTCCAAGGTCTGCATGGAGAAAAAGTGCAGGTTCCCACATGGTGAAAAGAGCCCCCAAAAAACGATGACGCAACCACATAAGAAAAAATAATTATATATATAAATATATACAGTTACCTTTAGAAGGCTTTTTATTCAAAGAAACCTGTGTTTGTCAAAAGAACTAATTGACTGTAATCTAATTTGATTGTCATTGATTTAACATTAGCAGAATGCCTGGCTCCACTACTTTCTAACTGTGATGCAGACGATCAAGAACCGTGATGCAGACGATTGATCAAGAACTTGCAGAACAAGATCTTTAATCTCTCTTTCTCGCATTTTCTTTAACTTTAAAATGGAGATATAAATACTACCTAACTCACAGTGAGGATTAAATACAGTTTTAATTATAAAGCACATGGACTTGTGACTGGCACAAGGAAAGTGCACTAGCTGTTTTGGTTGTTTATTATATTTATTATTGCTCTGCATGCTATAATTATCTCTCAAATTGTTTGTTAGGGTTTATATGAATTAACATTTACAAAATATTTTGAAAATAATAAATTATCATGCAAATGCAAGGCATTTTTATCAGCCTACAATGACATTTAGCTTTGATTTGCAGAGACCAAATTTTTCATTCAATATTTTCTTTTCACCCTGATTCTTTTAATGTGGGGCTAGTAGATGCATTTGTACTAACAAACTAATTTAATTCAAGGGTCTTTCCCATGTAACCATTAAATAGTGTGAGCCTGTTTCTTCTTACAGATCTCATTAAGCACATGGGTCTGGTTAAGGCCTGGAGTGGAACAGTGATGGAAAGCACTTACATAAAACCTGCATATTTCCTCAGTGGACTATCTGTTGCAAAAATATCAGCTATCCTTTGAAATAGCCCATGTGGTGCATAATAGCCCTGTGGTATCTCAGAATGGGATTTCTTTATTCTTTTGCATGATTGTTATGAAGGATATATTTCACTGAGAACCAAAGCACAATTGTCTTCAGAGATAACCACTATTGAGGGGGAGGCATAGCTAGTAGAATTTAAGAAAAATTATGTCACAGCTCGAATACACAAAGTTTGTCATAATTCACATCCAATCTCTGGATCCTGCTTTAAAAAGTCAAAGAAGATATAATAAAATATCTGCTAAATGAAGTCTTTGTACCTCATTCGAGTGGTCTGATAAGTGGTTTACAGATTGAATATTCATGGAAAATAAGAATCTTTTCATATCCCCCCAAAAATTTAGTCAGATGTTTTATTATTGTTTAATATTTTATTATAATAAAGGAAAAATCCAGTAATTGGAGATGTGTGGGCTATATGCATTTCCATATTTCATAAAAATTCATGTAAACCTCTGGAATGCAGTTCTCAGTAAAAAAAAGTACTTGTCTTTTTAATGCTATTAATATCATGTGCTTATTTTCAGCCTCCTAAATGTAAGCCTTTCCTATGGAGTTGGCTCTGTTTTACGTATATGTTCTCCCAACTGCCTTTTTCTTATCTGAGGTTTTAGCACTCATTAGACAGCACACTTCTGAAGCAGACCAACTAACTCCTTTTCTCTCACTATATTGAAGAAGGATATGGGGTTCAGAAAGTTTAATTATCAAGTAACTAAAATAATGCCTTAACATGTCAGTAATGAAAAGCTATCTTGTTTTATTCATGAATGAATGAATGTCACCCAGGCCATTGAAAAACTGGCACATTTCTGCTCTTAATTACCTACTCTCTTGGTTAAAGATTTCATACTCAGGATCCAGCCCTTTCTTATGATGTAATATATTTGAAATAGAGGTGTAAAGCCGTTTTAAGTGAAAAAATGATTTGCACATCTAGGTTCATGCTGTTAGCATGAATTTTAGAGGCATACTTTTAGTTCTAGGAGCTTTCTGTAGTTTAGTTTTCCCACATTGTGAGCAGTGACTTTCATGTTTCCTATTTCATTTGAACTTTGAAGAACTTTGTGAGGTAATAGTTATTATTATGAGGAAACTGGCATTCTGTAGGGTAACAAAACCTGGTAGGAATTTTGGCATGCATTGTCATATAATCTCAAATATTGTTTTTTCAACTTTATTCTTTAAAATGGCAGAAAAATATTTCATGTAGAAGTCTATTACATTTACATATGTGTAGTTAAGGTGGGGACAGAGGGTGTGTAACTTCTTTTATCCTGAACTATTTACACTAAAATTCAATCTGTCTAGACATGTTTAAAAGCCTCTTCCAGGAACTTATTTATAGTCTCTGCAAAGCATACCAGGATATATCATAATGCAAGGGGAAAATGAAGCACTGTTGATTAAAGTTTTGGAAAGGAAGATTTGGTTTAACAGCATGAAGATAAACCAGATTTACCTAGAGATGTTCCATTGCCTTGTGCCTCAGTGCTTGTGGGAAAATTTACTGGGGAAAAAAGAACCCCAAACCTAAAAGAGCTATATTGCCACTCAATAGAGTTTTTGAAAATTTGCAAAGGAAATTATTCCCTCCCTTTCAAAAAGCAACCGACCTGATGGCACTGGAAGTTGTGGCAGATGCTCTGACAATGGTTGTCAGAAGCTTTCAGGGACTATTAGTCTGGCTAATATTGGGGAAGCATATGAGCAGATGGAAGTTACTTAACAGTGTACAGAAAGGGGCTTTTTCTTAGTGTTCTTGGCTTTTTTGATTAGGGGAATCTTAATTGATCCCTAGAAGCCTCAGAAATCATAGAGTTGAGAAAACTTGTTCCAGGGCACAGGAAAGACCTACAAATAAGTGAGAAAGATTATGAGGAGAGTTTAAGGTCTTCCTCTAGAAGGTAGGTGCCAGAGTCAGAAAACTCATGTAGTTATTGATGTAACTTTAGCCCTATATTTGTATCATGGTGTGGCCTACAGCTAGTCGAGCTCAATGTATTCTAAACACAACTGGTAAGAATTTTTGAATAAATTAATAAGTGCTTTTTCATACTTCCTTTTATTTGACCCTAGACTTACAATAGGACGATTATGCTAATGATTTTAAAAATATATTTCTTATTTATTTTTTAGTTTTTGTATTGTGTTAAAATATACCTAACAAAAATCATTAGAATCCTTGTTTTTTATTCTTAATTCACTAACTTCCATTTTTGCAAATTGTACTTCAACAGAAATTAGGAAATTAGCTTTAACAATTTCACATTTATAACAAGATATTGTAAATTTTTATAGAACTCAGAAAAATGGAATAACTGGGCAATTTTTCAAATTCTTAGAAATTATTGGCCTTTTTTCCTTTGTATTATAAAAATAATATATGGTCATATAAAAATTACAAACCATATAGAAGCTCATAAAATGAAAAGTAAGATATTCTGAACACCAAAAACTTCAAAATTATCCCAGTTAACATGTGCTTGTGTATATGTCCAAAAATGTTTTTTGCGCAATTGTATTTTTACCACAGTGTCAATTAAATAATCCTACTGTTGTGTGATTTTATTTTTTCATATAACAAATTAACAACATGTCTTGGGCATATTTCCATATATAAACTTATTGATGCATTTTTTAATACATATTATTATATATAAATTAATGTAAAGAATGTTGTTTTCAATATTGTCTTATATGACTTAGCATGAAAGTACAGGCATAGAATAAATTCCTCAAATTAGATTGTTGGGTCAAAGCATATGTGCATTTAAAATTTTGAAAAATATCAAAAAAGTGAACTTCAAATATATTTAAATTTCTATTTATAATGTATGAAAGTATTTCTTCCTGACAGTGATATTTCAAACATTAAATATATATTTTATTACATATGCATGTATATATATGTATATGTGTATATATTTTATATATAACATATATGTAAATTTTATATGTTAAATTATGATTTCGTTGTTTTAATATAAATGTCTTTAATTATAAGTCAAAATGAGCATCTTTTCATAGAATTTTGGCCATTTGTCTTTTTATTTCTGTGAAATGCAGGTTTATTATACTTCTTGAACACGCCCATCCCAGTCTTTTTAAGATGCCCGTCTTTATTCTTCATATTTATTAAGGCTCAGGTGATTTAACTTGTTTCAGTTCTTCTTTCTTCACTCGGCATTGGGCATAAGGGGAATGATTTAAAAGGCTCTCAGGGCACTTAACTTATGGGAGATAGAGGAGTCATAAATTATACACTGTCTCTGTCATTTCCTAAGAGATTCTTTCCCCAGTCCCTGAGAACAGAGTCCCTTTTAGTCCTTTCCACAGATTCCATAAATAAGTGTGCCACCAGAAGGGTCATAAAGACATGAACCTCAAAGAGCTTAGACTCATTTAGAAGCTGCACATGCAGGAATTTTAAAAGCTGGAACCACGGCCCAGTCTGAGGTTCACCTATCCCCTATAAAAGCACAAGCTATGGTGCCTATTTCAAAGCTGGGCAACTGTAGCTGACCTTGGAGTGCATGGCACTTTTTCAGTACAATGAGGTGGTTTCTTTTTACACACAAGACTGGTGGAAAGAGCATTTGTTACAGCCAGATAAGAAGTAATCCTTTGGCTGTGATTCAGATGGATTTGAAAAGTATGATTTTCTTGGAAGAAAAATGAATCCCTTAACTGTTTTCTTCTGCCACCACTACAGCACTAAATAGTGATTTACACAGCATGTAGCCTTATTTTCCATCTGCATATTATTTGGAAAGGGTAACACGTATGGTAATACAATGTGAAATGAGTGAAAACAGAGTTTGTTTGCTTGTCTTCCTGCCTTCACACAGTGTAGAGTGCACAAACTCTGCTTGGGGTGTAATTTGTGTTTCAGTGTGAGTTCTAGTGTGTGCTTCAGAAACAGGCTGTTGAGGATACTTTGGGGAATGTATTTTAGGTAACAAATCCAGAGACAGCATGTAAGTCAGATAAAGTGGCTGACAGTTTATTAGCTACTCTGTCAGAACAGTCAAAGGTTCCCACTTTTTAGACAAGTGAATAGGGAAATATATTCTGATTCTGTCAGTTTAAGTTTCAGTAAGAGAAGAAGATTGTCTTTGTTAGTAGTTTTCTGCCCCTCAAGAAATTGGATGGGATGCAAAGTAGAGCAAAGAAAGGCAGGATTCTCACTCCAATCTTGTAACTCTTCACTCAACTCCAATCAATTCCGTTCTGTCTTTTATAAATTTGAAGTATAACTTTCATGTAGAGAAAGAGTTATTGTTCCTCAAAAAATATTGGAATCATTATCAAAGTCCTAGTAATTAGAATCACAGTGCAAAGAGGTAGTATAAACCTATTTTAGACTTTTAAACAAATACTGGCTTCATAATGTAAGAACAAACTGTACCTCATTCACCCTCATTAAATTAATGGCATCAATGGAGGGAAAATACCCAGCAGGATAATACAACCCCAAGCAATATTGGAGATAAAAATACAACCCCCAAGCAATGCTGGAGACAAAAATTATAACAAACTTGAAATCAGTCTTGAGCGAGCAACTTATCTGACATGGCAAAGAAAACAATAATGAAAAGAAGGAAATTGAATTCTATTAACATCTTTGTATCTCATTGCTTATGACTAAAATAATATTAATATAATGGATAGTTTGTATAATCAGTGCTACTATTGAATAAACTGTCTATTGTAAATTATTTTCTTAATGTCTCTTAGACATTAGTCTTTAAAGTCTATTGTAAATTATTTTCTTAATGTCTCTTAGATAGACAAATTATATAGGAAAGTAGTAAATTGGGTATTACATGTTTGGAAAATAGAATTCCATTGAGCAAGAAATTATCCGGTAACTTCACTTTGCTGTACACCCTTAATCAGCATTAAATTGCAGGATTAGTTTTATGTTAGCTCTGGATACAGCCTGTTGTAATCAGACAAATTGTGTGCCAAATGTTCTGCTGTTTGAAGACTTCACTTGCAAGAGTACTTTTCTGGCTCACTGGAAATGGAACACGGCATTTCAGTTTTTCTGCAAAGTCCTCAGTAATTGAAGTGCAAGGTAGTGCATGTGTGCTGTGTGCATGGCCTAAATTCGTATGTAAAGCTAGAGATAAGAGGTATAATTATTTTATAAAAACTAGCATTATTGGTGCATGCTCACATTTTGTGTCTGTAATTTGTGGAAAGGTGATTTTGACTTGTGAACTAACAAGATTAGAAAGCATTGGTGTAACTGTGTTTTATCAGGAAAGTTGGAAGTTTATTCACTCTTAATTTACTCAGACACTCTTGATTTTCTTAATTTTTTTTTTCCTATGAAGGAGCCCAGTAGAATTTTTTGTGTGGATCCAGTCAGTCATGTAACTGTGAAAGCAATCTGAATCTATTAGTTACATTATGGAAACAGAACAGAATAACACCTCCTTGTCCTGGCTTTCTCTCCCAGTCTTTTATGCTTTCAGAGATATGCCAAGTCTTTGGGGAAACATGGTGGTCTCTGCGGAGGTATCATGGAGCCAAAAGTACTTCAGGGAATGTAATCAACAGCTAAGTCCAGGGATGTATGAGTCCTAGCTCTGTTCGTCTGCCTGATGCCTCAATGTGTGAGGGCTTTCCCTTGCCCTTGGCTTTAGAGAATGCAAATAAATTCTAACTAGCTTCTCTTTTTCAGGCCTGTGGACTTAATATTAAAAATACCCAAAGAACTATTCCATCATCTTTGATTCTACAATATAACATCTTGAAAATAGAACATACTCTGTATTACTTGAACGTTTGTATAATGGAATTGTAATCAGGTATTATATTTCTATTGAGGAGTTAAACTTGAACTTGACTGAATCATACAATTTTATATTATGACATGAATATCCATTTAGTGTCTCTTAAAAAGAAGTTATTAGCCTGAGGTACAGAGATGTAATTCAGTGACCTTGCAAAAACAACTAAAATTTACTATTCTAGCAAAGGGAAGAACTCATTGTTGATGTAAAGGCAGTGGTCACCAAAGATTCTGAGGTGAGTGAGAGGGAAGAATAGGTGCAATATGGGGACATTTTCAGAACAATGGATTTGTCCGGGATAACACTGCAGTGGTGGATACTGGCCACTGTAAATTTTGTCATAGCTTACAAATTTTGTGAGACAGAGTGTAAATTATAATACAAACTGTAGTCCATGGTTAGTACTAATGTTTCAATATGTGTTCATCAATTGTAACAAATTCATCACACTAATAAAGGATGTTGTAAATGTGGGAAGTGTTAGAGGGAGAGGGAGGAGGGCATATGGGAATCCCTTATATTTTTAATGTAACATTTATATAATATAAAGCTTGTTTAAAAATAAAAACAATTATTAAAAAACTTTAAGCATACTGTACATATACTTTCTTTTTCTCTTATTTTGAAATGTTGTTGACACAACAAATGACAACAACAAATGTTGTTGACACAGATGTTGACACAACACAGAGAAAGTTACATACTATTCTCACGTCACTAAGTTAGTGAGTAGTCTGGTTGCAGAATTTATAAATAACCACCATAGCTATGCTACCTTGGCACTCAAAGACAATAGCTTAGATTGAAGTAACAGTGGGGCACCTTTAACATTTCCTTCTTATCCAGCAATATGGAGCCTCCCAAATCCTATTTCTACATTCTCTCAGTTACATCAGTCACTCGGGTTTGATAGAGTAGGATTCATTGTCTCCACTTTTCTTTCCATCAATTTTTTTCTCCAGGAATAAAACTATGTTTTCAATTAGGATGTTAAAATGATGTGTCCCCTTATCCATGTGTCCCTTATGCTGTGGTATGAAGGACTACTAGACCCTGTCTTTCATAGTTCAGACCAATTCAAATATGCCTACGAAATGCACTGTGGAAAAGTCAGTGCACCCTTCAACGTTTGCAAATATAGTTCAATAGTCAAAAAATAGCAGTGTTAGAGCAGCTGTATTGCTTAATGTACTACATGTGTTACCATGATGTCCCTCTTTCTGTTCACTGTGTGAATAGAAATTCAGTCGGTCCACATCAAGAAGTGGTTACTCTGCCTTATGTTTTTGCTCCCCATGACAGCCATGTGGCTGAGAATGCAGTATTACAATAAAACAGTCAACCAGGAGATGAACGAACATCAGAATATCTGATTAACAAGTAATATAAACACATAGGGAACAAGTCATATTGAAACAAACAAAAGCCTCTAAAACTCAAATCCAGAGATTTCTCCTCATATCATTATGTCTTGCATCCTTTTTAAAACTAAGGTCTTGTAAATTATAAATCAGATTTGTTGGTAGTTAAAAATAAATTGTTTTGCATGATATTGCAATGATGGATACACGCCATTATACATTTTATCAAACTCTATGAAACTGTAAGGTGAAAAATGTAAACCATAATGTAAACTATTGACCTTATGTTAATAGCAAAGCTTCAACATTTGTTCATCAAGTGTAACAAATGAACCACAATGATGTGAGATGTTATTTTATGGGAAAAAATATGGGAGAGGGAGGGGGAAGGTATATGGGAATCCCCTATACTTTTGATGTAACTTTTATGAAATCTAAAACTTCTCTATAAATAGTTATTATATGGAAAAATAAATGTTATGTGAAAATAGTTTAATATAGTTATAGATTTGTATGAAGTTATATTGTAATCTTTGATTGTCCAGATAGTTCAGTTTATATCTATAGTGAAAAGTATCAATAAGTTTTGGCAATAGCTGATATTTAAAGCATATTTCTTAAATTTAGATTTGTTGCTATCCTAAAGCTATAATTGAAGATATAAGTAACGTATACCATTAGTAAAATAGTAACTAAAAGTTTTGCTACAAAATTTTATTTGTATTCTGAGTAAAACGACATGAATGTTTATACTTATGAATAGTTTCATTTGATTTTCAAATTCCACACAAAGGATACCTGCAAATATAAGCTAGAGTCTCACCAACACTCTCAGAAATTCTGAAGCAATGCAAAGGCAGCCCAATGAATTAATTGCACAGTAATGAAAAAAAAAGTACAAGGTTTGTGTCGTGTGCCAGTTGTGTTTTTTTGATTTGTAAATAAAAATTCCTATTTTAAAAATAACAACCTCATGATTGTTAGCTGCTTTTTTAGTTACAGTGAAACCTTAAGCTACAAAGAAACTATTTTTTTTCCTGTGCTTTTAACACATCAAATTAATGTTTAAAGAAGTAAGGATTCTCCATTTCCTCATTTCTAAAATTATACTTAATATTAAACTCTTATTTTCAAAACTATTTAATGGAAATCATAATAGTAGTTGCCATCTGTTTTCTCTCAATACTGATAATTATATCAAATCTAGTAGTTTACTGTCCACAGGTATGTTACCATATAATATACCACACAGCAGCTTTATTTCATAGATTCAATTATTTTATTCAAAAATTGAGGAAAATCTGTTATTTTACGCTCACATTTTAGCTAAATATTTTGACACAAAACCATCTGAACAGAATCCTATGTAACATGTTTCTGTGATCTAAGATGTTCTGAAGCAAACAGCAATTATTTCATAGTTATTTTAATCCTTAAAGACACACAGAGATTTCAAAAAGTGATGGAAGGACTATTTTTAAGTCTCAGTGCTATGTGCAGAATCAATTCAATAGCTTATGAAAATATTTGTAAGGCCTTAGAACAATGATAAGATCAAATGATCAAAAGAGAGAAGCACTCTGAGGGAAAACAACGGACCTAGACTCATAACATTAAAAAGTTAGCTTACAGTGGAAAATACTACCTACATACTGATGCAGTCAGTCTTGAAATAATTAGGATCAATTATATTGTTATTTATTAATCTCACATGTTTGCTTCCAGAACTTATGCTTATGGTAACACAAAAGATACACATACATGTACATATATTTGTATATATACACCTATATACATATAAATACATATACAAACATATACATTCACATATTTATACACAATTTGAACCCTTAGTAGAAATTTCATAAAAAGAGATTCTGTCTCTTTATTTTTAAAGTAAAAAACTTCATATCTATTTAAGAACATAATTATAACTCCTAAGAATGAAGTAAGCAATATCAACAAACTATAAATTTCACACTATTTTCTATGCATGTAATTTATTACACACATACAATGCAGTAAGTCGTTAACTATATTTATCTTTATATAGCTTCTATTTATATCAGATTTAATTTAAATGTAGCAGAATATAGGCACATTAGTCTTTAAATTACATTTTCCAAAACAACGTTGATTCTAACCCTCAGAGATTTCCCTGTATTCAAGTATGCATGTGTAATACATTTCAAAGGAACAGACTTGCCTTTTAAGGAGAAATCAAAATCCAGAATTCTCTGTCTACTGCATTGCTTAAATTGTTTGAAATTCAGACAGCATGCTAAAAAACCATAAGCAAAACCCGAACCCTAGATTATCCTACTGAGGAAGATCCAGCATGGTCAAAGCAATCATAAATACATACCAAATGAATATCTACTTGATGTTCAGAAAAGATAATGTGAGGAGATGAAATGATGTGACTATACTGAGTCATAATTAAAAACACTCCAGCAATTGCTCATAAAATGTTTGTGGGTAATGCAAGACGTCTTGTTTTCAGTTTGCAGTACCGTCATAATTCAGGCTTGGCATTTGGCTTTGCCTGGGTCACCAAAACTCTGTTATAGGCTATTATTGCACATTCTATGGACTGAGTACCAGCAAAGACACAAGTCAGTTTCACATTGGTGTTAATTGATCATTGGTAAGGGAATTACAGAGATTCCATACAAAATGACCTTATAGGGAGCATCGGGTTTGTATCATCAAAGGTCTTTATTTTCTTTGCTGATCTTATGAGCCTACGAAAAAAAAAGAGGCAAGAGGCTTGCCAAAACATTCTAAATAATGCCTCTAATTAAAGCCAGCTAATTTTATCATTTGATACACAAACTTTTCTTTTTACAAGTTCGATCAAAAAGAGATCATATATTGAATAGCAAAGTGGATTTTCTTTTCTTGAGCTCAGAGAGAATTTCCACATCATATTTTGGCATTAGAGATAGTGTGGAATGTATCTGCTTGATCCTTTTATATCTTGGGATCTGTGGACAAGTTATAGTCATCAACATTGTTGACACAGCAAAAAAAAATGTAAAATCTTGCCAAAATACAGACTTTGGAAGACAACTGGAAGACAAAAAACAATTAGGTTTTGTTCTCTTTTTCATTAGTTCTTTGTAAATACAGTCTAATTTATTATGCCCAAACTTGAACTCAAATGCATTGGGGTCTTGAGTAGCATTTCTTTACCTAACATGGTATAAGTATGTGTTAATGTGTGTCTTTCATATCAAATAATATCTCTACAATGACTCACTGCTGCTCCAAATCAGATAACTAATAGGAACTCCTTTTTCATACATATTTTGTATATTAAATAAAAGCTCTTTAAAAATGATCCAGATTAAATGCATATTTTACAAGGCTCTGAGTTAGGGTACAACAGGTCCTCTCTTAAGTTCACAATTGATGCTAAATGAAGGAAAGTTTGTCTCTGACTACAGGTACTTCTAGGCTTTACCCCAATGAAGAGGTCAGAAGGTTTAATGTTAGATGGAAAACAGAAATTACAATTTATAGTTTATAATTAACTTCCATACTTGACAAGTGATAACTAAAGCAAAAAGACCCATTTTCAATTAAGTATTCAAAGTATATATCTATAACCTAAATCAAAATGTTTTATCAACTAAACTCGATAAAAACTTAGAATAGTTATTTAGCTTATGAAAGATACAGTCTAAGGGAGTAGTCCTCAAATTTATTCTCTTCTGATTTTATTCATATGTGCAAATCACATGTGAGCATAACACTTTTCATTATTTTCAGGAATGAGCAACAGCGAGAGAATGTGCAGAGTGTTGGTGTTTTCTTTAGATGAGCATGTAAAAATATAAAAGCAAAAATCACTCCTCCTTTCCAACAGGATTATGATACAAATAATTTAGTTGCCACAATTGACCCTGATCCTGTTTTATTGAAAGGAAGGACTTGGGAATTGCATTTTCACCAGAATATACAAAAATCCCATGTGACTATATAATGTTTGCTTCTCAAAAATTATGAGTCCTAATTATATCATATTATATTATTATATTATATTATATTATGCCATTAACAAGAAAGAGAGTGATTTAATATTACACTTCAAATATTACCAATAGGACTCTAGTTCTTGGTGAGATGCAATAAGATTTGTCCACCTTTGTCAGTCCAACTGAACACCATTAAAAAATTTGGACAGAACGCATGGCACAGCTATATGTAGATTCTGAAAAGTAAATAGCAGGAATATTGGGGGGAAATAAAATATTTCCTCTATGTTACATTGGCCTGGAATCACAGGAGCCTAAAATAGAAGTGATGCATCAGCACAATCATAGAGTGCTCCAGGAGATTCTCTCTAATTCATTTGTGAGAAAAGTGAAAGAGGACTCCTAGCACTATTAAGGCATCTAGGACCCATAAGCATCTAGAGCTCTGAGGGAGGTGAAATTTCCTCTCTTATTTGAGAAACTATAGTCCCAGATGGTGTGGCAAATCTCTGTTGTTTTCTCTCTTTCATTTCACTTGATGCTTGGTGCTAAATACAGGCACATGGCAGGAAATGTGCAGCAGCATGAGGTAAATAAAATCCCAGCATGATGTAAATAAAGTCTCAGATTTCTCTCCAGAAGACTAAAATGAGGGAATATCAGTACCCAGATTTACTACAATATATTATCTAATAAGTCAAGTTTTCAAGAAAAATTATGAAGCATTCAAAAAATTTAGAAAGTGTGACTATGCCACAGAGAAAAGAAAGAAAATGAAGGTCAAAAACTCACTTGCAAGTGCACAGATGTTGAGCCTAGCAAAGACTTCAAAGGAAGGATTATAAATATGTTAGTTAAAGGAAACCATGCTTAATGAAGTAAAAGCATTGTTAATGTCCCATTAGGTAGAGAATATGAATATTAGAAATTATCAAGAAGTACCTAGTGGAAATTCCTGGTTTTAAAATATAATAACTGAAGAAAAATAACTAGAGACTCAATAGTACATTTGACCTGGCAGCATAAAAAATCGGTGAACTTAAATACAGATTGATAGAGGTTGTGGAATCTGATGAAGACAGAGAAAAAGTGAGGATGAAAAATCAACAGAACTTCAGAGAAATGTGGAATACAAGCGCACTATTATACATGTAATGGGAATTACCAGAAGGAGTGGAGAGAAAGGGGAAGACAAAAAATACTCAAAGATACAGTGCTTGAAAACTCTCCAAATATGATGAAAAACAGTATATGTATCAAAGCAGATCAACAAATTCCAAGTAGGATAAATGCAAAGAGACAAACAGAAATAGCATAGTAAGAAAAAATCAAAGTCTTGAAATGTATCAAGAGAAAAATGACTCTTCAGGTAGATGGTAATCCAATAAGATTAATAGCTTACTTTCTATCAGAAGCAAAGCAGGCCAGAAGGTAACGGGCTGAAATATTCTAAGTGCTGAAAGAAAAAAAAAAGCATGCCAATTCGGGATCTTTATAACCAGAAAATCTTCCTTTCAAAAAGGAAGGCAAAATGCAGTCATTCCCTGATAAAAACAGAATTTTTGTCCATGAAAATTAATAAAGGAAGAATTTTCAGGCTGAAAGCAAGTGACACCAGACAGTACTGTGAATCCACACAAAGTAACAGAGAGCTGGTAAAGACAATTATGAATGTAACCATAAAAGAAAATATGATTGCATGTTTCCTATCCTTCTATTAACTATTTTTAAGGCAACTGTAAAAAAAAACAAAATATATGTAATTATTTTTGGGGGCTTAAACTTACAAATATAACTTATATTCTGAGTTCTTACGGATATTCCCAAATCAAACGGAGAACTCCAGTTTCCTTAAAAGATATAAAATTGTATAAAGTAATAATTATAACAATACACTCTTGAATTTATAATATGTAAAAATATATTATATATGAGGATAAAGTCACCAAAAAAGGAGAGGAGCTATATCAAAGTAAAATTTCCATAACTAACTGAAATTAGGTTAGTATAATTCTGAAGAAAATTCTGATAAGGTAAGGCATATTGTAAGCCCAAGAACAACTAATAAAATAATTTAAAAATATAAGGTGAAATTATTTTTAAATTAATAACATGCTACACTAAGAAATATTCATTGAATATAAAAGGAAGCACAGAGGAACACACAAAATCCATGAAACATATAGAAATAAAAAATTAGATGACAGTTATAAATCCACCCCTACCAATGCTAACATTAAAATTGAACATAGGGGAACAGGTAACTCAGTGGTTGAGTATTAGCTCCCTTGTACTGGGCCCCTCCTTAAAAAAATAAAAAAAGAACTGATTAAATAATCTAAACAAGGGCAGTCATGGTAAGGCTGGATTAAAAAAGAATCCAACTAAATGCTGTCTACAGGAGACAGAATTTAGTCTCAAAGATGCAAAGAAATAGTTACTAGAGATTAAGAGACTTTTTACATGATAAGTAGTTCACTCCATCAATAATATACAAAAATGATAAATATATATACACCTGAACAAAGTTCCAAAATACATGAAGCTGAAACTGGCAGAATTGGAGGGAGAAATAGACAATTACACAAGTATAGTTGTACACCTCATTCTCAGTTTCAATAATGGGTAGAATAATGAGGCAGATAATCAACAAGGAAATAGTAGACTTTAACAACACTATAAACCAATTACTTACACATTTACACAATATTCCATCCAACAGCACATTTGACTCCAGAGCACAAGGAAAATTCTCAAGGATAGAACATAATACTAGGCCATAAAACAAGTCTTAATACATTTAAAAGAATTGTAATCATAGAACGTGTGTTCTCTAACCATAATGAAATTAAATTAGCAATCAATGACAGAAGAAAATGTGGGTAATTCACAAATATGTAGAAATTAAACAATGTTCTCCTGAACACACAATGAGTCAAGGAAGAAATCACAAAGGAAATTAGAAAATGCTTTGAGATTAATGTAAACAAAAATACCACAACCTATGGGAGGCAGTAAAAAGTGTTCAAAGGGAAATACAGAAAGAAGATAGAGCTCAAATCAATACCTAAATTGCCACATTAAGAAACTAAAAAAAAAGAAGAGTGACTAAAAACAAGCAGTTTATAAGAAATAATAATGAGTGGAGTGGAAATAAACAAAATAGACAATAGCAAAACAATAGAGAAAATCAAGGAAACCAAATGCTTCCAAATGCCTCCTGGAAATGTTTGCTTGGAGGTTTAATATGCATCTCAAATTTAGTATTTCCCGAGCAGGGATCCTGGATAAAGAATAAACTTGTTTACTGATTTCTACAAAGCATCAGCTACCCTATAACCAGTGTTCTTTTCTTCTGTAATCCACTGCATATGTACGCATCCATATGGACCCCCATATCACCCCCATGGGAACTGCAGGGGTAGGGAGGGATCTGCACCAACAAGTCGATGCTCATGTTTCTTGCTATGTGGAGAGAAGTAAAGCCCTTTGCCTTTGTTTCAGGTACCTCCTGTCTTCTGCCAGGATCCATGAAACAGGCCAAACTCTATTCTTGTAAGTAGGGTAAAATCTGAGACCTAATGAAAAAGCTATAGAAAATTGAAAGAGCTGGGTTAAAAACACTAATTATTTTTTGTTTGCCTCCCGAAAACCCATTGTGCCCTGCAAATTTGTTACTATCAAACCTGAATTTTAATGTACACTTCATGCTAGTCTTTTCATTTTTCTAATATCACAAAAGCGTTTGTCATAGTCTAGGACAGCATGGAGTCATTATCATCACTATCTTTATCATCATAGTGAACATTTATTAACCATTTTTCATGTTCTGGGCACTGGGTTTTACTTACTTTGCTACCTTTAATCTCATACCAAATTGTGAAGTAGGGTACTATCATCATTTTAAAAATTGTATCTGGGAAGCTGATGTAGTTCAACTGATAGAGTGTCCATCTGCCATATGGAAAGTCCAGGGTTCGATACCCAGGGCCTACTGACCCATCTAGTGAGCTGGCCCACACACAGTGCTGCCATGCACAAGGAGTCCTGTGACACTCAGGGGAGCCCCCGTGTAGGGGTGCATCACATACAAGGAGTGCACCCCGCAAGGAGAGCCGCCCCACGTGAAAAAAGCACAGGCAGTCCAAGAATTGTGCTGAGAGGGCTGATGTAGCAAGATGATGCAACAACAACAAAAAAGAAAAGCAGTTTCCCAGTGTTGCTGGATAATGTAAGTGAATGGAGAAGAACACACAGAGAATGGACACAGATCAGACAACAGGGGGGAAAGGAGAGAAATAAATAAAATAAATCTTACAAAAATAAAATAAATAAATAAAAATTAGATCTAAGACAAACAGATGTTAAGGATTTGCTGCTTAAAAAGCAGTTAAGCCACAAAGTGGAATTGGAATTAGATCTACTGAATTCCAAGCCCAGAAAAATCACTTTGTGATTTTGCCTGTCATTATGTGACACTTACACTACCAAAAATAGAACTAAAGATTCATTTCATGCTTTCAAAATAACTGCTTTTAGAAAAACATTTATAACCACTAGTAAAAATGACCCAATGAATCATAGCAGAAATTCATGTTAATGTCATGAATGATGGTGAAAAGAAGATACAGCAGTGAAAATAATTAGTTCTAATTGTATGTTTTTAATGAAAAAAAAGCCTAATTTTAGAAAGTCTGTATTCAGAACAATATCATGGCATAGTTACCAAAATGATATATTGTCATATTTTCAGCAGCAAAAATTATCCATTATAAATTGTCAGTGTCTTATTTCATTAAGAATAAATTGTGGAATTTGTGTCAAAACACATAGCTTATTTTCTTATTATTTGTTAGATTACAGCTTAATATTATATTTCCCACCTATTCCTTTTCAAATAATTGTTATTTTTCAAAAGGAAAGCATAAGTGTTCTAAATTGAACATAAACAGATAGTTTATTTATTTGCTTATGTTCAAGTTATCTGAGGTTACCTGGAACAACAATAAAACAACTAGCAAAATCAAACAAGAATATATCTTTCTTCTTCATATTCTATAATTGCAAGTTTAAACTATTACAAAAAAATTCTCATGATTTTATGTATTTTACTTCTGATAAAATTTAATTAATACCTTTCAGATATAACAGATCTTAACCTTGTAATATTTATGTAATCACTCCACAAGCATTTCCATTTCCTGACTCCTACGTATATTCCAGGGTTCATTCATTCATTTATTTTGCTAGTTTTGTCACAGGAAAGTGGAAATTGTGTAAATGTGTGCAAATGTTTTCATCAAATTGCTATCATGTATACTAGAATACAGATGCTTTCTCTTATATTCCTTTCCAAAATCTTACCAAGTATTGTTTTTATCTACAGCTTGCTAATGTTTACATAGATTTCTGATTTTGACATGCAAGTATGGTGAAGGACTTGTGACTGCATGAGCTATGTATAAAGACAATGACAAGCAACAAATATTCCAGATACTTATCCATCACATTTAAAAGTAAAAAAGAAAAAAATAATCCTTTAGTTGCTATACCTGATTGGCACTACGATGACCACATGGTTTGTTCCCCTAAATCAAATCTATTGGGTTTTATTTAATTGTCTTTTATTATATAGAATTTTATATCTTTTATAGATGTAAGCTAGTGTGTGTAAAATAATTGCAAAAATATATTAGTATCAATGAGGAGAATTAAGGATTCCATGGAAAGGAAAATAGAACAATAGCACAATTTATAATGCTTCCTCAAGCACATGGTAATCAAGAGAGTAAATTTAAAATCAGTAATCTGTGCAAGAGAAAACCAAAACTGGAAAAAGAAGACAGTTCATTTAGAGAAGAAACTGTGATGATAACCATGAGAAAGTCACATAAACTATATGTATCCCAAGATTAAGATTTGTCTTTCTCTTCCATGTTTGTAAGAACCTTGAGAATAAATTCTGTGATATAGTTGTGCAAGCCTCACACAGCTCTTAATTTGGGGGCTTTCCATAGATAATTTTTCAATATCGATAATAATAAGAAAAAAACGAATGCAGGAAATTTCTAGACATGGCAAACAAGAAGAGTAGGGTAGAAAGCTGCAGGTATTAGAGTTCCTGAAAGTATTTAGACATAATTAAGGGCACTATACCTTGATAATCTCCTACACTAGGCAGAAAACCTGGCTTTCCTATAATCACCAAGTAGAAGAGACTGGTGAGGCTTCGTCACATTGAGGGGGAGGGATAGAGTCTAGAGGTGTGGCTCAAAGAAGGCTTGCTGAGCTACCAGGAAATATAAACATTTTAAAGTCAAAGTGAACAGTGTTTCACCTTTGGGCAAGGTGCTACGGCTGTGGTTCATTTAACTTTGGGGAATTTGTTCTGTATACAAATATTCCTCACATACAAAATAGTTTTTTGAAATTTGAACAACTTAACTTTGTCATTATAATAGTATAAATATCTGTTTTGTTCTTTAACATTTTAATTGACTTTCATGAGTTACTCATTTCACCTTCAAAACAATCTTATATGATGAATTGTTACCTGCAGAAGAGTCTAAGCACAAGGATTTATTTATTATTATTTATATAAATATACATACATATTTAAACTACACATTATTTGGGTATATTTAAGTGAAATTAATTTTAAGTGAAAAAGAAAAAGTTGTTGACTGAGAAGAACTCTTGAATTTCTAAAAAGGCTTGTCACAGAAAGTGCTTTCCTGTTCTGAGTGAAATATGATACATGAAGATAAGAAAGAACAATAAAACACCAGATCCTCTTTGCATCTTTCAGGTATTCATTCTCTTTAACAATAAAGTGAATCTTGAGACAGTAGAATTATAGGAAGAAAAACAAACATAGAAGTACTCTCTTTTATGAAATTGTGATAACTTTGCTCACAGTCTCCCACCAGTATCTTTCATTAGCAAAATTTTGTCAGGTCTCAATTTCTATTTTAACATTTCCTCTTCCATTAACCTGGATACCTGGTGATCTCTGTACATGGTATCTTGCCACAAATGTCAATCTCAATGACTCAATATGTTTCATTATATAATTCAAATGAATGGTGTTTGAATAAATAAAGAAAATGATTTTACATACCTTGAACATCATAAAAATGACCATAAAACTTAGAAGCTTCATGACATTCTCCTTCTCTCCCAATCTATCCATTCTCTGTCCTTTCAAATTTTCATTACAATTAACTGTCACTAATAATTAAAAAATGGAAATGAAGAAGTTGACTTGGTTTTTCTTCTTTTTTTACTGGAAATAAAAGTAGTTTCTACTTCTGTTATTTACTGTCCTCATCTCTTGATAGCTTCCATTCAAACTTATATTACTACATCCTTTGATGATTATGTGATTCCCACTAAAATACTGTATCTTACCCTTTTCTATCCATATTTTCTATTTTCATTGCATCCATATACTTAGTCTTCTCTCCATCCACTCTTTCTATCATCTTAATGTTCCACATTTGAAAGGTAAATATTCTTCCATTTCTCCAAGTCATGCCTTTTATTTTATTTATTTATTTTTAAAATTTATTTCTCTCCCCATCCCCCCACCCCCCCAAACCCAAGTTGTCTGCTCTCTGTGTCCATTCGCTGTGTGTTCTGTGTCTGCTTGCATTTTTGTCAGGGGCACCCAGAATCTGTGTCTCATTTTGTTGTGTCATCTTCCTGCATCAGCTCTCCGTGTTTGCAGTGCCAATCCCGGGCAGGCTGCACTTTTTTCATGCTGGGTGGCTCTCCTTATGGGGCACACTCCTTGCATGTGGGGATCCCCTTCATGGGGGACACCTGCGTGGCAGGGCACTCCTCGAGTGCATCAGCACTGCACGTGGGCCAGCTCATCACTCGGATCAGGAGGCCCTGGGTTTGAACCTTGGACCTCCCATGTGGTAGGTGGACATCATATCCATTGGGCCAAATCCGCTTCCCATGCCTTTTATTATCTAGTCTAATTCCCTGTTTCACAAATGAAAACCACACACTCTAAACAGGCTAAAAAAACTGACTCAGACCATAGAGTTACTAACTGGAAAGACACATCAGGATTTGTATTATGACTCTCAGTCTAATGTTTTTCAATCATATTATAAGTATAGATTTCTCCCTTGAGAAAAGAGAGCTTAGATGAAAATATTACTAAAGTTTGATATTCTTATTTAGAGCTGCTATTTCCAATCTTTAAGAGTGTTTTGAATGCTTTTATAATTATTACAGTACCTACATATATTTTGGAAAAAGAAACATGGTGTCATATAAATAATAAATTCCTTTTAAGTGCTAAATTCAGACATTAACTCTTTTCTAAAAATAAGATGGTAAAAAAGTCCCTTCCACCACTTCACCTACTGTCTCTAGATCTCATGCACACGTATTTTTTACATGCAAAACTCAATTTTCTACTAATTTAAAAGAACATTGAAAAATGGAAAAATCAAGTCTCTGCTCCCTTTCTGCTTCAAGGAAACTTAAGTGGAAAAAAACAATCCTGAAAGAGTGCTACGTTCTGCCTTTGATTCCTCCCCTTTCCCTCTTCTAAGAAACTTTTCCTAAACTTCAAGAAAATATTTCCTTGAAGAGATCTTCAATTTTTTTGTAATGCTTATAATTTCTAGATAATGCTGATAACTTTTGGCTCCTTCTTCTCATCTAGGGACAGCATGTAAAATGAAACAGCCCCACACTTAAAACCAGTAAGTAAAAGGGTGAATGATGGGAATATCAAATATCCACTCTCCTATCAAATACCTGAATATCCAAATATTACTGTAAATGCAAAAGATTGCATCACAAAAAACAATTTCATTTAAAAAAAAATTAAACTAGGATCTTTTTAGATAGTTAGAAGTGTCAATGTATATTATTTTCCAGATCTGAGGACATCATCACTTAGATAAAAGATATATAATTTATAGAAAATTGGAGTCCAATTGTACTTCCAGAATGTAAATATTAGAACCATTCAGTCTAGTCCAACTGACCCCAAAAATACATTTCTGCTCTCATGAAATTCTAATTTTGTGGACATAATCTATTTTATTTACTTTTAGTGTTTCCTTACAATATTTTGTCTCAATGACTTATATGTCTTTCGTATGGCTAAAAGATTTATTTCAATTTCTTTCGTTAGCCCAAGAGGGGACTTCAACTGAGGTCACTGTGTCCCAGCTTTTTAATTCACTCCCACAATTTCTAAATCCAATTGAAGATTAAGAAACAAACACTAAATGTTCCAAAGAAACCTCTAAATAAATACTGTGTCTTAGCTGTAACTTAGCTTAGCCCCTATCCATTTACTTGGATTGCTGACAGTTTAGGCTAAACAGAAAATCGTGTTAACAATGGATTTTTTTTATACAATTGACATGATTTTGAAGTCTTATTTTATACTTTTCTTCTTCAGGTGATTAATTACATTGAATAAAATCAACATACACATCAACTGAATATTAGTTAGCATGTAGGACATTTTGGTAATGGTAGAGATATTGGCTGGATAAAACCAAAACTTATTCAAATATTAATCCCTTTCCTGCCTCACAGCTATTAAATATACCTGGATTTTGACTTGTGTCATACTGGTTTGTGGGAGAAGGCTTCACAGAATAGATGTTTAGAAGATCAATCCTTGGAAGAACACTGTCAACATTTTAAAATGTAGATTTGAATATTTTATTATTCTCCTGTATTCCATGCAATTTTATAATATTTTAAAATTTTCAAAGATATTTTCCAAGCTATCAACTTAAAAAATACTTGGTGGTGGGTAGTAGGTCTTTCTTCTGATGTTTTTTTTTTTTTTTCTGGGATGCAATTTATAGCAAAAGGTGAGCACAAAATTTAGTAATGGAATTGTATATGAATAAATAATTAATTTTCATTTTGATAAATGGTACTGTTTACTTCTTTCTATAATTTCTCATTTATTTGCAGGATCAATGTTACTATTTCTGAACCTGACTGTTACAAGATAAATTTCTTGCCTAGAGTTTTGACAGAGAAAACAAAATCATTCTTAAGTTGCTCTTCTTATTCTTAATTATGTTTGAGAAATTTCGGTGAATAGAAATTACACAAACAAGGGACACAGAGAGAGGGTACATAGAGCTTTTTATATCAATATGTTATATGACCTGATAACTATAAAACATGCTATTGATTTTACATAATTATCTCTGTTGACTCTTCTGGATTTGCTTTCTCAACTTTTATTCTACTCTCCTAATTAGAGGGTGGGATGTTAAATTATATTTTCTAGACTCTTTTGTCCATAGGCTTCTGGATGTAGATTTGTTTCTGCCAATTACATTAATTTATATGACCTTAGAAAGGAGAAATGCGACAGTGACCATCTTACACTAGTAAGAAAAGTCATAAAGTGTGGAGACAGATTTGTTTTGCATCATTTCAAGTGTTTATGTTCCCACTTCTGGGTATCCAGAGGCATATCCAGAGGCAATTACGCCAGCAGAAATAGAAGGAAGGGTGGCTAGTCTTGACTGGAGCTTCCTGATTTCACGAAGTGCAGATATTGAGGTGCTTTCTTGAGCCAAAGTTTCATTGATGGCTTTTGAGGTACTATTTCCACCAATGGATTAATGACTGTGTCGTTCTGAAGCCATTTATACAGTCACTACCTGGAAACATGTTTTCAGCATTCTGATGATTTTGTATATATCTAAAGCCCAGTATTAATAATCCCTTGAGATAAACACCCACATCAATTCCTGTTTCCTGCACTGGACTTTGATATAGTAACTTTATTTTGGGGACTCTCTTAGATTTAATATGCTTTTAAACCTGTATCTCTCACAATAAAGTTCTTTATTATGTACAACTATAGTCCATCAACTGCATTCTGTTTGTCTTACTTATGGAATAACAGCATTATTTGATCCTCAGAAGAAGAAATGAGTGACTTACATGTTTTTGAATTAAAAAAATAAAATAATAGGACACTTTTTTTTTAAGATAAATTTTTAAAAAAATTTTATTTATCTCTCCCCCACCTTGTGGCTTGCTTGCCATCTGCTCTCTGTGTCCATTCACTGTGCGTTCTTCTGCTTGTCTCCCTTTGTTGCGTCATCTTGCTGCACCAGCTCTCTGCGGGTGTGGGCTGCCAGCTCTCTGTGGGAGCAAGCCAGCTTGCTTTCATAAGAAGGCCCTGGGACACAAACCCAGGGCCTCCCATATAATAGACGGGAGCCCAATCCATTGAGCCACAGCCGCTTCTGACTTTTCTTTTTTTATTTTATGCTTTTCAAAGATTTTCACTTATTTTTAAATAATTTATTTTTCTAGTACATTTGTGCATTTGATGAGAACTTCCTATACTAGAAAATATAATGATATTATAACATTTATTTTTATTAATTTATTCACAAATAATTTATTGATGACTTTGGATTGAATTTAGAGTCTATAGCAATTCTTATTTTATTTATTCATTTATTTAAAACTTTTGTTCAACATAAGAAAATATTAAGCATTTTCGTAGCCAACTGTTAATAGAAAATAACATGCCTGAGGTGCTGTTAGAGGGCATAATCATGTAAACCTCAAAATATGTGTCAGTAAAAGATTGTGTATTTTCTTGTTAGAGATGAAGAACAGGTGGGATGTAAGAATTCACACAAAGTTCTCTTTGATTTATAAATTAGGTAACTTGCTTAGCACTCAGCTTCACCAATCATTAGTAATCTTGGATAAATTTTAATATCTGAATCTGATTTCCCTAAGCTATAAAATAGGGCTAGTACTGATTGCCTGACATATGTTAGCTGCTCAGTGTTTATTGGCTCCCTATCCCATTTCCACCCAATCACCTTTCAGAACTATGTTCAGTAAAGAATTTTTAAAAATCAGGGTGCTTCATAGTTTTACCTGGTAATAACTTTTTAAAATTTATATTTTAGGTATATATTTAGGTATATATTTAGGTATATACTTATTATAAGTATACTACATATAATTACTGACTCTAAATTCAACACTTAAGAACTTGTACTGTTTGAAATTATCCAAAATGCATAAGAGTCTGCTAAGCAATGGATAAGACATAGTTTTAGACTCAAAGGCCATTCTTAGCACAATTTGCACAATTGTGCAAACTCCTAGTTTTACTTCTAGGAAAGGAAAAGTGTCAGAGAGCCATGAAGACAGATATTTGTCAGATTTTTATTGATTTGGGTGGTTATGGCATGACACAAATTAATCTAGAAACATCTGGCCCTAATGAAGAGTGTATATAAAAGAATGAATTTTGGATTTAGAAATTATATGCTCCTATGTCTACTCTAAAATTCCAATCCAGTGGGACTCAAAGCAGAGTGTATTTTGATTTTTAAAGATCCATGAATGAGTCTGATGCTCAAACATGTTTTATTTATAATATATATTTTACATAATATAATATTGTATGTAATATACAATATGGGAAAATTGTAATACCTCTAAATTATTTTAAGTTTCAACACCAGGTTTTTGGACAGAAAAAAACAGACGAATTGACCATGGCATCAGAATCTGATTATTTAAAAGTCACACATTAAAAAATAAAATTGCAAAATCAGTTTGGACCACCAACAGATGAGTTAGTAGAATTTTCTAAATGACAAAAATTATTGTTTTTAGTATTAATTTAAAGTTATAGCCCATGTGTATATGCCTACCTATGTCTAACTCCAGAAAAGAGATTTCAGGAATGCGAAGAAAATTCTCAAAAGAATATTCTTTTGTTTTTCCGGAATAATAGGTATAAAGTAAACATTTATGATTAAGATATTTCTCCTACCCTGAGTCTAAGTGTGACCATGCAAGTTACACTTACTTCACCTGTAATATTTTATGGAAAACCAGTTAATACAAAATATTGAAATATTTTGTTCTGGCTAACTTTTCTACCTGCTATTACAGCAGGAAATCAAATAGTATGTGGAAATTGGTCCCATGAAGAATAAATCCAAATATCCCCCTTACCTTTTTTTTCTGTTGCTTATAAAAATAATTGGTTTCAATTTTATTTATTGAGCATCAGCAGTAGTCAAACAATTTCTCAGGATATGAGGCAGAAACTGTTTGTAGCATAACAGTATCTATTCTCTCTTTATTCCTTATTAAACAAAACACAGTGTTTTTTTCCCAAGTTACATTTTGACCAACTTATTGTTCGTCTGTCTCTTGCTATGAGAGGTCAGTGTAGGACAAATTTCTGATCTGTGGGACATAATTGGGAATCTACTCGGTGTTTCTGGTAATGTCTTTGATTTCCTGGTAAATAAAAGATACCGTTTACATTATTCTCCTTTCTTCCTTGAGATGAATGTGGAGTCTGAGCTGCAATAACCAAATTTCTCTCACCTAGACAGAAATTTCCCTGATATCAGGAATATGGCTTGTTTATCTCTCTCTCCTCAATCAGGTTACTTGACATTTATTGAACTGAATTAAAGACTTTAGACTTCTGAAACTGTGATTCTACTTATTCTGAATTAAATTCTACATTAATAATAAGCATACTGATTTTCAAAACTTAGAAAATTTTTGTGCCAAGTCAATTAGTAGATGGGACCAGGACAGCGAACTACAAGAGAAAAACAATTTTTTTTTTTTTTGCTGGGGCAAGGAATATACTAACAGTCTTACACAATATTCTCCTTTTTGGATTTTCATCCTTTCACACACGCAGGGATTCATATGACCAATTAAAATGCATTGTTAAACAGTTGCTTAACAATTGCATTCCTTAATGAAGTTCCTACTGAAGATTACAAAACGATCAGGAAAGTACATTTAATGTATAATTATCACAATATAATCATCATGATTAAGTGTAGTGTACTTTGTTGCCCATAACCACGAATTTTTACTTTTCATTTCTTTGCAAAAGATACACACAATCTCCATACTTATTCAAAATCCATACTTATTCAAAATAAAAATATTTTTGAGTTATAAATAAGCATTCTAATATTCTAATTGGACTATGTAGCAAATTTCAGATGTCAATTAGTAATTTTAAAAATATTGCCAGTCAACTTGCAAGACTATAAAAACCAACAACTGAATAAACAACAATGATAATCCCCAGAGTATCAAATGATCGGGGTGAAAGTTTTTGACTGACCTGGTTCTGGTTAAGCAGAGAAATGATCAACCCTTTGTAAGTATAAGAAACAATGCCAATATCTTAGAAGGAGTATGAGTATTGTTTGTGTTTCAGAGTGTCTGCTACAAGTAAGACAGTTGTTTATGAATTCATCATGTTGATATCTTAACAGAGAATATGAGAATTAAATAGAAAGAAGAAAAACTAAGGAGTGATATGAGAATCCACAAGCCCAACTCTTTTTCTTTTTCTTTTTTATTAAGGCAATTATGCTAGGACATATATTTTTTCTGATGAGCCAAATTCAAGTTGTTTATTATGTACTATTTATTGCAGAGGCTGAATAATCTATTGATACTGGCTGGGAATCATTCCAGCAAGAACTTTGTTTGTTGAAATAAACATTAGTAAACATTGAAATAAACATTAGTAAAAAAACTCCTCCTGGTTAGATCACAGACATTAATAAAATCAAAATACTGGCTTCCAAAAATTAGAGCTTGAAATAATACCATCTTGAACTAGTTAATTATGGTCATTAATCTCTTCCTAAATCAGGATTGATTTGTTTTTTCTTTTCAAAACAGAAACATTATTTCATAAATTAATTTTCAACTTAAATATAGAAATCAAGATGACACTATATAACTCTATATTGGTTTTGGTAATATATGAGTAGAGATAAAAGAAAATCTTCCTTGGTGTGGTACAGAAGGCTAAGTGTGGTTATTTTTCATCATTTTTACAATCATAAACTCAAGGGAAATATTCTTATTTTATAATAGACCTTCTCATTTGTTTTCTCTTCTAAGAGAGCATATGTACCTGGATAAGAATATACTGGCGTTTCTATTCCAGTCCCTGTGTGTAATAGCATATTGCTTTTGAAGAGTATATTATATATCAGCTTCTTCCTAGTGCATTGTACATATATTATCTGACTTAGTCTTAAAACAACAATGAGATCTTGTTATCTTCAATACAGAGATGAAGGAACTGAATCCAGAGAGATCATGTAGATGGCACCTCATGGAGAGCTTATTGATGCTCAGGTTTGTCTTTATTTGAAATCTCATGCTGTCTGCACGATGGGCTGGTCTCCATGCTTGGATTATTTGAAGTCTGTACAAACATTATAATCCCAGCTGTTTGAAATTACTGCGGGCAGAGTGCCAGCCCACACCCTTCAGAGCTCTCAAAACCTTATTCATTGTGAAAACATGAAGCCGGAGGTGGGTGCTGAGAAAACTGCTGAGGGCACCAGTGGAAAAAAAGGAGGCCTTTCTGAATATTTAAACCCTTGGTCATTGTCTGCAAATCAGAAGTTCAAATTTTAACAGCTAATGCGAAGGATTGTCATCTGTATTAGTTTTCTATTGCTGTTGTAACACATTAGCACAAACCTTGTGGCTTAAAACAATTATCTTAGTGATCTAGAGGACTAGAGTCCAAAATGGGTCACACTGGACTAAAATCAGGGGGCCATTCTGGAAGATCTAGGGAAGAATCTATTTCCTTTCTCTTTTCAAATTCTACAAGCTGCCCATATTCTTTTGCTCATGGACCCCTTCCATCTTCAAAAACCAACATTGGGAGGTCAAATATCTTCTCACATCAAATCACTCTTGACATTGACCCTTCTGCCTCCTTCTTCCACTTTTAAGGACCCCTATGATTGCATTATGGCCATCAGGATAATCTAGGATAATCTCTCTATTTTAAGGGCAAATATTAGCAATACTTCCAGCTGCAACTTTAAATTATTCACACGTTCCAGGGATTTTGGTATAGACACCTCTGGTGAACCATTATTCTTTCTACCACCTGACCACTTCAAAAGAAAACAATGAAAAACCAAAAATTATCATAGAGATAAATGGTCAGCTCTGGTCAAGACCTAAAGTTGCTTATCTCCAAATTCTGAACATGGACATAAGGACAAACACAAAACTTCCACTGGACTTCTCTTATCAGACCCTTCTTGGGAATTTCATAAATTGCATGGAAAGATAATTCATTTCTGATACCCAAAAACTTTGTGGTGTTAAACAATCCTGTGAATCTTTCTGGATCTCAGATTCTTCATCTTCAAAGTAATGGTATATAACTAAACAATATCTCATATCATTCCTGATAGCTACAGGATTACTTTCTGAAAGGGAGGCTTTTGCTGCAGATATTTAGGGGAAAGGTTGGTACCAGTGATCTTTAATAGCATGGAGCATAACAACTAAAAAAAAACTATTAATACTTTACTACTTTAAAAAGTGTGCAGATCTAATACTGACATCAGAGAGTAATGCAATTATGCGCAAGAAACCTTATTCTTTCTCAGGATTGTGGATGATTATGATAACCTTGAAAGGATTTTGGTCAAAGTAAAGTAAATGCCTATTAAGTTTATTATATACATATGAATTTTATTTGACATCCTACTCATTTATTCATTTTCAGAGAAAATGAAAAATTAGTTGAAATGTATAAACAGCAACATAAAACAGCACATTTTTAGAGTTAAAAAGAGTTACATTGAAACATGATTAATGGGCTGATAAAGCACTGGTCTTAATAAAATTGCATTAATATCATGAAAAAATAAAAGAATCTCATATTTATGACATTGCAGCTCATTATTTTAGGGCTTGTTATTTTATATTTTCACCTCGTTTTTTAAAACTAAAATAAAAACACTAATTCCAATTACGTAGAATAATATGCAATTAATAGAAATGCATAAAGCAAAAAAGTGCGTCAAATATTTTTAAACTTACATTATTCAAAATTATTTTCTGAATATGTAGGCCCTTTTATCTTTATATCAAATATAATCATGCAGGTGATTCAAATATAAGGTTTTGGATGTTGATTTTATAACAGGCCAGCTGGTGAAATGCTGAACGAATACGTCTTATAGATGGGAAAAAAAAAATTAGCTCCAAGGAAAAGCCAAATGGGAATAAGGCAGAAATATAAAACCAGTAAGGAAAAGACATGCCAAGAACCTGGGACACGCCTTTATTCCCTTTGGATCTTATTTTCTTTATTTGTAAAGTTAGGTATGATAGGTATGTTTTTCTTATCTATCAAAGTCCATGATTCTGCAAGAATGAAGAACTAAGGTACAAGTAGCAACTGGAAAATGACCATTTAGCAATATTGAAAGGAGCAAGAGAATTCTAGACAAAGGTTTAAGGAAGAAGACTTTCCTAGAAAATGACTAAAAAAGGGATCAGAAACCAGGAGTGGTGTAAAGGTGAAAAGATGCTCTGTTCTTGGGAGCTTGGGTCAAGATGGTCTTGCAAAAAATGTAAATGCATATTGCAAGTGTGGTTTAGGCCTGAAATCATTTGAGGATAAAAAGAAAGATTGTTTTCCAAAGAGCTGCAGTCATGAGCAGTGAGTTTTCAACAAGACTGTTACTGAGGGAAGGAAAAACCCTGAAAAGGAAGTAGGCTATGCAAAGTCTAATCCATGGTTGGAAACTAGCATGAAAAAAAATACATAGTTAATAATAATGACTCATTAGATAGGTTGTCCATCTATATTTTACCCATCTATTTTTTTATACTACCAGATGGCTGTAATTACACAGTTTGAGCACTCAACTTGACTGAGAACCTTATGACACAGTGATTGCTTCCGTAATTAATGTGTAGAAAGCACATAAGAATAGATGCATATCTAATAAAGAGAAATTCACAATTGAAAGTATTTATTGGATTTCTGCCTTCTTTAGGACATTATGCTAGATATAGAAGCAAAAGGAGAGCACTGTGATAGTTTTAAGAAAATGTTCTTTATGTATAGTTTTACTTAACTCAATATCTGCATAGAATGAGCACCCAAAATATTCATTATTATTATGATTATTATTACTATTACTAGATGATGAAACAAAATACCTAGATGTTAGTTTTAGTTCTTCTAATTACCACATATATTTCCTCCTATAAGTCATATAGCGGCTTTTTATATCAATTTCTACATTTATTAAGTGGGGTGTAGAAATATCTGCCATAATCTACTGGTCAGGATTGCCATAAAGAAAGACTTGAGATGATAAACAACAATAGTGATCCAAATACTTTTTGTAAACTCTAAAAAATAATAAAACTTTTGTGGCTATATCAAAGTCTTTTTTCACAGAGTTTGCAAGATAAAAATGTAGATAAATGCATGTGGAAGGCCCATGGAAAAATTATACAAACTGCTTATATTATAAAGTCAATACAACAAATGTATGAAAAATAGAAAATAATGTTACTTTCTGTACAAGTAAAATACACTAATGAATGACTTTAATATAATATGAACAAATTGACTCTGTGGACTTGATGGGATGAATCAAAGTAGATAAAAGAAAATATTTATTAAAGGGTGAGCTAAAGAAATCGCATGAATACCTTATTTGGATAGAAAGAACACGTAAGCAGTTGTATCCTTAACACAATAGTCATCCCCATCCCTTCATTTGACACTTTTCATATAGATTATGTTCAAGCCACATCTGAGCCTTGAAAAGCTAACATGCACTTCAGCCTAGAGCACCCATTGATGATCAAGAGAAATATTCAAAATCTTGCAAAGAAAATGTCAAAAAGCAGTACTGATCCTTCTCTAACAGTATAATATTAGAGCTCTGTAGAAGAAGAACAGTGGCTTACAGGGATATAAAAAATAATAATAAAATATGTATATTTGAGTGAATATAGAAGAAACCACAAAGAAGTTAAATTTCAGGGAAACCACAAAAATGATTATATTATAGAATTTTGTCTCTTGGGAAGTCAAAGAAACCTTGGGACTACTAAAGCCAGATCAGGGGAAATGAGAGAGGGTGGGGGCAATAAAGGAATTCTAAACTGAAAGGAGGGAGGATAAATGACCGTTCATTATTTTTTATTGCATTCTTGGACACTAAACTGCTCTGAGACAGCACATTTTTCTGAACTAACTGTAAATAAATCAAAAACATATGCATTAAAATTTTGCATTCTGAAAATGACCCAGGTCAACCCTAAGGAAGTGGGGAGAATTAGTCATTAAATTCCAAATATTTTAAATTTCACAAGACATGTATGAAGGCCGAGTTAATGAGAAGTGCAGCCAGTTAACAAGAATAAAAGTTGCAAGTCTATGCAAACAGGCATCTAAAGATGCCTCTCTCTATTGATTGCTCATCTGTGCCTGAATTAGTCAATTCCTTTGGGCAAAATATATTCTAGGATGACCGAAAGTAACTTTGACACAAAATGCTGTATATTGATTTCTGGGATTCTCTTGTGGTCTCTCCTCAGCAGATTCCTACTGGACTTTACAGGAAAACCACTTTGATACATAATTCAATAGAATCCTCAATATAACTTTTCAAATATACTAGTGACAACTGAGAAGATGAGGAATGACATCCCATCTTTCTTCCCGGCACTTGCAGCACAGTGAATAAAACGTTCCTGTTCAGAAGGACATATGCTGCATAGGTAGCTGCCTCAGTGGGGAGAACACACCAAGAACGATATGAGCTTTTAAACAATAAAGAAAGGTTGGGGAAATGGGTAAAATCACTATGGGCTTTTATATTCCATACCCCAAGCTCTCAAGAAAACTTTTGTGCCATAAAAGGCAGTAGAATGATGTTTCATAAGGTTTTTCAAAAGGTCCTAATCTATATGTTCTGAATTGATACTTTAATTTGACATAAGAAACAAACAATAAAAATCTGACCCTCATTAGTTTTAATGCTTTACAAGTACATTTTCATGACATGCATTTAAAGGATTTCCTATAAATTTTATCACAATTTTCTTTCACAGAAGAAATTAGAGAGACATAATCTATTTAGTAAAATGCACATACAATTATTTCCAAAGCAATGCTCCTAAAATTTTCAGAGATATACCCATAAAATTTCAAAATGGTCAACCAGTATATAGCTGTATTTTCTTCTGTCTTCTTATTTTTTCTCTGGGTTTCATATTTATTACTAATGCATTTGAATTTTTATTACTCAAAAATTTATGATAATCTTTGGGATTTCTCTGGTGTAGTTGATAATTTTATTACAATTTTATGCCTGAGATGAGAAAAATTGGGAATGATTCAAGTTGACTCTACCTTAAACTTGTTTGATAAACTTCTCAATTCTAAAATAACTGGACCAATTACTGGATTAAAAGGGGGACACCAGGATTATACTTTTCAGTTACTCAATTGCTTTTTTTTTAAGTAAAATATTTATCATTTTCAAAACAATTTAAGAGGTGTTATTTATTAAGATATTTGTAGCTTAAATTGGTGCTTATGTGGAAATATAGACTAAGCATTTTCACAACACAGAAAGATTTTTCTCTCTTGCCATGAATACTTATGAATTGTCAGGGAAAAAATTTCAAGAGCCTGCTAGAATTTTTCAACAATTTTTAGCATTGATTAAAAAATTAATGCTCTTTGATATTTTACTGTACTTTGAGAATTTGCAGATGTAATAAATTACAGATTGGAAGTGATATCATACACTTCAATATGTTTAACCTTCCATCTTTAGATTGGTTGTTCACTGTAGCTTTCAAAACATGAAATCAGATATATGTAAGTGAATTTCCCATTAGTGCATTTTCAAATCTGCAGAAAACAAATAATCCAAGTCAAGTAAAACTTAATGAAAATGCTCCAAAAAAAAAAAGAGGAAACAGAAAGTAAAGGTTTGTAATGTTTGGAATCTTAGAAAATCTATTTTCAGTATTTTATTTTACTTATCAAACTTAGTCCAACAGAAACTAACTACAGTCTTGTTAAGTTCAATGACATTCTACCAAATGAATTCCAAGTTTGCAAAATTATGAACTGGTAATAATGAGGACAATATTTTAATATCCCCCATCCTATTTAGGCCCATCAAGATGAAAACTATAAAAATAAATAATGTTCTATCCAAAAGGCAGAAGCATAAACATGAGAGAACTTGTGGTATTATTTCCTGAACTTAGTTTTTTTGGAGAGTATTTTTGTAGGCTAAATTACAGAATAAGAATCATGGAATTTTTAGAACTGGAAGGAATTTTAGCCATCAGTAGGGTGCCTTTGGGTAAACTCTCTCTTGAATGCCCAAAATAATACTCTAAAGAGGTAGTGTAACTTCCTAAGAATATCCTCTTCCTAAAGATTCCTTTTTATATGTGCTGGGTACACAGCAACCTGTAGACTCACAATATTTGGTCTGGCATGGGAACGATAAGAGTGGCTTCACAAGAATTTTTTCAGAGAGGGTTATTTCTAGAAGTTAAATGGGTTTATGGGCATATATATTTATTTAATGATATCCATTAGCAGAAATCCAGATAATATCTCCAGGATAAGTTTCTAGGGTATAAAAATGCATGTCAATAACTAAAATCTACATTATGTAGCGGATACTTTATCTTAGTTTACTATCTTTCAAGTGATATTATACTGTTAATAGATTATAAAATTTTAGGGTAGAGTTTATGTGCTACATGTCTGTAATTTATACAAAACCTAACATTGCATTTAGTAGGAACTTGATATTTATCTGTTGATTTTAATACTTTATGTGAGACCTGACATCCCTATCCCTGCCGGAAAAAAAAAATTCTAGATTATTATAAGGAAATCTAAAGTATGCCATTTATTTCAATAGAATTAGTAGGGGAAATTTCATCATTATTAAAGTAGATTATCTCATTTGAGTCTAGCATCAACCTATTTTTCAGGTGAGAAGACAGCTTTTAATAACTTGCCCTGTGTCACCCATCTATTAATTCACAGAACTGAGCTTCGAACTCAGGTTTGCGGTCCAGGACACTCTAGGAGGAATGATAGAGAGCCAAAGGGATTTGAACAACCATTTTTTAAAGGAAGGATAATAATTCTTAGAAAAGCCATTTCAAGTAAAAAATAAGATCATTTTAATTATTATATCTAAACAAAATTTTACACTGTAATATACTGATCAAAGAAGGGAACAAACCAAGTTCATTTTTCTCAGAAATCTTTCTTTCATCCTTCCTGAGGATTCTTTATGTTAAAGAGAAACACAGAATTCCTTGGAATAAAAACTATAAATGAAAAAAATACTCCTGAAGATGTGTTGGATTCCGTTCCTTCTCACACTTATTCTCAGTCTAGCTCTGAATTTTGCATGCACGTAGTCAGAATGGCAAACAACGGAGAAAAAAATTGTTTCATCTGTGAAGTCTGTGGTCTTACCTACTTCCATATTTGCATTGTTGTGTTACAGCTTTGCATATTTTTTTCAGCTCTAACTTTCAAGCATGGCTTGGTTTGACAAATTATTTCAAAGTCTCTCATTTTTTTGCAATTTCTATTCTTAATATGATGAGCTTTGTACTTTCAAAGTTGAAAAGTTACTCTCTGAACTTCATGTCTTTTCTACTGAGAACTCTATCTTATGGTTTAGTGCAACTTTAAATGAACTTCAACATTAGTTAATATTAAAAGTCTATTTAAATTTTTTTTTCTTTCATCAGGCATTCGTTCCCATGCTTATGGAGAGTTTCAGAGTTCACATAATAATTTTATCTTTGTTTAATGTCTTGGATCTTTCATTAGTAAAAAAGAACACTTTCCACTGAAAACAAATCAAAATACTGGGTGGGCTTGTAAAGTTCCAGAATTATTTTTTGTCATATTTAGCTGGCAAGAATGATATAACTCATCAATTTCTTTAGTCCAAGAAAATTTACAATTATTTGAGTCAACTTTTAAAAGTAAATGAGGATATGATTCCCCTCTACATTTGGCAGTTACTTCTATTTTTAGTTTTGAAAAGTATAATTCACATATTCACATGGTTTATTGTCTTTCTAAATAATTATTTTTTTAATAAGAGAAGTTGTGAGCTTACAAAACAATCATGCATAATGTGCAGAATTCCCATACAATACCCCTCCACCAACACCTTACATTCTTGTAGAACATTTGTTACAGATTATAAAAGAATATGATCAGACTATTACCATTAACTAGGTCCATCCATAGCTTACACTTGGCATATTTTTTCTATTCACAGCCTATTATTAACACTATGTATTAAATATTATGCATTTGTTATAGTTCATGAAAGACCATTCTCATAATTGTACTGTTAACCACAGTCCATCTTCCACCACATGGCTCACTGTGTTATGCACTCCCGTGCTGTATTAGCCAACGGGGTGCTGATGCAAAATATCAGAAATTGGTTGGTTTTTATAAAGGGTATTTGTTTGGGGTAAGAGCTTGCAGATACCAGGCCATAAGGCATAAGTTACTTCCCTCACTAAAGTCTATTTTCACGTGTTGGAGCAAGATGGCTGCCAATGTCTGTGAGGGTTCAGCCTTCTCCCTGGGTTCAGAGTTCCCTTCTTCATGCAGTTTGCTTGTTTCCTCTGCTTACTTCCTGGGACTCCAGCTTAAGCTTTCAGCATCAAACTCCAACATCAAAACCCAACATCAAAAATTCTCAACTCTGTCCTTTGTCATGCCTTTTATCTGTCATCACCCCATCAAGGGGTGGGGACTCAACACCCTAATGATGTGACCCAATCAAAGCCTGAATCATAACTCAATCATGATCAGGTACAGACCAGATTACAAATGTAATTCAATGTCTATTTTTGGAATTCATAACTATATCAAACTGCTACCCTCCACCTTCTGAATTCCAAAAAGACATTACAATATTTGAAAAAAACTTTAAATCAGTAACAATGCAAGTACTAAATCATATCACAATCAACTTAAAGAAATACAATTTGTCTTGGGGCAAAGTCCTGTCTGCTATAGACCTCTGAATTGACCACTTGGACTTCCCTAACCTTTGGCATACAGGCTTAATCCTCTCAAAGCAACGAGTTGCCACCTTGCCTTCCCTAACCTTTGACATGTAAGCTCAACACTCTCAGAGCAACAACTTGACTACTTGGCCTTCCTTAACCCATGGGGGACAGGTCCACCCCTCTCAGACCTATGGGGCATCGACCTCAACCTCCTTAATCAGTGAGGAATGTGCTTCATCCTCTCTGTACCCAAGGGTGGCAAAACTCTCCCGGAACATTGGGTAGAAACATCCACCCTCTTCAACTGCTGGTGCAAACTCACCTTCTCTATACACATGGGTGGGGTTCCTCTCTTGACCAAAGCTGATGTCTTAATTCCAGATCTCAGCTTCCATGGTTTTCCTCTTAAAGCTGTTTCCCCTTTAACCTCTCCTTTCTATGACCCTTTTATTCTAGGCTAACAATGGTTTTGTTCATATAGTTCTCTCAATGACCTTGTTGGTTTAGCCTGCAAGAAGCAGAGGTCCAGGCCATCAGACAGTAATACTTTCCCCAAGTATTTCCGAGATAACTGCATCTTCAATCCTGATTTACAAGTTTCAAGTTTAGTTAAGTCCTCCAATGGAGCACTTTATTCTAGGAGCTTGATATCCAGAGGTTTGGAGTTTCCATACTTAGTTTCTGTTTTCTTTGTGCCTGACAGTTCAGTCTTCAGTATATCTCTCTCATATAGCATTTCTCTATAAGCTGCAAGCAGAAGCCAAGCCACATTCTCCAGGTTTACTTTGGAAATTTCTTCAGCTAAATGCCCATGCTCACCATTTTCAAATTCTGCCTCCCATGAAACATCAGGAGTTAATCTTGCTAAGTTCTCTGGAACTTTAAAACTCAGATTGTCTTTCTTCCAGTTTCCAATAATAGTCATCATTTACTTCTAAGCCATTATAAAAAGTCTCTTTAGCATCCATATTGCTATCAACAGTCTCTTCAAAGTGATCTAGGCGTTTTCCATCAAGCATCTCACAATTCCTCCAAAAAATGTCTTTTACCCATTTATAAAACCATTCTAGCGTTTGGTAATTGCACAAGCACTACTCTACTCCTTGGTACCAAATTCTGTATTAGTGAGCCAAAGGGGTTCTGGTGCAAAATACCAGAAATTGTTTGGTTTATATAAAAGGTATTTATTTGGGGTAAGAGCTTGCGGATACCAGGCCATGAGGCATAAGTTACTTCCCTCACTAAAGTCTATTTTCATGTGTTGGAGCAAGATGACTGCCAATGTCTGTGAGGGTTCAGCCTTCTCCTTGGGTTCAGTGTTCCTTTCTTTTTAGGGCTTGCTTCTGTATCCTCTGTTTACTTCCTGGGACTCCAGCTTAAGGCTTCAGCATCAAACTCTAACATCAAAAATTCAACATCAAAAATTCTCAACTCTGTCCTTTGCCATGCCTTTTACCTGTTGAGTCCCCACCAGGTGGATGGGGACTCAACACCCTAATGATGTGGCCCAATCAAAGCCCTAATCATAACATAATCATGCCCAGGTACAGACAAGATTACAAACATAATCCAATATCTATTTTTGGAATTCATAACTATATTAAACTGCTATATATGCCTTGTACATTCTATCCAAACGTTTCACTCAGTGGCTCTCACTTACCTCACTGTGTTGTGCAGTCATCAACCCAGTAAACCTTTGACCATTTTGTTTAGTCCAAAAGAAAAAATCCCATAGCCCATTATTGACCCTTAGTATTAATATAATACCTTCATTTACTGTGATACAAAAATATTACAATAGTGCTGTTAACTATAGTCCATAAGTTATATTAACTGTATTTTCCCAGGTATCACTATATTCTTACAACCTTGTAATAGTGACATACATTTGCTCTAGTCCATAGAAGAAAATTCTTGTATTTGTATTAACTATAATCCTTATCCATCTCTAGGTTTATTTTATTATTCAGTCTCTGGATTATTCTCTAGCTTTCTTTCAATTGACATTTACATTCCTAGATTACCCTCTTCAGCCACAATCCCATTTATAAACCAGTCATGTTAGTTATACTCACTGTAATGTATTAACATCAACTCTATCCATTTCCACACTTTTACAGTGCTAATTGAAAATTCTACATACATTAAACATCAGTACCCATTCTCAGTCCTCATTCTATCTCTTAGTATCATATAGTCTAGGCTTTAACTCCATGTGATTATTTGTTCTTTAGTTCATTTTAGTGATACCATACAATATCTGTCTTGTGTCTGGCTTATTTCACTTAACATGATGTCTTCAATGTTCATTCATGTTATCATCTGTGTCCCAATTTCATTTTGTTGAGATGTCAGTTTTACACAAATTGAAATATAGACTCAACGCAATCCCAATAAAAATTTCAACAGCTTTTTTTGAAAGAAATGGAAAACCCAATTATAAAATTTATTTGGAAGGGTAAGGAGCTGAATAGCTAGAAACATCTTAAAAAGGAATAACAAATTTGGAGGATATATCTAACTACAGTGGTAAAATCAGCTTGGTACTGGCAGAAAGACAGACATGTAGAACTATGGAACTGAAATTATGGTACAGAAACAGACCCTCACATCTATGGTCATGTAATTTTTCACAAGGCTGTCAAACCCACCCACCACAGCCAGAAAGGTTTATATACAGTGCTAGAAAAACTGAATATATGTGGCCAAAAGAAAGAAAGTGGACCCATATCTCATACCTAATACAAAAATTAAGTCAAAGTGGATCAAAGACCTAAATATAAATGTAAGAACCAAAAAACTCCTAGAGGAATGTCCCCATTTTCATTTCTGATTTCATTTATTTGCATATACTTTCATTTTTACTTTGTCAGTCTAGCTAAGGGTTTGCCAATTCTTGTTGATTTTCTCAAAGAACCAACTTTTGATATTGTTAATTCTCACTATTGGATTTTGTTTCTCAATTTCATTTATTTCTGCTCTGAGCTTTGTTATTTCAGTCCTTCTGCTTATTTTGGGATTGCTGTTCTTATCTATGCTTTGCTTTTAAAGTCTGTTTCATCCAATGTATGTATAGCTATTCCAGCTTTTTTTTTTTTTTTTGGTTACTGCATATGTTGATTTCTTTTTCCAGCCTTTCACTTTCAATTTATCGGTATCCTTGGGTCTGAGGTGAGTCTCTTGTAGACAGACTACAGATGGCTCATATTTTCATATCGTTTCTGCCAGTCTGCATCTTTTTATTGGGGAGTTTAATCCATTAACATTCAATGTTATTACTGTAAAGACAGCTCTTAATTCACCCATTTTGGTCTTTGGGTTTTATCTGCCATATCTTGCTGTCACCACTCTTTTGACACTTTTAGTTACTTTTACTGACATAATCTTCATTTCTAAACTCTCTTCCAAGCCTCTCTCTCCTGTCTTCTCTTTTCAGGCTGCAGTACTACCTTTAGTACTCCCGGCAAAGCTGTTCTCATTACAAACTTTATGTTTCTGTTTATCTGTGAATATTCTAAATTTGCCCTCATTTTTGAAAGACAGTCGTGCTGGATATAAGATTCTTGATTTCCAGTGTTTCTCTTTCTGTATTTTAAATATATCTTCTTGCCTACCTTCTTGCCTCCATGGTTTCTGATGAGAAATATGCACTTAATTTTATTGGGCTTCCCTACTATGTGATGATCTCTTTTCTCTTGCTGCTCTCTGGTTTCTGTCTTTATCTTTGGCTTTAAACATTCTGATTAGTGTGTATCTCAGAGTAGGTCTTTCAGACGGAGTACATTGTGCTTCTTGGACATGTGCATCTATATCCTTCAATAGGGTTGGGGAATTTTATACCATTATTTCCTCAATTATTACTTTTGCTCCTTTTCCCTTCTCTTCTTCTGGGTCACCCCTGGCATTTTTTGTTTCCATGTGTCATGCCATCATTTATTTCCCTGACACCCTGTTCAATTTTTTCCACTCCTTTCTTAATCTGTTCTTTTGTATATTAACTTTCAGAAGCCCATCTTCAAGCTCACTGATCCTTCTTCTGACTTTTCGAATCTACCGTTTTATGCCTCCAGTGTATTTTTTATTTCATTTATTGTGCCTTCATTCCCTTAATAATATCTACTATTTTTCTATGTATGCTTTCAGATTCTTTTTTGTGCTCCCTCAGTGTCTTCTTGATTTTCTTAAATCTATTTAGCCATCTCATTAATTTATTAAGGAGATTTGTTTGAACATCTATGATTAGTTTTCTCAACTCCTTTACGTTATCTGAAGGCTTTAGTTTGTTTCTTTGACTAACTAGTTTGACTAACTAGTTTGTTTGGGCCATATCTTCCTGATTGTTGGTATAGATTGCAATTTTTCACTGGTGTCTTGGCATCTGATTTACTAAATGTATTTTTGCCTGGCCCCTTTTCTTTCTTTAGTCTACAGCTTTCTCTGACTTTTTACCACCAGCACCTCTTTGATACTTGGTTTAACTTAATTTGGAACTTTATAGTGGCTTGTGTTTAGCCAATCTGAATTTTTTTTAGTTTTTTAAATCTGTTTCTTGCCCTTTCTCCCTTGCTGGTTGTGGAACAGGAGCTGAAGATGTGGTTTGTACTGTAAGCTGTGAAAGCTGAAGCTTCTCCCACCTTTCTCCCCTGCCAGGTAGGGAAATAGCTGTAGCTGTGTGCTCTAATCCAAGTTGTGCAGGCGAGACCATCTGTAGTTGCCCAGAGAGATTGATGAAGCTCCACAACCATTTCTTCTCTGCTGGGGGCAGGGATGGAGCTGCAGGAGTGGGCAGAAAACTAAACCATATGAGTCAAAACTGACCACAGTTGCCCAGGTAGACTGATGAAGCCAGGTCCTCACTCCTCTCCTGCCAGGGGCAGGAATGCCCAACAATCCAGTGCTGAAAGCACTTGCAGTTGCCTGGACAGATTGAAGAAACATCAACTCCCCCTCCCCCTGCCCTTATCCTACTGGGGACAGAGATGTATCCACAGATTTGCCCACTAATCTAGTTTGTGTGGCTAAAACCACCTGCAAATGTCTGGATAGGTTTCTGCAGGTCCCCCAAGCTTCCTCCCTGCTGGAGGTTGGGCTGAATCTTAGGCTAGGGATACAATCTTACATGGGTAGAAAGAAGCTGGTCCCTATTTTCACTGTGATTTTCTACCAGCCCTGCTTCCCCTCATGCCAGCAGTGGAGTTAAAATGGAGACTACTGATCTCTTTCTGACTAGGACAGGTTCAAACATTCACTGTTCTTAGAATTGGACATTAGCTAGTGAATTTATTAATCACTAGCTGAAATCACTGCCTGGCTGTCCCTTCCTCCCTTGTTTTGCCAGGGAATCGCTCTGGAGCAGCTTGCACTGCCAGTGGAGGATGAACACTGTCCCCTGTAGTGCGGAGTGCTCTACTCAAGAATCTTCACTGAAGATCAATCTTCCTTTCTCCAGGAATGTTACAAATGCTCTTTTGGTCCTAGGCCCCGCCAGCAGGTGCTTTAGATAGCTCTGGGTGAGTACTACGTGCCATATAGGACAAACTGACTCTTGGATCAACTTACTCTGTTGTCATGTTGACCTTTCCTCCCTTGGCAATTATTTTTAATACTGGGTTTCATTTGGCTATATTTTAGTCTGTTTGAACAAAAATTGCAATTAGCATATTAGATGTTTAGAAGAAAACCTACAAACTAATGTGAGAACTGATTCCATCTGAACTTGGAGCTACTCTAATATGTAAATTTCATCCAATGCTTTAAGAGTAATGTGGAACTGATGAGCAGTAATCAACAACAGACTCAAGTTGTTATTACACAGTAGTTCCCTCTCATTATCATAGTATTAGTTGACCATAATTTACTATGCAAATTCAAAAGCACTGTTAATCTACATTCAGTAAATCAATCATTCAATCCTTCTTATAAAGCTTTCCATCACAGTGGTTGTTAGGATCACATAGAAAGAGGGAAAAAACTTACTTGCATTCCATTTTGCATGAAGCAAGAAAATTGCTTATTTAAATGCCCTTCTCCTCAACTCCAGAATCATCAGATTTTATAAACTTGCTAATGGTTTAATTTTCAATTAAAAATCTTCAACTCCTCCTTCAAAACATAACCAGACAGAACACATTTCTCAACAAAATCACTTTTTGTTTGCTCCCCAACAGAGTTTTTATTCTTTATTCTGGACTGTCTCTGACACTATACATTTTTCAGCTAGTGCTCATACCATGTTTCTTTGTATTTATAAATCTTTACATCTTCCTGATATTTTAGGATAATGAAATCTTTTTCTTTTACGATTTCATTTGTTTACACCTCCCCCCTTTGTTGTTTGCACTTGCTATCTGATCATCTTCTCTTTAGGAGGCACCAGGAACCAAATCTGGGCCCTCCCATGTGGGAGAGAGGTGCTCAATTTCTTGAGCCACCTCAATTCCCTGCTTTGTTTTGTCTCTCATTGTCTTTCGTCTTTGAGTCTCCTTGTTGCGTCATCTTGTGCCACCTCATTGCACCTGACCATTTTGCCAGCTTGCTGTCTTGTTTGTCTTCTCCAAGAAGCATGGGATTGGAACCCAGGACCTCCCATGTGGTAGGTGGGAGCTCAATTGCTTGAGCCACATCCACTTCCCAAATAATGAACTCTTGAGAAGAGTACTGATTTTGTTTCAGCTTTTCATACCTTCTATGTGACACATTATCTAGCACATAGAAGATGAACTAGAATGTAGGTTTCACTATACAATATGCTCCATGAGTATGGGACTTTGCTGTTTGTTCATTGATATATCACCATCATCTAGAGAAGTGCCTAACACACAATAAATATCAATTAATAAAGCTCATTGAATACATAAAGTTTTATTGAGTTAATTTGAAGTAGTTTCCTTAATTGTCTAATCTTGAAAATTATTTGTCTTTGTCCTAGCTAACATAAATTGTATGGTGTATAACATATACTTTGACTTTACCAAGATTATACCTTAACATATGTCAATCATCAAAATAAAAGAAATAACCAGATATGTGAGGTTAAATTGTAACTGTGCCTAGCCTTTTGCACTATTATCTAAAGCACATGCATTGTATCTTCCAAGCCTGGAACTCTCATCAGAAGCTTTAACCAAAATAAGTTTGAATCTTAACACTGAAAATGGGTGGAAATGTTGCTGTACAGTTTCACACATGATATTTTTGGCACTACTTAGATAATTTCATGCCAAATAATTTCAGGAGGCCACATTGGATTTCAAAAGTACTATTTCTTGCCAGAAAAGGAAGATAAGTAAGTATGATGAAACTCTCACAGGTTAACTATAATTACAGCAGCATATTTTTCACACCCTCTCTTTGACAATCTTCTATTTCCAGGCTATAATTTCAATTGTTCCATTCAGGTTGAATTAAATGTGAACTAGTAAAATTTAACTCCTTGTTTATTTAAAAGAGTACTGGGCTGTGAATATCAGGAGACCCAGAATCACGTATCAATTGAATCCAATTGAATTACTAATAAGCTGTGTGTCTTTGGCAAGCCATCTCTGTATTCTTTTCCTAGGACCCTAATCTGAGAAAAAACAGGAGACTGATCTGGATTATGTCTGAAGTCCCTTCAAGTTCTACAGTTCTAATATGCTCTTCATGTATCCACAAACATTGATATTTCCAAATTTCTACCTGTATCATGGTACTTCATGCTCTTTCTTTAGCTTAGATTACCCTCCCAATCTCTTTCCTTTTCAGTTATTAATAACTTTTCAAGACACAGCCTAATTCAAATTTCTATCAAGAAACCCTCCCTGATTGCTCTTTTTTCACTTGTTTTCCTTTTCTCCAATCTTTTATGTCTATCAGTGTGAGTCATAATATAGCTGTATTAATACTATACTACTTATTTAGTATATTACAATGAGATACCATCTTACAGCCATTAGAGTGGCAGCTATTAAAAAACAGAGGACTACAAGTGTTGGAGAGGATGCAGAGGAATGAGAATACTCATCCACTGCTGGTGGGAATGTAAAAGGATCCAGCCATTCTTGAGGACAGTTTGGTGGTTACTCAAAAAACAACCTATAGATTTGCCATATGACCCAGCAATTTTACTACTGGGTCTATACCTAGAAGAACTGAAAACAAGGACATGAACAGATACATGCACACCGATGTTCATAGCAGCATTATTCAGTATTGATAAAAGTTGGAATCAACACAAATGCCCATCAACAGATGAATGAATAAACAAAATGTGATATATACATACAATGGAATACTACTCAGCTGTAAGAAGGAATATAGTACCAACACATGGAATAACATGGATGAATCTTGAGGACCTTATGTTGAGTGAAGCAAGCCAGGCATTGAAGGATAAATACTACATGGCCTCTCTGATATGACTTAAGCAAATCAACCTGTCTCAGAGTGCTAGAGACTGGACGATATGCTTATAGAAATCGGGAGGAGGGGAGGAAAATTGTGAACTGACACCTTCATGGGCAAAATTTATGAGAAAGTAGAGGTAAGTAGTTGTGCATTGAAGGGATAAGACAGGGGCATAGGGACACAATTGGGTCGGACTTTGCAGCTTGAAAGTGGCTAGGGTCGGGAGGATGGGTCAGATGGTCCATGGAATTGGGGGGAGGATTTGGGGGGAGTGGGTGAATATGGGAGATTGTCAATTATGTGGTTGAAACTATAATACTGAGAAAACTCTTTAGAAAAATATAATAAGGAAGGTTCCTGGTTTAAGGTTTTGATAGGAGGCTTATAGAACAGAGTGCACCTGGGCAGGCTTCTAGGGAGTGTGTGAGTGGTCATATTGTCATATTGTGTTATATCAGTGGGTGAAGACACATACAATGAGCGGAAAAGTGTTGCACTTCCATACTGGGTCAGGCCTAATGTTCTCAAACCGAGCAGAGAGTGTCTCTTGAGAGCATGGGTGGCTCCCAATGGGGGAGGATGGACTAGAGTATCAAGCTCTCAGCACTGTTTTATCTATGAATCTTGTCTTTTAAGCAGTGAAGCTTGGTTGTCGCTGTGGGCCCTGAGGGGAGGGGAGGGGAGGAGAGGAATAGAATAGATGCAAGAGGAAGTACTGGGCGGGGGGGCAATGGAAGTGTTCCACAAGATCATCCATCAATGGATATAAGCCATATTAAATTTCACCAAAAATTTATAAAAATGTATAGTCTAAAATGTAAAACATAATGTAACCAAAAATTTATAAGAGTGTACAGTCTAAAATATAAACCATAATGTAAGCCTTAATGGAACCATGATTAGTAGCTACGTTTCAATATCTGTACATTAACTGTAGAAAATATAACATCCCATGTAAAAAGATCATTGCTGGGGTAGGGGAAAAAGGGTTTGATGTTGGGTATATGGGAGTCCCCTATATTGCATATGTCATTTTACTGTGATCTAAAACTTTTTAGAAGACAAAATTAAAAATTAAAAAAAAAGATGTAGATACTGAGGAAGGAATGGAAGAGATTGCCTTGCCACTGGACATGCAGGGCAACATCTATTATTGTGATGAAAGGCAAACATCAAGGACAAAATTTTATGATATTTTTCATTTTTTAATACCCCAATTCATTTTTTACTTTATTTTAGTTTTTTAAATTATGTATTCCATTTCTAATCTTTAAACCTATCATTACTATTTCATTTTCCTACTAATTGAGTTTAGCAATATATTAGACTTCATTTTTGAAGAAGTTTTAGATCACAGAAGGGTTCAACTATGGCAGGGGAGGAGTACTGTTATGGGGTGTCATTGATGGGGGATGCATGGGTGGGCGTGAGTCCTCCAGGGCATGTTTATAGAGCATATAAATATGTTCAGAGCATATAAATATGTTTGTTGGATATTATCATAGTGGATAGAGTTACACATGACAACTGAGGGAGCATGAGTAACAATCCCCCAAATGCAAGGGCAAAGACTAGTGAGGAAGGATGGTTAAATGATGGGCCCTTGATAGTGATGACGATGCTTATGAACCTGTGTGCTTGAAATTTCAACTAGGCCTAGAGCTACAAGGTGCCTAAGAGTTACCTCCTGAGAGCCTCCATGTTGCTGAGATATGGCCACTCACTAAGCCAAACTCAGCATGTAAATGCATTACCTTCCCCCCAGCATGGGATGTGACTCCTGGGAATGAGCCTTCCTGGCACTAAGGGATTACTGCCAAGCACCAGCTGGTTATGCAACTAGGAAAAGACCTTGAATAAAAGGGGAAATGGTAAAGACAAATGAGTTTATATGGCTAAGAGACTTCAAAATGAGTTGCGATGTCATCAGAGGGGTTGGGCTAACTCTTGTCTCAGCAGGATCCCAGAGATAGCCAAAGTAGATAAAACCCCAGGTAGGGTTGCTCCTGAGGGCTACAGAGACACACAGGTTCTACGGTCCTGACAAATGGCTCTGGAGTTCATTGCCTTGCCAGTGAGCCCTATTTTGGAATTTGTGCTCCTGATTGTGATGGAGTTGGACTCAGATGTGACCCCACTACACATCCCTCTTCTGTCACTTTTACTGAACCTGTGATTGGTACTGGGATTTGTGTATGGTCAGGAGACTTGAATCTCTGGACTGTCCTGGTGTCAGCTGGACCCTGAGCCTCAGCAGAGTTGCAACACCTGCTCTCCAGTTCTTTGGACTTACCCAGCTGATGGAAAGGTGAAAATGGTCAGCCACCATACCAGGAAACCAAGAGTGTCTACAACTGCAAACAGGAGAATCACATCCATCAGTCATATGGGATCTAAGCCCTCTCTCAATTTAGAGGCGGTGTGGACAACACCATCCCAGGGTCCACAAGATGGAAGAATATGATATGGATTGGAGTGCACTTGTTGGCATTCTACTATAGAAACGTTGTGACTCTAGCAATGGAAGAAATTATATCACTGATGTGGAGATGGTGGCCATGAGAGTTGTTGAGGGCAGAGAGAGGGAGGAAGAGGTGTGATGTGGGACATTTTCGAGACTTGGAATTGTCCTGAATGATGCTGCAGGGACAGACGCAAGACATTGTTTATCCTGCCATAACCCACTGGACAGACTGGGGAAGAGTGTGAACTACAACGTAAACTATGGTCCATGCAGCATGGCAGTGCTCCAGGGTGAATTCACCAAATGCAATGAATGTGCCTTACTGATGAGAGGGGATGCTGATGTGGGAGGAGCGGGGTGAGGGGTGGGAAGTGGGGAATATGGAAAAATATATATATATATATATATATACACTTTTTAGTTGAATATATTAGAATTATATTAGAATTATATATTCAGCAGCAGTGTTAAAGATGTTAGTCTTATATCTCTAAATGTCTTTCCATGTTCTGGTAGAACATCTTGTAGAGATGATAAACATGCTTCTTTTATGAGTCCCACGGAATTTAGTAGTATCCTGGGTAATTATTAGTTATATACACACACACACACACACACACACCACCCTAATAAAACTTGAGTGACTGCTTGCTTAATTTATTTTAGAAGGAATCATATAAAATTTGTGCAGTCACAAAGTTTTACACAATTAAGAGTTGTGTACCTGTATGTGTGTGTGTGTGTAAGGTCTTAAGATATATTCAAATTTCTGATTCTAGTTATAATGTAGGTATTTGAAGGGTTTTTCATTCTTTGGTTCATCTATCTTGTTTCTGAGAAACAGTTTTGTCAATGGAAAGAAAAAATGTTTTGGGTAAGTCTTCTTTGTTCCAATTATGAGAAAAGATACCATTTCTGAGTATTTATTTTACTAAAGATTCCCTCAGCTCAAGGGTTGAGACCAGGATCATGATTTAAGGGAAAGAGATTTTAATACCAACTTTGACAGGAAATCCCTGGTTAACAGAATTAATAATTTAGTATACTATATATGAGCTCAGTTTTCCTATTATACATTTAATTCAGTGTTATTCTTATAACTTCCCAGATTAGAGGAAATTAAAATGTGATAACTGATTTTTAAAAAGCATTGAAAAATGTAAGTGATATACAAATGATAGATTATTTTCAGGTTTTTATCCTATCCTCAGTTCAACTATGCCTTCCTTACTAAATTCACCAGTTGAAATTCTGTTTAAATTGGGAAGACAAAGTCAAGAGAAAACTTTATACATGAAGATGTACTTTCAGCTGGATTTCCTAGCCACTGAAACTAGAAATAGCCAGAAGCAATGGATAAACTGTATTTTCAGCTGGATTTTCTATCCTCTGAAAATAGAAATAGCCAGAAGCAATGGGTAAACTGCCTCTGAATTATCAAAGACCAATATAAATTGTCAGTTAGGAAAATAATTTAGATATAAAAAATAGTTTTCTGTCTTCTGAATAGGAATTTTCTACATAAAATATCTCCAGTATAACCTAACTTTTATTTATGAAACAGAACAGGTGAATTTCTACAATGGAAAGGAAAAATAACTTTACTGAAGATCTTGCCTGAATCATTTGAACAAGTGTTTGAGTTTGAGGCAATAACTTTTTTCAAGTTGAGTTTGTTGGTATCAAAATTGACTGTTAAAATGTTCTGGAGTATTTGTGGGGGAAGGCATTAATAATACAGTTCTTTACTGCATTTAATTAATTTATAAGGAAATTCTAAAAGTTTATAGAAGAGTATAAAATTTTACGTATTTCTAATATATATTGAATAATCATGTCAACATATTACAAGTGAATTAATTGCCTTAGGTTAACATCTTGACAAATGATATATAATTTTCTATTAGTTACCTAATAATTTGATGTCTTCTAAGATGTTCAGATTTAATATGGTATATTTATATTCTTAAGCTATAATTCCTCTTTCTTTCCTTTTCCTGCTTCTTTCTTTTGATTTATTAATTATATTTATTAAGAGATACATTTGATTTACTAATTCAAATTGATTAGACTGATCTTTGCAATAAACCCATAAGTTAGGTAAAATTATTATCTCTATTTAACTGAAGAGAAAATTAAGTTTTAGAAAGATTAAGTGTATTTTCCATATCCACATAGGCAGTGAATAGCCATGTCCACAATGGAGTACAAATATCTTTGAATCTGAAGTAGATGGTGGTAATCTACTCTGCCTTTATCTCATCAGCATTATATTTATTATTTCCTAATTTTTATTCCTTGAAGAACTCCATTATGATTTATCTTTGGAAATAATTTTCATATTTGAATTTTATAATCAGGATAAAAATTTTAACTTTATTTACTAAATTTGCCTTTTTATAAATATTTAAGCTAATTAAATAATAATATGCATTAGATTTTTTCTTTATTATGGAACTTCTGGGTTTACAGAAACAATCATGTGTAAATGCAGGACTCCACCACAAATAACTTGCATTTTTATGGGACATTTGCTACAATTGATGATAGTACATTTTTATAATTATGTTATTAATTAAAGTCCATGGTTTAACTTAGGGTTCCCTGTTTCTGTAGTGTAATTCCATGGATTTTTAAAAACTTCATTCTGTTATACAATCTAACATTTCTCCTTTTAATCATATTCAGATATACATTTCAGTGTGGTTAATTGTGTTCACAATGATGTGTTGCCATCTCCATCATCTATCACCAAAACATTTACATCATTCCAAATAGGCACCCTGTACACTTTAAGCCTGAACTTCCCATTCCCTATTTCAACTCTGTCCACAGGTAAACTTTATTCTAGATTCTGGCTCTGTGAGTCTGTTTATTTTAACTGTTTAAATTCAATAAAATCATGCCCTTCTATATATTCTATATTTGCCCTTCTATATCTGGCTTATTTCACTCAAAATGATGTCTTCAAGTTTCATCCATGTAGTTGCCTGTATTAGGACTTCATGCCTTTTTATGGCAGAATAATACTCCATTGTATATATGTACCACGTTTTATTTACTCATTCAGCAGGTGGTGGACACTTGGATTGCTACCATCTTTTGGGAATTCTGAATAATTCAGCTCTGAACAATGTGCAAATATCTATGTGAGTTCTTGCTCTCAATTATTTTGGTTATGTGCCTAGTAGCGGCATTGCCATGTCATATGTTAGTTCTATACTTACTTTTCTGAGGAATTACCAAATGATCTTCCATAGCAGCTGCACCATTTTACATTGCGACCAGCAATGAATGAGTGCTCCTATTTCTTTGCATCCTCTCCAATGCTCATTATTTTCCATTTTTTAAAATGGCAGCTCTTCTAATGGGTGTGAAATGATATCTCATTGTGGTTTTGATTTACATTTCCCTGATGGCTAATGATACATTAGAAATTTAAGAGAAAAGATATAATGAAAGTAAGAGATAAGCACACAATTTACATCTCAGAACTTTATATATACACGAGGACATAATACATGCAATAGACTGGTTGATTTTTTTCAATACAATCATTCATTCATTTATTCACTTATTTAATCAGGAATCTTCACTGGCCAAGTTCATGAAAAACAAAGAAAAGCTGAGAAACTGTCATAGTTCAGAGAAGAATTAATACATATGGTTACTAAAGGCAATGTAATATCCTGGATTAGATATAGGAACAGGAAAAGTACATTAAAGGGGAAAAGGGTGAAATATGAATGAAGACTTTAATCTAGTTAATAATATTAACAAGGTTAATGACTAATTTTCATCAATGCATCATGTTATTTTATCATGTTAACATAAGGGAAAGCTGGGTAAAAGGTATATATGAGAGTCCCTTTATTATCTTTGCTACTTTTCATTATATATTAAACTATTCAAGATTAAAATTTTAAATAAAAAATAAAAACTTTATTGAGTACCTACCATGTGCTACATTGCAGCTAAGCAGTAATCAAAAGAGAAAATTAGGAGTTCACAGTCTAATTAGGTTGATTGTCTTAACTGGAAAACAGCAGGAAGTTCCTGTATGTGGACATGAACGAAGGGCAGACCAGCTCAAAGGGAGTAGTAAATCAACTTTCTTGTCTAAGAAAAGGGAAAATACTTAGGGATTCAGAAAATACTTCACAAATCCATTATATTATCTTAATATTTAATGTAAAGCAATAAAAACAGTTTCTATTTTTGGCCAATATTGCTTCTTACTTTAAGAAAAATCTTGAAAAAATTTACATGCGGAACCATTTATTTCTCTATGCAAGTAGCAATACAAATAAAGATATGCACACATAATTTTTCTTACATTACTTATATTATTTTAATTAAAATAGTAATGGGCAATTTGCTTTATTATAGTTACTAGTAATATCTAATCAGCATAAGACCCAAAAGAGTAGTCTTTCTTCTTTTAAAATTTCATTTGGTTGTAGGCACTATAGATACTTACTATCTATCAGAATGTAATTCTACATTCTCCTGTAGTTAGACTCGTTTCTTTTTTCAAGAAACAAGGACTTCAACTCTGAGTTTGCTTAGGCCTTTCTATAATGCCATCTATCATAATTCAGTTTGGAAATTCTTAACATGCTTCTGAATTGTTCTTTCAAATTTGCTCCATTTAAATGGATTATGAAAACCAATGTAGTAAGTGATTTTGATATTAAATTCACAAACATAGTATGCCAGAGATAATAACTATAAGTCAGTTATGTGAGTAAGATAGTGTTTTCTGAGAACTCATTTTGTAACTCATCAATAAGAAATCCATTAAGAAAAGGTTCTGTGAGCAGATGAAATACTGTAAATGTCAATGTATGTTTCAGTACAATAAATACAGGATTGGAAGGACTTGAGGAAGGCTGGACTACATTTTAACCAACGCCCTGCAGCCCATATTCTATCAGCAAAATGCCTAGGAGTTTACACTTGTCGAGTTTTCAAGAAATCCAGATGGACCACAATATCATTTGGCTTCTTTGAGCAGTGTGAAAATATGACTTGTTTCTCACAAAAGTATACAGTTTTATGTTAATGTTAAATGTTGTAATATCTTTAGGCTTTTAACTTATTCTGCCTGTCCAAAAAAGAAATTCTATTTTGTTATCACACAAGTATAAATATGACTTATGACAATACTGGCCAATTTGTAAATAAGTAATAGAAGCCAACATATATATGTGATCAATAGGACCATGATGCCAGCTTAGGTATGTAAAGTTGACCATGCTGACACAACATCAGAAATATATGAACATTCATTTGTTTTCCTGGCAGTGGTAAGAAATTTGGCACAATCTATCCACATTTTCATTTTCAGTCATTCTTATGACCTGAATTTGCCATTTGTATTATAGCTGTTAGAATTTTCAAACACATTAAATCCAGCTTTTTGAAGTAATAAAGTGTTTTTATTTATGCCAGTTTCCCTTGCATAAATATTAAGGGATTCCCATTTCATTGTCAAAAGTGTCCCTATTTTGATAATGACTTATATAATTACTTAGCAATAGAAAATCCTTGCTCACAAAAGGACCCAGTATTACCTACAATAGAATATATTGAGGAACATATACATGACTAGGTAGATCAGTTTATGTGCATTTGTGAGTCATCTCTCTACTATTTAATAATCTCTAAGATCATTGATATGTAGTTATGGTAAGATTTTTATAAAGTCTGTACTTACCTTTTATTGAGATAAGTGAAAAAGGAAGAATGAATTCAAACAAGGTGACAGATCAGAAAAGACAAAGTCTTAATATATTTTCTTCCAAAATAACCTAATATTTGATATCTGTTTCAAATCTTTGAAGGTGAGACAAGGATAGATATGATTGCCAAAAACAATTGTGTTTGGCTCAAGTTCTAAACCACTATATAATACTAAAAATTGCAGGTGTTTCAACAAGACCAAATAGCTTCATCTCTTCCAAAGAAAGACTGATATCACATATGTCATTATTAAAACATGTATCTTAAGAAAGCACAGCCAGAACAGATAGACTCAATTAATAGAATCCTAGGAGGAGTGGATTGGTTCAACAATTTTGTAAAGGAATATGCTTTTGAAACATGTGCTGTTAGGTCACTCGTTCTAATAACATTCACAGCACAAATCCTGTTTTTGCTTAAAATCTGTGATATAGACACCATGCCAGCAGATATCAGAATAACATTAGAAAGAACATCTTGTTACACAATTTAGTTAGGTCAAACATTTCATAATAGCCCAGAGTATAATTTATGAGGCATTGCTTGTGGTGTCTTTTCACTGGTACATAGTATAACAACCCCCTTTTCTACATTGACAGAAGAACTTAAAATTTTAAAAAAAAATTCTCATGCTTTCTTGCAGCTGTAGAGGCTAGGAAACTTACAATCCACTTTCCCAAAGTTTCTTGCAACTGAAGTTCTGGATGTGACTTTGGTTCAAGCAATTGATAATCTCAGATTAGGTCTGGAAAACAGAGATGAGATATTTCCGCTCTCAAGCAAAATTCTGGAGATGTGTTTAGAAGCAGTTGCATTGGTGGATCCAGCTTTCCAGTGTCTGGTAGTGTTGCTTATGTATATCCATAAGATTGTTGTAGTACTATATGTAGCAGCAACAGCAGCTTTCTGAGATTTGGATTGTACTTACAAATTAATTCTTTTGATAGTGACAAGCTAACTCTAGTTTCTCCAGCCACTCCAATGATGATGTAAGCAAACATCTAATTCCCTATAATTCTATTCTGCTTGAAATAGCTGAAAAAAATTTCTATTTCCTATCTGATACTGCTCCTTTTAGAAATGCCTATTCTATGTTGAAAAAGTAAGTTAGTTTTGGCCAGTCTTCCTTATTTTGGGAAAATCAGTAGTGTTTTCTCTCATGGTTATACATATATAGTGAACTAATATTCTTTATGCCATGAAATGACGTAACAACATTTTAAGTAGTTACAACTGCTCTTTAGACTCATTAGGGAAAACACAAATGATTTTGGATTGGGGGTAAAATTTGAATGATCAAAAAACATTCTAGGAAGAGAAAAGGTCAATACCACTATCCTTCTCCTTCCCCCTTTTTTTAATCTTTGTAAGTAGTAGAATCTTTGTAATGGATATTATGTAATAGATATTTCCAACTAATCTATACTCATACAAAAGATTATCGTAAACCACCACCATCCCCAAAGAAAGGGTGACTCACCACAAGGGAATAAGTAGTTAGGATTCAAGATTTAGTTTTAAATGGGAAAGTTCATTCTGAGAAAACTGGTTGAAGCTAAGTACCCTTACACTCAGTCCAACACAGCCACTCTAATGTGACATGTATGCTTTGGAAGCAATACCTAAGAATAAAGGGTAAATAGAAAAATATGAGACTTGAATTCAACATTTTTAGGTATTTGAGTGCTGAAGACTTCCATGTTTCGGCCAATTCAGTCAAGACTGTGAGATACCAGCTTCCTGATAATCTGGTTAGTTGTTATTAGATCCAGTTTTCAAAGGACAATACTTGAACCCTAAACTGCTAGAATACTTCCTTTTGGTTTCATTAATCTTTGACTGAAGAACTTGGATAATTATTTTCTCTCAAATTCTCCCCTTGGAACTTTTGTCTCTCAAGGATTTAAATGCTTAAGTTAAATACTTACATTGCCAACAGCCAAGTTCAGGTCATGTGACTTTTTTGAAATCACAGCTAGAGTCTCATATTAGTCTCCTATCCACAGTGTCTCCCCAGCCTCACATACCTCTAGCAAATTAATTTCCCCAGTGCTAAAGTACTTCAACTGGTTTCTGTTGTCTTCGAACATTAATATTGGCACTCTTTACAATGTGGGATGAAATTGCTCATGAAAATACATTTGCAATTTATAAATGTGTATGTCAAGAACAATTTCCCCAGAAGAACTAATGATTAAAAACCCATTTCATCCCCTGTGTGCCGGCAGTAGTAACTAGTGATTTGTCTCAGTAGTGACATTAATAAAAGCTGGGGCATGAACCTCCATCCTGCAAAAAGAAAAACTTACTGTCATATTGGAATAGTCAGGAAGTAAAAAGTTGCTGGCTGGTAACCACATAGAGGAAGATCCTGAAGCCAAACCTTCTCTAGTTCCACATACTCTGAAAAAGACCAGTGGTTTAAGTGAAGAATTTTGTGTGATTTCCTTATACCTAAACTTTCAATAAAATAAGAGGCTTCTCTGGCATGTCAGTATTGCATGAGGCAAACAGACTAAACTTAAAGTCTGAGTGCAGATGTACATAATATGCATAAATGCAATCATAGGTTGGAAACCCTGTACATAAAGAAGAGATCTTATGCTCTGCCCCTCATTAGGAACTTATTATCCCATCTGTTGTGATATTGTGCAGGCACTGTCGTCTAGCACTCTTACCAAACAATGGCACAAGGTATTTTGTAAAATTATGTTTGTATTTTGCTAGAGATTTAAATAAGAAGCATGTAACAAGGTATACCGGCATAGACTGAAAAATTTTACATCAAACTTTTTTTTCCTAGCTAGAAGTTTATTTCAGAAATATGCATCCTATATAATTTGAGATGGTTATAATTGTTATTTCTGGACTACTGCAATAAATATTTGTCAAAAATAGCAATCATTTCAATAATCACACAGACATTTCATTCATTAAAGACTTGCAAAAATAACTCCTCTGTTTGTACAAAAAATGTATAAATGTCAAAAAATGTTTAATAAGTGTCTATGCAGGAGAGGAAATTTTTGCTAGGAGAAACCCTAAGGCAGCAGTTTCTCTATTCTACTTTTTATTGTTATACTTGATAAAAGACAGAACTAGTTTTGTTTTGCTTTTTAACACTTTATCTGCAAGGAAACATAAAAAATCCATAGTTTAGGAGTAAAACTGTTTCCATCTTTTCAAGTGTAAGCTTTTTGGATAAATACTTCAAATCTTGAAGAGGTGAGAAAGGTAAGCATGTATTCTATTATGCATTTCAATAAACAGACAGAAAATTCAATAATCATAACACATTACTGTATACTTGAATATGCAACAAATTTCACATGCTGTGAATATTTTCTCTTCATCATAATTTTAAGAATATTTTCTTCTAGAAGTCCAAAAGTAAAACTTCCACATGTATATTATATGAGGGATTCTTCGTGATTACCATTCTGGACTATTGTAACAAGAAGAGGTCAGATGTAACCACAACTACCTGGTAAAGACAGCACTGAGGAGGCATGACAGGAAAATGAATCTCTCATTTTTGTTTTATGCTCACTGCTTTTGCTAAGTCCAGCAGATGAAAAACAGTGATCATTTATCTGTTTCCAAATAGCCAGACAACTCTCACTGTCTCTTCACCATTTATACAAGTTCTAGGTCATAAACAATCAAAGAAAGACTGTGGTGGCCCTTCTCTTCTGGTCCTTTTACCAAAACTCCAAGCCACTTAGGACATTCCTTATATATTCTGCAATCCAAAAATATGCAGGAAACCCAAGTTTGTTAATTTTTACTTAGCCAAATACATTGAAAAATAGATAAAATACTTTAATTCTGTTAATAACAACCTTTGTTGTCATGTTCATTAAAACATTTTTAATTACTCAAACATGAGAACTGGAAAGGTATGAACTTATTTGAAAGAGAACTACTGAATTTATTCTGCAGAAGAAAAAGGAGACCCAAAGCACCTCATTATACTGGAACATTTTAAACGTGTTGACATATTATCTTCTAAACTTCAATGAAAGCTGCTTGTACAAACTATTTAACGAATTTCTACCCCTATGAAACAAGCAAGATATCTGATGTATGAGAGAAGCCAGAAGCTGAGTCACTTCATTTCTTTCTGTTGCTTCCAGTTGCCAGCACAGTGACAACTCACATAAATATATTTAATGTATCCACGTAGATTCCCATCATCTAATTAATGGGATTGTATTATTGACCTCCATATAACAGTGCTACTTCGGCCTGCCTGATTACTTTCTGGGTGTCGTACTGGAGGAACATGCTGAAAAGAACCAATCCACCGTAAACTGCCACTGAGTATAGAGTGGTGCCTAGCCACTGAGGTAGTTGGAAGAAAAATAGATCCCAGTGAGGGCACAAAGACGAAACCCAGGCCCACTCCCCAGGGTGCGCCCATATTTATGAACTTTCCTGGGAGACACATAACCTTGGTGGAGAGGCCACCCACAATGCCAGCTGTGTACCACACAGCTTTAATGAGATGAGGGCCCCTTAAGATCTCCAGGGGAGCTATCACTGCAACCATGACACCAGAATGTAGCAGTCAGTCAGATGCTTTGGACTGGGACTCCGATCATATGACAAGGATTGTACCAGCATGCCAGCTCCAATCGAGCCTGCAATGGTGGCACTAATCATCACCCAAGAGCCTCTCATCATAAAGCTCATGAGAACATGAGATCTGATCATTGTCAAGGTAGACAAAGCTGTTAAACCAATACTTCCTGCTAAGTACATGCAGGTAGATTGAATTCGTCCTTTAAGTATTGAGGCCAAATTGTAGCCTTTTCAATATTTCCAATTTCATTAGACAGTCCCAAGCCACAGTAGCACAATGCTCTAAGACCAACAGCAGCTCCTCCAGCAACAAACCATCTTCCAATTTGATCAACTTTAAATACTCTTTTCTACCGATGGCTCCAATGCTATATCTTTGAGTTCTCGGTCAGTTTTCCCATAGTGGATCCCAATTCTTGTTTTCCTGGCATACTCCCTGTTAGGTGGTAAGAGCCATTGATTCTTTGTGACAGAATTCTTCAGACCAGTGGTGGTCTTGGTGAAAGCTGGGTGGAAAACCCTGGAAGGCAGTGTCTGGAGATACATGAACATAGCCACAAGCATGGTAGAGCACCAGGTTTACCAGGCAGGTCTGAAATACTCAGTCCCAGTCATCTCTACCATACAGGTTCCCCTCCTGGCTGTGGAAGCACATACGTGCCCACCCATCCCCTGTTCCTCCTCCAACTACTTACTTGTGCATTAAATTTTATATACTAAAATTGAAAAGCCTTCATAATATCTACCTTCCCAGCCTTATCCTTAAAGTCTATAATTTGTTTCCCATACGTTCAATACATTTACCATTCTTAGTTCATTTGGTCCTTCCCATACTTGTACTTACAATTTGCATGTGTTAGTCCTATCTGAACACTTATTCACCTCTTGACACAAGCAAAGATAAGTAGGAAATTATCTTCCTTTGTCATCAAGAAGCTCACACTCAAGTGGGAAAAAGAGAGATCAAAGTAAACACACAATTGTAATATAACACAATACATGCAATTATACAAGTACAGGCAAGGGAAAAAATACAGGCAGGATTGTAATTAAATCTTACTGATAGAAATCAAGTAAGCCAAACAATATTTGTGTTCCCATACATTCACAGCATTTCTTGCAGTTAGTTTGAGGTCGTGTAAATAGACTTGTTTGTGGACAGTTTTCCCACTCCCTCTCTCTTTGTCTTTGGTAATGACGGTGAGGACTCACAGATGTAGTAGGCCCACCTTATGAAAGTGGCCTGAGACTCTGAGTTTGCTTGAAAAAGTTGCTCTAAAGACTCTTGTGGGTCTTAGGGAAGTGAGAAGTAAATTTTTGTCTTGTTAAGCAACTGAAGTTTTGGCATTTCTATTGTTTGTGCTAACACTATCTTGACATCTCAGATAGAATTAATTTGAATGATCAGCTTAGTTGAGGATTATAGCTTGGTACATGGCATATGTAATTGTATCACATTTCGGCAAATGAGTCATAGACTTTGGGACCAAAAAGAATAGTCATAGAAAATGCTACATATGGATATGGAAGTATGCCATTTTGAAACAAACTCCAATGTTGCGTATTGTTCAAATATAAAATTTTATATTCATGTATTAATAGGCAGAAGAAGAGAAATTAGCAAGATTATCATACATTATTTTAAAAAACAACTTAAAAATCATCTGATCAGAAATAAGGCAGCACAGAAGGATTTTTAAGGAGGTGAGGAATGTGACTGAGTTTGCATTTCTACAATGATGAATCTGGTAGCAGAATCAAAAATATTAATTAAATAATTTAACAGAGAGGTAAATTAAGAACCTGTTACTTTAGTTTACATAGACGATAAGAACCTGAACAAAAAAAGCAAAGACAAGAGAATTAGAAGGGAAATATTAACTACTAACTAGACAAAATGTGAAGTGTTTATGTAATCAATTTGAAATGGGAGGGCTAATATCTGTATGGATAATGGCACCTCTGAAAAGTTCTTTTGGAGAAATCAGATTTGGAGGAGAAATAATGAGTATAGGACATATTGAATTTACAATGTCCAGTAAGCAGGTAGAACCAAGAGTAGGAAAACTAAAGATTGTATATAAAGACTTTTATCACAACATCATGAATGTAGTAAATACTCAATATATTTTTCATTTTTAAAAAATTAAATCATGGTTATGTCGAAGGAAGGGAATTTGGAAATTAGGCCAAAGATTTAAAAATATCATTTATTGATAAACTAAATAGCAAAAGCTTTTATAGCATTGCATGTAGAGGAACCATGTGAATTCCATAAGAAGATTTGAGACTTCCAAAAAGTGTGTGAAGGCAGCCTACATTATCCTGTTTGACTGCTATCCAATCTAAGTAATAAAATTCATTTGTTGACGAACTCCTTTCAAACATGTCTGGAAACTAACTAGAAAAAACGGATTGATATTCCCTGAAAAACAAGTAAAGGAAGAGAAGGAGATGAAGCACAAAACTCCACGAGACTTTCTATAAGTCTTTTGAAAAACTCTATGGCAATACTTGAGATGATTGACAGAAAGGAAAGAAAAAAAAGAAGAGAAAAACTTGATGGTAAAAGAGGAATTGGCCTTACCAAGTTTGCTGTGATGACATTTCCCTGGTTCAACCATATGATGTTCTTTGTTATGCTCAATGCCAGCTCAGTAGAAGTTTCCTGATGGGGCTCTCACTACAGTTTTCCAGATCTTGTTAATGTTACTAAAGATTTTTCCCAAGAGTGCTGCCATGGCACAGCTGTCAAAAATATAACCACTAAGTTTAAATAACCAGTATGACATTTTACAATGAAGCAAAAGCCAAGAGTCTCAAAGTTCAGAAAACTTATCCTGAACAAATATTTTTAATTTTCTCAAAGCTTTAAAACTGAAAAGAAAAAAGGGGGGAAATAAAAGAAGCTTTCTGATGAAGGTTTCGGGTAAACTTTTGAAAGTTGTCTCAGCCTAGTTTTCTGTAACTAATTACCTTAAAAAATGAGTTCCTCAAAGTTAATAATATACATTTTATAAGAAGCAGGCCCATAAAGTAGCTCTGTCAAACAGTCTAAATCTTGGACCACATGTACCTGGCCTTGATTGTTTTCCTGGGTGACCTCATGAAATTACTTAACTTCTCAGTTTCTCCGTCTGCAAAAAGATGATAAAAACATTCGTTTACCTTAGGACTCAGATGGAACGCAGTTAATGAATTAGAAAAAGTTATTTTGAAAAATTATAAAAGCACTTCATAAAATCCAATTATCAGTTATACTTTCAGAGCCTTATATTTTTCGCAAGGGCATTTGTTCTAAAATAGAAGTAGCACATGTACAATTAAACCATTGCATTTCTTCTTATATACAACCAAATGTGTAAGCAAGTATTTGGAACTAAGCAAGCAGGGGATTTTCATTAGTGTATATTTTTCAATGTAAAAAAATGTTATTCATTAAAAAAGAATACATAAATGTGCATGTGTTTGCCGCATAGCTATGTTAAAGAATAGCTGTGATATCCATATTGAGAAAATATTTGTTTAGAATGACAACGAATATGATTAATTTCAAGGATCCTGAATCCTACTTTTGAAAATCTCTGGAATTGGGATATATGTTTTACAATTGCTGGTGTTTCATAATTTTGATAGAATTCTTTTCTTACCTTGTATAACAAAGAGTGGTTCTTAGATGAAAATGTGTACTGTGCATTTGAATAGTGCTTTCAACGTGTCATCTTTCCAAATTGAAATTGAAATCCTGATAATCAACAGAATATATGATTTTTTTAATCTGCTATGAATATGGTACTTTAAGACCAGAGAGAGCAAGAGTCATGGTGTGTTAGTTCATACCTCCAAGAAGGAGATCCTAAGAATGGATTAGACTTGAAAGATACAGAGCAGAACAGGGTGGGAGAGCCTTTAGACTGATGTCGGTCCATTTCTTGTTAAAGGAAAGGAGGGAAGGAGAATTGGATTGGAAATTCCTGGTCCTATAGCCTGGGTGAGGGGAGTCACAAGGCAAAATCTTCTGATGGAAGAGTCACACATCTCCTCCTAATGGATGTGCTTAGTGCCCCTGCTAAGCTGAGTCCTTAGCTGGAAGCAGCCCAAGGGAAGTGTGGCCTCCACACTATCATGTTGGTGGATCCACAGAGGCAGCAGCTGGGAATTTCAGTCAACTTTGCTATCCACAGATGAAGATCTGACCTGTGCGTTTTCTTAGCCACCACAACTGATTTAGACAATATAGTTCATAAAGAGGGGAACTATATCCTTTCTAATAAAGAACGTGTATTATTATTAAATAAGAAAAAATATGATTGCCATCCCCTAATAAATTGAACTGTATTTTTTAATCGCATGTGAGTTTTTATTTCATAGGCTAAAACTTTACCACATTACTTCATCTCACAAATTCAAAGTGAAAAATTTGCTCCATGTCTTCAGCATTCACACATGGGTAATTAGTTGGATATTTACCCATGGTTCACAAAACTCTCACAAGATCAAGAGTTGAAGATTTAGGAAACCTAGTTTTATCATGTTTTTGCCTCTCATTTCTCTCTGTGTCTTTCTCTCTGTCACTCTGTGTCTTTCTTTCTGTCTCTCTGTCTTTCCCTGCTTCTCTGTGTCACTCTTTTTAGTGATGTCTGACAAATCATTTGGTCTCTCCCAGCTATGAAAATATATCCAAACATATTTAACTAAATAGGTTAGAGACAATTCTTGGTTAAGATTAACGATAATAGAATTCTGGATTCTGCAGATAATGAGGAAGTTGGACAAGCTTAGCAGAACATACCAGGACAATTCTGTTACTTTATCAATTCAAGGTTTCTAAAGTAAACTTGAGTTATATTCTAAAGACACATCCACTGGTGGCACAGCCTACCAATAAAATAACTTGGTACAAACTGGTAGGTATGGAAAGGGAAATGGGCCTCTAGTCTGTGGTTTGGGAAATATATGTATGAATTGTGATATAATAGAAATGATCCAAAGAGCATATTTTTTTTATGGTATCAAGATGGATTTGAGGGAGATCCCACTAGTGTGTTTTTTTAAAGGTAAATGTTGATTACTGCTAAAAAAATATTGAATCAAGAAAGAACAATAGAAAGTAGGTGAAAGGAATGAACAGATTGCCAAAAAGGTTCATTGTGTCTGAATTCTTGTTTTAATGTTCCATCTTTTGAATTTATTTACGAAAGAAATAGAAAATGTTATAGTGGGGTTACAAGTAATATGAATTTTTATTTAAAAAATGAGAAGACTGTGATGATTATTTACATAATATATTTATTCATATTGTCTTTCTTGATGGATGTAATAATGTAATTTAAATGAGTGATCTAATTGAATTAACTTCATTAATTGCAATCCTCATTGAAATTACTAGCAAAATTAATTCCAATAACTAATTACTATGTAAGTACATATTCAGATTACTATGTAAGTACATACTTTTCTTTCTTAGAAAAAATACGAACAAAACTAAAGCCCTACAATTTCAATACGATAAGAGGTGAGAAGTAAATATGCCATTACAAATAGTCAAATGAAGAACAATGGGAGAAAGGAAAATTAATTTGCCAAAAATTAGCAATATTAATTTGAATATAAAATTAATTTTATATCTTTCATCAGGTTTATTGTGGCATAATTTACATATGTAAATCACTATTTTTGATTGTGTGATTCCATGTGCTTGACAAACATATTCAATAATGTAACCACCACTATAATTATAATATAGAACATTTCTATCACCACAAAAACAAATGGTTCCCTTATGTCACTTAGCAGTAAGTTAATCCTTTCCCCCCATGCTCAGAGGCTCCAGGAAAATACTGTGATGATTAATTTCATGTCTCAACTTGACTAGTTTATGGTATCCAGTTTTTTGGTTAAGTACTGGCCCGCTTATTATGGAGAGCTATTTTGTAGATGGGATTTGCACCCATAATCACTTCACTGCATCTATGATCATCAAAGGAGATTGACCTCAGTAATGTGGGCAGTTTCCTCATCCAATCAGTTGGAGTTCTAAAAAGTCATTACTGTGGATTTCAGTCAGAAGAGTTCCTTCCTCAATTTCAGTATCTGCCCTTGCTGGAATTTCTAGCCATCCAGCTTTTCCTGGAGAATTTAGACTAAGGACTTCAACATCACATTTATTAATTTCCAGCTTGTGGCCCATCTTATGGAGTTTATATTTGTAAGCTCCCTTGGTTACATAAACTAATCCTTTATGAAAAATCTCTAAATTATCGATCTCTATGTATCTATCATCTATCCATCTATCCATCCATCCATCCATCCATAATGTTTGGGTCTGTTTTTCTAGAGAACTCAGACTGACAAATACTGAACTGCTTTCTTGAATTATAGTTTTGCCTTTTCTAGAATTTCCTAAAATGGAATAATATACAACGTCGCCTTTTTTTTTCCACTTCACATAATGCTATTAAAATGTATCGATGTTCTGTAATATAACTCTTTCTTTTTTAAATCATTTTTACTCTGCTCTGTAGGGTATACCACAATTTGGTTATACATTCACCTATCAATAGACCTTTGGGTTCTTTCCAGTTTTGGGTTGTTATGAGCAAAACTGCTGTGAACATTCAAGAAAAAAATCTTTGTGTGAACATATGTTTTCATTTTTCTTAGGTAAGTATAGAATAAAAGGATTTTTAGTTTACATGACAAGCATACACTTAATTTATGAAAAACCAATTAATGGTTTTCCAATAGCTGTATTATGTAGTATCCCCAGCAACAATGTATAAAATTTCCATTGTTCTATATCTTCACCACACTTGACATTGCCAGTCTTTTGTAATTTTATCAATTTTTATGGTTTTGAAATGGTAATTTCCATTTTCCTAATGAATAATAAATAATGGTGCACATTTTTCACTTGTTATAATATCCTTTTGTTTTAAGTATTTGTTCAAATTCTTTGCTCATTTTAATCAGGCTTCTTTTTTAATCATTATGCAATTTTAAGAGTATATTATATTTTGCATACATTTTTGATAATTGATTTGTTTTGCAAATATTGTCTTAATGTATATGACTTATCTTCTGTTTAAAAGTATATTTCAAATAGCAAAATTTTTCATTTTTATTGTCTTATTTATTTATGTTTAAAATTTATGGTTTTGTGTCCTGTTTAAGGAAACTTTGCCTAATCCAAAGTAAAAAATATTTTCCCATGATTTCTTCAAGAAAATTTTTATTTTTAGCTTTCAAATTAAGTTTGATGATTCATTTCACTTTAGGTTTATATTTGTGTGGTGTAAGAAATGATTTTTTTTGTAAGTGGATATTCAAATTGTTCCAGAAAAGAATTATTAAAAATACTATTTTTTGTAAATGTGTTATTTTAGAACAGATTTAGATATACAAAATTACTGTGAAGATACTACAGGGTTTCATATATGCCATACCTGTTTTCCCCTATTATTAACATCTTATATTAGTAAAGCATGTTTGTCACAATTGAAGAACCAATATTGATATGTTTAATATTAACAAAGTCCATAGTTTATTCAGATAGACTTATTTAACCCTAATGTCTGTAACATGTTCCAAAATCTACACCCAAAATGCAGTTTAAACTTTAGTTACCATGTCTCATTAGGATACTCTTGATTGAAAATCAAGTAATTTCCTTAATTTTGATATCCTTGACAGTTTTGAGGATTATTGGCCATATATTTTGTTGAATGCCTTTCAACTGCAATTTGTCTGATTATGCTGGAGTTATGTGTTAAGGAGAGAAAGAACACAAAGACAAAATGTCTTTCTCATTACATCATATCAAGTGTACCTAAAATAAAAATGATGTCACAGATTCTGTTAACCTTGATTACCTGGTTTGAGATAATGTTTGCCAGAGTTCTCTATTTTAGATTACACTGTAAGGTTAAATAACATAGTATTATTTGAAGTGTGCCTTTTAATTTCCAAATATCAGGACATTTTACATTGCCTTTTTTGGTATTCATTTCTAGTTTAATATCACTATGGCTTTTGAATAGACTTTGTATGATTTCTATTATTTTAAATTTGTTAAGGTGTGTTATATTGCCTAAGTTTTGATATTTTGGTGAATGCTCCATGCGATTTTGAAAAGTATCAAGAGCTGAGCTGAGATGAAAGAGTTGAGGTGTCACATGTCAAAGGTAGTTAAAACAATCAAGCCAAAACAAAAGTAACAAACAAACCTTTAATCACTATTGCAGTGATATAAACAAGAGGCTAACTTGAAGAAAAGCATCACTTTTTCCATTTGATTTTTCCCCGTGGACATGAGACCAAGTGAAAGTCAGTGAAAAAGTGAGGAGAAATGTCATGGCTGAAGGAATATTGAACAGAAGGCATTCCTGCAGTTTCATGAACCCAGGGCCCAGGAGGAAAGGCTTTGATATGTGAAAGCTCTGAGTAAAGAGTCAAAATGGAGAAAAATGTCTTCCAGGTCTCCCCTGCTTCCCCTTAAATAGGACTCAGATGGGCATCTGAGCAAGGCTTCAGTAAGGAGTAAGGAGGTGCCTAAACTAGGAATGCTGATATGTGTAGGAGCATGACTGTTCTGGGTGACCTGAGCCCTTGACTGCAATGACCTTCAGAAACTACAGAACACTGACTGTGTGGCAAGAATGCTATGTGGAGGAAGCTTTCCCTTACAAGGCCTGTCAGCTAATGCTTTTGAAATTACTTATGGTCAGGCCTGGGAAATCATAGATAGGTTTTTGGCCAGGAGACAAATTTCTCAAAAAAAATGTATAGGTTGCTCATGTTGGATTTGGTATTCTATAATTGTCAATTAAATCCAATTGATTGACAGTGCCATTCAGGTCAACTAATTATTTTTTAATTAGGATATAGTTGACCTGCGTGTATTAGAGAGGATTTTGACATCCTCAACTATAATAGCAGATTTGATTAATTCTCCTTTCAGTTTTATCAGTTTTTGCCTCATATACTTTGGTGCTTTGCTATTAGGTGCATGCATGATAATGATTGCTATACAGTCTTTAAGACTTGCCTTCACTATCATTATGTAGTTCCCTCTCTTTATTCCTGATAATCTTTGTTTCTGAAATCTGACTTGTTAGAAATTAATGGAGCTTCTTCAGCTTTTTAAAATTTATTTATTTTAATTATGGTCTCACTTTTGTCATGCCTTCTCTTTAACCTTTTAGAGTTTTACATCTAAAGTGGCTTTCCTGTAGGTAACATAGTCAGCTCTTTCTTTTTCAAATCAATTCTGGCAATTTCTGTCATTTAATTAGTTTATTAAGACCATTCACATTTAATGTGATGGTTGATATATCTACCATGTTTTTAACTTTTTCCTTATATTTTTCTACATTTTTTAAAAAGATAGTTGTTTTACTCAAAATTGCATTGGCAACTGTATGAAGAATCAGTATTTCTGGGTTTTACATTCTGTTCAATGAGCTACACTTATGTCTATGTCGCACTTTTGATTACAAAATGTTTTTAGTGTGTCATGGAGTCAGGTAATAAGTCCTTCAGTTTCTTTATTTTCTTTTCCAAATTCTTTTAGCTATACTAGGTCCTTGTGAATTTCCATATAAAATTTAGAATCGGCTTTTTGATTTCTACCAATGTAGCTTCTTGGAATTTTGATAGGGCTGGTGCGAAATACACAGATCATTTTGGAAGAATTGCCATTTTACCAATATTGGGTCTTCTGAACCATAAACATGTCATATATCTCCAATTTTTAAGTTTTATTTAGGTCTTGTTGTAGAATTAGTGCATCCCTGCACAAATTTTGGCCAATTTATCCCTAAGCATTTCATATTTTTATGCTATTGTTAAAAGTAGTGTTTCTTTAGGCCCAATTTCCATTTGCCCATAGCTAGAATGGGAGTAAAATTGTTTATTTATGTATACCTTGTACTCCATAACCTTGCTGAACTTATTTATTAGTTTTGGTAGTCTGTCTTTTTTTAGTTTTGTTTTTTATATTCCTTAGGGTTTTCTATTCCTAAGGATAATGTTGTTATGATGATTTAATTTATTATGTTAATTTATTACACAATTAAATATTGATCAAGACCCTCAGTAAAATATAGAGTAAGAGAATAAAGTTGTCACACTTGCCTTGTTCCCAATATAGGTGGGACGCTTTCAGTTCTTTACCAATAAGCACAATAGAGTTGTAATATTTTGCAGATGTCCTTCTTCAGATTGAGGATGTCCTTTGTATTTTCAGTTACCTGAAAAATTTTAACATGAATGGACATTGCATTTTGTCAAATGCTTTTTCTACATCTATCTAGTTAATAATGTAGTTTTCCTTTGTAGTTTTTCTATATGGTTAATGCATTTGTTGGTTTTTATTTGTAAAAAGAAACCTTGTATTTCTTGTATGAATCCCACTTGATCATGTATTTTGTCATTTTTTAGTTCATGGGATTCAATTTGCTAAAATTATATTAAGATTTGTTTTGCATTTATGCCCATGATGGGTACTGGTATGTTATTTTGTTTTCCTATAATTTATTTGTCTGTTTTTGATATAATATTTGTATGTTGGGAAGTATTGTTTCTATTGTTTGGAGGCATTTATGTAGAATTCATATTTTCTTTTTCTTGAATGATAGAATTCACCAAAGAAATACTAGGCCATGACTTTTCTTGTGAAAAAGTGGTTTATTAAAGTGCTTTAAATTTCTTTATGAGATATGGGCCTATTCAGTTTACTTATTTCCTCTGGAGAGGTTTAGTAAATGGTGTCTTTCAAGAAATTTTCCGTTCATTTAAGTGGTAAAAAAAAATTTATTAACTTAAATTTGTCCTCCATCTTTTGGTATGTTTTTCATACATTTTAATTCTATATATGCTTATTAATCCCACAATATATTCTATTAGCTTTGCTTTCAACAGCAAACTAAATTAAAGAGATTGTCAAAGAGAAGAAATATCTCTTCCATTTGCTCTCATATATAACAATTTTGATGCTCTTCATTCCTTTGTGTAGCCAGAGTCTATCAGCTATTGTTTTCTTTTTGTCAGAAGAACTTAAAACATTTTTTATAATGCTGGTATTTGAGGAATATTACCTTTGTATACATTTTGTCTGAGGAAATTTTGTTTCTTTTTTAAGATATATTTTAAATTTTCATACTATAAGGACGCCTCTCTGTTTTCAACTAGCTTTGATAGACTCTGGGGAGTTTTCTGTCTTCTCAGTCCACTGAAAATAGTGTCTTTTTTCTGACTGCTTATAATACTGTCTATTTATCACTGTTTTTCTGTAATTTGATCATGATGTGAGTTGATTATGATGCATTTTTCAGTTCATTCTGCTTAAAATTCATTGAATATCTTGGATTTTTTGCTTTATTGTTTACATAAAATTTGGAAATTCTTTTTTTTCTGTTTCAACTCAGCTCTTTTGGCATATCTAATATATTGTTCATATGTGAGACATGTTGATATTTTCCTGCTGGTTGTTAGTGGCTTTTTTTTTTTTTTAGTATTTTTTCTCTTTGTGCTACATTTTGGATAGTTTCAGTTATATCTGCTGTACTGTGATATATCTTCTGGCTCACAGAACATGTCTTCTGTATGGTCTAATCTGCTGTTAAACCTATTCATTGTTTTCTGTATTTCAGACATTGTGTTTTTCATCTCTGGAAGTTAATTTGGGTCTTTCTTGCAACTTCTATTCCTTTCCTTATGATATTCCGTTCTTCTACCTTCTTGAACTTATAGATAATATTTATAGTAACTATCTTTTATTTATTTATAGTAACTATTTAAACACCCCTTTCTACTATTTCCATTATTTCAGTTCTTTCTGGTCTGTTCCAGTTGACTCATTTTTACCCCATTTTGATTCATATTTTTATGCTTTATATGCTTGGTAATTCTTGAGTAGATGCCAGTCACTGTGAATTTTGCAATGTTAGTTACTAAGAGTGCAAACTACTTTGGCAGAAGACGTAGGAACAATAAAGAAGAAAACTTTTAATGACTTTTTTCAACACAAAAAAATCTTTGGAAAGAAGCCCCATATACATACACCCCCAGCACTTTCATGAGTTTTTATTTCATGCAAAAACTGGACTAATTGACAATGTTTGTGTTGCCTGATAGCGTCACAGTTTCTTACATGCTTGGGTGATGGGAAATGGAACAATACAGATGAGAAATATGAGAAATAGAGAAATAAACGCTGACCTGCAGAGTGGTGTAGTGAAATTCCACACCAGCTACTAATACCAATACTGACCTATCTCAACACAATAAAGAGAAAAGACAAAATATTTGAGAATACCTGATTACAGCATGTGCTCTCTCTCTCCAGTGTACAGAATTACTTCCAATGTCTTTTATGTGTATAAATACATTGCATTTCTATTCTTTTCTTGTTTTTCTTTTTCCTTTTTCCTTATTCCCCTATAAGAAAGCCCGAACATCTCTATCTTTGAAAAATGTGAACTCTAAGCATTTGATTCAATGATCTTGTCTATTAAATTTGGGCCACCACATCAAGGATTCATGAAATATGAGTAAAGTATATTGCAAAGTGCTTCTTAAATGTAGGTCATAAATAATAAAGAGTCTATTTCTAGCAGACAGTGAGTAAATGATGGATCTGAAAAAAGTGCCTCATACTGTTAAAATGTTTTCTGATATATTCACCTACTACTCCATTCCTTGTACTTTTAATGAATTTTCTATTTAAAATAAATATAAAGGAAGAATTGTGCTACCATAAAAGTGCATAATGGAAGCATATCAAGAAATTCAAATAATAGATAGTGCTCTGACATGGTTACTACAGGTACCAAATAACCTAATGGAAAAGAAATTTTGATTGACTTCCTGACCTCATGGAGCCACAAATCTATCATCAGGCTTCAATTTCACTTACGTATGTTATATGCCAGACAGGCACTGTCTGAAATTAATGTGCAGAATGAAATTTAACTCTTAGAATAAAGCTCTTTGGACCCTGAAATCAACCATTTTTATTTTCTCAAAGAAGCTGGAAATGAACCATAGTATTATAGAAGTTAAAATTGAAAGCTGCCCATTGGTCTATTTTACTCCCTCATTGCTTCTGTATGTGAAGCGTTTATCCCCAAAGAATCCTCCCAAATGCTTCCTTCTTTCCTTGCTAAATTATTCATATGATGGATTTTCCACAATTGCTTTTATTTTTATAGTTTAAAAGCCCCAGCATTGGTATTTTTAACCCCTGACTTTTCCAGTTTTTTCGCTGTATGTCTAAAACCAGGTTAACTCAGTGGGGAATCTGGACTAGATTATGTTTTAGCACTTCCTTCACTTTACCTATTCCTAAAGGGCTAGAGTTATTTACTCTGAAAGATGGCTTCTTCTACATCAAACCAGAACATACACACAGAGGATCACAAATTCACTTTCTGATTTGCCCGCTAAAGAACAAAGGTATCACTATTCTCTTCTTATTTCTTCATTATATAAGAATCCAGAATTGTCTTTATCATCTTCAATATAAAAAAACTCACCCCACACACACTTTTTAAAATTTTATTTATTATTATTAATTTTAATTTTTATCCCCCCTTGTAGCTTTTTGTGTGCTGTCTGCTCTCTGTGTCCATTCACTGTGCACTTCTCTGTGTTCCTGCTTGTCTCCCTCTTTTTGCTGCATCACCTTGCTGAGTCAGCTCTCTGCAGCACTTGCAGGCCAGGTGGTGCTCCACAGCAGGTGGGCAAGCCTGCCTTCGCAAGGAGGCCCTGGGACCCTAACCCAGGGCCTCCCATATGGTAGATGGGAGTCCAACTGATTGAGCCACAGCTGCTTCCCCTCACACACATTTTATTGAGGGGAGAATGTGAAAGAGACTCCTTTAACCAGAAATTAATTCCCAGAATGACTTGCTAGAATTCATGAAAACCTCAATATTCATTTGGTCTTTAGATTTCAAGCAAAAAACAAAATAAAACAGAAACCTCTGTTAAGAGTTGATAGTCGAAATGTTCAGAATGTCAAAAGCACATAAAACAGAAAGTGGCCATGGTAGCTGCTGAGAGTAGGGAGAGGGAAGAAGAAATATGATGTGGGGGCATTTTCAGGACTTGGAGCTGTCCTGGGTAGTACTGCAGGGACAGTTGCTGGACATTGTATGTCCTTCCATGGCCCACTGGGTGGACTGAGGGAAAGTGTAAACTATAATGTAAATCATTATCCATGTGGTCCAGCAGTGCTCAAAAATGTATTTACCAAATGCAATGAATGTCCCATGATGATGAAAGACGTTGTTGATATGGGAGGAGTGGGGTGAAAGGTGGGGGGATATATGGGGACCTCATATTTTTTTAATGTAACATTAAAAAAAATAAAGACCAAAAAATAGAAAATATGATCATTCAAACAAATAGTTGGACCCTAAGGATTTGGTTCGAGGACAGGTGGAAAGGATTTTTAAAGGACTCTGAATATGAAGAGAAAACTCAGGACTATGAGAGAAATATAAAACATATTTTGTTTGATATTTATAAAAATAGAAAACATAGTTTGCCTAGGTCATACACTATAAGTAATATTATGCCTTGCCACATTTAAAAAATTTTGGCTAAGGTATGGATTTATATGCATACATATGCCTCCTTGATAATATTGGAGTTTAGGGTTTTAATAAATGATGATTAAAGAAAATCTTGGCCTTCATTTGTGCCTAAGAGCAGCCACGCTGGGCTTTCCAGTAATTACCATCTTTCTGATTACAGAAGGGAAGCTGAATTAAAGTAGAACACCAAAGTTTTAATTAAAGTTAAAAGAGAAAGTTGATACAAAGTCGTACAAGAGACTATCACTGAGGCAAGAACAATATCATTAGAAGTCAAGAATTTTCAGTTAAAAATACAATGAGAAGATCCTGTTAATACTAGCATAGTCATCTTATTCATTCATCTGTTAAATTGTAATGTTAAATTTTAATGAGAAAGGTCCAAAACCTACACTGTGTAAAACGCTGTCATAGGGCTATGGAATTGCATCCTATTCTCACCTAGTATTTGACACATATCTGGGATTAGTGATTATTACAAGTATACCAATTATAGAAAGAAATTATTCAAAGTAAAAGGACTGGAAAATGGGAAAGAGAAGAGGATAAGATTTTAGAATCCAATGAATTGGCTAAGCATGTGGCTATTAATTTTCACAGTAGTTGTTCCCACATATTAAACTATATCTTTCTTTTGATGTAAAAATACTAAATGTTTATTAAATACTGAATGATTTTAATAGCACAGAACTTTTTGCTTTTAATTTTCAGATTCTAAGAGCAGACCACATTTATTATAGGCATGAAAAGCATTAAAATGACTATACAGTCTGAGAATGTGTTGAATTAATACATGATATGTGACCAAACTAATTAAAATAATAGCTAGCATCCATTCATTTGTTAAATACCTATTGCTTGCTTATGTTTTTCCATGCATTATTTTCTTCTTTCAAGGAGTTTGCAGTCCCATCAATTGTGACTAGTAATTCTTATTTCCTATCCATTTTATTTCTGCCTTCCTCCTATTCTTCCCCAGTCTCTATGCCAAAGATAACCGATATTCTGAATTTTGTTACTTTTTTCCAAATTTTTAAATTAATTTTTTCCCATATGCACATGTACCTAAACAATATACTGATGGTTTTGTGTGTTTTAATCTTATAAATTTCAAAAATATACCAAAGGTTGAATAGGTACTACCTGAATCATCATTGTGTGTTCACTGTCTAATCAAGATTGTTTAAAGTGTTGTAAGGGCCGCGGACTTGACCCAGTGGTGAGGGCATCCGCCTACCACATGGGAGGTCTGCGATTCAAACCCCAGGCCTCCTTGACCCGTGTGGAGCTGGCCCATGCGCAGTGCTGATGCGCGCAAGGAGTGCCCTGCCACGCAGGGGTATCCCCCGCGTAGGGGAGCCCCACGCGCAAGGAGTGCATGCCGTGAGGAGAGTCGCCCAGCGTGAAAGAAAGGGAAGCCTGCCCAAAAATGGCACCACACACACGGAGAGCTGACACAACAAAAAGAAACACAGATTCCCGTGCCACTGACAATAACAGAAGCGGACAAAGAAGATGCAGCAAATAGAACCAGAGAACAGACAACTGGGGTGGGGGGTGGGGAGGGGAGAGAAATAAATAAATAAATAAATCTTGAAAAAAAAATGTGTTGTAAGATACCTTCTCTAGCATGTTAGATGTAAATTTGTCTCTTTCTACAATCTTGTATAAAAGCATCAGTTTGTGGGGACATAGGGAGGTACCAAAATGAGGAACCAACAGAAAAGAGAATACAAATTCATTCTAAGAAGAATCTTGATGTATCTGTATTTTTCATTGTCTATTCTTGCAATCATATTATTGCCTTAGTTGCCATCTAAGACGTAGATAAATATCGTCTTGGTAAGGTTTCAAAATACAAATACAGCTGTGACCACAACATCCAATGCCATGTTTGGAGGGATTGCCAGCACCAGGAACTTTGAAGGTGTTCCCTAGATGATTTGGAGTTGATTCATATGATCCAGTTCCCCCAAATCATATGGGCAAGAGAAGATCAGCTACTGTGCTGGTTAAGTTCTCAGCATACCTAAAATCTGAGGCTTTGTTACTATGTGAAAGAGGAGGCCTTGAGAGGTAATATAACATGGTGTGATTAGGACTAGGAGAGTCAGACTGCCTATGTTCAGATTCTTAGCTCTGCATCATTGCAGCAATGTGATCTTTTTATATAGAATCCGCTTCTAGAATTTGGAGTGATGAATATTTAAGTCAATATGTAGAAAACAGTTAAAGAAATGCCTGGTAAATAATAATTTTCTATAGTGAAATAATTGAAAAATTTTTTAGGACAGTTGATAGGCATCTTTTTATTTTTACTTCGAGTTTAGAAAAATTTCTAAATTTCATTGTTAGGAGAATGGTCCAATTTGATAGATTTTTTCTCTAGTTTCTTTCATAAATAAGATTTGAAGGCATGGTCCAGTATATACCTGACAAAAGAGAACTTCGTTTTCACCACTTGTTAGTTGATGGAGTTTTATAGTGATCAACAACTGGCTCCATACATTTTTAAAATTTTTAATTTTTTAATTTTATCTCCCTCCCCTTCCCCAACTCCCCCCCACCCCCCAGTTGTCTGCTCTCTGTGTCCATTCACTGTGTGTTCTTCTGTGTTCACTTGTATCCTTGTCAGTGGCACCAGGAATCTGTGTCTCTTTTTGGTGCGTCATCTTGCTGCATCAGCTCTCTCTGTGTGCAGCAGCATTCCTGGGCTGGCTGCATTTTTTTCACATTGGACAGCTCTCCTTATGGGGTGCACTCCTTGCGTGTGGGGCTTCCCTATGCGGGGGACACCCCTGCATGGCAGAGCACTCCTTGCACGCATCAGCACTGTGCATGGGCTAGCTCATCACATGGGTCAGGAGGCCCTGGATTTGAACCTTGGACCTCCCATGTGGTAGGCGGATGCCCTATCGGACCAAATCCACTTTCATACATTTTGAACCTTCTTCCCCACTTACCACACATCTCAAATGCTGGATCCCTTAGGGCACTTTCATATCTCTATATGACCTTTGACCTTATACTTTCATGCCACAATGCCTGTGAATTAGCACAGTACTCCAGGAGACCATTCCTAAAAAGTAATGATGACCAATAAATTAGCTCTGCACAGAAATGTCTGCAAATGCCAAAATGATAGCCCACTAACCCCCCAAAAAATGTACCTCAAACCCAACTTCCCTTTTAGCAGATTAAAAAAAAAAAAAAAAAGACCATGGCTTCTCCAGACACTAGACAGGAGGGGCAATTTGCCTACATGAAAGTTGGAATGAAAAAAAAAACAATAATAACTGCCTGTAGCAGGAATAACTTACTTTGGCAAATTTTACTAAATACATAAGACCATGTGAATATATTTTTAGGACCTCTGTCAGGGCCTTGGAGGGAGCTCATGCAAGTAGAGGGGCATGAAGCTGCACTGATTTTTTGCAAGTGAAATATTTATAATAACACTTAAACATATATTTTTAATGTACTGATTTGGCAATAAAATATACCAGTGTCCTGGTAATACATACACACACACACACACACACTATCTATATATACTAACAATAGTAATAACTATAGCACATCTTTCTTTATCAATTTCACATGAAGTATTGGGGAAATATAAATTCCTTTTTGCAAGTAATCTAAAATGCTGTTTTTTTTTGTTTTATTGTGGGGTTTTTTTTTTGGCATGGAAAGATACACTTTCTCCCTTAGATATATTCTAAGGGATAATGAGACATTTTAAAAACTACAGATAATAATAACCTTTATTTAAATCTCATGCTTGTGATGGGTTGCTTTGATCTGTTCCCTCCAAACCCCAGGGGTGTGAATTTACTTTCCTATTAATAAGAAATGACACACTGTGTTTAAAAAATTAATATTATGATGATGCATTAAGAATGATTAAAGGAATTTTTCATATTAGAGTATTTTTTCCTACAAATAAAATAGAAATGACTCCAGTTATATAAAAGTATTATTAAATTTTGGAAATTAAATTATTTACAAAGTAATTTTGTCATTAAACCATACTTCATGAGGTCATGTGATTAGGCACACATCATGGAAGACACACCGTTTCATATTAGTTATGATTAAATACATTAACTTCAGACTACTGAAAATAGAAACAAATGGTGGTTCTATAATAATTCATGGTTGCCTAAAGTAATATAATTTAAGAATGATGACTAAAGTTCAGGTGCTGTGGCAACTGTCTCATGCACAAATATGCCCTCCCAAAGCAAATTGAGCACACTTGTCAAATAATGTACCTCACATACATTTCTGAACAAAATATTATTGCATGGTTTGCAATAATAGTGTCATCATTAATTAATAAATGTTATAAAATCCTACAAGGCCAAACTTATGACCAAATAAACACATTATTTTATATGCTAGCATTAATTTCAAGTAGTCAATTAACTATGGCTTTTAAAAACCAGGTGCAGACAATTTTATTTTTTATAAGACCAAAAAAGTGTGGAAAAAGCCAGGAGGTATAACTTATGAGTGAATATAAACAGTCCACATATTGTATATGGTATTGAGGATCAGATTTCAAGATCCTGCATCCCCAGTTTTCTTCTGTCAGTAAACCCACTGCTTTTTTATCACTGACGCATTGTATTAAGAAAACTCTCCCCAAATCATGAACTTGCTCTTTGTGCTCTCAATTAAAAATACTCCAGGAAAATGCTGAGGCAGCCTGAAGAAAGTTTTGAATAACCAGTTGGTGCTTTTATAGAAAGAGGTTCCTTTTGTCTTTTTAAAACACTCCTCTCATTTTTAAACTAACATAAAATCTCGATAATGTAATAGGACAATCTTGTTCTCTTCTTTGTCTGTATATCTCTGCAGTCCCATGTCCCAAAAAGCCATCTGGATCTGCATCACAAAATGGAGAACAGATGGGCAAGAGATACATGGCATAATATGAGAAACTACAGTGAATAGAACACATTATTATTCGTTATTATTCACATTATTCTAAATATTTATTATACATATACCATTATGTGATTTAAATTGCATTATTTTTAAAAGTAAAAGCCTTCTAAGATAGGTCTGACTAAAAAGCTCCTCTGCACTGAAAACTGCCATTTGACACCACTATGACAGTACCAGTGGAAAATGCTATCTCTCTAACTTGTAAACCACACTGGAAAAGCCAGCACAAAACAAAATATTTATAAAACTGCTGTATGAAACAGGCCACCAGTTACTAAGTGGATGCATTCATAACAGTTCCTGGATTAAGGACATTAATGGAGAGTGGCCATTGCTAGGTAAGTGTTTGTGATCTCAGAAAAGAGAAAGAAGAAAATAAATGGAAGACATAGTGAAAGATGCTGAGGAGCTCGAACATAAGTGATTGGATGGAAGGGCGTCCATAAAACAAAAGGAAGTTTAAAAAGTGGCAAAGCAGGGCATACAACTTAGATGAATCCTTCTTGACCTCCAAGTTAGATGGAAACATCTAATGGAATATTTCACTCAACATAATTAAAAACAACTAATCGATTTTCGTTCAGTGACAAGAATTGAAATATCAAATGATTGCAAACTTCTTCCATTAAGGAAATTATGTATTTCAATTTTGTAATGTATGAATTAACATGATTGTAAAAATAAAAAATAAAAAATTCTCAGAATGAACTCTTGGTCACTCTGATTTTTATACATGTGATATGTTCACATGGCAAGTAGAATTCTTTTTCTTCTTTTAGAAACCAGGATATGCTTCCACTATCGTATCATGTCGCTTCATCACTATGCTATCATGACACAGAAATAATATGCCTATTATATGCTTTTGCTGATACATCCAGCTTTTTTGAAGACTTCATTTCCTCTCTTATGAATACTAACTTGAGAACCCTCATAAGTAAACACTATGGGTAAAGATTTTTAAGTTATCCTTCTCGAATGCAACAAAAACTATTTTGTGGCGGTAGTGAAGATGCATACTTTTATACATTTTTTAATGGCAATTAAATAAAATAGCTAAATTTATGAAGCTGTTCTAAGTGTCTTACATGTACCTTAATTAATCTCCCAAAATATCTCAGCTAGGTAGATATAATGTCTGTCTTCTTTTCACACATAAGAAAACAGTCTTGGAGAGGTCAGGTCACACTTGAATCTGAGCTCAAACTCTAGAAGGGTTGTTCTCTTGATCATTCTGTCTTGCTGTAGCTCTTGGGCATGTGTTATGTGCCAGACACTGTTCTCAGCTCTTTATATACATTAATTCAATCAAAGCGTCCTCAACCTTATGAATTAACCATTATTATACTCATTTTATACATGAGGAAACTGAGACCTAGGGAGTTGAGTGATTTGCCCAAGTCAGAAGTATCAGATTTCTACAAGTAGAAGAAAATTTACCTGCCTAGGTTGGCAGGACACTAGGAGGTGAAGACAGATTGCCTGACTATCAGCATACTGCTTTCTCAATTCTTATTCAACACAAAGCACACTCAGAAAGCCCACCACCAAGGATGCTGCTCCTTTTTCTAATCTGTACAATAAAATAATGAATTCAATCATTGGCTACAGTTCAATTGATCCATAGATCTAGCTACAAAAATACTTGAATTGTTTTATTTATTTGCCAGGATTTGATAAAGGCTAAAGTCCTAAAAAAGCAAAGTATAAAGTTTATTATATATTTAAAGTAATTAAGGTGCTATTATATACAATAAATAAAATATATTGTGTTTCTGCTATTAAATTTCAATTTTTCAAAAGCCATTTATCATATATTTTGGATAGATCATAGGGGATGTGAATATATCTCAGTAAAACTGCTTAATAAACAAATGAATAATTGTGCAAGAGTAGCCAAGACTAGCAATGTACAGCAGGGGGAAACAGAGATTGAGAGTTAAGGAATTTTCTGGTTTGTTTGCTTGTCTGTTTTATGTTTATTATTATTATTATTGAAATAATGAAAACGCTTTGATAATGATCTAAGTGATGAATGCATAACTATGATTATAACAAATATCATTGATTGTACACTTTGGATAAATTGTATGCTTTATTAACATGTATCAATAAAATTTATTTGTTTTAAAAAAAATTCCAACTTTTCCCCAATAAGAGTTGATGAAGTCTTTACACAGCAGTTGGCTGAAGGGAATAATCTGCTTTATCCTTTCTGCCCATTATTTTTCCATGTCTCAGATGGTTAACACTCCTTCTGCCTGGGAATGATCACCTCCTCATACAGGTTCTTTCATTAGTAATTGGACATAGCTTAACACTGTAATTTGCAATTACTCACTTTTTAAGCTTTATAAATGAAACATACACACAGAAATTAATTACAGCATTTGGAATAAAGAGAAATTCTTTTCCTCCAATGAGTGCAGCAAGAACTTCACCAAAACCTCGCCTTGCCTTTCTGTGTGATGGCAAGGTTTTCCATTTCTTTCACTAACCCATGCACTCTATTCAGTGTGATATTGATTTCCAGATGGAATTAGTTATTAGGAGAAAGTAAAGCAGCCAAGTTAAACACCTGTGGTACTGTTAACTAGAATATGTAGTTCAGCCAAGACTTAGAAAAGGAATGCTAAAATTTTATTCACAACTGAAAATTTTTAATAAAAAGAAAATAATTATTGATTATAAAATGTACCATAAAACATTGTCAACTAAATAAATGCCACAAAATATAACATAAACATGAAATAGGCATGAATATGGATGAGATGTTCACTTGATTAGTTTGGAAATAATAATCACATCTTATGAAACATTTAGCCAAACTCAGGATTTATGAGGATTTCTAAAGCCAGACTATCATCAAAATAAAGTGTAAATCCCTATAGATCATACTGTATTACATCTACAGAATAAGTTTATGGTACAGTCTAAGTAGTGAATCCACATAACTTGAAAACTAAACAAATCATGAAAGTTTTAATTTTAGTGGAATATTTTTAGTCTTTGACTAGGTTTAATGAAAGTAAAAAATTGCATGTGTAATATGTTTGGGAGACTGCAATAAAAGTGAGCATTATGTTCTGAGACCCTATTACATTCTTGTATTAACCTTTCAGTTTCTCTTTTCCTTGCTCCAATTTTGAGTGAGGTTGGATCCAGATGGAGACTGAAAGGGAAAACCTCTAAGAAGAAATTATGACAGAAGATATATCTTCAACATGAGGAATACAGAATTATTTCATAAAAATAATTTGAGTTAAGGTGACAAATACATTTTTAAAACTCCTGTGATTTTATCATGGGGGCTATAGTAGTCAGCCAAAGTGGTGCTGATGCAAAATACCAGAAATTGGTTGGTTTTTATAAAGGGTATTTATTTGTGGTAGGAGCTTACAGATGCCAGACCATGAGTTCCTTCCCTCACCAAAGTCTATTTCATGGAAAGGAGGCTGCCAAAGTGTCTGAGGGTTCAGGCTTCCTGGGTTCCTCCCTTCCAGTGTCTTGCTTCTCTCTGGGTTCAGGATTCTCCTTTTCCCAGGGCTTGCTTCTTCCTGGGCTCAGGGTTCCTCTCTTCCTGGGGCTTGCTTCTCTTTCCTCTGTGAGCCTATTTCCCAGGGCTCCAGTTTAAGGCTTCAACATAAAACTCCAACATCAAAAACCCTCACCTCTGTACTTTGCCATGCCCTTTATCTGTGAGTTCCCACCCACCAAGGGGGTGGGGACTCAATGCCCTAATGACATGGCCCAATGAAATCCCCAATCATAATTTAATTATGCCCAGGTACAGACCAGATTACAATCATAATCCAATATCTAATTTTGGAATTCAGAACCATATCAAACTGCTACAGGGGCTTACCAAAGTTTTCGTTTCTTTAACAATGTTTTTAGATCAAGTACCTCACAGGCACACACGGGGGAGGGGAGGGGACCATGGTTGCACTGAGGTCGCAGTGTGCTGGTGCTTCCACAGTGGGGAGGGAGATTACCATGTACAGTAGTAGCCTCTTTCCTATTGATTTTGTGTTGTCGGTGCACCTTGCTGACCAGGGATGTGTTGGTATGAGCAGTTACACTCACTAGGGCTGGTTACCGAGATGTAGTTGTGTGTTGGGATATATATATATATATATATATACACCCACATAGATGTATTTATATATACATACATAAGGGAGAAGAGAGAAGTTAGGAAGAGAGGGAAGAAATTTTATTTTAACAAGTTCTTCTGGGGATTTTTATGCATTCTATTTTAAGTCCACACTTCTAGATTTCTAACTTAGCATTCTTTTTATCCTAAATTGACGTGATATGCCTAAATTTACTTAATTTTTTTTAAGTTTAAATCTTTTTTTGATCAAATATTGTATTACATCCTGGATATTTAAAGCTGGGTATGCAAAGCTGGATATACTGGGTGTGTTTTCAAAATTTAAACCATTATGTATTATCATATAGCTATTTCCAGACTCTAAACAATTCACATTGTATACTCTTCTATCCTTATAATAAATCCACCCCGAGAAGTATTTTCAGACTAGTACTTTTGCGCGCTTTCTGTTACTTTTTCAAGATTTTGAAGCAAGTGTATCGACAGTTTATTTTGACATGCTTTCTATGGATTTCAGGTATAAAATTCCATTTTATACACTCAGTTTTTAACTACTCATCTTATTTCTACAGTTTATGAAGTTTGAGAGAGAGAGATCAGGAATATCTCCCTAGTGCCCAAAGGCATCACAACTGCTTTATTTCAAATCCTAGTTCATGAAAGTGGGTTGCAAGAATGTTCTTCAGCCTTAGAATTTCTGAGAAAATATTATTTGGAAACTGCGTAACTTCTAGTGAATAAAATTGTTTTTGAAACATAGACAGCTATTTCAATGATACAGTATAGTCAAATTACCATCAATGAATTCATAGAACAGTTACCAATCTTATTGTTCATGAAAATCCAGGACAAAATCCAGGTAAGGTATGGGTTATTTTTCATTGATCGATATTCATTTTGTTAACACATTCTTAATTTAAAAATAAATAAGGTAGTTGGGTCGAAAGTTCAGGGCATGATTTCTCTGCAAATTTGGAAGCACACAGTTTCAGATGCATTCACCTCCTTGAAAGCCCTTATTTTTATTTTCTTTCATTCAGTGTAGTTTATTTTCACACAGTGCTTTGTATCCTGTCATCTGACATTATGGAAAGTAAGCTTTTTGTTTTTTTCTTTTCACTTCAAACAATTGCTGAATACTACTACGGATTTTCCTCTTTTATAAAATTCCAAAGAAATCTCTAACTCACCTCAGACATGATGTTTATCATAAACGGGCTTCAGACCCTCTTCTGAGTGCATGCACAGCATGGCCCATCTGGCAGTGCTGAGCTGTGGCCTTATGTCTGGCAAAGTAATCATCCCAGGGAGCCAAGATTATTTGAGGTATTAGAGGGAACTGCCTATATATCAGACGAAACGAAAGTGATGAGTATATGAAATCTCCCAGTGGGTAGAGAACTATCCCTAAATTATCCTGGCTGCCATTGCAGACATAAAGAATGCCCTTTCTTTACTTTGTTCTCTTTGGGATCTCCCATTTTCATGTGGGAGGCCAACTGCAATGACACATTCAGTTCCATTTGAGAAAACACGTTTAAACCACAGGCCTTTCATTGAAGTACAATTTACCTCATAAACATTCTTCTGAAATTTTTAACACTTAAATAGGGCCAACTTGAATCCTTCTTTCAGGTCATGAAGGAATTAATTCTATAATGATTTCATATTGCCAATCACAAAAAGAAGATTCCTGTACACTGTACACTGTTACATTATGAACTTGAATGGGGTATGGTGTAGGAGGAGCATAACAATAATAACAATAATAACAAAACAACAAAACTAATAGAAGTAGCAATAATATAACGATAATTAAAATATTTAATTAGTTACCATAAGGAAGGCACTGTACTTTGTATTTTAAATAAGCTATGTTATTTTATTGTTAAAAGAGCCTTATGAGTAGGTACTGTTCTTAACCTAAGTTTAATAGTTGAAGAGAGTAAGGCCTAGGCAGTTTACAGAACTTAACCAAGCTTGCAGAGCTAGGAAATAAATGCATGGGAGGCAAAGGAAACACAATGTATGTTGTTTTATAATTATTTTATAACCGTGTTTGTTATGTTTAAAGAATCATTAGGTTAAATAACTTTCCCAAAATTACAAACCATGGGATTCTGGTCTGAACCTAGGTCAGACTCCAGAGATCATGTTCTTTCCACTAAGTTTAAATTTAATTAGGTATATTTCTCAGAAGATGAAGAGGGGGAGAAAAAAAGAACTACTAAGTCAGGATGGATCAGATGCATTTTACTCCATGTGCTATGTTTATCACAATGCTTTGACAACATCATAGGTGTGAAATTATTGAAACTTGATGGATATTTTTTCATGTTTCTTTCTAGTCTGTCTCTCTCAGTTTCATTAATGGTTATAGTAATGATGAGACATCTCAATGCCAGTGTGACACCCATTTCATTTCTAATGAATAATCTCAAAATTATTCTCTCACAGGAAAAAGTCACATCCATGCAATAAATTTTACTCCCATAGCCCCTCATTCACATTTAAGGTTATTTTGTTAAAAAATAAAAACTACTCCCAATCATCAAGATCATAACAAAAAGAAATTTTTTTTTGAGTCAAATAAGACAATAGGTAAGGGTAAAAGATAATTCTTCCCTTTGTGTCTATCTCCAGCCCAACCTTGACCATGAGCTTACAAATGAAAAGCATGTTGGTTGTACACTCATTTTATGTTTAGCTATTTGAAAATTTGCAGTGTAAGAGGTGATTTTTAATAGCAAATATTTGAGCAGTTGCTTTGTTATCAGAATCATGACAGTATGTTTCAATTTAAAAAATTGATTTTAAACATATTTGGAAAAATGAATGGCTACTTCATTTTATTATCTCACATGGAAATGTACTAAGACACTTATTGCAGAGGTTCTGGTTGGAGTGGAAGGAGACGAAATGGAATCACAAAGGGACTGATTTCTTTACCAATTTTATCCATTGTTCGTTCATTTCAGTTAGACTGCTGGTATGCTTCTTTCAAACACTGAGTTATTCATGTCTGAGTAACAAAGAGAGTGACATCTATTATGTGAAAACAAAACTTCCAAAGTGCTAAGCTCTAAACCACAAGTCTACTTTGGTAAGGTCAGAAAATCCATCTGGTAATGGAGAATTTGACAGAATCAGGTTACAATATTTTAAGGGTTGTCACAAATTTGGTTAAGACCTCTCCTTCCTAAGAAGGCAATTCAATTGCAGCACATTTCACTGTTTTTTTCATATTGATTTTCAGTTCTTAGAAACTAGCACGGTACATATTTTGTATTAATTTCAAATTTGAGGCCAATGTAAATGTCTTAAACTCCACCCAATTCAGTTATATTTTAATTTATTTTAGATTCATCAAACTCACATTTTTCTTAAAGTAAAAGTGTACAGTAATTACTACACAGATACCTAGATATTGTTAAAATAAAAACAAGCAAAATTTGGTAAGATCTCAGAGAGATTTATTGAATCTATTCATGAATTAGAGAGATTTCAATTGCCTCAAGCTAGATAGGAGTTCTGCAGAACAGAGCAAATAGCTGGCTTTTATAGGTAGAACAAGGGAGCATACTCAGAGGAAATTTAGATTGGTTAATACAGACAACATTTCCTAATATGGTTAGTGTAGATAGTTGCCTTGCAATGAGGAAATAAACTGCCCTAAAAATAGGGATTTGAAATAACTGATTGGCAGATTTAAATTATGTTTCCTGGGCAAGTAGGGCATTTAGAAGGAATGGAAACTTACTTAGATTTTGGTTTTGCTGACATGGAGAGGGCACCTCTGGTTGGACCTATAGATTTTATTTTTCAGTTCCCCTCCTTAGATCTGGTCCTTGTTGAGGGCTGAGAAAAAAAATTAAGGCATTCTCTCCATTCTCAGTAATCATCTCCTAGCTGCATATGGTCCTCACAGGGGATTAAATCTAAGTTATAGATGTCGAGGGGTTGTTCCTTTTGGTTTTCTTCTTGATTCTGTTGCTCTAGGTGGATGAACAATATTTGGCAAGAAAGCTGCATGCAACCAATTAAAACTTAAGTGATTTGTCCAAAATGTTCATAGATTCCCAAAATCATTCTGAAAGCATATCTATTCATATAAAAGTTAACTGTTTTTTTCCTTAAGATTTTTTATTTATTTATTTCTCTCCATTCCCCACCCCCCCCACCCCCCATTGTCTGCGCTCTGTGTCCATTCAATGTGTGCTCTGTGTTCACTTACATTCTTGTCAGTGGCACAGGGAATCTGTGTCTCTTTTTGTTTGTATCACCATGCTGCATCAGCTCCCCGTGTGTGCAGCACCGCCCCTGGAGAGGCTGCGCTTTTTTTGTGTGTGCGGGGCGGCTCTCCTTGTGTGGTGCACTCCTTTGCTCGTGGGGTTCCTCTATGTGGGGGACACCCCTACGCAGGGAACACCTCTATGCAAGTGACACCCTGGCATGGCACGGCATTCCTTGAGTGCATCAGCACTGCACATGGGCCAGGTCATCACACAGGTCAGGAGGCCCTGGGTTTGAACCCTGGATCTCCCATGTGGTAGGTGGATGCTCAATCAGTTGAGCCAAACTACTTCCCTATGTTAACTGTTTTTTGAGATGAGAGCATACAAGCACTAGTAAGAGCAGATGATTTTGCTCATTAGTCCATGGTAAACTGAAGTAAGTTACCTGGTTCAGCTAGTTCGAATTGGGTTGTAACTGCATATCTAGTTTGAAATTTCCCATTAATTCATCCTATATAGGCTATGTCAACAAAGAGAATAGTCAGGTGGTACAGTGATATTTCTTGTAAGTCAGGACTGGGAGCCAATAATTTAAAGTATTCGACTCACACTTGTGAGGATCACCTTCATTCAACAAAGGCGACAGGGTTAAGGGCAGTGCATCTTTTTAGAATTAGATTAGAAGGTGAGAGTAAAAGGATTTCATAGGCAGTCAACTGGAGGATAGACACTAAGTAAATTCAGAGTTTAAAAAGTTTAGGACTTTTAGCATTAAGGTTTTGTAAATATTCATCTGTGCCCAGTATTATTTCTGCAAATGCTTCTACTGTTTTTGCAGCTGCAGATACTGCTTTTAAACAGGCAGGGTATGTTTGAGCCACTACATCTAATTGTAAGCTATATTAGGTAACAGGTTGTTGTGTTCCCCCAGGTTCTTGTGTCAGTAAGTCAAAATCCTATCAATTTCTGTCTTGAAAAAATAGAGTAAATGGCTTAGTATAATTTAGTAGTCCCAAGGCTGGAGGAACTAATAAGGCCATCATAAGTTGTTTAAAGGCCTGTTTGTGAGAGTCATCCCAAGGTAAAGATTCAGGTGTATTGATTTTAATCAATTCATTAAAAGGTCATGCCAATAAAGAAAAATTTGGAACTTGGAGTGAGCAATAACCTGCCAGCCTGAGGAATACCCTTAATTATGAGCTTAGGGAATTCCTAGATCATTTTTATTCTTTTCGGGTGAAAGGTGAATTCTTTCAACATTTGAATCATGACCCAATATTGGACGATCTCTCGAGTAAGCTGTAGATTTTCCACAGAGACTTTATATCTCTTTTGAGACTCCTGTTGCAACAAACAGATAGAGGGTAGAGTCTTTTCAGGAGTTCTCTTTAATAGGGGAGCAGAACAAGGCATTGTCCACATAGTGTAATAGAGTAGAGCCATTAGAGAATTGTAGAGTACTCAGGTCCTGATGTAATGCTTGAAAGAATTAAGATGGTACCTCTGTAAAGAATTGAGACATAATTGTCCAAGTGTATTTCTGATTATTTCTCATGAATCTTCCAGAATGCTGAAAAAAGCAGAACACAGATCAGCAACTGTAAAACATTTAGAATCAGGAAGAACCCAAGATAACTAGATTTTACCAAAATATTTTATTAATATAAGGCATTAAAATTTTTATTAATTTTGCTATAACTGGTGAATTTAGCTTATGTGTTCTTTTCGTCTTCCTCACAAAATTTCACTAAAATTACCAAAATGTATAAAAATTAATTAACACCCAAATTGGCAAATTATACAGAAGAGACATTAACAGATAAGAGATGTTCACAAATATTTGGACCATTAAGAGTGAATGAAGAAGTGATTATTGATTTGGTTGAGCAGAAGAAGGTTCCATTTAAATGGAATTAGATGAGTAATATCAAAGAGAAAGAAATTTATTTACAATGTGCAGTTGATTCACAATACAGAGGCTGGGAAGAGAAACATTAGCTACCATAGGTGGTGGGGTAAAAAACTGATGTGAAAACGGATAACAGAAGGTCAGGTTTCCTCAACCATCTCATAAATAAAATTATTTATTCCCAAGCCCTAACCCAGGCTGCAGAACAGAAGGATTATTTTCTGGAGAAATTGAAAGAAAGAGAGTCGTATCAGATGAGTGAAGCATAGGCAAGAGGTATTGTGCATAACAATGAGGAAGGGTCTCCCCTAGATTGCGCAGGGCTCCTGGGAAGTGTACTTTGTAGTTTTTCTCTGTAGATCAGTTTGATTACAAAACATATAAGGCCATTTTAGGTATAGTGAGGTATCGATGAAGATTCAGAATAAAGGATAAAAAAGTCACTATCATATGAAAACTTTCCACATTCCATTCTTATGATAATTCTTTGTAGTATCCAGGTACCATATCTTCTTTCATGTTCAGGAACTATCTCTTTTATGCTTATTGCCAAATCAGATATCTGTGTTCATGTTGGTCAATTAAGACCATCCCTGAAGAATACGATGTTACTGCCTCAGAATCAATGGAGGACATTCCTGGCTAATGTCAGATCTCCTATTAAGAGATATGAAAAATATAAAATTTCTTGCCTCTGCAAGAATTTATTTAATTCTGGCTGTATCATTACTCCTGATACTGCATTATACACAATGCTGCATATGGATACTGGTTTCCAGTGATTCTTTCAAGGTTGTTATTGTTACTATGCTTTGTTGATGACTACAAATCCAAGTCTTGCCCAGAATATACATGAAGATGTAAACACTAATTCATTTCTCAGTCATATTAAATTTATCCCTCAGAAAATTTTTAACATAATGGTAAAACAATATGTCTTACAACCATGTCTTCTGAAACTTTTCGTCCATGATCACTGGGTTCCACGAAAGTGATCTCATTTAATGCTGGTTGAAATCCCACCTTCTGCCATGCCTTTACTGAGGAGAATAAGTTACAGGTCTTGAGGAAGTGAGAAGATTAGTTTGCACAAGGAATTCTGAAGAACACAGTGTCACCACATCAGTTAGAGTCAAGAGAAGACATCAACTGCTTGGACAAACCTGTTGGACTTGTAGAGCCACAATCTCAAAAGCCATTAGAGGAGATAGACACGGTCAGCCTTGGAGCATTGCCTGACATGTGGAATGGTGTCTGCAGAGTGGTGGAGTGATCTTTGTGTGCCAGCAGTGGTTGGTGTGGTGGAGTGAGGGACGTGAGGGATAAAGGATGCTGCCACAACTTCTGTATTTCTCAGATGCCACACTTTGAAGAAGCAGCTTAGTTAGAACATAATTGTGCACGTTTAGCTATGTCTTAAGGATTGGGAGTGGACAGTAGAGTAGCACTTATCCATGAACTCAGAGTGAGAATAAATTCAAAATTACTCTGTCAGCACCACTGTGGTGATCAAATCTTGCATGTCAGTGAAAGAAATGCCATGGAGGCCTCAGACCCCAAAACAACACCAGATAGGAGAAGGAAGTCCATACCTCCTCCCATTCTTGACTTCTCACTAGGGTGGATTTTCCTTCAAAGTAGGCACTCTAAAGCCTGTGTAGTACTGAGTTAGGCTGGGGCAAGAACCCTGCTGGCCTAAATCTAAGAATGACTTTAAACAAGGCAAGTGAGTAAAAGTTTACAGACTGCAGACTGCATAATGTATCTCTTAGCCTTCTTACTTGCACTAGAATGAAAAGGCTTTCATCAGAAAAATAAAAATCAGGATATTTTTATGAAGAAAATGATCAGTTTCTGTGAAAAGACCTTTTGATACTCACATTCTGGGAACCCTTAGCCAAATGCTAGCCTGACACTTCATCACTCTGAATTAAAGGCAATAGTCAGCAATATTCATCCATGTGACTGTGCACAATTTCTAGCTGGCTTCCAGTGCATCTCCCTTAAATACATATGAATAGCCACAGATGCCTGGATTATTTGAATAATCCTCCTCACATGATAGGAACCTCCTTACATGATAGGAGCAAACAACATGCAAATATACCTACAGGGTAAAAAGGACAATACATGATTCAAAAGCAAATGTCAAAATAAAGAAATATAAATAAATCTGAAAAGACAGAATATATTGCATTCAACACAATAAAAACAGAACATAATACTAAGACAATGTGGTAATAATCAAAGTTAATAAAATAAAATGAGAAAAATTCTCATATGGAGGTTTGAAAGTGTAATTCAATAAGTCTTTCATAGAAAGAAGCAAAATACAAAAATGGGATATGAGAGAAACTATTGAAACTTGCAGGATAAATTCAAGAGATGCAAACTCAACCAATAAAACATCCAGAAAAAAAGAATGAAGAAAAGCAAGTTGGTAGAAAATTACCAAAATAATAACAAAAGAACCTTTCCCAGTAAAGAAGGGCTAGAGTGTTTTAGGTGACCATCCAGTATTTTAAAATGATGAATTTAAAAGGCCTCACACCATGGCACATCACTAAGAATTTTCACTGAATTAATTTCAGAAAAGAAAAAATAACTCTGAGAAATTCATGGCAAAATCAGAAATCATATGTAAAAAATAGATTGGTAATGGACTTCTCAAGAATTACAATAGATTCTGGAATAAACAGAACTATTCTAAATTCCTCAATGTCAGTGAAAATGCAAGTTTGGCTAGAATCATATACTCAGTTAGCTGAAGTATGCAGATAGAATAATGCTGAGACCAGCTTAGCAGTAGGTTGGCTCAAAGGGAAGGTAATGCAGAATTTAAGAAATAAAGGGCAGAGAGAAAGACACAAGAGAGGAAATAAAGATGGGACCAGGGGACTCATGGCTTCTGAAACTGAGAGCCTTGACCCTAGTTTCCTCATATTTATTGGAAACTACCAAGCAGCTGCTTGTTATCAGAACTGCAACATCTACAATAATAGGCAACAGGTGCAACATCTACAATAATAGGGAACATGCCATACAAAGTTCAAATGCCTCCTCATGCAAACAATTTTTGTGCTGACCAGACAGTGTTCCATCTAGTCAAGGTCTGGTGTTCCTAAGCCCACACTTTTTATCTGCATTACAGAAACGTTTCAACTTCAAATCATGTTCCCACATTCAAATTCAAACTATTTTCCCATGATAAAGTTGCAGGCATCTGTTGACTCAAAATTTTATATCCCATGCATTCTTTGTTATGAATTGTGTAGAAATAATGGAATTAGCCAAGAAGGAAGAAGACATGAGATACAGGAAGCAAGTGATGACACAGAGGAAAACAGTGATGGGAAGTCTCAGGCCCAGAAATAGACCGAAGTAGGGTAGAGCAGAAAATGTTAAGTGCTCCAAAAGGACTATCAATGGGATGTATTAAAAGAAGCTAAAATAAATTTCTAGAATATCTAAAAATCATGGATATGTGCTACATAGAAATTAATAAAATTAATAATAGAATATGACATGAATAAAAACTTAAATATAAATATATAGAAAATAATATAAGAAAAAGTGAAACAATGATAATCTTGAAGAAATACAAAATATGTAGAGAAAGAAATCTACTTGAGTCAAGATTGAAGAGTATTTGCATGGTCTATTTATATAAAATAACTAAATCTATGTCACATATCCTTTTCTCTCTTATATGTGTGTGTATAAATGCATATATATATTTATATATAAACATATAGTGTCACATATTTAGAATATACACTTAAACATTGATTTATTATTGACTTAAGTTAAATATTTGATAAATATTGATTTAAGATAAATATTTCATAAAAAGAATTGGAAGGGTGAGAAAGTGCAAGTAGGAAAAAGGATGATATGAAAGAGCTAAATATGTATCTATCAAAAAATGGATAATATATAAATTTGATATATGAAGGAATAGCAATATAAGCATCATTATTAGAAATACAGGGGAGTGGAAGTAGTTGAAGTTTTGAGTGTCTGCTTCCAATGTATGAGGTCTTGGGTTCAATCCATGGTACCTCCTTAAAAAAACAAAATGTTGAGGTAAATGTTAGGGAGAAACAGCTAAAGCGTTATTAGTTATTGATTCTGAGGAACAAAACCAAAATATATGAAAACAGGGGCACATTTTTCATTGTTAACATTTTAACCGAAAGGTTTGATATTATTAATATGATGTGCAGTTATTATTTTCATTGAATTAAAAATTAACTAAAATAAACAAAATTATAACCTACTTCAGTCAGTGGTTGCCTAGGCAACACTTGAAAGGGTGTAGAAAGTTGCCTTTTACATTCAGGATGACATCACCAGGTAGCAAGCAAATGTTAAACCTGTCCGTGTTGGCTTTTGGAATTTCAAGTGATGAGTAATATTCTCTCCAGGTCTGGGATTTTCAATGACAGTCATTTGAAATAAGCAATACACTCTGTATCTATCAGTGGCAGATTGTCAACCTTTGACTATTCCTCCCTCTGGGCTTTCTTTTTAAACCTTCTCCCAAATACATTAGTTTTCAAAATGAATATATATATATACATACATATTAAAATTTCCCTTTTTAAATTTGTATCTTTTGCTGCCACCTGGGAGAACGAAACCAGAATTTTATAAGCTGTTTTATCCCCAAATTTTCTGGGGATATACAGTATTGATGAAGATTGACATAGGTAACTCACTCTGGAGTGAATTTCAACTTGCTGTGTTTTTCCATGATGGCATCATCCTGACAGAAATCTGTCACAAAGAAAAGGAAACTAAAGATGAGGAAAATCATAAATTCTTGCCAAATAAAGGTAAGCTTTATATGCAATTTTCAATTACATATTATTTTTGACAACTCGTTATTTTGATGACTATCCTCTTTGTTAGCCTTGTTTGTGTATTTTGGCTATTTTGTTGTTGTAGGTCAGGTTGAAATATTTGAATGAATTATGCTGAAGGGCAAAGGTATTTAGATTGGGTACAGAACTCCTGCACCCATTCTCCATTCATCAGCTGCATGTTCTTGTACTAATCACTACATTTTTATTGAATTTCAACTAATCTTATAAATTAATTAAATTGCATGAACTCTGAGTCCCGATTATGAGCTAATATTTCAGATGGCTCTGTTTATTAGTCAGCCAAAGGGGTGTTGATGCAAAATACCAGAAATCAGTTGGTTTTTAGAAAGGATACTTATTTGGGGTAGGAGCTTACAGATATCAGGCCATAAAGCATAATTACTTCCCTTATCAAAGTCTATTTCTATGTGTTTGAGCAAGATGGCTGCTGATGTCTGACAGGGTTCAGGCTTTCTGGGTTCCTTCTCTTCCCAGGTTCTCTCTCTGGGCTCAGGGTTCCTCTCTTCCCAGGGCTCTAGCTTCAGCATCGAACTCCAACATTAAGAACCCACAAGTCTGTCATTTGTCGTGTCTTTTATCTGTGAGTCCCCACCCACCAAGGGTGGGGGCTCAACGCCCTACTGGCACAAGAGGTTTACTTGATTACTTGATTAATTAAACCTCTAAATCCAAAATAATCTAGTATGCCCAGAGGAAAAGACCAATTTCCAAACATAATCCAATATTTCTTTTTGGAATTCATTAATAATATCAAACTGCTACACTCTGGGTTTAAATTAAGAAATGATTACAATTTAAATTGCTGTAACTCAAATTTATGTAATTTAAACATACCTTTTATTTTTCATTGCCTATACATGTATGGATTAAAGACATATGATTTATCTTAGAAAGTTATTAAATTGTCATTAAACATTCACATTAGCAAAAAATAAAGTGGGAATAAATTTAACCTGAGTAATATAATTGTATGGGACTAGATTCTTAGCCACTTCACAAAGGAACTAGTCTTGAACCTAAGTTTGTAAGTTGCATTATGTTTCTCCTTACTGTAAGGTCTTAAGAAAATTACCATTGCTTTATGCCATAAAGAAAGTTTCAGTTAGTAATGAAAAATTCAAAGTATTTATCAAATTATTCATATTCCAATCTTCCTTTAAAGGTAAGACTTCTTCTCTAGCTCGATTCAGAAACAAGGAGGGACTGACAGTATAGAAAGAGGGTGGGGGATTTGTCTCTATTTTCTGCTTGCCTCTTTCCCAACTGAATAGTTACTATTTGAAACTGCCAATGGAAGAGGGCAGAATAAAGAAAGAGACTGTTAGCATCTTAAGTATTTTGTATCATTTTATAGTGTTTTTTCTTTTTCTTTATGAATTCAATTTCTAGTTCTTCAGATAATTATTTTACTTAATCATGTTTTTCTTGATTTAATTTATTATTTTTCTGTTCAAAGTTGGGGAAAAAAGTAGTCTAATCACCCCTGCATATTATTCCTGAATGATCCAGTCCACAGGACTTGACTTGATCCTGAGAAGTTCCTGTAACTAGTCACACAGACAGCTAATGAGGTTAAGTAGAAGAGAAAATGACTACAAGTAACTGTTTGGTCCCCAAGTAGAAGTAGGCTGATTTATTTGTTGCTTATCACAGTGCTGCTTGCTCAAAGAAAGTGGGGTACATGCCCCTGGATTCCTCTACTGTTAAGCAACGCAGCCTATTTGCAGGTATCATCTGGGCCCCATGTGATCTATGGGAGTTGGGACTCAGAGAACCAGAGCAACCATGGTGATGAGACAGGCTAGAATAGGCTCCTGAAAAGGATGGACAGAAAACCTCAAATGACAATTTTCAGAACACAAACATTCTTATCACACAAAATTTTCACACAGCAGAAAGAAGGAAAAGCAGGAAAAGCCCTGGACGCCCACCTACTTTCATAAACACCTTGTGCAGTAAACGTACAGCAGGGCTTATCGACAGTGGCCAAAGGCCAATCACTGCCCATCCATGCACCCTGCAGAGCTCATGGACAGTAACCAGAAGCCAACCAACACCAAACAACATGCCCTAGAAACCAAACCACCCAATGAGTTCCCCCCACTTCGTCTTTAACACAACAATCAGTGCTGACCTTAACCCCTAGGCTAACCAAAAACAACCAGAATGTCCTGAAGCAGGGGTTCTTGACCTTTTTCGTTCCATGGACCCCATTGCCAATCAGGTGAAAACCACAGATCTCTTACTACATCCACATTATACTGGGTATTATTTAATAAATATATCACACCTGGACCAACACATTCCCACAAGAATAATGTTTATTTTTAATTTCAATTCAAGCTCATGGACCTCTTGTTAAGAATCCCTACTTTAGAGAGAGAGCAAATCTCTTCCTTGAGCATGGCCGCACTCGTGTCCTTCAGGGTGTAGTTCTCCTTGTTAAATTCTTTTCTAACTTTCTTTTAACTGTGATGCATTTCTGAATTCTTCCTTACAATCTGACCAAGAACTTGGAAATCAGCTCCAACAACTGACACTTTGAATGTTGCTTTTGCTGTAAGTAATAAAGTCTTTCAGCTTTGATTCAGGAATCTCCTATCTTCTGTCAGTATCCATGAAACTGTGGCAAGTTAATTTGGTAACTTGCAAGTATGGTCAAATCCCACATGCTTCACAGTTTTTAAAAGTCTTGACAATGAAGATGGATGCTAAAAGATATGGTTTTCTGGAGAAGCACAAAGAACAAGCTCTTGTTGGCTGATTGATGGGAAGTGAGGTAAGCCTTTAGGAATGTTTAGCAAGTATATGGCCCAAACTGTATAAATTGTCAAATGAACATAAATTTTCCTTCATGGTGTTGTCTGTTAGTGAGAAGGAATTGGATAGTTCTTAACAGTGTATTTCTCAAATATTTAATTGACTTTGCTAAAGACTTTCACAACAAAAATAAAATGTTAAATTGGGAAAAAGTTATGACTAATTTTATTTGGCTATAGACAAAAAATACATTATTTCAAAAAAGACAACTATTTTCTAGATTATCTTTTTAATTAAGCATTTTATATTCTTATTAATTATGCAAATGAGGAAAATTAAGAATAGAGTTCCAATAAGTTGCTTTACATCACATAGATCAACAGTGGTAGACTCAGATTTCCATCTCAGGTAGTTTGGCCTCAGATAAATGCATTCAGTCATGATACTGTATATTTTACTTTTCCATGTCTGAGTTTCATAAATAGGAAAATATGTGCAGGATAGGCTCAGAGTCCCTTTTACATATGAGAAATTTTCTGTCATGAGGAGAGAAATCACATTTACAAAATTCATTTCCAAATTAGCCAAAGATTGAATTTCTCTTAAAAAACAGGGTAAAAGACAAAACCCAGGTTTTTTCTGTTATCCTATACTAGACTACTACTTTATATCTGCAAGGTCTCCTTTGACATTTATTTGAAGTTTTGAGACTTCTTTTAAACAATTGGAAGGAGGGAAAACGTGTCATTTATCAGCCTCTTCTACCATTTCCTCTCATTTTGTCAGAGTAAAATGCCTGTACGTAGAATACTATAGGGAAAAGTCTTTTATTTTCTTCTTATTTGTCCAAAAAGCATTTCTTTCTGGCTGGGTTGAAAGCACATAGTCACCAGGAAGGTGACTGTCGTGACCACTGTGCTCCCTTTGTTAAGGAGACTTAATGAGAACAATTGGTGTCAGACCAGACGCACATAACAGGAATAAGGGAACCATGACTTAAAAGAAGACAATTTAATTCCATGTTCAAAAATGTTGGGTCTTTTATTTTTAATTTAAAACTTACTATGTATCTGCACTTCTGTTGCAGGCACTATGCTAGAAGATCTGACCCCTGCCTTCATGGAGTCTCCAATCCTCCAGGGCAGACGGACCGGTCATGATCATCTAATGAGACAAATGCTGCAAATGGGCAATCAGAGGGCACTAAGGGTGTGCTAAGTGTGGGGCAGCACAGTAGTCTAGGAATACTGATATGGTCTTCTGATTTAGTAAAATGCAAATAAAATAATGATTCATAATTCACAGCTTACTTGCAAAAAATTGATATTCAAAAGCGTATAGAGTTGAATCCAAATTCTGTGTATGAAACAGCTTTGCAAACATGAACATTTATATCAGACATAAGAAAAGATCAAATTAAATTAAGAATATTAAACTTTCAGGCAATAAATTTTATTTCCCTGAACTTTCAAAACAGCTTATAGACGTTGAATTTTTATTATTTTAGAATGGACAGAGGCTAGGTTTTCATATACTATAAATATGAATTGTGAGATTCACTGATTGATAATTCAAACATTAATGACTTGGGAACTAGTAAGCACATGCAAAAATACTGTTCAATGCTTCTTTAAAGATGTCATCTTTGCTAAAATCTTGCCAGAGCAAAGATTGTTCAAAGTCCCAGTATTTCCTCCTGCCTTTTAAAAATTCACATAACCCCCAAAATTCCTCATTTCAAATATGCATTACTATAAACTATACATTAAAATTTTTTTAGCCAAAGGTAAGGATCGTACATCAGATCTTGAAATAAAACATAACCACAGAATATTGTTTGGCCAACAGTCAAATACTGTGGCATTTAACCCTTAACCTTTCCCTTCCCTATGACCTTTTCTTTTTTTATCAGGATATCCATCTCCTCCATGTTAGTTGCTTCTGCCTTCTCTGCATAGTTAACCTTAATTCATGGCAATCTTGTCAAAATACTTCTATTTCACCTTTTAGAGCAATTCCAGCTGTTTTTTTTTCTTCTTCACAGTGTTTCAGTGTTATTCAAAGAGCATACAAATTAGAGTAAGAAAAAGGATTCAGAGAGGTTTTTTTGATTGTTGCAATAGATAAAATTTTGCATTGTGAAGAAAAAATTTTTTTCAATTCTATCCTTAAAATGTAAATATCCTATTCTTTTCTCAGCATAAGTAAAATACATTGCTTAATGCACTGAAGATTAAATACCTTTGATAGGGAATGAACTTGATATTTCATTACTGTTTCACAAATTGCTGCTGAAAATTGTACCAAAGGATTTGCATCATTGTTTCACATTTGCCATATTTTTAAAATCCCCTTCGTCAAGCATGTAGTAGAGGTAAATAGATAATCCACAGGGCTCTTATCTGTAAAAGTGTGACAGTCTCTCCCTATTTGAATATGCTGTGTGGACACTTCAAACTGTGACTTTCCTTTTTTAAGCATATGAATGCCTATTTATAATGAAACGTCAGCTATACAAATAGCATATCCTGGGAAATACGTAGTTCACATTCTCAGTTTGTTCCAATGTAGGCTTGTTCCTTTATCTATTATGTACTCTTGTGAATTATAACATTATTATAATAGCTGTAAACAAGAAAATACTGAGGCTACATTTGACAAGAATTTGACTCTGTGACTTCAGAAGTACAGAAAAAGCAAAATAGTAAAGTCTTTTATAATTTTGCTTATGTTTTCCTTCCTAATTTTTATTTACTCTTTTTAGCCCTGTCAACACAGTTTTCTTCACCTCATGTCTAGACTATAACAATTCTCTATAATCTGGTCTACCAGTCACGGTCTGTCTTTCCAACCAATCCCATCCCCCATCTCCAAAGTAAAGGTCATTGACAGTTTATCATTCCAAAGAATATTTCTAATTATATTATTTTGAATCAAACTCATTGAAATTTATCTTATATACAATAATATTCACACATTTTAATTATGCAGTTGCTATGACAAATATTTATACCTTTAACCAATCACCCCAATCAAGATATTGAAGATTTCCATCACTCTAGAAAGTTCCCTCATGCCTCTTTTCAATCAATTTTCTCCCTCACACTACCCCATAAAACCACTAAGCTAAGTTCTATAACAATAAAATAGTTTTACCTGTCCTGGGGCATCATATAAATGGGATTTTACAGTATGTGTGTTCTTGTATCTGGCTTCTTTTACTTAGAATCATGCATGTTGTTATGTGTATGAAGTCCATTCCTTTTTATTGATGAATAGCATTCCATTGAATGAATATGCTTGTTTTTCCATTTATGTATTTGTGTACATTTGGAAGTTTCAGTTTGAGGCTATTATAAATAAAGCAGCTATAAACATTTATGTATTTATGTCATTGTTTGATATATGTTTTCATTTCTCTTGGTAAAAAACTTAAATATGTTTAGCCTTCACAAGAAACAATCAAAACATTTCTGCAGTATCTTCCTCTAATTGTAAATGAGAATTACAATTGTTCACATCCAGGTCAATACTTGGTACTGTAAATATTTTTCATTTTAGTCATATGAATGACTGTGATAGTATCTCCTATGGTTTTGATGTCAAGCATCTGTTTATGATCTTATTGGCAATCAACATATTTCAATACTATCTTCTGTTGTGAGATACCTCTTCAAGATGTTTGGTTATTTTTAAAGTTGTTTTTGCCTTTTTATCATTAATTTGTAAAAGGTCTATTTTGGTTTTCTAAAGGCTGCCAAAGCAATATACCAGAAATGGGTTGGCTTTTACAATGGAAATTTGTTACAAGTTTATGGTTCCAAGGCTGAGAAAAATATCCAAATCAAGGCATTATCAAGAGATGCTTTCTCCCTGAGCTGCAGCTGTGGGTGATCAGGCACATGGCAGGCGACAAGGACAACATCTGAGGTCTCGGCCTTCTCCTCCAAGTTCCGTTGATTTCAGTTTCTGTCTTCTGGGGCTTCCTCTCTCGGGTTTTAGGAGTTTTTCTCTGTGTCTTTGCATGTTTCTATCATTTATAAAGGATGCCAGTAAGAGGATTAAGACCTACCCTGCCACATGCAAACTAATCAAAGGCCCTTAACTGTAGTACTTTAATTGAAAGGTTCCACCTGCAATAGGTTTACACACATGGAATGGATTAGCTCTAAGGATATGATCTTCTGGGGCCCACCTAGCTTCAAACTGTTACAAGAGCCATATATATTCTGAGTAGAAGCTCTTTGTTAAATGTTAAATATTTTAAAGATGTTTTCTTCCTGTGTGTCTCTCTTTAAAGGCAGCAACTTTCATTTTTGATGAAGTTTAATTTAGCAGTTAATTCATTGGTGATTAGTGTTTTTTGTTTCCTCTTCAAGAATTCATTGCCTACCTCAAAGTCATGAAGTATTTCCTTTGTATTTTCTTATAGGAAAGTTACAGTTTTAGCTTTTATATCTATATCTATGATTCTTTTTGAATTTTTTATATGATGTTAGGTAGGGGTCAAGGATATCTTTTTACATACAGAGATCCAGTTGATTCAGAAGCATTTGCAGAAAAGAAATCCTTTCTTCATTGAATTATCTTCATACCTTTGTTAAAATAATCTATTTACCATTCTTTTGTTAATCTATTTCTGGCCTTTCTTCTGTTGCATTGATCTATGTTTCTACCCTTAGGCCATGCCAAACTGTTTTAATTACTGGAGCTTTCTTATAGGGCCTTAAATCTGATAGGGTAAGTCATGCAATTAGTTTTTTTCCAAGGCTATTTTGGTATATTAGGTTCTTTACTTTTCACATAAATTTTAGAATCAGCATGCTAAAATCTATTTAAAAAATTTTTTTGAGATTGATTGGGAGTTTATTGAACCTACATGGGGAAATTTGACATCTTAACAACATGTCTTCAAATCCACAAACTTAGTATATACTTCCATTTGTTTAGGGCTCTTTAATTCTTCTCAACAATGTTTTGTATTTTCAAAGTATAGGTTCGTACACATTTTGTTAAATTTATTCTTCAGTAATTTAATTACTTTAATAATAACATTACAAGTGTTATTATTATTTTCCTATTATTTGTTTCTATTGTACAGAACTATATTTTATTTTTTAAAGTTACATATATTAATCAGTTGCTTTGAAGCTAAAATTTACATTCTTAACTGATAACATTTAAGTCAACATTGTGTGATTTCCCCCTCCACAATTCTTAACAAATGATATAAATTTACAGTTTTCTGTTTTCATAATCTCTACTATTGTCATAACTATTGTCATAACTTATTCTTTTATGTGTCATAAACCCTGCCTTATTATGTTATTATTCTTTATTTAAGTAGTTCTTTGTCTATTAAATAAATTTTGCTTAGCCTTAAACATAATTTCTATATCTAATTTTTATCACTTTTACTACTCTTCATTTCTTCTATTTGATTTGAATTTCTGAACATTATCATTTCCCTTCACCCTGAAAGAGAATATCCGTAAACTTTTCTTGAAGTGCAGGCTTGCTGGTAACACAATCTCTTTTCATCTATTAGAAAATGTCTTTATTTTACACTCTTTTTAGAAGCATATTTTTATTAGATTTAGAATTCTGAGTTAACTGGTATTTTTATTTTTTTCAGCACTTTAAATAAAATTTTAAAAAAATATCTAAATATAGAAATTCCAAAGTAGTTCAATGGCTCAACAATATCAAAGATTCATTTCATCAATATTTTAGCATTACAATCCTTACTTTCTTGCTTTGACAATTCTGACGCCAAGATGCCTTCCATAGGGCCAGAAATAATGCCTTCAAGGCATAAAGTCTGCACAAAAAGCTTTTCAATTGTATTTTTCTATTTTAATCTGAAATAAAACCTTTTCAAAAAGCTCTTGTTGCCAGACTGCCATTTGTTATCCACAGACTAGGATTGAGTTTTGTAGCTTTGTAGTCACTACTAGCTGTAAATGTGGCTGAAAAAGTGAGTATTTACATCTTCTGTAGTGTGAGTCAATAAAGGAGATAGTTTTCAGGTATGGATTTGGGGTCACTCATTAATAGGAAAAGAAACTCAGAAAATTATCTCAGGAGTTATGTAGCCAGCCGTGGTAAAAATTCACTGTTAACCAGAATGTCTGCAGTAGCTTTAATATTCCAATTGCAACTGTGTAGACTCATCAAAACACAGTTATCACATCACAAGCAGAAATTATTTTCCTCTACTTTAAGGTCTCTACTGTATCTTATTTTATCTTTCTCTCCGCTCCAATTTTCTCTCTACTCCCATTTTCTCTCTGCTCCCATCTCTCCACCCTCGCTTAACAGCCTCTGCTCTCACTTCTAGCTTACAGATTCTGCCTCCTTAGTAAGATCTTTTGTGCCTAATGAATTCTACTTGCTACCTTTTCCCCCTATGTCTTTTACATTCTGCCAGCCCTATATTCTGATTTTTCTCTTTGGATATTGACCTTAGGATTCCCTGAGAGAGAGAGATATTGATCTTCAGACCCCATCCTGAACAGAGTGCCCTTACTCAATAGATCTCTTAGGCAAAGCCACATCACAGCCAATATGTGCCCTGGTAATTAGCTTGCTTTAGGGTTTGGTGTCATTTTATGTTTCAACCAGATGCAACTAAGGTATTAGGGCCATATGGTGCAAAGCAGAGTTTACTGTATATAGGGACCACGTTGGCTTTGTTCAGAGGATTTGGATAGACAGCAATTACATAAATTTTCTAAGGAACAAAGGCCTTGTTTATATAGTCATAATTTATATATATATATATAATATATATAATTATTTGTATAGTCATAATTTTAATTAGTAGCACCATTTTCCATTATTTTGTACATATTTCAAATACTAGGCAGTTTGGATGCTGAACCTCTCCAGTGATGCTTTGTTTCTTTGATGTTACTTTTCTTATACAATGTAAAAATGTCTTTGATGCTTTTGCAGTCTCTCCTTCATGAAGACTTACTACATTTGTCTTTCATGATATCTTAAACCCCTAATTCATTTGTGATCTCTTGATCTGTCTTTTTTTGAAAATTGCTTGGCAGCATGTTGTATTCAGCTTTGTATTATTTGTGCAAATACTCAACTTTGATTCTGAGGTCTTTTTAAATATCATCACTAAAGAACCTTACACAGAGAATATATTGATGGAATTTACTTACTGAATGTTATTAATAAATGTATTCATAAGTTATTAATATTGATATATCATTAATCTATGTTTTATATAAAGTAGTTTATAATTTATTGACCTAGATAATTTCAAAGATTTTTGAAAGGATAATTAATGTGAAAAATTAGTGATTGCATATATTATCTTTACAATCTTTTTAGTTAACCATACAATGAAAAAATTGATTTATAAATCCCAAATCTGCATGTGAATGTGCATGTATTTTTCTGTTGAAAACAGAATTTGAAGAGCAAGAAAATTGCTTGTATTTGGAAATGTATAAAGGTATTTAAGGAAGATATTTAAAATTTCACTATAATAGAAAATATAAATTGGGAAATGATCAATAAGACATTTGTCCATGTCTTAAAACCTTAATGAACATATATTCAATCAAATAATTTTGCTATAAAAATGGTCACATATTGATGCAGTCTAAATTTTACCAAGAAGATGGACCCATACCTCAAGATAATTTTCATATATAATAGATATGTCCACACAGAGTACAATTTTTAATTTCTACTTTTCTTGAGGATGTGAGGAAGTGATGTTTTGCTTTTAAAAATAGTATTATTTTTCTTTAATCAGGTCTTTTATATGTAAAAATCAATTCAGATATTGTATTATTCAGTTTAAATGCAAAATATACCTTTGGTATGGTGCCTTATATTGTGTAATGCTTCTTGAATATAAAAGAAAGATAAAGCACCATGTTGGGAAAATATATTTTACTAAACAATAACTCCCAACTTTACACATTCCAAACTATTTCAATTATTTAGCATGAGAATGCATTAAACTATATTTAAATAGGTTCTGAAATCCCTGATTTTTCTTAGGCTTTTAAGTTAGCACAGGTCTAAGATAATATAACATTTCTAATCAAAATAATATCCTCATATCTCAATATTTTTCATATAAGATGAATTTATTGACAAATGGAATTTCCATCCCCAAGCGAAGGATGATTAAAATATCCCATTATAGTTAATAACTAGGAATGGCACTAGAGAAATATGCTTAAGAATATTTGACAATTTTTTTGCCTTTGATCTTCTTCCTATGTGATATTTCCTTTTCAATGATTGCACCAATATAAATAATTTGAAAATTTATTGTAATTCTTACGTGCCTCTTCACATGGTGTTAATGTTTTCTCTTTACGTTAATGGTGGTCAAGAAATATTTTGCTAAATGTAAAATCTTAAGGCTTCTATTGATGCTTATCTTGAATATATGTAAATATACAGCTCTCTAACATTTTCTGCATGATTTACTGGTAAGTGCTGTTGACTATGTACCTGAAATATACATGTACTTCTTTCAAATATCTATAAAACACTTTTGTAAAACTCCTGCTTTCAAACAAGATCACAGATAGAATGTAAATTTTCTACTAACTGTAAAACCTGATTTACATTATTTAAGCTACATCTGTACATCAAGAAATACAGAACTTCAAAATACTAATTTATATTTTGTAACATAAATATGTTGTGACTATTCTAGAAATTGAATTTATAAGGGCATCAGTGCACTGAGATTTTATGTGAAATATACATTTTCATTTTTCTAAATGCAATAAAGTATGCAGTTATTAAAATAATATGAGAAGGATAAAGGAAGAATGTTTTTATATTTGGATTATTTTGTAACGTGATATGTATACAATAAGATGTGCTATCCTAAAATGTTTATCTCTAATTTGTAACACGGACATTCAATTAGTTGTGCACAAATTAATAAGACTTTAAAAATGACCATTCGTTTTAAATTGATAAAGGAGACACTTATAAGCATGACAAATTGGTGTGAAAAACAACTATCGTACATCCAGGCAAGAAAGTTAAGTCACTTATAGAACGAGATTAAGATGTTCTCAGCATTGTCCCCAGGGACTTTCAAGGGTAGGAGACAGCACAGCACTGCCACAAGGGAAAAAGTACAATTCAAGGACATTATGCACAACCAAATTACTGAAGTATAAAGGCAATAGACATATTTTTGAGCATGCCGTAACTCAGAGAACATATTGCACATAAGCTTATATTTAACACATTTTGTGAAGTTGAAGTTCAGGCAAACTTGATATGATGGTGAAACCATGGCAAAAGGAATGTGAGATCATGAATAAGCTGAATATGCAGCTTGGATTTACAAGTTACCATGCGAATATAATAAATCCTTAAACTTTGGAAAATACATCAAAAGAATTGTTAGGGAAAGGAGAAGTTTATTTTCTCATGTTTTATAATTGGAGTTAAAAATTTAAGGTATTAAGATAACAGATACATAGGTAATTTAATTTCACAAAGGTAAACTCAAATAGAAATTACACAAACAACTAAAATACAGGGAATAAAGGATAGGGAGGAAGGGGTGAGAAAGTAATAAAATAATATTCCATTACTATGCAGAGTAGAGAGTCAATGGAAACAGAATGAAGATAAAATATTTCTGTAATGTCATGCCATTTATCATTTATTAAAACAAAGTGATCACCATGTGGCTCACAAAACAAAACATGTATAAAGTACAAGGGAAAATGACAAATTCAATATAATGTAAAACATTGAAGCATCTTTATCAATCTATACTATAACAAAGAGGAAAGAAGCTTACAAACCTAATAATAAAGTTAATAATGTGCACACAATTCATTTATTTATGTCCATATTTTAAAGCATATATTCTAGATACACGAAACACACTCCTCTTTCAAGTGCCCATGAAGCTTTTAAAGAATAAAAATACCTAAATACAGAAACTACAAATAGTACAAATAACCTAATATAAGCATTCTTTAAGCATTCTAGAAATAAAGAAATCCTAAATAGAATTTTAAATATTGGTAAAGAAATCTTAAATACAAAAGATAATTTATCAGCACAATCAACTCCAAGAGAAAAAGGTCTTAATTTTATGAAGGCAAAGCACACTGAAGATTAGGATATCAGTTATATAATGTACCATATGCATACCAATTTTTAATGAACAAATTCTAAGTAGGTATTTACCATCAACCAACAAACACTCCTAATAACTAGGAATTAAAGGATATTTCCTTCACATAATAGATGCATGCATCTTATCCTACAAGGCAGCATTGTGCTTACTGAGGAAACTGTTGTAAGACTGATATTAAAATAAATAAGAGAAATCCATTATCAACAATGTTACTTAGTAGTTCTAGGCAATACAAAATAAAATAGCAAAAAATAAATGTAATATTTGATGAAGAAATGGAAGGCTATTGTTATTTAAAGATGTCATAATTATTTACCTGGAAAGTCCAAAATATAAACATTTAAAACTAAAACTAAGATAAGATAGCATATAAAATAGAAGAAAATTTATCCTGTAATAAGAATAGTTAATAGATAAATAAATTTGTTAATAAAATTAACAAGAAGCAGGCAAGTTTTAAATAAAGAAATTTAAAAGGGATAAAAAGTACATTTCAGAAGATGAAAAACACTACTCTATATCATAAATTGAGTGATTCTCCCCCCGTTAATTACTAAATTTTAAATTACCCAAATAAAAACACAATTTTTAAAGGACACATTTCATAGGAAAAACAAACATGAAAAATGTCCAAGGAAAAAAATATTGATGTGATTGTAGCCATTAAACTTATCAGATAATTAAAACTTTATCACACTATAATAACTAAACAACCTGGTGCTGGCATATAGACAATATGTATGTTTTAAGGTGCAAAGACTGGAAATAATGCAGATGTTCATCATCAGAGAACTATCTAAATAAATTGTGATACATCTAAACAAGCAATGTTATGCATCCGTAAGTGACAGAGAAGAAGAAGTTGATGTGGGTATTTCTGGAAGAAAGCTTAATAAAGTGGTAACAGTAATTGGTTCTGGCGAGAAGAACCTTGTGTCTGTAACCAGGGATGGTAGGAAATAAATCGTCTTAAACACTTTGAATTTGATACCTTAATTAATTACCTAGTCAAGAAAATTACAATAAAAAAATTGGGATTATGGAAAAGTTTTGGTAGTAGATGGTGATGATGATTAAAAATTAAAAATATTTAAAGTAGGACATTGCTTGAACATTATTTCAAAGCAGTCCATCCAAAGTCAACTCAAGTTCTTTTAGTCCCTCAGGGCCAGCCTTGTGACAGGTAAGACAAATCAATATATTGACTAAAAAGAAATAACTCATGTTGCTATCTAAATAGATACATTTAAATAACTTAATCATCGTGACAGAAATAATTTAATATCCATTTCTTTGTATGCTCACCATAGGAGAACTTATAATTCATTCATGATTCAATATTTTTACATCAATATGAAGTGGATAATTAATCCATTTGCAGTGACTTACTATAGTGCTTTCCCAGGTAATGAAAAAAATATAGATATAAAAAAAGATATAAAATATAAACATGTAATTTTAGTTCTTTATCAGGCCTGAAAAAGACCATTGTGTCTTTTTTCATTGATTGTTCCAACTGAATTTTATAGTCCAAACAATTGTTAAGAGTCCAGGACTTAGTCTGCTTCAATTTATATCATCAAACAAAAGAATGTTCCTTAAGCTTATATCTTGTACATACATAGTGACTGTTAAATTTGACATAATCTTTACCATTTTTATATAAAGTACTTAAATCTTCTCAGATTATAATAGTTTCCAATATTTGTTTAATTGGAATCAGGATATGATTTCACGTGGATGGTAAAATCAGTGACTGAATGAGAAAAGCCAGTCGAAGAGCTTTGTATTATTTTCATCCATACAAAGTCAAATTATTATTTTCAATACTTGGCTTAAAACACTTTATTATTTTTGTGTGTATGAAGTAAATGAATAAATGTGAAAATTATTATTAAAAATTTATATTTCATTAATGATCAATCTCAAGACAATGAAAAAGAAAACTTCTAGAAAATGGCTGTCACCACCTAGTGCATGTCACTGTTGCAGATACTCTTTTATTTCCCTAAGTAACATCTACCTCTATTTAAAAATGAAACAGTTTGTCTTTAAAGTCAGTTAATAAATTTGATTTCTCTTTCAAAATCCAACTAAATTTAACATATATAATAATACCAGGGAAGCAGATGTGTCTCAAGAAGTTGAGTGCCCACCTTCCACATGGGAGGTCCCAGGTTCTGTTCCTAGTGCCTCCTGAAAAAGCAAAAAAAGAAACAATAAGCAAAACAAATGAAAAAACCAACTCAGGGAAGCCAGTGTGGCTCGATGGTTGAGGGCTGGCTTCCCACATACAAGGTCCTGGGTTCAATCCCCAGTCCTTCATACCTTAAAAAGAAACAATAAATAAACAAATAGTGAGTAAAAGTCATCTCCTGACTTCATCCTTTTGTGAATGCTACAAATGTTCTATTGTATAAGAAGAGAGGGATGAGCAAATGAGAATGTCCATGAAAACAATCAGGCATTAGTCATGTGGAATAAAGGCAGATGCATATGACTATATTTGACTTAAATGTGGAGGAACTGAAGTTTATTAAAAGAAACTACACTCAAAAAACATTGAAGTTTTCATAAACTAGATCTCTAGTCTACATCCTCCAAACTCCCAGAGCCAGTCACATACTGTGAAATCATATGTCCTCCCTCATAGTTTGGGAGTACATTTCTCATGTGTCTCATTCACTACAAAGTTGTCCAAGTAGGGATAGTCTTTAAAATCATTGGTTTTTGCATGCAGATTATCTTGGCAGAGGTATATAGCAAGAAGAAAAATAGGTTAATAATTCTCATGTGTTGTTGGCTTAGGGAAAGAACCTCATCAGTATATCATTATTTATAAGACAAAACCTTTCCTGTCGGTTTTTAAGAAATGACAGAATTATATATGAAAGATTTATAGCTTCCATTATGTTTAAAAAGAGAGAATGGAATTTTCTTCTCAGTATGATCCTCAATAACATTTTATTCTCAAGTTTTAGTATTTTGATATTTCATACAATTTAAAATTTTGATTAGTTTATAATTTTTTATTTCTAGAATTCCAATTCAATTTCTTAGCATTAGAAAAACGTGTATTTTCATTGTTTTGCAAGTTTTATCCTTAGCAATTGTGAATGATATAAATATCATTAGGTATATTATTACAATATAAAAACACCTATCTTTTTATTATACTTTGGATTCATTCATGTAATAGTTACTGAGTAGAAATGGTGAGACAGATGCTGGGTTAATACCTTGCATATGATGATTTAGACATGAATCCTGTTCTCAAGGAGTTCATTTTAATGATAGAGAAAGGATGTAAACAAATGAAAACAATACATTGTTATGCAAGAGACAATTTCTAGGGAATCACCATGGAACTAGACCTTGAGGGAGACAGATGTTTTCCCACAAATATCAGATATAAATTTCTCATTTTAGCTGATCCTCTAAAAAGTGAAGTTCTCTATAGATTACTTATTCAACCTGTCCCTGATAAAGTTGCTTAATTATTGTGGCTTTGGTTATCTAGGAAATGAAATATAGGAATTTTTACTTTCAAAGCATACAAATTAGTGTAGTTCTACTTAATTGAGATTTTACTATTATGAACCTGTTCTCAGATCAAAAATAAAATGTATCTTTGTATAGCACAAAGCAAACATTTAATGTGATGCATTATTTGTATTTGACATAAATAGCCCAGGATATATGATCCTCTGAGATATACTCTATACTATCGCTTGAGTTATATAGAATGACTAAAATCAACAATTTTGGATCCAGTGTTTTTAATTGTTCATGCAGTCTTTAATAATATTCACATTTACCTTGTAAGTTTTAACTTCAAGTCATAGAACTACTTTTACTTTTAATTCCCAATTACTCTTCCTTATCCTTGATATTTAAAACACAGTACCTCTTTACCGAAAAAGTAAAATCTAGATGAAAATAATTGTTTCCACTTAATTCAGCAAAACACTACATAATTCATTTTGTGACCTGGAATTGAACCTTAGTCTTGGTTAGCAAGTTGGTGAGCAAGGCCCACTGTACATGTGTTAAATGAATGAGTGTCCACTCGACACACATAACTCTCTGGCTGTGTCATTTATGCACAATGTGCTAACATGAAACAGATTTTCAGAAAAGAGCAGTGAGTTACAGTACCATCTTTAATTGAAGGAATGAAAGCAGGTAATTTGGGATTATACCAAGCCTAATTAATGTTGAATATAAAAAAGATTGTTGATTACAAAGGCAGGCATCATTTCATGCTTTCAATTGGTCTGCCTTTTTCATTTTTAAAATATCTTGAATTGCTTGTGATATCACATGACTGAAGCTTTATAATTTTAAATACAGAAAACATTACCCATAAATATGTTGTTTGTAACAATGGGTATGCCCAATCTATATTTTATATTTTCATAATAATATTTTAGGACTGCAATAATTCCAAATTATTTAAATTTATTCCGTTTTAAATTTGTGTCTATATATAGAATATCCCAGTTTAGAAAACAAGAAAAAGTTCAGATGATCACCTCTCTGGAATTTAATGGAAAGGGGAAATTTATAACTTAGAGAGCTATAAGTTATTTCAAGATTTGTACAATAGTAAAATTATCTCATTTTCTACATAACTTTTATATTCTGAGAGAATTAACTATAGAATAAGATTTTAAATTATATATGTTTGATGTCTTCTGTTCCTACTTCTAAACCTACCCCTTTATGTGACATTTGGAGATAATATTTTTCTTCTGCTAACTCAAAAACTCTCTAAGATTAAAATCAATGTTACAGAAATAAGAATTGCTAGAAAGTTGAATGACTCTTTACAGCAGAAGCTGTATTCCAATTGTTTTTAAGTATTATACTTGTACATTTGAAAGTAACAGTTAAACCAACAAACATTCAATAATAGTTTGTGTTGTGAAACCAAATGGGATAAATCAATAAGTCAATCTTCATTAAATACACAGGTTGGGCGCTTTATCAGCAATGTGCAAGAGTACACCATATGTAATTCAGAAAAATTCACTTATTCCCTGAGACAATGAAGACCCATATTCACATATTCTGCCACATTTTCAAGTAGTCTAAAATGTTAACGCATCTCCCAGGAATGTTAATTTATACTCACAAGATGATTATATTTGCTTGACAATTGTTTAACAACTACTGTACAATTTTTTGTTGAAATCATGTATCTATATAACCCACCCAGATTCAGTTATAAAAAGAATTTGATTTTGCAGTGAGTGGAAAAATTGACGAAATTGGTCTGGATCTGATCAGTTTATTGAAACCAAACCTACTGTTTACGGGTGCGTTGTTTCCTATTGCTGTGTAACGATTACCACAAATGTAGTGGTTTTAAATAACACCCATATACTAGCTCAAAGTTCTGTAGGCCAGAAGTTTGGGCAAAGGAAGGCTGGCGTTCTCAGCTTAAGGTATCACGAAGCTGAAATCAAGGTGTTTACCAGACTGAGTTCTTATCTGGAGGCTCTGGAGAAAAGCTCATTCAAGTATTAAGGCCTCCTAAGCACATTCAGGTAGTTGGCAGAATTCAGATTGTAGAGTTGAAGTCCCTTATTCCTTGCTGGCTGTTAGCAAGGTGCCACTCTCAGCAACTAGAAGCTGCCTGCATTCCTTGTCACATGATTCACTTCATCTTCAAGTCCAGATAGAAAATCTATCTCCTTTGCATTGAATCCCTGTTATATTAAAAACCCCTGAATTCCTCTGTCCAGATATAGAAGTTTGATGTTATTAGGGCAGACTCTCTGGATAATCTCCCTTTCTTAAAGTCAAGGGTGACATATAACCTAATCACATGAATAAAATCTATCATATATACAGCCCCAGAGATTATGCAGGGTCTGAACCTCAATAGCATAGGGATGTTGGGGGCATCATGGAAGTCTGCCTACCACAAGGGGCAACAATGTTAAGATTGGTTTGAGACAACTGGGTTTGAGATGCTTATGTATCATTCACAAGGGATTACTGTAGGTATTTCAAAATGTATGTTTCACTTGGAGAAAAATGGTTACCAGTGAACATATAATTTTAGAATCTTTTCAAAATTATGATGGATGAAATCTTTGTGGAAGCATGTAATAAAGACTATAGAGACAAAACAGAATAAAACGTGAATTAAAGGAATTCCTTTATTTAGTAATTGTGAAACTACCACCAGGAAAAACAGACAAAGTAAACAGGAGACAGGACAATAGGAAAAGAGCTTGTGTAAATAATGCTGCATAAACCAAAACTCGAGACAGAGTTTAAGAAAATGGGGTGGCAATATTGAATAAAGACAGAAAATCTTTGCAATTGGTAATGGGAAAAGCACTGTTGACTTTGAAAAAGACATTTTTATTATGAGTTTGGAATGGAGGTAGAAGTCACCTTCCAAGGAGTTAAGGAGTGATGAGAAAAAGAATCAGCAAAAATAAATTAATTTTGTGAAAAGATTGGTAATATAGGGAAGGTCTGAAAATCTGGCTTGATTCCCTTCAGAATTTTGCAATACATTAGTTTTTTAAAAAAAAAATGAAAGAAAGAAAAAAAGAAAGTAAAATGGTGGAGAAGATAAGTGGTTGACAGGAAAAGTCAAAGCCATATGTTAAACGAAATATTTTCACGGAGAAATGTTGGCATATAAGAAAAAGCATTTGTTTGATCCTATTATCCCATGAATAGCTCCAAAAAGCAGCAGATAAAGGAGTAAGTGGCATTTCTGTTCTCTTGCCAGATCTTTTTTTTCTTTGTCGTTTTTTATGTCCCCTTAAGTGAAGGCATTTCCTGGTAAACAATTTCAATATGAACTTGGAAAAATATGTCGATGCTTTCATAAAGGTTTATGTGGGGGGTGGGGAGGACGGAGGGAAGCTTCCATCTCCTGGAAGCTAGCTCTGCTAAAATCCCTATGGTCTGTTTTCAGCCAGTAGCACATTACTCATTTAAACCATTGTACATATAGGTCACTCTGTGTTACAACGGCAACCACTAAAACTTTCATTTCTCTCTCAAAGGAATTTTCCAGGCTAATGGAAGAAAAATGTTTTCAGAATCCATCCATTTCTAAACCTCATTGGCAGACATTAAAAAGCAACCTGACTGAAGGCAGAAAAAGTATAGATATTTATTTTAACTTTCTTCTCAATTATTTCAGTGCAAAGAGGTGACCAGTGACAATACTGCACTGAGGGAAGCATTGTTCTAAACAACCAGTAAGCTAAAAACATAAATGCAATTTTTCAAAACCTTAAAAAAAAGTATAGAATTTATTGTGGTCAATGAAGCAGTGAAAAGCAGAGCTATACACCTCAATATCTGAGCAGTGGCCAGTTCATCAAAATTCTATTTTTTAATTATTTATTAAAGCTTTATCTTCTAAGGAAATTGCAGGGGACATTTTACATGTTTATTTTAATTCATTATATTTTCAGTACATTGAATGGTTTAATGTTCACTATTTTGATGTCTGAAAATATTTTATTTCATTTAAAATTTTCCATTTTTGTATGACTTTGATACTGTATTAGTCATTCATAGGGGTACTGATGTAAAATACCAGAAATTGGTTGGTTTTTATAAAGGGTATTTATTTGGGGTAGGAGCTTACAGATACCAGGCCATAAAGCATAAGTTACTTCCCTAGCCAAAATCAATTTTTCATGTGTTAGAGCAAGCTGCTGACGTCTGCGAGGGTTCAGGCTTACTGGTTTCCTCTGGGCTCAGCTCCTCTGTTTTCTCCACAAGGTCAGCTGTAGACTAGGAGGCTCTCTAGGCTTTGCCTCTCTTCACAAGGTCAACTGTAGACTATCAGGTGAACAGCTCTGTCTCTCCCAGGGGCGCCAGCTTAAGACTTCAGCATCAAACTTCAACATCAAAACCTTAACATTAGGAACCCTCAACTCTGTCCTTTACCATGCCTTTTATCAGTGTGTCCTCATCCGCCAAGGGGTGGGGATTCAAAGCTTTAATGACCTGGCCCAATCAAAGCCCCAGTTATAATTTAATCATGCCCAGGTACAGACCAGATTACAAACATAAGCCAATATCTATTTTTGGAATTCATAACCACATCAAACTGCTACAGATACCATTCAATTAACTCCAATTTATCGATTTCTATGTCAAACAGATCACTGCTCAAGAAAAAAGAATATGCAAAATGAATAAATAATATAATCCCATAAACAAATGTAGTGATAACAGCTGTTACACAGAAGATTAGAAACCAGTTGGTTGGATCATCCATGATTTCAAATGCCATTTTAAGCTGTCGAGTGAACATTTTTTTCTGAAAATTTAGAAGAATATAATTGGAAATGTATTCTAAAATTCAGATCTTTCACCACTCACCCAAACTGTAAAATACACAATTTAAAAATTCTTGTATGCATTGCATTTAATGAATTCCAGATAATAACACTAGCAGACTTGGTACTATTTTAGGATTCTATGAAAAATAAGTCAGTGAAGAGCTAATATTAAGAAAATAAGAAGTCCAGTCTCTCTTAGACTCTCAGCTTCCAGATCCTATGAATTATTCCTGAAGTTTCAATCTGTACGTTTGCCATTGTGTCCAAGTATTGATAGAATTGTGAAGAACAGATGGGCTATAGCATGCACAATCATTGACTATAATAACTGGTTTCCTTAATAGTCTACTAATCTTGAATCCATCTAAGAAACATATGAATGCCTAATGTGGTATGTGTTCCTTAAGAACATTGTTCTGAATCAGAGATCACTTAATGGGAAATAGGAACATGAACACATTGGAATTGGAATGTGTACATATATTTGTACATTTGCTTATTTTTTATTTTGAAGTCAGATAAAATTCAATTTTTTTTGAAAATGGACTGTGCTAATTTTTTTTTTTTTAAGTTTATGGAAAAGATGTGGTCTAAGGCCCAGAGCACATGTATGCTCAAAGGTTAGTATCAACTTTTCCTGTCACCAAATCTATCTAACTCTACTAAGTCCTTTAAAAATAAACATAAAACAGAGCCTCCATCTTGTACCTTGCTTCTCTCACTTTGCTATATATTTGACACATGGTATTCTCCTAAGAAAATAATTTGATGTGGACAGAGATTTAACTTTATATTCTTAATCTCAGTGATCATCCTCCCCACTCATATGAAATTCAGGTGTTTATTAAGACATGTGACTCAGGACTGATCTTCTGAACTTGGTACATCTGTCGGGGCCCAGGGAAGGAAACAGAATCCACACTTGATATTTTAAGCAAAAAGATATTTGATTAGAGAAATTAGGCCTTAGGAAGTCATTCTAAGTGCTGAAGTAGCATATTCCTGGAATGGTCTTGGCTTCCTGGAAGAACCCCATGAATACTGCAGTACTGATCCACTAGGGGGGCAACTCTCTTCTTAGGCTACCTCAAGGGCTATACTGAAAGCAAGAAAAAGCCAGTCACCCTGCAACTACCTCTCACAGCCTGGAAGTTGGACAGCAGACACTGGAATTCTATTTTAGGAAAGTCCCATATATCTTTACCTTCAGCAATCATCTAGAGTCACAGGAAGGTGAATTCACCTCATTTTCACCTTCCAAATCTTGGTCTAGTAAATGCAATTGATGGAATTCATTTTGCATTTAGAATTTACAAGGTACTTAAAATTTTGTTTTTAGCATTTCAACATCTGTAAATAGAATAAAATGAAGGTTAAAAGTGATACTTCTAAGAACCCGGAATTCAGCTGAATATAATACAATATTTCTGCCTCAATTGTCAGAAAACAAATTAGATTTATCAGTAGCCAAAATCAACAAATATGGACACTGTCCAATATAACACACATGAAACAGACTAAGCTTAACATGTCAAAGGATTCAGTGGCAAGCTTTCTCATACTCTTAAATCTGCATGAAGAAAGAAGAATTATTTAAGGATTAAATATGTCTGTAGATTCTCCACAGTAAGTCAGATATGACTGCCAAGACCTTTTGCCTAGGGTTATTTACATTATAATAATAAAATTGTGGTTTTCTTGGCCACAAACAAAAATTTGTCCATTCTCATCTATGTGAATCCATTGTAACTGTCTTTGCCAAATTCTTTGACTGCATATTCTTTTTGCCAAATACCAATGCCCAAACTTGGCTCCGCTGGGTTAACTGTGCCCTTTTGATTTTACTATTTTTCTGTCAAACTTTTGATATAACAAAACTATATCTATTAAACCACAGACTGAGGAAAGGTTACTTAATTTAACCTCCCAGCTTTTCTATCAAAACCAGATAGCATCAGCTTCTTTAGAAAAATGAGCCTAGGATCTTTTTTCTGGTTATTATGGAAAAGTGAGTCAGATTTAGAGAGAAATTACCCTAAGGAAAATAGATACATTTTCAGAATTGGTAGGAGCCTGAGGTATCATCTTATTCTGTTTTACATTGAAAATAGAATTGAGACAAAGGATGATGTGGATTAGTTTATTTGGGACTGTGATTCAAGGGATGGAGCAAGAAAACAGGAAATGGAGAGAGAATCAAAATATTATCTCATTGGCCACTATTGTGGAAACTAGGTATGAGAAACCTCATGAAGACTTACTTGGTAAAATAAAAAGTTATTTATTTATCAGCTCTCATCATCATTGTTCAAAGACTGTCCATGGGTTATTAACTCCCTCACACTAGTCCATTGTATATGACTTGAGTGCCTGAGCAGAGAAGACCTGGGGCAGAAATGTGAGAGAATGGGATGGGTTTTGATCCTTTCAGTATAGAGATATACCTCACATCCTATAGAACAAACACCAAATTTTAAAAGGCTATTTCACCATTTCATTATACCAGCTACTCCTGGGTCATGGGGAATATGTTAGACCATCAGATCCCATAATCAAGTGCCATTTATTGAACCATTGTTGACATTAAATGAATCCCTTGGTATGGGGTAATATTGTGCAATATACTGTGTTGATTAAGCAGGCATTCAGATAGTAATGCTTGTGGAGGCACTGTAGACACGGAAAGCAAATCCAAATAGAGTGTCTATTACAGTAAGGAAGTATTACTAGCCCCTGCAAAATGGAAGAGGTTTGAGGTCATCAAACTGTCACCACAAGGCTGGTCCCTTGAAGGAATGATGCCATATTAAAAAATCAGCCTTAAGAGTTACCCCACAGAATGAAAATCCAGTCCCCTGCATATGTGCTTGGAAAAGTTCCAAGTATATTCCCTTGACTCTCCCATGTAGCAATGTCAGAAAAGGGCAAGAAGTGAGGGAACCGAGGTTGAAGTTTGAAGTGAGGCATTTCCATGTTGCACCTGCCTGCATGAAACTGAATGAAGATGGTTAAACTTGCCACTCGGCAAACAGAATTTGAAGTGGGCACAGACAGTCCCCAATAGAAATACAAATAGCATATTTCTCCTCTTAATATAGGAATTACAACATTCCTAATAGTTGAACATCAAGACTCTGCTAAGAATGTTTTAATTAAAGTTATAGGTTTCCTGTGCTTCCCAGAATTATATTATCTGACTGCCTTCCTAGAAGGCATTCTCATGAGGAACCTTCTCATGAAGATATCCATGCTGTACCATCAGGAGGTTTATAGAACATCATTAGGGAAGGAATCATTTAAGGAGTCTCTGAAATGAAAGAGATTTCATTTCAAAATTCATGTATTTTCAGAATGATTTGAACAAAACTGTGCTTTTTTTTCTTTTTTTAAAGATACATAAATCACACAAAATGTTACATTAAAAATTATATGAGGTTCCCATATACTCCACTTCCCACACTTCCCACTCCTCCCACATTGACAACTTCTTTCATTAGTGTGGTATATTCCTTGCATTTGATGAGTACATTTTGGAACATTGCTATACAGCATAGATTATAGTTTATTTTGTAGTTTACACTCTCTTCCAGTCCAGTCAGTGGGTTATGGCAGGATATATAATGTCCGGTATCTGTCTCTGCAGTATCATTCAGGACAATGCCAAGTCCCAAAAATGTCTAAATACCACACCTCTTTTTCCCTCTTCCTGCCTTCAGCACTTCCAGTAAACACTGTCTCCACATCAATGATCCAATTTCTTCCATTGCTAGAATCACAATAATTCTATAGTAAAATACCATTAAGTCCACTCTACTCCATATTTTATTTCTCCATCCCGAGGATCCTGGAATGGCAATGTCCACTCCATTTCTAAATTGAAAGGGGGATTAGATCCTACATGGCTGATGAATGGAATTCTCCTGCTTGCTGCTATAGACTCTCGGTTTCCTGGTGTGGTGGTTGACCATCCTCACCTCCCTGATAACTGACCTGGCTAAGTCCAATGAACTGGAGAGTAAGTGTTGCAACTCTGCTGAGGCTCAGGGCCCAGCTGACACAGTCCAGAGATTCAAGTCTCCTGAGTGTACATCAACCCCAGCGCCAACCTCACTTTCAGTAAAAGTGACAGAAGAGGCATGTGTAGAGAGGTCACATCTGAGTCCATCTCTATCGCATTCAGGAGCACAAATTCCAAAGTATGGCCCACTGGCAAAGCACTGAGCTTCAGAGCCATCTGTCATCACCATAGGACCTGGGTGTCTCCATAGCCCTCAGGAGCACCACTACATGGGATTGTATCTATTTTGGCTGTCGCTGAGATCCTACTGAGATGTGAGTAAGCACAACCCCTCTGATGACCTCCAGGCTCATTTTGAAGTCTCTTAGCCATATAAACTCATTTGCCTTTACCATTTCCCCCTTTTACTCAAGGTCTTTTTCTAGTTGCATCACCAGTTGGTGCTTGGTAGTAATCCTTCGGCACTGGGGAGACTCACCCCCGGGAGTCATGTCCCACAGGTAATGCATTTATATGCTAGTTTGGCTTAGAGATTGGCCACATTTGAGCAACATGGAGACTCTCAGCAGGTAACTCTTAAGCACCTGCAGCTCTAGGTCTAGTTGAAATATCAAGCACACAGGCTCATAAGCATAGCCATCAGTGTCAAGTGCCCATTATTGGACCATCCTTCTTCATTGGTCTTTGCCCTTGTATTTGGGCAATTGTTGCTGCTCCATTGGGGAGTGCAATAGTTTCCCAGAATGGGAACTCAGCACTCCCTCAACAATTGTGATTTAGAGCCAGATGCTCTGTCAATTTGGGATCTGAAAGCCCAAGACAGAGGAATGAAAGAGAAGCCCCTGTATGGAGATAAGATCCCTCAAGAAAGTGGAATAAAGAAGGACTCTAGGAAGGAAGAACATAGAGAAGCATATATGGACCCCAGCTTATAATAGAGCCTAAACAGAACTTTGCTTCTATGTCACACCAAAGATGTTACTGTGTTTTTTTGAGCCCAACACACCATGCTAGGAGCCAGGGGTGGTAGCTACAAAAGCATGTCTATAGATGATGAATGAGCAGTAGGTATGACTGCTACTCAAAATGATTTACATCAAACTCCAACTTCTTCTGGCATATTAATTGAGGGTATAGTCTTCTTTATTGTTCTTTTACAGGAAGAAAAAGAATTGGAGATATTTAGTTGAATAAAGTCATTCTTGAAAATGTAAAGAAAGATCTTTAAAGATAAATAAATGAACTTTACATTAAAATGAATTATCTTCCAACCATTGCTTTTTGTCTTTATCTCTGAAAAGACAAAATAATCTCTGCATGCTGATTCTTAAAAATTTTGAACACTATTGCCATTACTTCTAAGTATTTTATTTTTTCTCTAGGTTCTTCATCAACTATTCTTCATTTGACAAAGTTTTCAGGCAATCTACCATCCTTGTCATCTTTCTCAGATCTTTTTCTACACACACTTCTTTAGTTGAAGTTTCTAATACAGAACATCACTCAGGGTCAAGTAAAGAGCCACACCTTCATGCAAAAGTGAAGCAAACAAGGATAGTGAATATGGTTCAAGAAGTTGGGTGCCTGCCTACCACATAGGAGGTCCTGAGTTCAGTACCCAGTGCCTCCTAAAGAAGACAAGCAAGACAGTGAGGTGATGCAACAAGATGGTGCAGTGAAGAGATACAGTGAGGAAACACAATGAGAGACAGAATAAATGGGAACTGGTGGTGGCTCAAGCCAATTGCCACCTCCCTCCAGGGTTCAGTTCCCAGTGACTCCTAAAAACAAAATAAAGGACAAGCACAGATTGAATAGGCACAGAGAGCAGAGAGAGAGTGCAAACAATGATGGGGGCAGGGTGGGGAGAAATAAATAAAATAAATCTTTTTTAAAAAAGGGAAGCAAACAGTAGGAGGGGTCAGATTATCTGTGGGGGTCAAGAAGGCAATATCTTAAGATATATCTAGGGAATTTGAATCTCTGGACTGATAATATGATAGCCAGGCCCTGAGCCTCAGCAGACTTCAACTCCTACACTCTGATTTATTGGACTTACCCCACTCAGCTAACATGGAGTTGAAGAATGTCAATCACCACACCATGGAGCCTAGAGTGCCTACAACTGAAAGCAGGAGGATTGCATCCAGTATCCATGGGGAATCTAAGCCCCCTCTTGACATAGGTGTGCAATGGACACAACCAATCCAAGGTTCACAGAGAAAATGTGGCATTGGTGTGGGAAAAGTGGCCATGGTGGTTGCTGGGTGCGGGGAATGGGAGGAAGAGATGAGATGTGGAGGCATTTTCGGGACTTGGAGTTGTCCTGGGTGGTGCTTCAGGACAATTACCGGACATGGTAGATCCTCCCAGGGCCCACTGGATGGAACATGGGAGAGTATGGGCAATGGGTCAATGTGGACCATTGGCCATGAGGTGCAGCGATGCCCAGAGATGTACTTACCAAATGCAATGGATGGGTCATGATGATGGGAGAGAGTGTTGCTGTGGGGGTAGTGGTGGGATGGGGGCGGTGGGGTTGAATGGGACCTCATATTTTTTAATGTAATATTTTTAAAAAATGAATATAATAAAAAAAAGAAGGCAATATCACGATCCAATGTAATGTGGCCACAGAAAATAGAAATGTCAAGCACAAGATTTCAGATATGGTCCGTGCCAGTGGAGGTCAAAATAAGGCGGGATAGAGAAGCACGTTCTTTATGGTTATGTGGGTAAACCACCAGAAAGCATAAAGAGCATCTGGATTCTCAGATAATTGGCTGCACCTGGTATTGCCCTGAAAATTATCCCCAACATGCCTAGTCTACTTTCCACATCATGGATTGTAATATACTGCTGTGGAATTTTGTTTGAATAATAGGATTTACCAGTCAACATATACAGCACAAATGATATAAGGAATCCAAATATATTTTGACAAAAGCAAATACTATAACAATAACAAACTTCAATTATTAGGTACTAAATTCCAGGCAGAGTGAAGCACAATTTTATATGCGCTCTATATTAAATATCCACAATAACCCTTTGGATTATGTGTTATTAATATTTAAATGGGGGAAGCAGATTTGGGTCAACAGATAGAGCATCCACCTACCACATGGGAGGTCCAGGGTTCAAACCCAGGGCCTCCTGACCCATGTGATGAGCTGGCCCACGTGCAGTGCTGATATGTGCAAGGAGCTGTGTCACGCAGGGGTGTCCCCTGCATAGGGGAGCCCCATGTGAAAGGAGTGCGCCCCATAAGGAGAGCTGCCCAGCATGAAAAAAGTGTCACCTGCCCAGGATGGCACCGCACACATGGAGAGCTGGTGCAACAAAATGACGCAACAAAAAGAGATACAGATTTCCGGTGCTGCTGACAAGAATACAAATGGACACAGAAGAACACACAGGGAATGGACACAGAGAGCAGACAACTGCGGGGGTTAATGGGGAAGGGGAGAGAAATAATATATATATATATATATATATATGTATATATATATAAAGATGTATTTAAATGGTAGAGGTTATTTGCCAAAAGTCTCACAACAAACTGTGCCAGAGTTGAAGTAAAAATCCGGGTCCGTCTGATCCCAACATGTATGCTTCTAGATAATATATTATTATCCCCTATTTAGGCATTATAGTGTAAAATTTAACCAATAATCCTCACTTCCCACTATTTAGAAAGTAGAATGATAAATCTGGTCTTTAAAGAAAATATTTCACATTACAAAGCTCACACTCTAGTAAGTGACCCAAAAATATACCAAACTATCACTATCTCTATTGAAGATCAAATTATTAAATGGGCTATAATGCATATAGAAACACAGTGTCATATATTCACACAGGAAAGAATAGCTCACTTTACCTGGCAGGATTGCAGAGGTGACTGGTTCTTGGAAGATTAATAGGATTTCTATAAGAAGAGAGATTAACATGCATATGGGATTTTAAACAGGAAACCCAGAATAAACCTATTGCTATAGTCCAGATGAGAGATGACAGTGACCTCAGCAAAAGTTCAGAGTTTAAGTCTATTCTTTTCTTTAAAATTAACTTTTTGACTTTTTTTATTGATGTTTATGATTCATACATGGATATCCATAAACAGTAAGTATATAGCGTAACTTGTGAACCTACAAAACAAACATGCGTATCATTATATGGGCTCCTATACATTATCCCAACACTAACACCTGTTTCTAACAATTATTTAAAATTAACTTTTAATTAAATGTGTAATCATTATTCCATTCTCCTTTTATGAATTAGATTAATAGGTAAACCCCATCTTTAACAACACAACACCTATACCCTCAACAACACTGAAACAATTTTTTGTTGTTTCTTTCCATATATTTAGATCCAGGAAACCAATGGGATATAAAGTACAAAGATCAATTGAACATGCAGATGTAAGATTTTCAAATGACCTAAATTTCAACCTAGGATAAATGGATGTGAAGATGATAATAAAATTTTGACAATTTTTCTAGCTATTTTAATTGATAAATTCAACAATGATTATGAGCATATTTTATTTGTATATAACATTTATAAAAACATTATAAATTTCAACAAATATTCCTCATGACTGTGAAATGAGCAAATTCAGTTAATATATTCATTTATAATCTTATTAATTGAAATATATTTAGGAAAATGACATCAATGACAAACTGATAATGGCACAGCAAGTTTTAAATATAATCTGAGTAAAAATAATTTGGGATAATGTGATTCTGAACTAAAGAATATTTCTTCCAATATAAAAACAAAAGCTATTTAGGTGATTCATTTTGCATGATGTCATATTAATTTCTAAAAAAATCATTTTTGATTGATTTCTTTTAGATATTTCAGTAAATTTTTTATTGACAGAATTCAGAGTGAGTTATTTTCTTCTTGTTTTACTATAGCATAACATTAAATAAATGGGGTAATGTTTAAAAGTCAGCCTTTCTTTAATTTCAGCAAGACTTCTGGCCAACATCATACCAAAAGATGACTACAGTATAGTATGCTTTCCATTCCAGGGTAGTTTCTTGATCTAATATTCTAACTTTCCTAAGTTTATCCATATGGTTTCCTCCATATTATAAAGTCAAATTAAAGATTGGAGGATTGATTTGAAATTCATCTATTTGCTCAAAGACAGTGCAGTGTGTCAAGCATTCCACACTGAAGTTTTATATACAGAAGTTTCAGATCGCTGCTGGAGTATTTTATATCTCATTCCTTTTGTTTAAAGCTGCCTTAGAAAGAACAGCCTGACCTCAGTTCAGGAATCACCAGAGTGGCTCGAAACAAGGATGACTAGGCCTAGACTAAACAGAGTTAGAATTTGCCACACACACACAAAATCCTAGAAATAGATATTGTGTGCACTGCAATCAATTACTTGGGGGTATTCATTTCCACCACACTAATTAAGCAAACACAATGCACTATTTGAAACTCTTTACTACAGAATTATGAGCTCATTTGCTTAAGAACAGATACCACTATATCATATCTGCCAATCAGCCACCGAATAAATGAAGTGTGACAATTGGGAATATGAAGAATCCTATTTCTTTGTAATTACCAGCTGCTCCATCTTCGTTACAACAAATAAATTTTTTATGTTGCTGTAAAGATAAATCAAATAGGTCCTTGAATGCATGACTTTTTAATTGTGGTAATACTAGATTTCAGGAAGGCTGTACGAATTCAAGTGAAAAAATCTATTTTAATGTTTGATACTGTTTATATATATTTATATATATTTATATTGCTTAGTATTTATATTTATATATAATATATATCTATATATTTTATTTACATATATAATTTTTAAGGAGGTATCAGGGATTGAACTTGAGACCTCATACATGGGAAGCAGGTGCTTAACTCTTGAGCTACATCCACGCATAGTTAGGTAGAGAGTTGAAGAAGTAAGTCAAGTTTGTAAGAGATCTACTCTTGTATTTGCTAGTGCTTTTATTCAGCCATGATATACACTCCTCAGTAAAACCAGGCCACTTAATTAAAGGAGACTAAACTGTACCAATTTTGACGCCATTCTGGAATGCATAAATCATATGAGACCCTTCATTAAGTGAACAAATCATTACTAATTTTGCTTTAACACTGTAATCCACAAATTTTGGGGTTGACGTTTCAGATTTGAGTAATCAACCATTATTGAGATTAAACATTTTTCAATAATCACACTTTTATATAAAATATTAGATGGAAGGGAAATCAAAAGACATGTAAAATACTGTATCTTTTTATTAGTAAGCAAAGCAAACTTTGATCCAAAAAAATTGTCATTTGTTCAAGCTCACACAACTTGTAAGTGATGGATTCAAAATTAAATGTCAGAATTTATGCAGGTCATTATTATTATTAATATCTTTAGTGTAATATGCTGAAGGTTAAGTCATGGCTTCTTGTGTATGATTCCTAATCCTTTCGTTCATGGCTCTTATAGAAAATAATATATAGGTATGACACACTGTGCTAGATGAAGATGCTAGCAGGCAATAGAAACATGAGCTTCTTTCACTCCAAGCCTCTCTTGATCACCCCATAGGCTGAAGTGAGCAATGGCACACCCATTACCAATTATTGCTATAGCAATTGATACATAAATTGCCCCAGGGTATAAAAGAAAGCATGAGACAATTTATCTCTCTTCTAGTATAGCTTTTTGGTTATAAAAATAAAGATCCACTCAAGCTTACTCAAGAAGAGAGAAGTTTATTTTAATGGGAATGTGGTAGGGGAAAAAGAAAGAGATACTGCAGAAGAGCAGGAAAAACAAACCCTTATTTCATTTAGGAACTAAAACTGTAAATCTGAGGAACTGAAGACAACTCAAGTAATTTTATCATATGCTTTCTTGAAAGGCTATATAATTCTCTTAGAAAATAGTTCTCTCACTGGCACTGTTTATCTATACTTACTCATAATTTATGCTCACCCATAACTGGGTGATTTATTCCATCTCTACTTTATCTTTTCACCTTCTGCTCCCTCTGCTAACTTGCTCTTGGTACAGGCTCATTGAAATTTCCAATGAAGGGGAAGTGACTGGCCAGCTTATATTAACATGCCATGGCACAGTCACTGGATATCTTATGGATTGGCTGCCTGATAATTTTTAAAACACCTGCCATGAATCAGTTGTGGTAGCAAGTGGTACTGGATGGCATGCAATGTGGCATCTAGACCCAAAAGCTGGTAATTTTTTTTAGAAGCATCTGTATCCGGGCATTGACTGACATCTCACATATATGTTGGGCCTACTTCCCTCTCTGGGGTGGTCCTGAAGGAAATGATAAATCTTCTCAGCATTTACTCTGCCCTGCATGGGGAAATAGCAGAATTAAAATTTACAACAATTTCCAGGTGGTAGGCAAGGCCAACTACATGATTTGTGGTGCGCAGTGCAAAATTAAAATGCTTGACCCCTTGTTTAGTATCATGTTGCTAAAGAGTCTAACATATAAAGCTTTTTCCTGAAAATAATTTATTAGTGTTAAAATATAATAGGAGTAATAGTGAAACATGAGTGAAAATACAAATCTACAAATTCTCAAATTTTGGTGTGATCATTTTATATATGATAAATAATAAGGCCCTACTGCCGATATTTTTATTGGTTTCAGGATTTCTCTAGCTTGCTTTTCTGTAAGTTATTTATTAGATTATCATGATTTCTATTTATAAAAATTTTGTAAGCTACCTAGGTAGCATTTGGCAAATGTAACACTGCAAATAATTTTTGATAACTTTCAATTTTGTAAAGGACATTTCTGCTGATGTACCTATTACTGGAGCTGATAAAACTATTGAATAGACCATGATAACATTAGGATAAATTTCTGATAAATCATTTCAAAATATAAAATTTACTTCATCTAGCTCTGATGTTTCTCATGGAATATTTTTCCTAAAAAGATTTAACTCAGTACAAATCAGTAGTTTTGTGTCAGTATGAATTTAATTTAAAATATATAATTATATATGTCATTTTAAAGATTCCTTTGACATTTCCTGTAACTTGTGGTGTTTTTATAAGAAACAACCATCAACTTAATGATTTTTAAATTATTCAAAATGCTCATTTATGTATTCTATCATTGTATGCTTATAAGGAAATATTTCATTTAAAATTGTCTTTCTTCTTAAAAAAAGGTTATACAAATTTTTTATGAAAATGAGATGTTCTTTTCCACTGAATGTGATGTTAGAATTTAACTTCTATTTTCAAATCTTTAGCTATTGGCATTGCAATATTGCATCAGTTTTAAAAGTCAGAGATTCTAAATTCTTTGAAGTATTCTAATAACATCCTTATTTGCCTTATTGCAATGTCCATGTAAGCTTTTATATTGCATAAATTACTGACAGAATTTACAGCCTGAATGCAAGTAATTCCTGTTCTGGCACTCAGGCTAGACAGGCAATATTTCTACAGGTACCTCAGGAATGGTTCCAAGAAGAGAAGAGTAAGCCAGCTCCCACTGCCAGTCCTCGAGCTGCTCCATTATGGAATACATCCTATCTCCCATAGTTATGGCCAATGTTGCTTTTGCTTCTGCTATAGCTATTGCTGTCTCCAATCTGGATCCAGATCTTGGTTTGGCCACCCACTTGGGCACAGTGTTGTCCTACCCTGCCCTGAAACATGTGCATGTCAGATGCTGTGCATATACTTACACTGCCACATCTGTGGGCCTGCTGCTCTGTGTATTTCTTCTGCCTACATGGATGCCCCATTGTGCTATCAGACTTTGCTTAAAAAACTCAAGTTCAAATAAATTTAAGATAGTGAATGCAAAGTATTAAAAAAGCATAGATGGGGAAGCAGATGTGGCTCAAGTGATTGGGCTTCCATCTACCATATAGGAGGACATGGGCTCTGTCCCTGGGGCTTCCTGGTAAAGGTGTGTCTGCATGGTGAGCCAGCCTGGGACTGAGGTGGTGCAAGCAACAGGGAACCTCTCTCCAAAAAAAAAAAGAGACACAGAAGATCACACAGCAAATGGTCACTGACAGCAAAACAACAGGGTGGGGGGAGGGGAGGAAATAAAAGCTTAGATGCCTTCTCTGTTTAGGCTTCATGTGATTGTACACGTGAATGTCCATCAGCTGGGCTCTGGTAATAGACAATGACTTGACTAGATGATGAAATATTTGGAAATAGCAAGGCTAAAAGACTAGATAATAGCGAATATTTGAGAACTATGTGAATGTTTCTCTAAAGCTAATCTAAAACCTGCACATATTTTTATCATATTTAATGCTTACAAGAGAACCTTCAGTGCAGAAAAGATTTTTAATAAACAATTGATTAAACTATTCAAGATGTCCAACTAGTTTTTCATTAGCAAACCTGGTTCTTCCCACTGGCACAAAAAGAAAGAAACCATAAGAGTGGGGCTGTGCATGTTTTATGAAATCAAGAATTTGAGCTTCTTGATATGATTATCCTGGGTTAAATAACAATTTTCCAGCCTAAACTTATAAGAATTGGCAAAGGCAGGGCTTAGGGGGAAACTTATAGTTCTATAATAAATGCTTACATTGAAAAATAAGAAAGATCTCAAATCAGAGACCATACCTCAAAACTCAGAAAAGAACAAATTAAACCCAAAGCAAGCAAAAGGAAGGAAATAGCAAAGAGTAAGAGTAGATAAATGAGATAGAGTATTTAAAATAAAAAGATAGAATCAACAAAACCAAAAGTTGGTTCTTTGAAAAGATCAGTAAAATAGACCGAACTTTAGGTAGACTGACAAAGAAAAAAAAGAGGACTAAAATCAGAAATTAAAAGGCAGGCATTAATAATGACCCCACAGGAATAAAAGCACATAAGAGAACACTATGAACAACTGTATGCCAACAAATTGGAAAACCTAGATGAAATATTCAAATTCCTATAAACACATAAACTATCCAACTAGTAAAGAGATTGAATCAGTAAACTTAAACCTCCCAACAAAGAAAAATGTGGACCAGGTGGCTTCACAGGGGAATTTTACCAAATATTCCAAGAATAATTAAAACATATCCTGTTCAAAGTCTTCCAAATAAATGACGAGGAAGGAACACCCCCTTAACTTATTCTACAAGACCAACATTATCCCAGGTATGCAAAGGCAGTGCAACATCAGAAAATCAATAAATGTAATGTATCGCATTAATAAATCAAAGGAAAAAAACATATGATCCTCTCAATTGATGCAGAAAAGGCATTCGAAAAAATCCAGCACCCTTCTTCATGAAAACACTTAGAAAATCAGTAATAGAAGGAAATTTCCTCAACACGATAAAGGGCATCTATGAAAAACTCATAGCTGACATCATATTCAATGGTGAAATATTGGCAGTTTTCTCTCAGATCAGACAAGGATGCCCCATTGTCACCACTGTTCTTCAACACTGTATTGGAAGTTCTTGCTAGAGCAATTAGGCAAAAGAAAGAAATAAAATGAATCCAGATTGGAAAAGAAGAAGTAAAATTTTCAGATGATATGATCCTATAGGCTGAAAGTCCTGAAAAATCCACAAACTCCTAGAGCTAATAAATGAATTCAGCAAAGTAGCATGGTGCAAGAGCAACACACAAAACCAGTAAAGTAGAAAGTGAGTTGGCCATCTACATATATTTTGGGCTTCTCTTTGTTTTAGGGTAATGTGTAGTAACAGAATGTACTAGGTTGATTAAAATCTAACTAATTAGGGAGATAGATTAATTCTATATAATAAGAGGGCCTTGAAAAAAATGGGTGGAATTCAGAAAATTCGATGGAATGTCCCTTGCTACCATGTTAAAAACAAAACGCCAAAACATACAACTTGGACCACCAAAAACTCACTTCCATCAAGAATTAAGACTTTGATCCTTTCCCCAGTCTTTAAAAAACACAAACCAAATAAGATTCTAGGTGAAGTAAAGGGTAATGTCAATTGAGTAACATAGAAGAAAGTTATAAGAACTCCTAAGATCCTACTGTACATACAGAAACAAGGCCCATATAGTATCAATTCAAGTTTAGACATATTTTCTCCCTTATTGTTAGAATATTCCTGTTCATTTATAAAATACATAAATATCACTAATATTGCTCTCCTAAAGCTCTTTTCTTTTAGTATTGGATATAGAGTGCATTAAATTTGCATTTTTTCTGCACATTCAAATAGTGGTGAAAAACAGAAAGATATATAGACTGAAGTATTGTTAAAAGATGAGCAAACATCATCTGAAGACCATGGTCTCTAAGGCTGAAAAGCAGTTTTGGAAATTAAATTGGATAACATAGCTAGTAACTTTGGATCACCATACTTTGAAGTGGAACACATGCCTTGCATTTTTATACATTGCTAGAAAACAGATAACATTCATTAAGTGCTTACAGTAAGTTAAGCACGTAAGATCATTTGTCTCAAATAACCTTCTTAGCACTAAGAGGTAAATTTATTATCTCCTTTTCCAAATTAGAAAACCAAAAACAGAATATTTAAGTAATTTGTCCATTGTCACAAACCTAATAAGTAGCTAATTCAGGATTTGAATTCAGAAAGCCTGACTCAAGAACCTGAAACCTTAAATATTCAAAATTGCCTCTTCATGTATGGCAGAATGAGTTAGGTAAGGGGGGGGGCACATTTTCTTAATCTTAATCCATTTCTGTGGTTGTGAACCAGTTGTAAATAGGGCATTTCTTTTGTCCTTTGCTGAATAGTTGATGACCTCATCTGATATGAAATAGAGAAAATAGATACAATGAGACCAACTTCATTTTACTTCCTCTAAATCCAATATGATATAACTCTCCTTTTTTTGGTCTAAGAGTAAACTTGACAAGTTGTGGTCTAGAATCCATCTTTTCTCACTTCTGCAAGACTTAGATTAACAATCATCCCCTTATGCTCCTGCACTCCTAGTTTCTCATTTTATATAATTTATGCCTTAATATAAAAACATACCTTAATATTTTTTTTAAAAACATTATTTATACTTGCTGTGTCCCGTCTATTACCCCATCCACTGAAGTAACTTACAAAGGCCATAAATGGTCCTGCTAAAGCCAAATGCCATCCTACGTAATTCCTAAATTAATTTACTTCTCCTTCCTCCATGAAACACCTTATTCTCTAGGTCAGTGGCACTCACAGTGTTGTTTCCTAGATAAGAAGGATCAGCATCAATAAGCATCAGCATCAATAAGGATCACCTAGGAAATAGAGTAACAAATTCTTCTGTCCTACCTCACAGCTATGGAATCAAATGTCCAGGTAATGTGGCCCAGCAACTTGTGTCTTAACAAGTCTTCCAGGAGATTCTGAAGCACCCTCTAGTTTGAGAACCACTGTTCTAAGTTTCAATAAAACAAGGTTTACCTAGCTTTTCCCCTACCTTATGAGACACATTTTCTCAGACTCCTTAATTAGCCATTCTTTCTTCCAGGGTTCTAAATGAACAAAATTAGTCTTCGTTCTCTACCTACTGTCATCAAAGGACTTAAAAACCAATACAAAATGTGAAGATTCCCACATTTTAAAGTCATATATGGCTTATATACACAGCAACCTTCTTGAAATTTCTTCTTAGATGTAGAATATCAAAATTAGTATGGTTAAAATTGAAGCTTGTTCACCTTTCACCTCTTAGAAACCCCCAAGCAAATCCATCCCTTGCCAAATATGCCTCGTCTTATAAGGTAGAATTACTATTCTTTCAGTCACTTAGACCAAAATTCTTGAATTTACCATGTAAAAACCACATTCAGTCCTTTAGTAATCCCTGGTGGTTCTTCTTTTTTCACTTTTTTGCAAATAAATTATATTTATACATATTAATAAAGTATAACCCCAATGAATGTGTTCACTAAATGGTATTCAGTATAATAGCATAGTTCTGCATTCATTAGTTCAGTCATTTTAGAGCATTTTCATTATTACAATAATAATAATAATAATAATACTCATCACTTATCACTTCTCAATGATTCCCTGCCATACATAGCTGGTATTGTTTCTCACTTCTAGTTTATTTGTATTTATATGTTGTAAAAATCTTATATAAGAATTATCACCCACATTAATATTGTACATGAGGTTTCACTATGTTATACAGTCTCTTGTTACATTTTTTAGCTATCTTTCTAGTAATATATATGCCATAGTCTTACCTTTTCAACCAGTGTCATACCCATGTAAAAGCTCTGCTAGTTACAAATACTATGAAGTTCTTTCACCATTTCTGTTCATTTCCAAAGATTAAAAAACAGCCTTTAACCAATCCTTGAAAAATTAACCCTCAGCTTTCCATTCTTTACCCTCATTCTATATTCTGGTGACATATATTCTAGTTATTAACTCCATGAGTTTACACAATACATTTAGTTCACAGTGGCACAATCATACAATATCTGTCCTTTTGTGTCTGGCTTGCTTCAATCAACATAATGTCCTCCAGGTTCAACCATGTTGTCGTGTGCTTCATGACTTCATTTCTCCTTCCACTGCATAATATTCAATTGTGTGTCTACCCCATAATTTGTTTATCCATTCACCAGTTGATGTATACCTAGGATGTTTCAAAATTTTGGCAATCATGAATAATACCACTACGAACATTGGTGTGCAGATGTCTGTTCATGTCACTTCTCTCAGTTCTTCTGAGTATATACCTGGTAAGTGTTTTGCTGGGTCACATGACAAGTCTATATTCAACTTCCTGATGAACTGCCAAACAGTCCTCCATGGTGATTGTATCATTCTATACTCCTGTCAACAGGGAATTTTTTTAAAAAACGAATAAGCATTCCTATCTTTCCACATCTTCTCTAACGTTTAGTTTTCTGAGATTTTAATAGTGGCAAGTCTACTAAGTGTGAAATGATATCTCATTGTAGTTTTAATTTGCATTCCCCTAATCACAAATGATGTTGAGCATTCTTTCATGTGTTGTGTTTTTTTTTTTTCCTTTGTATTTCTTCTTCGGACAATTATATTTTCAAGTCTTTTGCCCATTTTTTAATCAGGTTGCTTCTCTTTTTGTCATTGATGTGTATGATCCTTAATATATTATGGATATTAAACACTTATTGGATCTGCAATTGCCAAATAGTTTTTCCATTGAGTCAGCTGCCTTTTAAGCCTTTTAACAAAGTTCTTTGAGGTGCAAAAGTGTTGAACTTTGAGAAAGTCCCATTTATCTATTTTTTTCTTTCATTGCTTGTGATTTGGATGTAAGGTTTAAGAAACTACAGCCCATCACAAGATCTTAAAGATGTTTTTCTACATTTTCTTCTAGGTGTTTTATGGTTGTCACCTTCATATTTAGGCCCTTGATCCATTTTGAGTTAATTTTGTATAAAGTGTGAGATAAGAGTCCTCTTTCTTTCTTTTGGATATAGCTGTCCATTTTTTCCCAGGACCATTTGTTGAATAGACTATTCTGGCCCAACTGGGAGAACTTGACAGCCTTGTCAAAAATCACTTGACTGTAAAAGTGAGTGTCTGAGTTTTTTATGTGGTTGCATTGGTCAACATGTCTGTTTTTATGCTAGCACCATGCTGTTTTTACTGTAACTAAATAATATGCTTTAAAGTCAGGAAGTGATTGTCTTCCAACTTCATACTTTTTAAAGACATTTTTGGCTATTCAGGGCCCCTTACCTTTCCAAACTAATTTGATAATTGGCTTTTCCACTTCTGCAAAAAAGGTTGTTGGAATTTTTATTAGGATTGCATTGAATCTGTAAATCAGTTTGGGCAGAATTGACATCTTAATGATATTTAGTCTTCTAATTATGGACACAGATTATCCTTCCATTTATTTAAGTCTTCTTCAGTTCATTTTAGCAATGTTTTGTAGTTTTCTGAATAGAGGTTCTTTATGTCCTTGATTAAGTATATTCCTAAATATTCAATTCTTTTAGTTACTATTATAAATGTAATTTTTTTTCTGTTTCCCTCCTCAGACTGCCCATCAATAGTATAGAAACACTATTGAGTTTTGCATATTAATCTTGTATCCTGCCACTTTGCTGAACTTGTCTATTAGTTCTAGGAGCTTTGTTGTAGATTTAAGGAGATTCTAGATAGAGGAACATATTATTAGTGGACAAGAAATTCACTTCTTCCTTTCCTACTTGGGTGCACTTTATTTCTTTATATACCCTAATTGCTCTAGCTAGAACCTCTCAACTATATTGAACAACAGTGGTGACAGTGGTCATCTTTGTCTTGTTCCTGGTCTCAGTGAGAAAACTCTTTCACCATTGAGTACAATGCTAGCTGCAGGTTTTTCATATATGCACTTTAGCATATTGCAAAAGTGTCCTATCTTTTGTGTTTTTATCAAGAAGGGTGCAGTATATTGTCAAATTACTTTTTTGCATCTATCCAGAATATCATGTAATTTTTTTCCTTCAATTTCTCAATGTAGTTTATTACACTAATTGATTTTCTTATGCTGAACTACTCTTGCATACCTGGGATAAAAGCCACTTGATCATAGTGTGTAATTTTTTTCATGTTCTCTTGCATTCAGTTTGCATATCTTTTTGTTGAGGATTTTTGCCTCTATATTCGCTATGGATATTGGTCTGTAATTTTCTTTTTTCATATTATCTTTATCTGGTTTGGTATTAGGATGATGTTGGCTTCATAGAATGAATTTGTTAGTGTTCTTCCCTGTTCAATTTTATGAGAACTTGAGCAAGATTTGTATTAGATCATCTTTAAATGATTGGTAGCATTAACATGTGAATATCTGGCCCTGGACTTTTCATCTTTGGGAGGTTTTTGATGACTGTTTCAATCTTTTCAATTGTCTTTGGTTCACTGAGGTCTATTTCTTCTAGGGTCATCATATGATGTCCTTGTGTTTCTAGGATTTCTCCATCTCATCTATATTGTCTAGCTTTTTGACGTACAGTTTTTCATAATATCCTCTTACGATCTCTCTTATTTCTGCAGTCAGTGTTAATGTTCCCCTTCTCATTTCTGATTTTATTTATTTGTGTCTTTTCTCATTTTGTCTTTGTCAGTCAAGCTAAGGGTTTCTTGTTTTGTTTTTTGACAAATCAATTTTATTGATATATATTAATAAAGCATACAATTCATCCAAAGTACACAAACAATGGTATTGGTATAATCACATAGTTGTGCATTCATCACTTCAATCATTAGAACATTTTCATTTTTTTCATACTACAACTAATAATAATAAATAAAAACAAACAAGAAAATTCTTTCACCTCAAACTCTCTCTGTTTCTCCTGCTGTACCTAGCTCTCATTTCTGGCTATTCTTGCACAATTATTTATTTATTTATTAAGCAGTTTTATTGAGATATATTCACATACCCTATGATCTATTTAAAGTGGATAATCAATGGCTTTTAGTATAATCACAATGTTGTGCATTCATCATCACAAAAATTTTAGAATTATTTCATTATTCCAAAAAGAAAAACTTCACATGCCTTAACATGCCTTTTCTAGCCCTACATAAACACTAATCAAATTTCATTCTTATAAATTGCTTTAATTTACATTTCATATAAATGGAATCCTATAATATGTTACAAAATAGATTTAGTTTATAGTAACACAATCATACAATATTTATCCTTTTGTATCTGACTTGCTTCACTCAACATAATGCCCTCCAGGTTCATCCATGCTGTCATATGCTTCATGTCTTCATTTCTTCCTACTACTGCATAATATTCCATCATGTGAATACACCACAGTTTGTTTAGCCATTTACTGGTTGATGGACACCTGGGTTGTTTCCACCTTTTGGCTATCATGGATAATACCTTTATGAACATGTGTGCAGATGTCTATTCATGTCAGCGTTCTCAGTTCTTCTGGGTATATATCCAGTAGTGGTATTGCAAGGTCACATGGCAAATCTATATTCAGCTCCTTTAGGAACTGCCAAACAGTCCTCCACAGTGGCTATACCAATTTGTGTTCCCACCACCAGTGAAGAAGTGTTCTTATCTCTCTACATCCTCTCCAACATTTACAGTTTTCTGACATTTTAATAGTGACCAATCTAATAGGTGTAAAATGATATCTCATTGTAGTTTTGATTTTCATTTCCCTAATCAGGAGTGATGTTGAACATGTTTGCGTGTGTGTGTGTGTGTGTGTGTGTGTGTGTGTGGTTTCTTTTTGCCATTTGTATTTCTTCTTTGGACAAATGTCTGTTCAAGTTTTTTGCCCATTTTTTAATTGGGTCATTTGTCTTTTATTGTTGAGTTATAACATCTCTTTATATATCAGGATTATTAAACTTTTATTGGACATGTGATTTCTAAATATTCCCTCCCATTGAATAGGCTGCCTTTTCATTCCTTCGACAAAGTCCTGTGAGGTGCAAAAGTGTTTAATTATTAGGAGGTCTCATTTATCTATGTTTTCTTTCATTGCATATGCTTTGAGTGTAAGGTCCAAGAAACTGCCACCTACTTCAATGCCTTTAAGATGTTTCCCTACATTTTATTCCAGTTATTTTACGGCTCTGGCTTTTACATTTAGGTCTTTGATGCATTTTGAGTTGATTCTTGTAGCAAGATAAGGGTCCTCTTTCATTCTTTTGGTTATAAATATCCAGTTCTCCCAGCACCATTTGTTGAAGAGACTATTTTGTCTCATTAACATGGACTTGGTAGGTTTGCCAAAAACTACTTGATAGTAAAAATGAGGGTTTATTTCTGGACTCTCAATTCTATTCAACTGACAGATGTGTCTGTCTTTATCCCAGTATCATGCTGTTTTGACTACTTAGCTTTATAATATGTTTCAAGGTCAGGCAGTGAAGATTCTCCCACGTTGCTCTTCTTTTTTAGAATGCTTTGGGCTATTTGGGTGCATTTCCCTTCCAAATGATTTTGGTAATTCCTTTTTCTATTTCAATAAAGTTGGCTGTTGGAATTTTGATCGGTATTGCATTGAATTTATAAATCAGTTTGGGTAGGAGTGACATCTTCATGATATTTAGTCTTCCATTCGTGTAGGTCTTCATTGATTTATTTTAGCATTGCTTTGTGGTTTTCTGCATATAGGTCCTGTAATCCTTTGGTTAAATTAATTCCTAGATATTTGAGTCTTTTTTGTTGCTATTGTAAATGGAATATTTTTCTTGATTGACTCCTCAGATTGTTCAAGATTAGTGTGCAAAACATTACTGATTTTTATGTGTTGACCTTGTATCCTGCCACTTTAGTGAACTCATTCATTAGCTTAAATAGCTTTTTTATAGACATTTCAGAATTCTCTAAATATAGAATCATGTCATCCATAAATGATGAGAGTTTTACTTCCTCTTTTTTCTATTTGTATATCTTCAATTATTTTTCCTTGTCTAATTGCTCTAGCTAGAACTTCCAGTACAATGTTGAATAACAATGGAAACAGTGAGCATCCTTGTCTTGTTCTTCATCTTAAAGGGAATGCTTTCAACCTTTCCCTATTGAGTACGATGTTGGCTGTGGGTTTTTCAAATATGAGCCTTTTGTCATATTGAGGAATTTTCATTCTATCCTATCTTTTGAAGAGTTTTTATCAAGAATGGATACTGGATTTTGTTGAATGCCTTTTCTGCACTGATTGAGATGATCATATTCTTTTTCTCCTTCAATTTGTTAATGTGGCAAATAATGTTGATTGATTTTCTTATGTTGAACCAGCCTTGCATACCAGGAATAAATCCCGCTTGTTGGTGATGTTTAAGTCTTTTGTATGCTGTTAGATTCAATTTGCAAATGTTTGTCAAGAGTTTTTGCATCTATGTTCATTAGAGAGATTGATCTGTAATTTTCTTTTCTTGTAGTGTCTTCATCTGGCTTTCATATTAAGGTAATACTGGCTTCATAATGTGTTGGGTAATTTTCCCTCCTCTGCAATATTTTGGAATAGTTTAAACAGGATCAATGTTAATTCTTTTTGAAATGCTTGTTAGAACTCACCTGTGAAGCTATCTGGTCCTGAACTTTCCTTTTTGGGAGATTTTTTTGATGATGGATTAAATCTCTTTAAATGTGATTTGTTTGTTCAGTTCTCCTAATTTCTTGTAGAGTCAGTGTGGGTTGTTAATGCATTTCTAGGAGTTTGTCCATTTCATCTAGTTATAGGTTCAGTTGTAGCTTTCCCCATTTCATTTCTGATTGTATTTATTTGTGTCTTCTCTTTTTTTTTTTTGTTAGTCTAGCTAGGAGGTTGTCAATTTTATTAATCTTCTTGAAAAGCCTGCCTTTGGTTTTGTTGATACTCTCTATTGTTTTTTTTAAATTTCTGCTCTAATATTTAATATTTCTTTCCTTCTGCTTTGTTTGGGATTGGTTTGCTGTTCTTTTTCTAGTTTCTCTACTTGTTCAGTTAAATCTTTGAGTTTAGCTCTTCCTTCTTTTTTAATATATACATTTAGGGCTATAAACTTCCCCTTCAAGACTGGCTTTGTTGTATCCCATATTTTTTTTAAAGATTTTATTATTATTTTTATTTCCTATCCCTCCCCCCCACCATTGTCTGCTCTCTGTGTCCATTTGCTGTGTAGTCTTCTGTGTCTGCTTGCATTCTTGTCAGTGGCACTGGGAATCTGTGTCTTTTTTTGTTGTGTCATCTTGCTGTGTCAGCAAGGGAGTGGCTCTCCTTGTGGGGTACACTCCTTGTGTGGGGTGCTCCCTTATGCAGGGAACACCCTGTGAGGCATGGCACTCCTTGTGCACATCAGCACTGCATGTGGACCAGCTCACCATGTGGGTCAGGAGGACCTGGGTTTGAACTCTGGACCTCCAATATGGTAGGCTGATGCTCTATCAGTTGAGCCAAATCTGCTTCCCATCCTGTAAGTTTTGATAAGTTGCATTCTCATTTTCATTTTTCTCAATATATGTACTCATATCACTTTCAATTTCTTCTTTGACCCACTGATTATTTAGGAGTGTGTTTTTTAGCCTCCACATATTTGCAAATTTACCTTTTTCCTATCTATTGTTGATTTCCAATTTCATTCCATTATGGTCTGAGAATCTTCTTTGTATAATTTAATTCTTTATACTTATTGAGAGCTGTGTGTGGCCTAACATGTGGTCTGTCCTGGAGGAAATATCCATGAGCACTTGAAAAGAATGTATAACTCACTGAGTTTGGGAGCAACATTCTGTATATGTCTGTTAGGTCTAACTCATTTTTCATATTGTGTTTAAGTTCTCTGTTTCCTTGTTGATCTTCTGTCTCATTTTTCTATCTAATGATGTGAGTGGTATGTTGAAATCTCCAACAACTATTGTAGAGATGTCTTTTCTCCCTTCAATTTTGCTAGAGTTTGTCTCATGTATTTTGGGGCACCCTGGTTAGATGCATAGATATTTATGACTGCTCTATCTTCTTGGTGGGTTGTCCCTTTTATTAATATATAATGGCCTTCTGTGTCTCTTATAACTTTTTTACATTTAAAGTATATTTCATCTGATATTAGTATAGCTACCCCTACTCTATTTGTTTACTATTTGCAGAGTATCTTTCACCAACTTTTCACTTTCAGCTGCCGGTTTGTATCCCTGGGTCTAACTGAGTCTCTTGTAAGCAGCATATGGATGGCTAAGGCTTTTTAATCCATTCTGACCAACTATATATTTTTTTTTTATTACAGAGTTTAATCCATTCACATTCAGTGGCATTACCGTAAATGCATTATTTACTTCCACCATTTTCTTCTTTGGTTTTCATATGTCATATCATATTTTCATCTATATTTTTACTCTTTTTGTTATCCTTTCTACTATTCTTTCTTCTATGCTCTCTCTCTTCTGTCTTTTTCTTTCAGACTATAAGACCTCTTTTAATATTTCCTGCCAAGGTGGATTCTTTCTTTACAAACCCTCTTAGTTTCTGTTTGTTTGTGAATATTTTATACTCACCTTCATATATGAAGGACAATTTTTCTGGATAAAGGATCCTTGGTTGGCAGTTATTCTCTTTCAGTATCCTAAATGTATCATACCACTGTCTTCTTGCTCCATGGTTTCTGATGAGAAATCCACTCTAAGTCTTACTGGGCATCCCTTGTGTATGATGGCTTGTTTCTCCCTTGCTGCCCTCAGAACTTTCTTTCTTCTTTGACATTTGCTATTCTGAGTAGTATGTGTCTTGGACTACGTCTATTCAGATTTATTCCACTGGGGTATATTTTGCTTCTTGGACATGTAAGTTCATTTCTTTTGTGAGTTGGGAAATTTTCAGCCATTACTTCCTCAAATACTTTTTCTGCCCCTTTTCCTTTCTATTCTCCTCCTGGAATTCCCATGACATATACTGTTGCATTTCATGTTGTCATTCAACTCCCTGAGCCCCTGCTCAATTTTTTTCCATTCTTTTCTCTCTTTAATTTTAGCTTTTCTGTCTTCAGTATCACTTATTCTTTCTTCTATTATTTTGAGTCTGCTGCTTTATGCCTCTAATGTGTTTCATATATCATCTATTATGTCTTTCATTCCCATGAGTTCTGTTATTATTCTATCTAGGAACTTAAATTTGATGTATCTTCTGGGGCTTTGATTTATTCCTATTCTTTGGCCATGTCTTCCATTTTCTTAGTATGGCTCATAATTTTTTGCTGATGTCTAGGCATATGATTAGGATGGTAGTTTATTTATATGATCAATTTATTTCTCTTTTGTAAGGATTCAGTTAGGGGTGGCTGTGTGTTACTGATGCTCTTTGATAATTGGTTCAACCTGGATCATTAGGATTGTTCCTGTTAATGACTCAAAACTGGGCTCTGGAATCAGTAGTGGGTTGGAGACCCACTTTGTAAGGCCTTGAGGAGGGAAGCTATAAAGGCCAGAAAAGGCCTCTCACTTATATATTTATTTTATTTTTTGTCTATATTAATTTTTAAAATTTTATTTCTCCCTCCCCCTTGTGACTTGCTTGCTGTCTGTTCTCTGTGTCCATTTGCTGTGCACTCTTCTGTGGTTTTTTTGCTTGTCTCCCTTTTGAGTTGTTGTTATGTCACCTTGCTGAGTCAGCACTCTGAGGTGCTTGTGGGCTAGCAGCACTCTGTGGTGCCCAGGCCAGTGGCTCTTCACAGAGTGCAGGCAAGCCTACCTTCACAAGGAGGCTCCAGGATGCAAACCCAGGGCTTCCCATATGGTAGATGGGAGCCCAGCTGATTGAACCACAGCTGCTTCCCCTCTCATTTCTTTTTAATTTTCTCATGTGCACTTCCTTGGTCTACCAGAAGATGGTGCTCTTCGGCAGTCTTCTCAGATCAATGCCTGGTTGGATCAATGTAACCTTGCAGAGGCTAAGAGACTTGTAATTCAGATTTTCTCAGAGACAGTTCCCCAACCTTCTCGGACAGTTTTCTTCCTTTTCCCAGGTAGGGAATAATTCCGTTCCCCTCTGGGCCCTCAAAAATCAGTCCCAGTCAGTAAAGAAGGAGATTGGGGGAGGGGCTCACATCTCTTTAGCCCCTTGCCAGCGCCAAGGCAAACAATGGCACAGCCCCACCCATCCTGGATGGGTTAGTGGGACACAGAAGAACAAACTTGTGGGTCGGTAGCTGAGTCAGCCTTGGACTTTTTCTCTCTTTCTCCACTTTCTGGGGCTGTGGATCCCTGGAGCCCCCTTTGTCGGTAGCCAGCTCAGAGGCTTGAGAATTCTAGAATGTCTTTAGCATGTGGAAGGGTGCCAGCAGTAGCAGGCATTGGTTTCACCTCACAGTTTTGTTGTCATTGCTATTACCCTCCTTTGTCCTCTCTCTTCTAGGTGGTGTCCAACTTTCAACAGGTGTCCAAAATCTTAGAAGATCTTTGTCCAGGCCATTTCAGTCTGCTATTTTCTGGCAGAGAAGAGAATCCCGTGTCTTTCTAGTCTGCCATCTTCCCCAGGTTTGTTGATTTTGTTGATCTTCTCAAAGAACCACTTTTAGTTCTGTTGTTTCTCTGTATTATTCCTCTCCTATGGCTACTTTGTCTTTTTGCTCATTGTTGTTTGCTCATTACCTGCTCACTGTCTTTTTTTTTTTCCTTTAGGAGGCACTGGGAACTGAACCCAGGACCTCCCATGTGGGAAGCAGGCAGTCAACTGCTTGAGCCACATCTGCTTCCTGTTCATTTGTTTTTGCTCACTGTCTGTTAATTGTCTTGCTAGTTTCGTTTGTTTGTTTTGCTCATAGTCTGCTTGCTGTTTTTGCTCATTATTTGCTCATCAGCTCACTGTTTGGGTTTTTTTTTTCCTTGCTCATTTTCTGCTCATTTTTTTTGCTTGATGTCTGATCATTGTCTACTCATTGTTTATTTGTCTTCTTTTGGAGGCACTGGGGACCAAACCGAGGACCTCCATGCAGGAGGCAGGCACTCAACTGCTTGAGCCACATCTGCTCCCTTCTCTGTTGTTTTTTTTGTTCTTGATTTCAATTATTTCTGCTCTAACCTTTACTATTTCCTTCATTTAGCTTTGCTTGGGATTAGCTTGCTGTTCTTTTACTAGTTCCTCCTGGTGTGCAGTCTGATCTTCAATTTTAGTTCTTTCTTCTTTTTTTAATGTAATAATTGAGGGCTATATATCTTCCTCTCAGCACTGCCTTTGTGATGTCCCATAGGTTTTCATATATTGTGTTCTCATTTTCATCCATCTTAAGATATTTACTGAATTCTCTTGAAATTTCTTCCTTTACCACTGATAATTTAAGAGTTTGTTGTTTAATCTCCATATATTTATGAATTTTCCCTTTTTTGGTCAATTATTGATTTCCAGCTTCACTCCCTTGTGATCAGAAAAAGTGTTTTCTATAATTTCAATCTTTTAAAATTTATTGAGTCTTGTCTTGTGACTCAGCATATGGTCTATCCTGGAGAAGGATCTATGAGTGCTTGAAAAGAATATATACCATGCTGTTTTGGGTGCAATGCTCTGCAGATGTTTGTCAGGTCTAGTTCAATTATCATATTTTTCAAGCTGTTTCTTTATTAATCCTCTGTCAAGTCGTTCTATTCAATCTGAGAGTGGTGTATTAGAGTCTCCAACTATTATTGTAGAGACATCTATTTCTCCCTTCAGTTTTACCTGTCTGTGCCTCATATCTTGGAGCATTCATGTTAGGTGCATAAATATTTAGTGTAGTTATTTCTTCTTGGTGTATTGCTACCAGTTGATGTGGAGTTTTGGTAACTCTCATTTGTTCTTTTGGGTTCTCTGTCCCCAGCCATCCTGGGAGTTTGTGTAGCTCTGCCCTGGTCTGATGACCACTAAAGCAATTCCCTCAGAGAGCTTTTGGCCTTTCTCTGTTATTTTTATGAAAGAGTTGAGCCCTGCCTGCCTACTCTGATGCCACCTTCCTGGAACTCCCTTCTGGTTCTTCTTTTAAAAACCATAATTAAACTTTTCACCATATACTGCTCCAAGTTTAGTTTGAGAAACAAGCTTAGTTTGCTAAAGGCTACCAATGCAAAAACACCAGAAATGGGTTGGTTTTCATATGGAAATTTATTACTGTAAAATATTACAGTTCTGAGGCTGTGAAATGTCTAATCAAAGCATAATCAGAGATTCTGTCTCACCAAAAGTTGGCCACCTGGACTCCAGCCATATGGCATGGCGAAGTGGTAGCCAGTCTCTGCCTTCTCCTCCAGGCCTACCTTCTCCTGGAGCTCAGCTGTGGGCAATCACAGCTGAAAGACAATTGCTTGTCTTTTTCAGGCCCATCTCTTCAGCATTGGGCTGCTCTGATGATTCTAGCCTCTGGACTATTTTGAAGCCTCTTGTAGTTTCTCTGTCTTTCTGTGGCTGTAGATGATCCTGGAGTCCTCTCTTACATGGAAGGATAAACATTTACAGTTCTATTTCTCTGTGTTTCTGCAACTTCTCCCATTTAAAAAGGCCTCCAGCAAGAGGGTCGAGACCCACCCTTGGTCATGCTTCACTGAAGTACTACAGTCAAAGGCACCCAACTGAATTCAGCCCAAAGAGCCCTTAACTGAAACAATACTAATCACAAGTGATCTAATCAAAAATTTCCTTAACTGAATTTAACCAAAAGGTCCCACTACCTACAGTAGATTTATAGGCATAGGAGTGAGTTCACCTAAGAACAGGATTTTCTGGGTCCACAAAAGAATCAAAACAGGACACAATTGTAATTCACATGGACCAGAGGAGCCACCTAATAACTGGCTCCCACTGCCTCCATTCTTGGCCCCATCAAGTTCATTCTCCATGTATTAGCCGAAGTTATCATATTTAGCTATAAAGTAGATCATAATACACCCTTGAATGAAAAAAATCTCTGAAAGTTTTCTATTGTAAGTGGAATAAAATTCAAAGTCCTTATGTTAATATGCAAAGATCTATATGGTCTTTTATCTGTTTACCTATTTTACTTCACCTCCCCATTTCTCAGATGTTCCAAATTATGTATTTGTTAGCATACCAATAAGTAACTGTTTGTCTAGCTCTCATGAGCTGCTTGAGAGTAAGGATTTGTTTTCTTTTTTACCTTTGTATCCCTAACTTGTTCTCAAAGGAATAACTATAAAAATTGCCTAACACATGTTAGGCACTCAGTATATATTGCATGACAGAATGTGTTCTAGTTGGACAATTTTAGGTGGAATATCTTTGGAAATTTATGCCTAGGAGTAATGCCATGTGTGTTCATTGCATCAAGAAATAGAAAATAACTGAGATGGCAGTGCCTTTCTTGCCCATGCTCTCTTAAATCAAGAACACTGCTTTCCCAGAACTGTTGTAGAGTGCCTGGCCATGTTATAAGCCACCTTTGTTTACTCAGCAACAAATATATCTAATCCAAGACAGCTCAAACCTAGGCCAGCCAAAAGCCTAACATATGGTCAGACATTAAAAAGTTTGGCTTAACAGAAGTGAGTTATTAGGTCAGACATTTATTGATATTTTCGGTACTTTTATTTTAAGTTCTCAGAAAAGGAGATATAATTGTTTGATCTAATTATTCATTGCATTGGACTAAAATGTGATCAACAGGAGTTTTGAGAACTGTAGCTAAAGCACTGTCTATACGGATGAGACACATGATAAATAAGGGTGTAAACAGGAAAGGGAGATTTAAGGGGTTTCAAATCAGGTAATCATATATTTTAAAAGATGAAGAAAAATGATAAGAAAAATCCTCAACGTCAGAGTGGAAACTAAATGAAAATGGCTTTGAAATAACTAAAAGTCAAGTAAAACTGAGAAGAGGGCATATAGTAAAGTTGACAGGCTCCCACTGTGGTAATTCACTTGTCAAAAAGAGAAATAATCTAGCCAACTAGAAAGAATTTGTCCTTTACTTATAGGCAAATTTTGACAGAACTGAATCTGAACAAGCACTCAAAAGTTTGTTTTTCTTAAGTTGTACAAATCTCCTGGGCTTGTGGAACTACTCTGCAAAGCTTCTTAGAAATGAGAGGATTTTCTTATTAGACTTTAGTTATTTCTTCTTTCTGTTGTGTAGGTAAAACTAGCAGTCTCTTTCATTCTTCAACACCCTCTCAAATAAAACACAAAATATACTTATTATTCTCATTGTTCTATAGAATCATAAAGGCTTGTTAAGATGTAAAATAAAAGAAATAAATGAAATCAGTGGACATTTACCAATACCTTCTTATGAATCACAGTTCAAGAGTTATTTGGTAAATAAGAGCTAGTAAACTTAGTTCAAACAATTTAGTTCAATTCTTTGCATTCAAATTGTTTTACTAATTTCTAGCTGTCATGTGCCTATGGTTACAGAACTCCTTGCAGACTGCAGCCTGCCCCCATGTGCTTTCAAGTACCCATAAATTTTGGATCTGATTCAAACTCATCTGTGGGTCTGTGGTTTTGGGAAATAGAGAAATAAAATCAAGAATGCTCCATAAGTATGTGGTTTATAAATGGAAAGAAGACCTAGTTTTCTCATAGTAATCTAAAACAGTCTAAGCAAATTTAGGGGGAAAAATGCCATTTTAGAAAACATCCCCAAATAAAAAAGCAAGTTATCAAATTTGCTTGTGTATTCACACCCATGCACACATACACATACATACATGCACACACTCACAGGCATATATATATATTTATATATTATATATAAACATATAAAATATGTACACTTATTATAAAAATTAACTTAGTTTGAATTTATTCAACTGGCAAATATTTACATATGCTATATACAGGGTACATAAAAATTAAATACACTTGGTTCCTGTCTTTGAAATCTCTACACAGTGCCTGCATATATGAAACAGTATAATATCAGAGAAGAATGAAGAGTATAAATTATTGTCCTTTTGGATCAAGGAACTTAAACTAGTTGTGCAGATGAAATATATGCAAGACATAGGTAAACAGTAAGATAAAGTGTCATGTGATAAGTTCTAAATGAGTGGCATTGAAAAATTACTCCAAGTTATATTAGGAGAGAAGAATTGCACTGTAGATTTGAATGGAAAGAAAGGCTTCTGGAAATATATTTTACTTTCTATTGAAACTGGATTGAGTGCACATTAAATAATAATAATACTTTTAAAAAGCATTCTAAAAAACCAGGCGTCAGCCACAAGGCAAAGCTGTGAGCAAGGAAATCATCTTCAAGATACTGGAGTAGACAAACGTGTTTGGAGAAAGTAATTTTGTTTTTTGGATATTAAATGTAAATGAAATATAGATGTTATCAAAATGAGGAATAATGGAATTTTGTTTCATAGGCAAAAGTGTATGATAGTGTTAGTGAGTAGAAAGAAATAGGAAAGTATAACGGGTTAATGATGATTCTTAAGACATCGGGTCCCTGTTCTGTGCAAAGAACTGTGTTTTTCCTCCATGGTTTTCCAGCTGCTAAAACAAACATGCAATGGGTTGGCTTAAAAAAACAGGAATATGAGACGACTAGCAAGATGGCAGTGGAGTAAGGAGTTCCTAGGGTCAGCTCCTGCTACAGGACAGTTAACACCCAGAGCTCTCTGGAGCTAGCTGAAGCACCTGTTTGGGGGCTCCAGGAGATCCAGAGAGCATCCTGCAACATCCTTGAAGGAATAGAAGGATGAGACTGCCCATCTGCAGAGAAGACTCATAAGTAGAGCGCTCCATGCCTCGGAGGCCAGTGCCCATCCTCCACAGGAGGCACAAGCCACCTTGGGAGCTGTTCAGCACTGGAATTGAAAACTCCACTTCCCAAAAACAGAGGAGGAAGAGATGGTTGCACACCAACTTCAGCTACTGCTGAGTAAATTCAATGCACTAATGTATAACCCTGAGAACAGCTGAAGTTTGAGTTTGTCCAAATCAGAAAAAGTCTAGGAACCATCATCTTAACTCTGTGCCTGGCATGAGGGGAAGTGGGACGGACTGAAAATCCCAGTGCTGGTGGGGACCAGCTTCTTTCCTTCTAAATCATATTGCAGCTCTAGCCTAGGTTCCAGTGCCACTTCCCGCAAGGAGGAAGCTGCGGGGACCTGAGCCAGCTTCTCTGGGAAATCACTGGCCAAACTGCGGAGGCCAGTGATTGTTCTACTTTGGTGGCACAAGCGGCAACAGGAGCTATTCTGTGACTGGAATTAGAAACTCCATTTCACAAAAACAAGGGAGGACAAGACAGTTTGCTGCCGATTTTGGCTCCTGATTGGTAGACTCGACTGGCTAAGATATAACCCTGGGAACAGCTAAGGTGTGCATCTGTCCAAATCAGAAAGGAGGCCGGTGACCGCAATTTTGACTCCACCCCCAGTCTGAGGGGAAGCCGGGCTGACTAAACATCACAGTGATGGTAGGAACTGGATTCTTTCACCCAGATGGTCCTGCAGCCCTAGCCTAGGCTTCAGCCCCGCCTCTGGCAGGGAGGAGGCTGGCGGGCCCTGCACCAGCCTATCCAGGTAACTTCAAGAACATTTTGGCTGGCACCCACTGAATAATTAGAAATCTACTGGGGCAACTGCAGTCATCTAGAACCCGCACTGCATAGATTGCTGCCCACACTTGCAGCTCCATCCCCACCACAGACAGGGGAGAAGGAGTGTGAAGCTTCATCAGGTTCTCTGGGCAATGTTTAGGTCTGCATGACTTGGATTATTCCACACAGCCATGACTCTGTCCCTACTTCTGGCAAAGGGAAGAGTTGGAAGAAGTTTCATTGGTCCTTGGTGCAATGAGGGCAGCTTGAGCTTCCACAGCTTACAGTATCAACTACACACTTGGTTCCTTCTATACAACCAGTAAAGGAGAAAGGGCAGGAAGCCCTAAACTAAAGAGAGAAACTGCACCCGGAATAAATACTCTAGTAAGCCAGATGCCAAGACACCAACAAAAAGTTACAATCCACACCAGGAAACAAGAGGCTATGGCCCCATTTATAGGAACAAGATAAGCCTCCAGATGACATAAAGGAATTGAGACAACTAATCAGAGATGTTCAAACAAATCTCCTTAATAAAATCAATGTGGTGGCTAAAGAGATTAAGGATATTAAGAAGACACTGGATGAGCACAGTGAAGAATTGAAAGCATACATAGAAAAATAGCAGATCTTATGGGAATGAAAGGTGCAATCAATGAAATTTAAAAATCATTGGAATCATATAATAGCAGATTTGAGGAGGCAGAAGAAAGGATTGGTGAGCTTGAAGAAATGACCTCTGAAAGTGAACATGCAAAAGAACAGATAAAGAAAATAATGAAAAAAATTGAACCAGGTTTCAGGGAACTAAATGGCAGAAAAGACATGTAAGCATATGTGTCATGAGTGTCCCAGAAGGAGAAGGGAAGGGAAAAGGTACAGAAGGAATATTTGAAGAAATAATGGTACAAAATTTCCCAACCCTATTGAAGGACATAGATGTCCATGCCCAAGAAGCACAACATACTCTCACTCAAAAAAATCCAAATAGACCAACTCCAAGACACATACTCAACAGAACGTTAAATGCCAAAGACAAAGAAAGAATTCTGAGAACAGCAAAAGAAAAGAATGCATAACATACAAAGGATATCCAATAAGATTATGTGCTGACTTCTCACCAGAAACCATGGAGGCAAGAAGACAGTGGTCTGATATATTTAAGATACTACAAGAGAAAAACCTCCAGCCAAGAATCTTATATCCAGAAAGACTGTCTTTCAAAAATGGGGGCAAGATTAGAATAGTCACAGATAAACAGAAACTGAGAATTTCTAATCAAGAGACCAGATTTTCAGGAATACTAAAGTATGTGCTAGAGCCTGAAAAGACAAGTCAGGAGAGAGAGGACTGGAAGAGAGTAGAGAAATGAAGATTATATTAATAAAAATAACTAAAAGTGTCAAAAGAGTGGTGAAAATAAAATATGACAGATAAAACTCAAATAATCAGGAATAAACTTACCAAGATGTAAAGCACTTGTATTCAGAAAACTGCAACTCATTGTTAAAAGAAATCAAAAAAGGCCTAAATAACTGGAAGAACATTCCATGCTCAAGGATTGGAAGACTAAATATCATTATGATGTCAATTCTACTGAATCGATAAACAGATTCAATGCAATCCCAATAAAAATTCCACCAGCATTAAAAAAAAAAAATTGAGAACAAGATCATCAAATTTATTTGAAAGGGTAAGGAGTCCTGAATAGCCAGAAACATCATAAAAAGGAAAAGTGAACCCTCATCTCCAGACTTTAAATCATATTACCTAGCTATATTGGTAAAAACAGCATAGTACTGGCCTAAATACAGGCACATAGACCAATGGAACCAAACTGATAGTTCAGGAACAGACCCTTACATGAATGGTCAGTTGATTTTGACTAGCCTGTCAAACCCAATCAGCTCGGGCAGAACAGTCCATTCAACAAATATTGCTGAAAGAATTGGATATCCATAGCTGAAAGAAGGAAAGAAAACTCTATCTCACATCTTATCCAAAAATTAACTCAAAATGGATCAAAAACCTAAAATGAAAACAAAAACCATAAAAGTTCTAGAAGAAATTGTAGGAAAATATCCTGAAGACCTGGTGGATTCTTAAAGGAGATAATAGGATGACTGAAATGGACTACTGATGTTTAATGTATGTAGAAGTTTTAATTAGCTTTACTGTAAAAGTGTGAAAATGTATAGAGTGGATGGTAACACACAGTGAGTAACAGCTAGTTTATAAATGGGGATCTGACTGAAAATGGTAGTCTGGGTATGCAACTGCCAACTGACAGAATGCTAGAGAATAATCTGGGAACTGAATAGCACAGTAAACCAAGAGAAGGATGAGAATTGTGGTTGATGGTATAGATGCAAGTGTTCTTTGCTTGAGCAAATGTACATCACTACTGCAGGGTGTTGGGAATGTGGAGAAGTGTGGGTAAAATCCAGTTGGAGTGACCTATGAACTGTGGCTAGTAGTAATAATATATTATTTTTGCATCTATGTGAAAGATGTACTGTGTTGATACTGAGGCAGTATGGAAAATGTGAGCCAAATGTACACTATGAACATGGTAACAGTCAGATGATATTATCTTATCTGTAACAAATGTTCCACCACAGTGTGATGTGTTGATGGAGGGGTGTTGTTTGGGAATTCTGTAAATGTGTATGATTGTTTTATAAGGTTACAACTTCTGTCATAAAAAATATATTTAAAAAATAATAATAGGATGGGTTGGAGGAAAAACACATCAAATGTAAGTTAAGGGCTATGATTAGTAGTAACATTTTCACAAGATTCTCTCATAATTTGTAAAAAACATCTCACGACAATACAAGGTATTGGTGGAGGTTTGATGTATGGGACCCCTGAATGATGTTATGCATGTTTGTTCTGTAAGTTCATAATTTTTACTATACATTTAATTGTTTATGCATGTTCATATATAAATGATATAAAGATAATAATAATAGGATTTTTTGTGGGAAAAATACTTTAGCTAGTAGTAATATTTTGACAATGCTCTTTAATCATTAGTTAAAAAGGTTTAACAACAATGCAAGTTATTGGTGGTAGGGTGAGTTTTGAGAGTCCTGTAAGATGTTATATATGTTTGGTTTGTAAGTTCACAACTATTATTATACACTTATTGTTTATATATGTTTATGCATGAGTGATATACTTCAATAAATTAATGAAAAATTTAAATAAATAAAAACAGGAATGTACTGGCTCAAGGATTTTTGTCTAGAAGTCCAAAATTGAGGCATTGGCAAGACAAATGCTTTCTCCCTGAAGACTGTAGCATTCTTGTGCTGGCTGTTGGTGATTGTTCAGATTCTTTGGCTTTTCTCTCACATGGGAATGTACAAGATGATGTCTTCTTTCTTCTTTAGCTTCTATTGACTTCTGGTCCTTCTGTGGCTTTATTCACATATATTCAAATTTCATTCTGTTCATAAAGGAATACACAGGAATTTCAATTAAAACCCGAACAGATTCATTTGGGCCATGTCTTATTTGAAGTAGCATCTTCAATTAAGAGATCCTATTTGCAATGCGTCCACACCCACCAGCATGTGGACCAAGATGAAGAATCTACCCAAACTGGGGAACAAAATTCAATCCACCACAGACAGCATTAGAATCGAGCTCAGATTCCTCCAAGAGAGCAGTGCACCCATCCTCAGTTGCTGGAAACAGGCTGCAAAAAGCTCACAATTCCCTCTCTTTTCTGGACTCTTCCCTCTGGCTTAATGGGAAATACCTTAGCCTAGAGATTACAATTCATCTATCCCCACAGAGTTCCCAGGCACATTATGCCTGGGGGCAACCTATTGGATTGCTGACTGAATCAGGGATCTTATCTCTAATCATAGTAAGTGGATTATTATTACTCCCTGGTATGGGATAATATGGCAATTACTAGGATTTTCATCTCTTGTAACCTGAGAAATGATTAGTTTACGCAATGTCGCTGGTATATGAAGACCATTGGAGAAGTTGTTAACTTATAGGGCTGTGGAATTGGGCAGTGTTATAATGGGCTGTTGATGTATTGAAGAAAGAATATGACAGGTGTGATAGCTTGAGATTATTTTATGAATCCCAAAAAGAGAAAGACTATGTAAACTCATCTTTACCTCTGGGAGGGTCATATCCCTTGATTGCATTAAATTCAGCTGAGCTGTCTTTGATTAGATTATCTGTTAATATTAGCTTTTAGATTTGACTATGTCAGAGGACATCACTGAGGTTGAGTCCCTGCTCCCTTAGCTGCATCTGACACATAAAGGACACTCACTCAAGAAGATACACAGGAAGAAAGAGGCATAGTCATTTTTGATCCTGGGACTCTGGGGAGAGATAAACCATTCACCTGATAGTTTTCATCGGACCTTGGGAAGAGAACAGAACAGCTGAGACTTATAGAAGGCCCAGCAGAGAGAGGAACCCCTTAGAGACAAGCCCTATGCCAGCCTACATCTGATGTTGGGAAGAAACTGGACCCATGAAGCCTCAAAGGGGAAAGACGAAACTGGCAGAGATTGCCTACCTTTTTGCTTCAATATGTGGCAGCTGACTTTGGTGAGAAAGTACTTCTTATGGTACCTTCAGTTGGACTTTCCATGACCTTGGGACTGTAAACTTTTGCTCCAAATAAACACCCTTTCTAAAAGCCAACAGATTAGACATCCCTTTTGACAGACTACTACAACAAACATCTGTTTATCATCAATTGAATGTGAACCATGAAAGTGAGATTACCTCTTTCTCATCACAGAGATTCTCATCTTCTGCATCCTAAGGGCAGATAGACCATACACCCCAGGACCTGCAAAGGAAAGGAATAGGAACTGTGATTTTGAACGAGTATAACCACGAACCTTGAATGGCCAGATTTTCCTAAATCCTCTAGGGCTACAGAAGGAGCATACTTCCACTTGTTTGAAAATAAAATCTCCCCATTACTTTTAGACTCTTCATATTTCAGGTGTTTCAGAGTGCAATGCTTTCCCTACCCAGCATCTATTCTCACTTCTCTTCCTGAACATAAGATCCATATATGGGGACAAATCTCAACATAACCCAATTGGAGACCTTTTAAAGTATGAATGGGGTTTTACACCAAAAATTGCAGAATCTGACTAAAAGGTTCAGAAATGAACCTGGAAAGAGTAATTGAGAGTGTACACTGAGAATTCTGGTTAAAGGGGAGTGAAACATGAAGCTAGGAGGAGCATTAGCAACATGGTATTATGCATTCACAATAAAGGATTTAACAACTTGGCAAAATCATGGGAGAAAATTTAAATAGGCTACTGGATTAGTTCTCAGAAGTAAAGAAAAACTAATGTAATACTGCAGAGGTTTTCATTTCCAACTAAAAGCTGAAAAGATCACTCCTGTTATGACAAGACAATTTCTTGGAGCAATCAGTGAGCTGTGGTTACAGGATAACCAAGTAGAACAAAATCAAGGAGGGATAGGCATTTTCTCCCACCCACCCCCATCTTCAGAGACCATGAAAAGACTTCAGCTAAAATTCTTCTGACCTCAGTTCTGACTTTTAAGATTTCCAACTGATTGAATGAGGAGACTGCCCACACTACTGACAGCAATCTTCTTTGTTGATTCTAGGTGCAATCAGCTGATTGTACATGTAATAAAATGATTATAGATATAAATAGCATTTATGACATACCCTCACAGTAACAAGCAAGTCAGTGCTTGATCAAACACATGAAATTAATCATCATACTCACTCTCACTAATACTGTTCAACACTGTATTGAAGGTTGTAGTCAATGCAGTAAGGCAAGAATAATAAGTAAAATACATTCAGGTTATAAATCAAGAAATTAGTCTCTATATTTGTAGGCAATATTTTTGCCCATATAGAAAATTTGAAAGACTTTTCAAAAGAGTTACTACAATGAATACATTAGTTTTGTAATGCCATAGAATACATATTCAAAATAAAATAGTCAATTGCATATCTATTAGTAGCATGAGCAATTGGAAATTAAAATTTAAAAATATCTTTTACCATAACATGACTCATGGAGTTAATAATTCACCAGAAAATAGAATGAAGGTAGACAATGGAAAGCTGAGGGTTAATCTGTGCAGAATTGTTAAATGGTGGTTTGTAAATCTTTGGAAATGAATGGAAATTGTGAAAGCACATCATAGTGTTTGTAACTAGCAGAGCTATTGTATGGGAAGGACAGTGATTGAAAGAAATGGTAAGTTTAAGTTCATGTTATGGAAGGAAAGTTAAAAAATGTAACATGGTACTGTATTGTGAAACTTCATGTAAAATATGAATATGGCATATATGACTATACAAAATATAAATACAAATACACTAGAAAGAAGGAAACAGAGTAGCAGCTATGCACAGCAGGGGAAGCAAAGAGTGATTGAGAGGTGATGAGTTTTTGTTTATTATTATTATTATTATTATTATTATTGGAATAATGAAACTGTTCTAAAAATGATTGAAGTGATGATGGCCAACTATGTGAGTATATCAAACATCATTTATTGTACATTTCAAAGGAATTTTTGCTTTATTAATATGTATCAATAAAACTTACTTGTTAAAAAAATGCATTGGCCATAGAGAAACAGAAACAGAATATCATCTATGAACAGCAGGGGAAGCATAGAGAGACTGAGAGGGGATGAGTTTTTGTTTGTTTGTTTTTTTGTTTTTTATTGTTGGAATAAAGAAAATGCTCTAATAAGGATTGAATTGATGAATGCACAACTATGTGATTATTATAAATATCACTGATTAATGTTTTTGGATATATTGTATTCTTTATTAATATGTATCAATGAAATTGATTTGTTTTAAAAAAAGGATCATTTATCATAACATGACCAAAACTTGAATATGTATTTGTAAATCAAACAAAATAAATGTAAGGTCTTTATGCAGAAAACTATAAAATATTGATGAAAAAATCAAAGAAGACTAAATTATGTGGAGATATGTTAAATATAATGAATATTCAATATTGTTAACATTTTTCAATGTGATCTATGATTGAAAACAACCCCAAACAAAATTCCAAAATTAATTAACTAGAATAACCAAAACAATTTGAAAAAATGGAACAACATTGGAGAACTCAAACTACCTGGTTTTCAGACTTACTACAAAAGTAGAGTAATAAAGTAAATGTGATAATGAAGAAAGAATAGACTAGTAGGACGATTGTGCAGAAGAGAAGAGTCCAAAAGTAGAACCACACATAAGAGGTCAATTGATTTTTTACAAAGTTTAAAAGGCAATTCAATGGGGAAAGTTTAGTTTTTTTCCAAAAAAATAGTGCTACAACAATTGGATATCATTATGTACTATATATCTTACACAATATACAAATGTTTATTTGGAATAACTCATAGATATACATAGAAAATCTAAAACTCTGAAATGTCTATTGAGAAAATATAGAAGAAAATCTTTTCTACCTTCAATTAGGAAAAGATTTCTTTGATTGGACATCAAGAATACAAACAGAAAAATAGAATATCACTTATTTAGGCTTTCACAAGTTAACCAATCCTGCTCTTTAATAGATTCTGTTAAGAAAAAAAGTCACATAAGAAAAGATTTCAAAACATGTTTCTGACAAAAGTCTGGTTTTGAAAACAAAAAAAAAGAACTCATAGCTCAATATTAGAAAACAAATATCCTAATTTTTAAAAATGTGCAAAACAATTCACTGAAGAATACCATGAATGGCAAATAGTACATTAAATAATGTTTAACATCCTTAATTATTATGGAAAGGCAAATCCACTATGAGATACACTATGCGTCAATTAGAATGATTAAAATAATAATAGTAATAATATGTATTTTTTAAAATCTGACAATGAAGAGCAACTAGAAGTCTCAGGTATTGTTGGTGGGAATATGAAGAGTTTGGCATAGGTCCCAGCATTTCCACCCCAAGGTATTTACCCAAAAGTGGTGAAAATATTAGCCCACTATAAAACCTAACAGAAATGTATATGGTTGCTTTATTCATAATCACCAAAAATGTGCAAATACTCTTCAGACTAGCAAGTGAACAAACTATGCTATATCTGTTCCATGGAATACAATTCATCAATACAAAGGAAAAACCTATTTATATGTGCAACAATTTGCATGAATCTCAAAAGCATTATGCAAAGAGAAAGAAGTCAGAAGCAAATAGTACATATCATATGATTAGATTTACATGACATTCTGACTAAAGTAAAACTTTAGTATATATTTTGGGGATTGAACTATGTCCCCCACAAAAGGCATGTTCAGGTCCCACCCCTGGTCCCATCAGTGTGGACCCATTTTAAGTAACATCTCTTCAAAATTAGTTAAGGTATGGCCCACCTGAATCAGGTTGGACTTTAATCTGGATTACTGGAGTCCTTTATAAGAAGAAGAAGACAGAGAGAGAGAAGCCACAGTCAAGAACTAGAAAGCTGGAAGTCAAGAACTCAGAATCTAGAAGAGAAAGGAGACAATGCCACTATGTGATTACCATGTGATGGAAAAGCCAAGGAAACCCAAAGGAAATCCAGCCAGAAGACTGATCCCAAGAGGAAGCAAGTCTTCTAGTCTAGGAAATGGTGAGCCATTAAATTTTAGTCGTTAGACCATTGTATTTTATTTGTTTTAGCTGTGAGGAAACCAAAACAATATAAAACATAAAACCATTTTTGTTATGAGCCATGGCTTGGGTAAGAGAGTTGACTATAAAGGTCATGAGGGAACTTTTTAGGTGATAACAAGGTTCCATATCTTCATTGTGGTGGTAGTTACATGACCGTGGTTGTCAAAATTTATAGATACAAACACCTCAAACTGGAAAATTTTACTGTATGTCAATAAGTCTAAATATTAAAATATGATGACCCACATTAAATAAAGTAGACATTAATTTATCCTTGAGCTGGCATAACAGACAGAAAGATGGCAAAAAAAAAACCTCAAGAAAGTGGTTATACTAGAATAAGTTGATTATATAAGCCTGGAAAAAACCACCAGTTACCTATATAGCTTGGTAGACCCAAAAGAGCATTTTGTTTACAACCATGGTAAGGTTTATTCTTTGGAGGAAGACACGAACATAACTGGAAAGCCTGGTATTGGAGATAATAGAAAATAAAATAGCATTGAGCAGGCATCACTCTTAAACATCAGAAGCAAGGTGAGCATATGAGCAATATGCTCATGTATGTAATGGTCAATAAGCTGCCAGGGGGATCTGACCCTTAGAAATCTAAGGAAAGACTAATGGACCATAGTGTTTCAAGTAGAAAGATTGATGGACAGCCAAATGTACATTTCTTACTATATACAATTAAAAGTTATCTGGGTGGGCAAGACTGAGATCACTCCAATAGAAAGTCACCATCCATTGTCTAGTTTACAGAGCTGAGGTAGTGCTCAGATTCACTAATCACTGACTAAATGAGAGCCTGTTTTACCATAAGGACCTGGCAGCACTGGACAAATGACACAACGGTGATGGCCTACGTCTTTCACCAAAGGGACCTCATAGAAATTTTCTTAGTTAATTTTACCCTACAGAGGGGGGATGCTGGATCAATAAAGGGATGTTAGATACAGGGTCTGAGTTGATGCTGATACCTGAAAACCAAAGCATCCTGGCTGTAGAGTGGAGGCATATGGATGTCAGTTGAGTTCAGACCATGTTATCATCACTGTGGGTCCACTAGATCCATGAACACAGCCAATATTAATTTCCTTGGTTCCAAATATATAATTGGAATAGACAGAGTTAGCAGTTGTAGAAATCTCACATTAATTTCTTGACCTTAGAGACAGAACTATTAAGTAGGAATGGCTAATTAGAAGTCAACGAACCTACCCTCTCCCCCTTACTCCAGCTAAGGAAATAAGTCAAAATCAATATTGTATGGTGTGATGAATGATGATTCATGCTACTCTCAAAGTCTTAAAGGATCCAGCTGCAGATGTGGTAGTCACATTGATGTCTCCATTCATTTCACCAGCATGGCCTCTGAAGAACTAGATGTGGGGTGGTGAATGACAGTGGAATACCCAAACTTAAGAGAGCAATCACAACTGAAGGGGCTGTACTGACTGCTGTAACTTTACTAGAGTGGATAAACATAGGTTTTAATACACGGTATGCTGCCATAGATCTTTGGTAAATGTATTCTTTTTAAGAACCCAGCAGGAAGGAGAGTGAGGAACAGTTTTCCTTCCTATAAAATGGACTGTTATATACATTCACAATCTTGGCCAAGGGATCTGTTCATTCTCCAGCTTTCTCTCACAATAAATAAAGACCAACTGAAAATCTGGCAGGACATCACATTGGTCCACTGTAATTATGCTATCAAAAATATTGAACAGAAAGAAATGATAGGTACTCTTGCAAATTTTATGTTATTTTTATCATAATTTTTGCTAAATATAATTTTTTTCTAAATTATATTTTGATAGATCCTGTTGCATAGAATCAGCATTGTTCTTGTGTTCATAAAACTTGCTGAACTCTGATTATATCTAATATTACTGTTATGCTTCTGCTTTCTCTGTTTAAATACCCTTAGCAACAATAAATATTGCCATTTTTACTTTTGCTTTCAGTTTGGTAGAGATTTAAAATTTTTATCTTGTTTTACATCATAGACCTGTATGTCTAATATAATGATGACTAAAAAGTCGTGATATTTAGGATCCTTCTTCATCCCTGATTTCAGATATAATACTATTAATCTTTTATTCGTTAGGAATGATGCAGGTTTACTATTGATACTCTTTATCAGGTTATGACAGCTCCTCTTATTCACATTGTCTCTCTGATGTATCATCTCAGAAAAATATGTTTAAATTTATCAATATAATAGCTGATTTGTCAAATTGATTTTGTATTGCTATCATTTTTTAGCTTCGTGTATTTTAAAACCATATTGGGAATGTATTGTGGTAACTGATATATTTGAATTTATTTCTTCAATTAGTGTTGCAAATTTATTTGTTGCAACTTTTGTTTTTTACCCCTCACACTTCTGTTTTTGCTTCTTTTTTAATTAATTGAGGTTTTTCTCCCCCATGCATTCCTCTTCATTAGTATTCTTTGAGTAGCTATTTTTCTAAAGTCAAGTAAGAAGATGTAAAGTTTAAAGCCAAGCATATCTTCAGCATCAACAGTGAAGCACAACAAAAAGTATTTTCTTCTATACCATAGCTCCCCAGTTGTTTGCTATTATTCTAAAGTATTTTTTTATCCTGTGTTTTTAACCCATAGTTTAGACATTATCGTTGTTGGTTTATTCTGTACTATACATGTGTTTACTCATATGTCCACTTTTTTTTCATTACTCCCTTTTGCTTCTTAATCCTTCCATCTAGGATTATTTTTTTTTCTTCCAAAATGACTTTAGTGAGATTGTATGATGTAAAACTCTCAATTATTGTTTAGCTCAAGATACTATAATTTTACTCTCCTACTTGAATAAAGTTCGACGGCTGTTCAATTTCTGGTGGTTGCTATTTTCTACCATTATTATTTTTGGCTTCCATCCTTGGTCCTGTCAGTTTTGCTGTCAGTCATGTAAAACTCCCCTGTAAGTAATTTTCTCTGGGCAAAATTTTGAATTTCACTTTGTCTTTAGTATATTACACTTTCATTACAATGTGTCAAAGTATCTATTTCTTTCTATTTGTATTAACTGAGATTCCTTGTATTTCCAAAATCTGGAAACAAAGTATTTTAAGCTCTGGAAAATCCTTATATGCTCAAACATCATATTTCATAAGTTTGCCTACTCTCCTTCCCACATTTTTTAGTATTTTTTCTGGAATCTGTTAAGGTGTGTATTGGTCATTTTCAGTCAAACTTCTGTGACTTTATTGTCATTCATATTTTTTCTCCCATGGTGTCTCTCTACCAGATCTGACATATCTTCTTTTTCATATGTAACTTTATACTTCTATTTCTATTAGCTTTTGCCGGGTAACTTGAAACTTTTACAAACATAGTACATTCTTAATGCTTTAATATAAGTTCTCTCCACCCTAGTGAGGAAGTGTGGATTATTTTGGTACTGTGAAGTCAGGCCATGAACCCTCATGAGCTTCAGCATGTGGTTACAAATATTCCAAGGAGGTGTTTTTGTCACCTCCTCTCAGAGCCAAATTTGAAAAAGGCAATTGTGTGTTCTCTCTCCTTTGAGGAACAGGTGGTACAATGTTTTACTGAAAGAATCGTTTTTGGTCTGGTCCCTGTCCACAGGTGTGATGCCACTGTTCATGAAGGTGGGGTAACCTGTAAGCTAGGTGGGTGGGAGAGGGTGATGCCCCTCTCACCTCTTTCCTTTTTGCTGGCTCCGTTTTGATAATGCAGTCTCCGGGCATGTGTGCTGGCAAGCTGCAGCCTGTGTGACTCAGCAGGTTAATGCTAGCCAGCAGTCCTTTGCCGCAGTTTCTCTTACCAGGCTTGTTAGGTTTTCTGCCTCCTTCCTCCTTAGGTTCCTATTCTCTCCTCCACCAGAGGTTTGTTCAGGATAGCATGTTCTTCATTCACTCTTCACCTCACTTCAATCTGCATTCTGCTTCTGAAACGCCACTGCTCTTGTCAGTTTACAAATTCAATAGTTATTTATCCGGCTCCATTTTATTAAAGCTTTGGGCAAGAATCTATCCAGCTATTACTTCTTCCTTCTTAAACTATGACCACCTTTTGTTTTTATGGTTTACTTCCTAACACAGTCCTTGGCCCTTCTTAAACTACATTTTTGGCTCCGTTCCTCCAGCTAACGATGTGGACCATGGCTCCCTTCCCAAGCAACTACTCTTCTTTAAGTACACAGTCTTTAAATATAGAAATTATATACATATATATATATATAATTTAAACATGTATTATTTAAAGATAATTATTTAGTTTTGTATATTTAGACATACATATTTAAGCACACAAACATACATATAATTCTAAGGAATTGCAAGATTTTAAATTCTAGAGTTTTTTCTACTTGCCAGACCTGTTTCCACCTGGTACAAATACTACCATATTTTCCAGACAACTCAAAATTAATAAGGTCCCAGTATTATTTCATTTTATTTAAACTTACATAATATTTATGTCATCTCTGATACACACAATTCATGTAGTTTTCAGGCATACTAATGAAACATATCCCATTTACCTCAAATCTAACAAAATCATTAGGATATTACCAATGCATTAAATCTCTACTTTTCCTCTTCTGCTTCTCCTTACTTCTCAAATGACTCTTTTGGAATTTTTATGAACCATTCTCTTGCCTTCCTATAGTTTTAGAGTTTATATGTACATCTAAATAATACATATTTGTTTGTTTGATAACTTTAGGAATATAGTATCACAATTTGTATATGTATTGGTATTTTCCATTAGAATTTTATTTAAAGGATTTATGTTGTTGGTATAATAATATCATTTTTAAACTTTTTGTATAATATTACATTGCGTGACTATACCACAATTTATTTGTACACTCTTGTATTAGTCAGCCAAAGGGGTACTGATGCAAAATACCAGAAATTGGTTGGTTTTTACGGAGGGTATTTATTTGGGGTAGGAGCTTACAGATACCTGACCATAAAACATAAGTTACTTCCCTTACCAAATCTATTTTCACATGTTGGAGCAAGATGGCTACCGACATCTACGAGGGTTCAAGCCTCCTGGGTTCCTCTGGGCTCAGCTCCTGTTTCCTCCACAAGGTCAGCTGTAGACTAGGAGGCTCTCTAGGCTTTGCCTCTCCCCACAAGGTCAGGTGTAGACTATCAGTTGAACAGCTCTCTCTCTCTCTTCCTGGGCTCCAGCTTCAGCATCAAACTCCAACATCAAAACTCCAACATTAAAAGCCCTCACATGAAAAAACTCCGCATCTGTCCTTTGCCATGCCTTTTATCTGTGAGTCCCCCCTACCCAGGGGTCATGATTCAATGCCCTAAAGACATGGCTCAGTTGAAGCCCTAATCATAACTCAATCATGCCCAGTAATAGACAAGATTACAAACATAATCCAATATCTATTTTTAGAATTCATACCCATATCAAATGCTACCACTCTCTTGTCAATGGATATTTGGTTTCTTTCCAATATTTTTGCTGTTGTAAGTATATCTCCCAGTGCCCAAGAGTGAGCATTCCTATGGAATATATACATAGGAGTGGAACCGTGGAGTTTTAGGGAGTGTGTGTATTCTACTTTATAAGATAATAGTAACGTATTGTTTAATGGCTAGTTTTAACTTACACTCCAAACAACCATTTGTGTAAATTTTTGTTATTCTACATGCTGTCTAACACTTGCTATAATCAAACATTTCAATTTTTCCAATATAGGGAATATAACAGTGTATTTCATTGAAGTCATAATTTTCATCTCTCTAATTACTGACATGGTTGATCAGATTAATTGACCATTTATGATTCCTCTCATAAAATAATTTTTTTCTGTCATTTCTTTTAGGTTATTTGTCTTTTTAAAAAATTGATTTCAATAAGTATTATGGATATTGGTCATTTCACATCCTAAGTGTTGTAAAATAACTTCTAGTATGTGCTTTGACTTGACACACTAATATTTAAATATCTGTTACAGATATAAGAAATAATTTTATATTATAGTCAACCACATTACTAAACATAGTATTAATTTTTGTAGAGTCTTTGGATTATTTTTAAATGGTTTATTTTTATCCATTTTTCCCATCAGAATGTAAATCCTTGGAGTCAAACACATTGCTTATATTCTTCAATACAGTATCCCCAGTTCATGGCAGAGCACTTGAGGCAATCAGTAAGTATGTATTGATTGAATGACTGAGTGATTTAGTCCTACCATCTATAGAGACCTATAAGTTAAAATAGCAATTTCTGGCTTATTTAGTCTTTAAGTAAAAGGGTTTTGATACTCTATAGAGTATCAAACCAGGTGCTTCAGAAAAATATTAGAATTATATATGACATGACTTTCCACCCTCTAGTGATTTTCATAGCTACAAATTCCTTTCTTTTCACAATTGAACCCATAAGCCCTTTATTTAGTCTACCTTGAGCAATATAGGCTGTTCTCTCTCAGTATTATTTTAAATACTTGCAGCTGGATTTAAAATATTTCTCAACATTTGCTTCACTTTGTGGTATTTGTCATGTAAAACAATTTTAATGCTGCTTGCATTTCCTGGAAAATATTTGAAACACCTGCATTTAACTATACTTGAGTATTAGAAAAGTTTGTCATATGTTCTAATTCCATGAATCACATACATTGGACATTTTCAGAAATACTATTGGTTAACAATAACATTTTGAAATTATTCTATTTATTTATAATAAGATGTGGAAAGTGCATTAAACCTATTAAACAGCAAACTAATTTTGCTTTTTGAAACACAGGAGAGTATCATCTTTTCCTTAAAAACTTTTTTCCTTGAAAACTTTAAAGAGGTCTATTTTTGTCCAAAATTCAATTCAGTTATTATATAAATAACCAGAGAGAACTAGGAATAATGCCAAACACCATGTGGTAGAAAATTAAAGAAGATAGAATAGATTGGGAATTTTCCTGAATATAACATTTAATGTTGTCTGAACAAGACACACAAATGCAGTAAAAATGGGATATCAGGGATCCTACCCACCAGAGTTCTCTACTCACTAAAACTCTTCCACAGTTTATCATGGTCCATAATAATAACTACCAAATTGAATTAAATAGATATATTTTCATAATCTTCATAGAAAATTTTATTTTATGAGTGAATGTCTTTCTAAGCATGTAGTTTATGGAGATTTTATAAATCACAATTCAAATATAGTTTTAATCAACTTGATTTTGCAAGAGTTATTTTAAAAAGGGAAGAAGAAAGAGGGTAACAAATATGTTTAAAGCAGCAGGTCATTTTCATTAAATCTACTATTTATCATATCCCTTAAAATTAAATTCTTCCTAAATTTAAGGAACGATGACAAAATTCATCACTTGGGTTAAGAGAATCTCAGAGAGTGCCAATGAAATATGCATATAGATATTTAAACACTACATATACATATACATACACACATATATATATACATATGCATATATATGTGGTTTTTTTCTTTTTTTCCTTTGTCTCTTACTGGTTCTTCCTCTCATTTTCTTGCTCTCCTTCATTCTCGTTGCCATTGCGAAACACGAAGAAATGCAAGAATTGCACTGAGATAAAGATGTGCAAAGACTGTAAGTCCTTCAATAGAAAGCTATGTGAGGTTATACTTACATTCTTCCTTTGGCTAGCACTTTTGGGGATTTTGATGAAAGCCAACCCAATAAAGAAGTCTCCCCCAGGTCTTAGAGCTAGCAAATAGCAGGTCTAGAGATGGAATCCAGGCCTTTGGGATCAAAACTCCTTGCTCTTAACCATTGCATTTTGATTGGCATAAAAAGGAAAACATGGATTTTTTTTGTCATTCTAGAGTATAATTGGCAGCTTTTAGAAATCAACTGAATGTGGAAAGAAAGAAATTGCAGTAGTCAAGCAAAGTGCCTAGAGAAAGGAAAGAAGGAAATTGAAAGCAGTCATAGAAAATCCGACTAGAGGAATTTATCAGGGACTGGTCAGGAAACAGAAACAATTAATTGATACAATTTAATAAAGGCAATTGGTTACATAGGTTTTGGAGGTTGGAAGAATAAAAGAAAAAACTAAGAATATGATTGCAGGAAGCAGTTACTGAAGTTCGGGGAAGTCAAGGGATGATGGAGTCCTCTAGGTTCTTGGCTATGTTACATAAGAGAATTTAAGAACATGCCAGTTTAGTAGTTTATTGAAAATATGGGAAACGAGGACAGAAACAGGAGAAAATAACAGATTACATATCCCCAGGTGTGGCTGCTCCAGGCAGAGAGAGAGAGGTTTGGCTTGTGTGGCCACCTTTTAAGCTATTAATTATTCCTCCCCTTGCTAATGTTCAGGGAAGGGGCCCCAGATGTTTGCTGCTTCATTGATGACCCTGCCCATCAGTTCCCCAGGGGACCAAATGATGAAGCCCCTTGAGGATATCCAGGGCTTTCCCTTGACCTACATAAAATCTCGTTCCAAACGGGGTTCTCATGGTCCTGACGGGGTTCTTCTAGAAGCCTCCTTGGTGGCAATCTTTCCCTTGGGGGGTTTCCAGGCAGGGTTCCATGGCCACGTGTTTCACAGCCACATTGTTCTGCCAGGTCTTAGACTCATCTTCCCTTTCCCTAAAGTAACCTGCCTTAGCTACTATCCCTAGAGCTGAGGTAACCAAGGGAAGAACCTTGTGTCTCAGAACTTAATGTCTCAGAGGAAGGGCTCCATGCCTTTGGGGTTAAAATGGCTGAGAAGTGAGTTCTACCTGCTGCTTCTGGGACGCAATAAAGTTGGTTCTGTGAGTTCAGAGACACAAGAATAGGCTGCTACTAGGGTGACGTTGAGAGGAGTAGGAAACAGATGCAAGAAGAAAACCTTTCTTTCTTCCTGCATATTAAGTCTTTCTGTACTGTCAGCTTAGGATATTTAAATAAAGGAGAAATTTAAACTTGCATAGTCTTTACAGACTTTAAAAAAGAATAGATTTTCAGCCTAAACAGAAAACATACATAACTAGCACAATTATATAAGACTAAAATGTTAGTGCTGAGGTGTTGGATAAATTCAGGCTTGAACCAATTTGATTTAAGGCATTTGTGAGACACACAGGTAGAACCTGAGTATCTGGATATTTATGTTTGTAGCATAAGGGAAATAAATGTATGATTAGAGAATCAGATTTTATTTCATTCATTCATTCGTTCATTCACTAAATTTGCCACTCATATAGATGATGGAAGAACCATGGGCAGTTAATAGCATCCAGATAAATAAGAAATACTGAGGAAGGAAAATAATTAAGGATTAAGGATATAAATTCTAAGATTCTCATTTGTAAAAAAAAAAAAAAAAAACAATCTAAAGAAGCTCAGAATATTTACCACTTACCAGATGTTTGACCTTAGCTACTTAGCCTCTCTGTACCTCAATTTCCTTTCCTGTAAAATGAGGATAATAATATTTGCTTTGCAAGATTGTTGTGAGGATTAAGAAAATCAATAGCAGATGCTTAGAACACTGCCAAGAACATTGTAAGTGTCCAATCAGTATTAATTTTTCTTGTACTTAGAAGAACTTCCTAAAAAGAAGGGTCAGCAAAGAAATTATACCAAATATTATGAAAGAAAGGTTTGGGAATTGAGATATATGTATTGATTCTGTACAGTCTAGATAATTTTTACGATTGTTTGCTCCTTGGTGCTCAGGTTTTATACCACTCACCTCCACAGATGCCATTTACACAATAGCACCTTGCAATTGTGGCAGCCAACATCATTCTCCATTTGAGTAAAAGTATAAAACTTGTTTACTGCTTAAATGAAACTAAATGTTATTCAAGACTCTTGGAACTATACCAGTTGCTTTCTAATTTATAGATGGGAAAATTAATGACAAGGGAAATAGTAAGACAGGCATGAGGTCAAATTCATGCATATATTAGCTTTAAACTTAAATGGGAGTTTCATAAAAATTATAGAGTAAGAAATAATTCGTGTGTTAATTCAGCTGTTTTTAATGAAATGGAATATCTCATATTTATTTGGGAAAAAATCATGAAGAAGTCAATGAAGGTGATACTTTGACTGAAAACTTAAAAGAGAACAGTGCCTAAGTAGGAAATGGAAAATGCAAGGTGGTCATTAGTGAGTTGATACTGAATTTCAAAACACTGAATCTGAATTTAGAATTTCAAACTTCAGTCTATTTTATAATCTACATTCTTACAAAAAGAATAGCTTGGTACATATATATAATGAAATTCATCTTTTCTTAAAATTTCTTATTAGATTTGAGAACTATACTTCCATTACTCAATTATTGCATTTTCCATAATTTCTCTACAGAGATATATGTAAAGAAAATAATCTATAAGATTATCATCATTCAAATAACTTTCACATAACAGAACTGTGAAAGATTTTACTTATTAACTTATTTTGGATGTGATACAGTACATTTTCCAAGAAACAATTTTGTCAGATTTTCCAATCTCAAACTCATCTTCATATACCTCACATGAAGTCCTTTTATTCTAGCTATTTGGCGGGGAACTATCTGAACTGGTAATATGCTTCAACTTGTCAAGAAATGTCTAAGAAAAAAACATATAGAGGAGAAGACAATTTGGTTATTAGATGTAAACTCCAGTGTTATCCCTGTTGAATCCATCCTTATCAGAATGAAATAAACAAACAAAAATAAAAAATTGGGTCAATTATGGAAATATTTGAGTAAAATAATACCTTATGAATTAGTTATTGTCATTATTTGCTTTTTATTTAAGATTTATTTATTTCTTCCCCCCCACACACCCATTTTTTCCATTGTTTACTCTCTGTGTCCACTCATTGTGTATTCTTCTATGTCTGCTTGTATTCTCATTAGATGGCTCCAGGAAACCATCCTGTGACCCTCCAGTGTGGGAGAGAGGTGATTATTATCTTGTGCCATCTCAGCTCCCTTCTTCTGCTATGTCTTCTTATTTTCTCTCCTTTGTGTCTCTTGTTGCATCATCTTGCTGCTCCAGCTCTCCATGTTGGCCGGCACTCCTGCGTGGGGCAGTTTTTCCCATGCGATGTGGCATTCCCACCACCCAGGGCGGCTCTACTGCATGGGGCTTCATTCTCACATGGGCTGGCATACTGCATGGGCTGGCACTCCATGTGGGCCAGCTCACTGCATGGACCAGCTTACCCTTACAAGGAGGCCCTGGGCATCAAGCCCTGGTAGATGGGGGCCCAATTTGTTGAGCCATATCCGTTTCCCATTTAAAGGAAGAATTTTATAAAATGAGGAAAGGGTGACAGAATCAAAATGACTGTATAAACAATATTCAAAGGAGGAAATTAATATCAAAATGCAACGCACCTTGACCCCACTCCCCAGGGCAGGGAGCCTAGAGACTTTACTTTCCTTGCAACATCATATTTGAAGAGAATCTTTAATAAATGATTTAAAAAATGAATCAGTTCAAGTAATTTAAACATGTTGAAATTCATGTTACACAGGTCCAAAGAATAAGATTAATTTGCCATCTACCATAATTAGGGGCATGGCAGGGAGCAAAGGGTTAATATTATTTAATATCATTTACTAAATTATGTATGTACCTGATACAATTATGAACAAATTAAGATAAAAATTAAGATCAAAACTAAGAAGTGAATATTCAGTACTGTGTTATTCTTTTTCTGTCTTCATTCAATATATATTAAATTTAACATTGAATGTTACATTTTAGTAGTAATTGGGATATTTTAGATTTCTAAACAGAAAGCTATTATATGTTTCTGGGTGTTTGTTTTAGAAATTAACATAAATTTAAAAATATATATTTCTGCTTATACTTTTTAAATTACTTATTTTCTGCTTATATTTATATCTTCATCCATCCCTATCATACTTTTATGTGTAGATTAATTTCTTGAGGGAAAAAACAGTATGGATTATGAATATTGTTAATTTGGGGAATGTCTTTTATTTTTAATGGTAGTCTGAAAGAATATAATTATAATATCAACTATTAGCTATATTTCCTATTTGTCCACTTTAGATGCTCAGAAATTTACTGCTAAGCTCTTAATAAAGGACAAATATGTAGAATAATAAATAAAGAGCTAATTAAATATCAATAGGAAGATACATTAGAGAAAATTGTAGTTTGAATTGATTTTCCCTCAAACATATTATAAACATGACACAAAATATGTGTCCTAATTTCATCACTTTACAACATCAACATTAACAGACTAAATGGTTTTAATAGCCATTAAGAGACATCTGGGACTTCTTTTTCTCCTTATTTTTATAGATAAGGCAGAAATAAAAAAAATTTCTAAAACCAGTTCCAATGTTCTTTGAAAATAGAATCTATAAATGCAAGAAAGAAAGCAAAATAGAAATTACTCAAAATTGATATTGAAAGGAAAAAGAGGATGATTTGGACTTGATGCAACTTGATTCACATGACAAGATAAAGGTGTAAGTGAAAGTTGGTGAAATTCTTATAATTAGAATGCTAAGTTGATTGGTATAATTGTTATCTGTGTTTAAATACAGAGCATTGCTGAGAGCTACAAAACTTGGCTCATTGATCTAAGAATTCAAATTAGAGTGCCTAGGCTGTCTGGCACCACAGGTTTAAATCCTGTCAGCCAGCCCCTTCTTTCTGAAGCAGATAAAACATGTTTCAAGGAGCCAGCTGTATGATTGTGGTTGTATGGGAACCTTTCAATGACACCTTCAGATCTTGACCTGACTATACATTGGGGACCTTAAAAATCAATGTTATGCAATAATACAAGTTTGGTTTTGCCACAATTCTGGGACAAAACAAAATATCAGGTGGACCAATACCCACCTGTTCCCTGTAGGGTGTATGGAAATTTAAAATATTTTCATTTATTTTATTGACACTAGAATATTTTAAAAGGTAATAAGGATATAAGAACAGTTTTGAACCAACTCCAGGAATATGATCATTAATAATTAGATATTTATAAACTACTTTGATCATCCAGTTAAGAGCTGAAAAGGGAAAAAAAAATCACAGTGGGGACCTATGGTGGAATTCTTAGGTCAGAAAGCAGGTTGGATTCAAGGAAATACAAAAGCTATGGTACTCAGGGGAGCTTTAATCACTCAGACATCTGTTAGGCAGCTAATGCGAATAAGCACACACACCTCATTAATGGTAGTACTCAGTTATTCAGATGACAACATAATGGTCCAAACATAGCAAGGGAACTAAAACATCTTGATTTAACTTTTTTCGAAAATCTGAAGTTAAGAACGTAAATGAAACAAGGTTTATTCTTTTCACTAAAAAATCAAGAATACCATTAGAATGAAATAGCACGCAGTTACTTTCAAAAAGTTGAAGTGAAGTGATTCAGCAACTTTATTAAAAAGTTCATTTAGGTTATGATGATACATAATGAAGAAAAAAGAGACTATATTCAGACAATATATATCCCATGTAAATTGATTTAAAAAATAAAAAAATTAACCAATAAGACTGGCAAAATACATACATATATACATTTCTTTTTCTGTCAGAAATTATTATTAAATCTAAATCAAAATAATTTTTCTACTCAACCTTTTATATTTATGTTAGCCAAAGGAGTTAACAATATTAAAAATTATTAAATGTGAAAGTGTTCATTATTTAAATACCAGGTAGACTGCTCCAGCTCCGAAGCTTCTAAATTGTATGCTTATGTATTGAATTTGTTGAAAAGCATGAGAAAGGTAATAGACCAGACAGAAATTATTCCACCTGTTTTGACATAACTTATGTACCAATTAAAAATCACTAAAATGAAAAAATTTCACTGAAAATATTACTTTATGTGATCAAGGAGCCATATTTAATTCATAGTCATAAAAAACATTTTCACATACTCCTGAACTGAGGCCATTATAGATAAATATGAGGCCCCTACAGCAAATAATATTTTTTCTACAAACCCCTCTCAGCTATAGATGAGAACAGAACAGTAAGGCAAGGACTTAATTCAGTAGAATATCTGCAAAGAGGCACACAGATCTTTTCCTAAAGCTACGCAAACTCAACTAAAGCCAAAATAATTAAGAAAGAACATCTTTATTTCAGAAACTGACAACTATTTGAAATGGGCAAGTACTCCTTTACTCTCCAGAATAAGATTTAAGCATACAACAGCAATGGTTGTTCCTTTTGAATGTGAAAAAACTGCCAAGAATTCAAGTATAATTATGTATAATGGACATCAATTTGTCTGTCTAGATTTTTCAGTTTGCAGTATTTCAGGAATTTGCAGGTGTCACAACTTTGCCACCATTGAAAGCTATAGTAAATGTCAAAACTACTGACATATAGAACAGGTCAAATAGGCCCCTAAGGTATATCACTGAACAGATGACATGTGCCCTTAAAAAGCCAGCCCACCAGAGACATCAGACAATGAACAATGTCACAGGAATTGCAGTGGAAAATCACTCAAAAATAGATCCCAACAAAAATGCTTAAAAGGATTCTAGTTTGTAATAAAGACACTGAGAAGTCTTATGTTCTACCCTTGATGTCCTAGAAAAATAATGTGGTTATAGAAGCTGTCTGGCATTTAGTCCTTTACACAACTTTCTCCCCCATTAAATTGTAAGAACTTCAAGAGAAAGGAGTAAATTTTATACCATGATGACTATATTTCTGAACCAAAAATTAAAATATGTAGATTTGTTATAATGAGAAAATATTTTAATGTGAGATGTGTTAGAAATTTGGGGATATATGATACCTGGATTTATTTATTTTTAAAATCCCACATCTCCCCAGCACCACACCTTACATTTAGATGTTAGTTTAAAAATGCTATCAAATGAATGATTGAACTAATTAAAATAAAGCTATGGCACTGCACATTTTCTGTTTATGTCCCTCAAGGACATCAACAATTCAGAGGCCAATCCTGAAGAGTTATTGGAAGAATGTCAGTCAATACGACCTCTTTAAGTACAGACGGTTTTTGTTGAAAGGTATCAAGAACTTTCAAGTGTATTTATTTACCTTAACTCAGTAATCCAAATTCTGATACCCAATTCTAAGTAAAAATTTTAAATTTTTAAAGAAGACCTAGGCACAGTAGTATTTGCCTCTGCATTTTAATGCAAATAAAAATAACAATAACAATAGGAAAAGCAATTACAGAAATATCCACTCAAAAAGGAATGATTAGACAACTGATAATATATCTGTTGATGCAATATTATGAGGCCATAAATTCACTTTTTTTGGAAAATGTTTATACAATTTAAATAGACTAAGGGAAGTTAGATGTAAAAATGCTTAAAACAGTGAAGAAAAGTACAATAAAATATTTAGTGATGGTATGTGATGTAATATGAGTAATGTTTTCAAATCTTTCCAGTTTTCTAGTCTTTCTAAATTTTCTGCGAAAAAGGAAAGAAACAATAAAAAGTCAATGCAATGGCCTTAGAGACAGGTATAGAAAGATGTCACTTCCTCGCAAGTCAGATAATTCAAGATTGTGATCACACAAATAAAAATCATCTAAAAACTGAAGAGGGAATATTATACAAATTATTCCTGCCATTGCTTCTGTGGCTTTTATTTTCTGCATTAATTCAATTCATAGTGAACTCCAGCAAGAGAAACAAGACCCACCCAATCAAAGGCCCCAAATGAAGTAATTCAACCAAAAGATCCCACCTAGACTAGGTTCACACCCACAGGAATGGATAGCTAAAGAGCATGATTGTGTGGGGTCCATAACAGCCATAAGCTACCACACATATTGACACATTTTATCAAAACCTACTTTTAAGTTAGTCACATGACATTTTGTTGCCTTATTCCAGATTGGATGAGTGTATTCATTTTGGGGGGCTCCTTTAACAAATTACCACAGAAACTGGGTGGCTTAAACAAAAGAAATTTTTTCTCTTATTGTTTTGGGGACCAGAAGTCTGAAATCAAGGTTTCAGCAAGTCTGCAAAGACTCAACAGTAGAAGCCTTCCTTATTTCTTCCAGCTCCTGGTAGTTTCCATTGTTCCTTGTCTTGTGGCTGTTCAACTCCAATCTCTACTTCCATCTTCACAGTGCCTTCTTTTCTGTGTTTTCTTTTCTTCTGTCTTTTATACAGAAGACATTTGTCATTGGATTTAGGTTCCATCTGGATAATAGAGGATGAGCTGGTCTCTGATTTCTTAATTTAATTTCATCTTTGAAGACTCTTTTTCCAAATAAGTTCACATTAACAAGTTCTGGGAATTAGAACATAAACATATCCACTAGAAAGGATGGTATTCTAGTGATGACAGTATATTAAATATAAGTATGACTTTTCAAGTTGTTTCAGCCCTATAGGTGATAAGTACACTCATATTATGAAGCCAGAATCTAGTTCCTCTGTGTAGGATTTTTAAAGGGCAGGGCATTGATCCCTTATTCACTTAAAAGCCATCTAAATGAAAACTAAGAAGATATTCAGGGGATAGAAGTGATCAGAGAAGGAGAAATTCATTTTGAGGGAATTGGAGTTATCCGTGCGATGCTTGAGTAAGAAAGACTATAGAGGGAAAGGAAATTCTCTACCCATCTCAAGTCAAGTGAGATGCTAGACATTATAGCGAAGTAGCTGCTCTGCTGGTAGGAGAAGCAACTTTTTGAGAATGGCCTGCCATGAATTCCACATTTAGACCAAATTTCCACTGGTCCATATATGGGCTCTTCAAAAAGAAGAAATATTGGATCATCTTGCAGGATTCTACCCAAGAGACCTCCTGCAAGGATGAGGGGTTCACAACATGTGGTAGACCACAGGAAAGCCACAGCTAAGGGAGATGGCATCACCCACATCCAGATGACTGCAGGAGAGAGATCCCCTCAACAACAGTGGGGTGACTCTGAAGGACCCACAGAAGCATCCAATGAAAGAGGGAATAGCATTTGAAATCTTCCGAATAGATAGGACAGGATGACAATCAAACAATTCCGAAAGGCTCTCTGCCCCTTATTCCACCATTTCCATCCACTTCAACCCTGGAGGTGCTAGATGCAGCCTTTAATGAGTGTAGAGGAGTACAAAAAGGAGATTTAGCATATCATACTCCTCACCTGTATATACCCCCAGGTCTAAAAATGTTTTAGCTGAGGGAGTTGAAAAAATTGGGTGAGAATATGGAGTTATGTGATTGTTAGGCTTAGTATTATCTGAAAGTGACTGGATTTATCAGTGGATTTTTTTTATTAAAACCACTGGATTTTTAAAAGTTATTATTATTATTTTAATGTGACTAGATAAAGCAGGGGCTAGAAAACTTTCCTGTGAAGGCTAAACATTTTATGTTTCTCTGGGTATGCAGTCTTTATTGCAAATTTCTACTCTTGTGTTAAACCATGTAAGCAGTTATAGACAATATATGGGGGGAAAAAGCATGGCTATGTACCATAGTTTCTTGGTACTGAAATTTAAATTTCATATAATTTTCACACATTATGAAATATTCTTATTTTACTTTGTTTTCCACCATGGTAGCTTAAAAAACCCATTCTTGAATTATGAGCCTTACAGTAGTAACAGGAGGAAGGCCAGATTTGGCCCAGGGAAGTAGTTTGGTGACCCATGGGATAAATCATTAGATTTCCCTAAGATTTTATGAAAGGCAGTAAAGGCAGGAGTAGGGAGAGGAGGCATTTTAAGTATTTTCTGCTAACATCTTTCTGAGTTAAACTTGCCAAAAAAAAAATAAAATTCACAGAGATTTTAGTTCCTGAGGTTATACACTGGTCACCCTGAATATAGTGAGTTTTTGTGGTTTCTTTGATGGAGAAATGGAACAATTTAGATTTGTCAGAAGCACATTTATAAATCATATTTTAGGGTATCATTGCTGAAAATGACTGCTAATTTATTTTGTATTAATTTGTTTCATTCATTCCTATAAGCTTCAGTTTCAAAATGTGCTTGGTTCTATTTCTACACATACATTTATATGAATCATTCACTTACTATATAAAAACTACTGATAAGAATCTGTAATACATTTGAAAAATAAAAATAGGATTAATTTTTATCATTTTGTGAACAGAATAATTTTTGAAAACATGAGTTATGTGCTACAGCATATTTACTCCTAAATTAGTCCTTGGCAGTAGAAGAGAATAGATAAAAAATGAATTGGATCTCCAGTCTATCACTGTTCATAAAATTTGTATTCTGAGAGCATTCCATGGAGAATTCAAGCAGGGGTCCTTGCCACTGGCAAATTTTAGAGATGGGAGGCATTCCTGTTTGCTTCCAGGCTCTATTAGCCAGGAGCTTCCCTGGAGAATATCACCTCCTACCTTGTCTTATTCTGGAGACAAAAAAAAAAAAGAAGAATCTCGGAATCATATAACTCCAATAAATTCCTATTTCCTGCATACACTCTTGCAGCCTCAGTCATTCTACCACAGGAGATTTGCTAGGTCTTTATTCACAGTGGCTTCGCACAATGTTTCATTTACACAGCATTTTCTACAAGTGGCATTTTTCACATAATCTTCCAAACAATTTATTTTAAAGGACATATTGTGATACTATAAAATGATCTAATAGAACTCCATTGGAAATTCTCCTGATGCTTCTCTGTCCTTTTAAATACATAAAAGCTTAATATTAAATTAATCATTAATTAATGACCTATACTTTTGGTTATTTGATATTTCTAAACTACATTGATTCTACTGGAGCCTATTGAGATGAATTGGAGTGTTTGTTCCTAAATTTTAAAACCTGGTGTATTTTACTTTTTAGTTCTTGGGCCTATTTTATAAGTTTTCTTTTTATCTATTTATGTAAGCATCAGTGCTAGTATTACAGTTAGCACTTTCAGTGTATTTTTCTTTTCTATTGTCTTTCCTCTTCAGTAGACCAGAAACTTAAAAAAGATGGCTAGAGTTATGTATAAAATAAATTTTTAGTATAATGTGACCATATCATAATATTTATACATTTGACCAAGTCTTAGGATATTGCTCTTATGTTATAGACTTGGTAACTGTTATTTAAGTTATTTAAAGATATTTTTACCCTTTTTCCACCTTCAAGGCTAAATCCATTCTACATAATTTAGAAGTTTTCTGGAATTCTGAATGCTAAATCAATGGCTGGTGGTATTGAAAAGTAGACTATTCAGCTTCTTTGTATCATCCTATGAACATGAATTAAATTTAAAAGATGAAAATATGAATCTACTTTTAAGTGAAATATCAACATTTGCTTAGTCATGTATAATAATATTTAAATTGTCCTATTCTTATTGAACTATCACAATAAAAGCAAAAGATCTACATGTCCAACACAAAGATAAATTCTGTATATTATTCTACAAAAATTGTTTGGATTAAAATCCACAAAGTCGGGCAAAGGGTGGTACCAGTTTTTCAGTTTAACATAAAATGAATCATAGATGTATGTATCTAATGTCTGAATAGTTACATGAAATTGGAAAAATAGTAATTCACAGATCATTTCTTCTATTTGGAATAAGGTCATTTGTTTAACACTTTTCACATTAACATTTATTTTTTTGTTGGTTTTGTTATTAACTAGATACCATACTAGATGCATAACGGCTTTTAAATCTTCATAAAGTTTGCCATGTCCACACAATGACTACCCAACCAAATAATTAACTGAGTCATTTCCATTAAATAGTCCATCAATTTCAGTAGTGAAAAATAATTGAGTGGATCGATTAAGCAGTCAGTGTAACTAGGGTATTCCCAGGGCCATGCAATAACATTATATAAATTTTATTGCATTCTTGACTAACCTATAAGTCAATATTTCAGTGGGTTTCTACTACAAAAGGTCTTTTCTTCGGACAGAAGTGTTCCATGTTCAGCTTTGGTTTTCATTAATTGAAAATGTTCCTTTTAAAAGCATTAACTCAACTGCACATTTTAAGTTTTGATCTCAAAATAACTTACTGGCATAAAATTTGTAAACTCTTGCCCATTAGCAGCTAATATTCCATGATGGAAAATAAAATTAGCAGTTAATAAGGTAAAGTTATTTAACCATCTGTTTGTGCATGAGTATGTATGTGAATTCTATGGAAAGAAAAACAACTTCTCTTTGTACCGGGACTCCAGTTTTCATTTAATGGAAAGAGTTAGTGATTGTTAATTGCCAATTTTTAACATCTAGCTAATAAATGACTGTTTTTTCAGTATAATGATGAGGTAGTTGAGTTTTCTTCTAAAAGATAAATAGGCTGTAATTCCAGGTCCATTTGTAGGAATATAAACCGTAGAAAAATACAGGTTTTGTTTTTATAATTTTTCATATTTTTTCTGAGTTTCTGCCTTTGAATATTTACTTATACTCTAAGTCATTGCTGATTTTCCTGATCATTGCATTGATAATTAAATTATGATTTTTCAGCCTCAAACCCAGCCTTCCATACTTTGCTTTGTGAAGCTGAGGCTAGGATTCTCTGAACCCTATTTCACAATTGCCAGCTGCTGATTTCCTGTTAGTTTTTTTTTTCATTAAAAATTTATTGAAGTATATCACTCATATATAAACATACATAAATAAAAACTGTAGAGTAAAAGTTGTGAACTTACCAAACAAACATGCATACCATCATTCAGGGCTCTCCTACTTCACTCTACAACCAATACTTTGCATTGTTGTGATTTTTAATAAATAATGAAAGAAAATGCTCAAAATAGTACTACTAATCAAAGCATCTTACATTTGATGTACTTTTCCCAACTCACTCTATTATTACTTTTTTTGTATCATTCATATATAAACATACACAAACAGGAAGTGTACAGTAAAATTTGTGAGCTTACAAAGCAAACATGCATATTATAAAGGGGTCCCATACATCAACCCACCACCAACACCTTGCATTGTTGTGAAACATTTGGTACAATTATGAAAGAATATTATCAAAATATTATTATTAACTATAATCCACATCTTATATTTGGTGTATTTTTCCCCAACCCACCCTATTATTATTATTTTAATATATTTTTATTGCAGAAGCTGTGAACCAACAGAACAATCATGCTCATGTGCAGAATTCCCACACAACACCCCTCCCTCAACATACTACAACATGGTGGAACATTTGTTATAGATTGTAAGAAAATATCATCAGACTATTACCACTAACCATGGTCCATAGCATATATTTGGCATACTTTTTCCACACTTCCCCATTATCAGCACAGTACATCTTTGGCATAGATGCGTGAATATTACAGTATTGCTGTTAACCACAGTCCTCAGGTTGTTCCAATTGTATTCTCACCACCCTGCAATGAATGATGTACATATGCTCTAGCTCATAAAGGACACTCCTGCATCTGTACCTTCAACCACAATTATCTTCTACCTCTGGGTTTACTGTAACTTTCAGTCCCTAGATTATTCCCTACTTTTCTTTCAAATGACATTTATATCCCTAGACTATACTTTCCAGCCACATTCCCATTTATAAACCAGCTGTTATGCACTATAATGTGTTACCATCAACTCTATCCATTTCCTCACTTTTACAGTCATGTTAATTAAAACTTCTATATACGTTAAGCTTCAGAAGTCCATCTGATCCCTCCTCTTATCTCCTATAAGAATCCACCACCTGCCATCAGGTCTTGAAGATGTTTTCCTACATTTTCTTCTAGAAGCTTTATGCTTCTTGCTTTTATATTTAGGTCTTTGATGCATTTTGAGTTAATTTTTGTATAACGTGTGAGACAGGAGAACTATTTCTTTCTTTTGGCTACAAATATCCAGTACTCCCAGCACCATTTGTTGAATGGACAGTTCTGCCCAAGCTGAGTGGGTTTGACAGGCTTGTCAAAAATCACTTGAACATAGAAGTGAGGGTCTGTTTCTTAGCCATCAATTTGGTTCCATTGGTCCATGCTCTGTCTTTATGCCAATGCCATGCTGCTTTTACCACTATAGCTAGATAATATTATTTAAAGTCCAGAAGTGAGTGTCCTCAAACTTCACTTTTCCTTTTTAAGATGTTTCTGGCTATTCGGGACCCTTTACCCTTCCAAATAAATATAATTGTGTTTTCCATTTATTTTTAAAATCTAGTGAAATTTTTATTGGGACTGCATTGAAGCTGTATATCAATTTGGGCAGAATTGACATATTAATGATAATGTAGTTTTTCAATCCATGAGTGTGGAATGTTCCTTGAATTATTTAGATCTTTTTAAAATCTCCTTTAGCAATGCATTCTAGTTTTCTAAATACAAGTGCTTTATATCCTTGATTAAATTTATTCTTAAATATTTGATTCTTTTGGTTGCTATTGTAAATGGAATTTTTTCCCTGACATCCTCCTCAGATTGCACACTACGAGTGTCTTTTAAAGTCTATTTCATCTGATGTAAGTATAGCTACTCTGGCTTTTTGTTACTCCATGCACAGAATATCTCTTTCAGCCTTTCACTTTTAATCTATTGGTATCCTTGGGTCTAAGTTGAGTCCCTTGCAGACAGCATAAAGATGGCTCATATTTTCTTATCCATTCCCCCAGTCCATGCATTTTTATTGAGGAATTTAATTCATTAACATACAATATTATTACTGTAAAGGCAGTTCTTATTTCCCCATTTTGACCCTTGGGTTTTATCTGTCATATTTTATTTTCATCACTCTTTTGACACTTTTAGTTACATTAACTGATATAATCTTCATTTCTAGACTCTCTTCCAAGACTCTCTCTCCTGTCTTTTCTTTTCAGATGGTAGCATACCCTTCAGTATTTCTTGCAAGGCCAATCTCTTTATTATAAACTCTCTCATTTTCTGTTTATCTGTGAATATTCTAAATTCACCCTTGTGTTTGAAATACAATCTTGCTGATATAAGATTCTTGGCTGGAAGTTTTTCACTTGCAGTTTCTTAAATATATCATACCACTGTCTTCTTGCCTCCATGGTTTATGATGAGAAATCAGCACTTAATTTTATTGTTATGCATTGCTTTTCTCTTGTTGCTCTCAGAAATTCTCTGTCTTTGGCATTTGAAATTCTAATTAGTATTTGTCTCAGAGTTGGTCTATTTGGATTTATTTGGATGGGGGCATGTTGTGCTTCTTGGACATGGATATTTATGTTCTTCAATAGGGTTGGGAAATTTTCTATTTTCTTCAAATATTCCTTCTGCCCCTTTCCCCTTCTGTTCTCCTTTTGGGGCACCCATGACACTCATGTTTGCATGCCTCTTGCTGTCGTTTAGTTCCCTGAGACCTTGTTCAATGTTTTCCTTTATTCTCTTCATCTGTTCTTTTGTATGTTTGCTTTCAGAGGTCATGTCTTTAAGATCACCAATCCTTTCTTCTGCGTCCTCAAATCTACTGTTATATGACTCCAGTGTATTTTTAATTTCATTTATTTAATTTTCCATTCCCATTAACTATGCTATTTCTCTCTATATATACCTTCAAATTCTTCTTTGTGCTCATCCAATGTCTTCTCAATATTCTTAATCTTTTTAGCCATCTCATTGAATTTATTAAGATGATTTGTTTGAACATTTATGATTTGTTGTCTCAACTTCTTTATGTCAACTGGAGGCTTATAATATTTCTTTACCTAGGCCATATCTTCCTGTTTTGTTTAATACAGATTGTAGTTTTTTCTCAGTATCTTTGCATCTGACTTATTAGATATGTTTATTCTGGGTGTAGTTTCTTCCTTTAGTTTAGGGCTTTTTTGCCCTTTTTCCCTTGCTGATTGTGCAGTACCAGCAGAGGATGTAGTTGATGCTGTAAGCTGTGGAGGATCAAGCTGTTCACATTGCCCCAGCGACCAGTGAAGCGTCTCCCACCTTTCTCTTTTGCCAGGGATAGGAACAGAGCTTTGTGTAATAATCCAAGTCATATAAGCCAAGACTGTTTTTTCCTGTAGAGATTGATGAAGGCATACCCTTCCTCTCTTGCCTGGGGCAGGGATGGAGCTGCAGGTGTGGGCAGCAATCTATGCTGTGTGGGTCCAAATTGACTGCAGTTGCCCCAGCAGACTTCTGATTATTCAGTCTTTCCCAGCTGAATGTACCTGCAGTTACCTGGAGCGATGGTGCAGGTCCCACCAGTTTCCTCCCTGCCATTGGTGGGTCTGAAGTTTAGGCTAGGGCTGCAGTCTGATCTTCATAGGAAGAAGCTGGTCCCTATCATCACTGTGATTTAGCCTGGTTTCTCTCGTACTGGGGCAGTGTCACAATGGTGCCTACTCACCTCTTTCTTACTTGGACAGGCTCAGCTTTAGCTGTTCTCAGGGTTACACTTCAGTCAGCCAATTTCACTAATCAATAGCTGAAGTCAGCAGCCAAGTGTCTCCCCACTCCCAGGTTTTGGTAAGTGGAATCTTCAACTCCAGTCATAGAATAGCTCCTGAGGCAGCTCGCACCTCCAGAGTAGGATGATCACTGGCCTCCATGGTGTGGCCTGTAGTTTCCTGGAGAGACTGTGCAGGTGCCCCCAGCTTCCTCACTGCCAGAGGTGGGGGCTGGGGCTTAGGCTAGGGCTGCAATTCAATCTGGAATGAAAGAAGTCAGTCCCTACCAGCACTGTGATTTTCATTCTGCTCTGCTTCCCCTCATGCCAGGGATGGAAGTAAAGTGGCAGCTACTGGCCTCTTTCTGACTTGGGCAGGTTCAAACTTTAGCTGTTCTTAGGATTATACTTTAGCTATCTGAATTTACTAACAGTAGCTGAAGTTGTTGCCTAACCATCTCTTCCTTCCTCATTTTTGGGAAATGGAACTTCCAATTCCAGCCACAGAATAATTCTCGTGGCGGCTTGTGCCTCCAGTGGAGGATGAGCACTGGCCTCTGTGGTATGAAGCACTCTACTTAGAAATCTTCTCTGCAGATGGGCAGTGGACACCTTTAGTTCTTTCAAGGATGTTGCAAGTTGCTCTTCTGGTCTCCTGGGCCCCCAGGCAGGTGCTTTAGATTGCTCTGGGTGATTACTAACTGCCTTGTAGCATGAGCTGACTCTAGGAGCTCCTTACTCTGCCACCACTTGCTGGTTTTTCTTCATTAGGTTTTGCTAGAGGGAGGTGGTAAGTCTGGAAGAGGAAGAAGGGACCTTCTCCTGCTATTTGCTTCCTGTTTCTGTCAGCATTGTTTCAGCAACAGTTCTTTACCCTGGCAGTGGTCATTAGTTCCAGTTTGCACCTTTAGTCTCCCACTCCCAGGACCAGCCTTGTTACGTCTCACCAGAAATGCCAACAGCAGCTGGCTGATGCTGCCTCCTCAGAGGTCTAAGTCCCAGTTTTGCAGATGCCCTCATCTGACTTTCTTCAAATTGCAGTCCAATCCCAACCTCTTTTCCTTTGTTACCCAGTCCCAAGTGTAGTAATTGATTCCTTCAGTTGCCACCTCTGTGATAACTCAGTGTTTTCCATTTTCTATTCAAGTTCTCCAATACTGCAAAGAATTTCTTACATTAAAATCTTTCTCCATTAAAATAACTGGTGTGTATTTTTCCTGACTGGGTCCTGAGTGTTAACTTCACTAATCATGACTCGCAATTAAGTTATCACTCTCTAAAGTGTAAGGTGATATAAAGAGGAAATTGTTTTTAAAGTCAAACATTTCTTTTTTTTAGCAGGTACCAGGGATTGAACCCAGGACATCATGTGTGGGAAGCAGGTGTTCAACCACTGAGCTATGCCTGCTCCCCAATGAGTTGATTTTCTCATTTATTTGTTTGTTTTTAAGAGGTACCAGAGATCAAACCTGGGACTTCATACATGGGAAGCAGATGCTCAATCACTTGAGCTACATCTGCTCCCCCCTTTCTTTTGATGTCTATATTGATGTTTTATTTCCCTTTGGCTACATTATACCCAATTTCAAATTAGGTATTCCAGAGATTTAGAGCAGGAATAGATTTTAAAGATCTTCTGGCCCAGTAATTATATGGGAAACACCTGAAATTCATAGGGTTCTTTGGGGATTATCATACTTTAACAACATACCATAAAATACTGGCATACTTAATTCTCTCTTATGGACTGGAAACATTTTATCTGCATGAAACGTGACTACTTTATAACTGCAAAATAAATGATAAAGTACAGAAGAGATAAGACGGTGGTGTAGCATGACTTACCATTTCCAATTTTTTCCATTAATATTATTTAAGTACTTATTCATGTGTTTTATAGTTTGTTGATGTTTATTATGTGATAAGTAGTAGCAAAATTCTAAGGATCATTCCTAAGGAAAAAAACCCTTAATATTAAGAAAATTAAATTTATTATTCCATTGTAATACTGGAATAACTCAAGTAAGTCCCTGGAGTTAAAAATGGTTTAAAATCCACAGATTCAGTCTAATGCTCTCATTTTATAATGAAAATATTGATTTTTCTTTCAAATGGTGCATGGTCATTAAATGATAGTTTCAAAATCATCTGATAGAACACTCCTACTTTATCATGCTGCAAACACTTATTTTTTTTACAATGGAATGTAAGGTTTATTTTCCCGATTCTAGATTATTTATAAAAAGATAGTAATTTAAGGCTAAATCTATGGAGAAATTGGGCAGCCCAAATAAAAATTCTAAATATATTTATTTATAAAGTGATTTGAAAGGATAAATTGCACTTTAATAAAACAACAGCTAGGTTTATTTGAAGTATTCATACTAAGGAATGTGCAAGTCCCTGATGAAGTAATGAGAATTCTTTCATAAAAGTCTCAACCAGGTAAATGCCACTAGAGATAGATCTAATTTTCAAGGAGATATGTTGAAAAGAGATCACAATTTATTCAATTTATAAACAAAATTCAAATTTACAATAGATATATTTAAGTGATAAATAAAATATATATTATCTCACTTAATCCACTGTACTAATGAAAGGAAAACAGAGAGGAATGCTTTCCTCTCTTTACAAGTGAGGATTCCATTCAAGGCTCAAATTAGTTTTAGCCTCCATATTCCTTATACTCTTGGCTCTTTGAAGGTGCCTCTAACGTCTTACTTTTCATGCCTTTTTAAATCCAACAGACTGCAGGTCTTCCCAAACGAAAGTGGTGTATTTCTCTTAGTAGCTAATATTTCTGGTATATTGAATTGAAAGTGTGAAACATTGTATCCATTTTCTTATTAAATCATAATTAAAATATCTTCTGAATGTTATGCTCTTTTAAAATAAGTATTTTCTATCAAAACTTTATTCATGAACCATGACAAGCTATTGGTTGTATGTGTCATCATGATCAAAATAACTTTAGGTAAAATTTCTATTTGTTTCAGTTGCAACACGGGCAATATTAAATACAGGATAACTGTCAATCTTAAAGCTTCTTTCTCTTCCCCCAATTGAACAGTTGTTCTCATAGGTTCTATTCATCTTCTCCACAAACGGGTAATGTTCGATGATAGCCCTTAGTGTGTATGACTTTCAAAAATAAACTCAAACATCATTAGCATTTTAACATTTTCCTATAAATACAGAAAAAAAAAGAAAATTTACTTTGTTAAAGGAATATCAGGTTTCAGTTAGTTGGAGAAAGAGACAACAATCAATCAGGCTATCTGCTTGCAAGGCAAGTGTGATCCATCACCCAATGGGGTTGGCAATCAGACACAGATGGGACATTCCTTCTCCTTCCAAAAGGGTCCCAGTTTCTCCAATTCAGAGATGTTTTTTTTTCCCACCTAGGTGCTGATGAATAGGGATACCTGGTACCTTGTCACAGGTCCGAAACCCTGCCATGCCCAACCACATGCCCTCACCTTGAAGAACTCTATTTCCCTTAAGCCAACATTTCTCTGTGTGAACAAAGTATATATCATGAGTGTTAAATGCTATTAGCATTATTTATTTAAAATATATTTAAAATATATTTTCAGCTATCCTTTATTACACAGTGTGCCAGAGCATATTCCTATAGACTTATTTCTATTGCTCATGATTAGTTTTACTTATTAAAAAATAGCCTCTTCTTGAATAGAGATATTAATGAATTAATATAATATTATTTGTTAATTTATTTTATAAATGTTATCAGCATATTTGTAACTTTTTTAAAAAGCAGCATTGGCTCACTCAGTAAAGTTGATACTAGTTACTAAGACGTTACCTAGATAATGGCTTAGCAAATCATGCTTAAAAGAGAGAAGGCAATTAGGTCTGAGTCCAAAATAATACCTGAACCTTACATTTTGAATACTCTCAGGAGATTTAAGCATCTGAAACCATCTGAAATGCCTTTCTTATGCTATGAACACCATAAGAAAAGAGTATATCTTATTCTGTTCTGTCCCACCACCCTCATCAGCCCAAACCATAGTGACTTATAAACAGCAGATCATCCACCAATGTTAATAACATAGTTCAAAAATATATAACAATTGGATAAGGCATATTAGTATACTCTTTTTTTAAAAGATTTATCTTTTATTTATTTATTCCCCCCCCCCCCCAGTTATCTGCTCTCTATGTCCATTCCCTATGTGTTCTACTATGTCCACTTCTTTCTTGTCAGTGGCACAGGGAATCTGTGCATATTTTTTGTTTCATCATCTTGCTGTGTCAGCTCTCCATGTGTACGGCGCCACTCCTAGGCAGGCTGCACTTTTATCGCGCTGGGCAGCTCTCCTTACGAGGCACACTCCTTGTGCGTGAGGCTCCCCTACACGGGGGACATACCTGTGTGGCACAGCACTCCTTACATGCATCAGCACTGCGTGTGGGCTAGCTCATCACATGGATCAGGAGGCCCTGGGTTTGAACCCTGGTCGTCCCATGTGATAGGCGGATGCTCTATTCACTGAGCCAGATCCACTTCCCTTAGTATATTCTTGACTGATGTAAAGAACTAATCTCACCTAAAAGAAAGCAAAGAAATAATGAATATTTTCAGTTAGGATAGCATGTCTGTGTATGTGCGTATATGTATGCGTATAAGAGAGATTAATAGATAGAAAATATATAATAAAATAATGACTACTACAACAAAGTTAAAACAGTTTTGTGCCCACAATGAGAAAGAAGTTCTGCAGGGAATAAATTATGGATTTTTAATTTCCTTTCGGGGCTCTAACAGGCAAAGCAAAAGTATGCAAGAGAAATCACTTCAATTCATATTCCATAAGCCTGTGACCAATTCCTGGTCATATCTGATTGCTCTTCACCCAATATAGATGAGGCTTTTGTGGGTACATGTGTGCCATGTGTGATGATACCATCACACAACAAGTGGTGCTTTTTAGAAGATGCACAGTCTAAATTAAATAAAAATGTCCCTTACCAGCAAGCACGAGTGCCACTTGACAGATTACCAAATTCGAGTGCTTATAAAAACAAAACAAAACTGAGAAGCAACATTAATTTTAAATCCTACTGAGCTATGTACCAAATTATGAGTGCACTTCAAACTTCACAGGGTTACAAAATGGAAAGGGATCAAGTTTCTGGGCGTTGGCTCTTCAGTGGGGTTTTCAAATAATTTTGCTTTAAGAATAGAATCCTTGTGCTTTTATTTACCTGATCTTGTTCCAAATGAAATCTACATGGTATATATAAAAACTCAAAATATAGTGTTTTAATGTCTAGTTGGCACAAAGAACATCTGTAATGGGACTCCCTCTTCATATTCAATTTACATTAATTATTAAATATAAAATAGGTAAACTATCCCACCACTACCTAATATGACAATATATGAAAGATTTTTTGTTGTTGGTAAAGGAAACCGTCAATTTTCACAACTGAAAGTTTATTTCTGAAAATAGAAAAAGACAGACATGTATTGTTCTGTTTTGTTCACTTAATTGAAAAGGAAATGAGATGAAAGGAAACGCCAATTCAAATGTCGAGGGAGACATAGTTTCTAAATCTGGGCTCTATGTTAATCAACCTAGTGCTGATGTAAAAATGGTGGGGAAAAAAACAACAAAGTCTTTTTCCTTACAGAATTTACATTCTAATAGGGAGGAGGACATAAAGGTTAAATAAATAAATAAGTTTAAACAGAATAAAAAGCAGGTGATGGAGATAGAAAATAATAAGGCTGTGAGGTTTGGAACTATGTAAAAAGATGTGGTCAGAGAGAGCTCCCTGGGGCTTACTTTGGGACTAAGAGGTGAAAGCTGAGAAGCAACCAGGCCTGAACTTGAGAAATTAATGACCAAAGCTTTAATTAAAGGTAAAGATTCCAAATAACTATTTCACTACAAATCTAGTTTAAACAAGATTCATCCCGTTCTATGAAAATGATATTGGGATCATAGAGGTTCCTTATTCTTAGGATATACCATGTCAAGTATTTAAGTTGAAACATTATAAAATCTATAATTCATTTCCAAATGGTTCGACTAAATGAAATATACCTAAAGAGAGAAAAAGAGAAAATGGAAAGGAAAATTAATCCTTCCAGATATTAACAATTGGTGATTTTTAGGTGAAGGGTGAAATGTGTGTTTAACTATACTATTATTTTGTTTTTCCATAAATTTGAAAATTTTCTACATAAAAAGTTTGGGGAAAAGAGTTTATAAAAATAAGAACTGAGTCTGTTCACATGTGACTTGCCAATGATTGCATAAAATTAATTGCTTTTTTTGGGAATTGTTTTTTTTTAATGGAATTCCCCATGAAAACTTTATTTTAGAAGAAAAATAATGCAAGTGGTTGCATATCCAGATATTAGTGTAACAAATGCTTAAAAGAGAAAAGGCAGCCAGAATTGTGATTCTGCATATCTGAAGCAGAGTCTTCTCTGAACCCATGCTTCAGTTTATCTTTGGACATTTTAAGTCTGTGTCTGAAATACCACAATTGCATTCCTATTTCTACTCCTCTCCTGTCTTTCGAGTCTCTTTGGTAGTTCACTTACAACTCTGGCTTCTGTACATTGCGTTACCTATTTCTCCTTTCTATGTCTTAGAGTCCAGGTTTTTGTCTCCTTTTTCTCAATTTGGCTCCTTTAATGTCCCCTCATATTCTTTGGCATAGTGTCTTGATTTCCTGGCTGCTGTGACAAATACCACAGAATGGGTTGGCTTAACAAGAGGAATTTATTGGCTTATAGTTTCAGAGGATAGAAGGCTTGTTTACTAGATATGAGTAGCATTCTGGCTGGCCAGAAATCCTTGAGTTGCTTGGCTTTCCCATCACTTAGCAATGTTCTCTACTTTCTGGTTCCATTGACTTTCAGCTTCAGTCCTCCCTGTGACTTTCTCTTTTATAAAGCCTCTACTAATAGGATTAAGACACATCCTAGTTCATTTGGTCACACCTTGACTAAAAATAACATCTTCAAAGGCTACTATGTACAATGGATTCATACCCACAGGAATGGGATTAAGATTAAAGAACATGTTTTTTTCTGAGGCACATAATTCAACCAACCACAAATAGCATATGTGAGCCTGCAAAATCTGGTTGTTCTTTGCCAAAGTAATTTTTTTTTGCTGAACCTTTCATTTTAGTCTCTTCTATTGCCATTCTAAATCTAAATTTTAAAGTTCCAGCAAATGTCAGGTCTTTGCTGACTTTTTCCTCAAATGTTCTACTTTGCAAATCTGTATACTACCTCCACTCAATCCATTATTGAAGGAGAATTTCCATGTGAAGAGTTTTCTAAGTCCCCTATCCCAGTCAGAAGTAACTAACTCCATCAAAGATCCAAAAATATCATGAGCACCATGTTACTTACACGGATCTCTTTCCTTTGGAATAAAAACTGTTTTAAAGTAGGGACCTTTTCTAATGCATCATTTATGCACAGCGCCAAAAACCAGGTGCCTCATAAGAGTCACAGAATTACTGTTTTTCAAAATGATGATTGAAAAAGAGAGAGAGAGAGAGAAACTAATATGATGATTGAATTTAATCTATAGGACTAAAATTATTTTGTAAACTTTAAAATTATTGTGTTAATACAGATTTATGCCAAACTGAGAAATAGTTTAAATATGTTACATTTATTTAAAAATATTTCCTTAACACCTACTGTGTACTTGTCCTTGTTTAGGTCCTAATTGCAAAAAGATAGGAAAAACAAGTCCTATCACCTCTATCACTGATGAGGTCAGTATCTAGACACATAGGCAGACAAATAAAAAAGGTATTTAGAGTAATAAATGTTTTGATAAGATTTGCAAAGGCATCTGCTTTATGCTGGAGTTGGGAGAGAAACATGAATGTAGCTGCCTTGGTAAATAGGTGCATGTTCTAGGCTTAGAATAAGTAGGAGTTCCCAAAATGAAGAATATTAGTGAGCTGATTCTGGTAGGAAAAGCCAACATAGTTAAGGGAGATAAGCAAACATACAATAGAAACAGTTTCACAAATCCACAGGAGTGCAGGTATATATCACATGAGGTTATTTTACATGTTAGAGAAATAGCAAAAATATAACTTGAAAGTCAGAAGTTAATATATCATAAAATATTTGTATATTTCCTGTGACAATGGATAGCATCAGAGGTTTAATCAGGAAATGATCTGATGAGGTTTCTTATACATGAAGGTCACTCTGAAAGCAGAGGATAGCTATGTTTATAAGGACACTATCAGTGTTTTGACCAAGAGAAGCAACAGAAATTTTGAGGACTTGAACTAAGGTAATAGTAGTACCCATGGAAAATGAAAATATGAGAAATTTAGAAAATAGAAAAGGAAGAATTTGGCATGGAGTTGCAAAAGAGCAAGGAACAAATAAAAGATGGGACGATTCTTCAGTTTCTGCCATGGACAATAAAATGCCTGGTTATTCTGTTCATGACAAAAGGCATGATAAGGAGCAGGTTTGAGGAAAGAGCTAACTGTTTTGAATTTGAATATGTTGAACTTTTTAATGCCCGTGGATTTTAAAATGCCTGGGTCCAAAGTTCAGGTTATGATTCAGACTTGAAATACACATTTATGGATCTTCAATGTATGAGAGTAATTATTATCTCGGTGGCTGTGAATGAATTCACTGGGGAGAGTATTAAAGTGATCAAAGCAGGGTCCCTGGAAAACTTCAACAGATAAGGAATAAATGTAGGAAAATGATACTATGATAGAGTGGCCATGGTGACATAAGTAACACATTCATAGAGTGGGTTAATCTTCAATTCAAGAAAGGAGGAGATTTAAAGAGGTTATGGAACTCAGCTTCAAATGTCCCAGTGAACCACAAATCATAAAGCAAGCTTGCCAAAACATTAATGAGATAATAATACCTGCATTCACTTAAAGACCACTTTCAATTGAATATTCTCATTTGGGCAAGCAAAGTCAATTCCTTTATTACTCTCGCTGTTGTTGCTGATAATGAAGTGATAGACTATTATCTGAATTTAGTCATTAGGCTATCTAATATGCAGAGTGATACCTGGAAGGGTAGTAACCCAATGTTTAATGGTGAATTTTTGTTTGACTTTTTTTTTTTGAAGTGTAGTATTGATTTTTAACTTCTCTGTGTTCCTTATGTTTATCTTTCATGACCATATATTACTACAAGACATAAGAAAGTTGAAAATAGAAGTGTTTTACAAAACTATCTAAAAACAGAAAAGACAGCATTGTATGATGTCTTGTGGCTATTCTATTTACAAACAGTGTTGGATAGTTCCATTTTCAAAACTATAGATTCTGAATCCTGCATAGTAGACTATTCTTTTGCTCAATTGAGATATAATTAACATGCAATAAAATGCACAGATCCTAATTGATCAATTAAGTTTTGATAAATGTTTGTATCGGTGTAACAAACACTCCAATCAAGCTACTGAACATTATCAAGTCCCCAGAAAATCCTCTCCTGTTATTTTCAAAATCCTTGTCACCATAGATTGCTTTTTCCTGTGTTTGATTTAGTATAAATGAAATCACTCTGAAATCTTTTGTGTCTTGCTTCATTTGCTCAACATGGTATTTTGAGATCCTTCCCTGCTGTTGAATGTTCAGCAGATCATTCTTTTTTCCATACCTCAGCATATTAAATGATATTTTAGCTGGCTAGATTGCTGAAAACAATATACCAGAAATAGGTTTGCTTTTACGATTGGGGTTTATTAGCTTACAATCTTACAGGTCTGAGGCTGTGAAAATGTCCAAATCAAATCCAGGTATAATCAGATGGTGCTTTTTCCCAAAGACTGGCTGCTGGCAATCCTGACTCCTCCGTCACATGACAAGGCACATGGCAGTATCTGATGGTCTCTCTCTTCTCTTCTGGGTTTCATTGCTTTCAGCTTCTAGTTTCAGTGGCTTTCTCTCTGTCTCTCCATATATTTATGCTGTTTATAAAGGACTCCAGTTAGAGGGCTAAGACCCACACTGGGCCATCCCTTAATCAAGTAACCTAATCAAAATCTTTTCATTTGAATATTTCCTATTTAGATCTTCTGTTTGTAATCTATATATTCAAGTCTTTTAACCATTTTAGGAATTGTTAATCTTTTTTTGTAAATTTGAGGGAGTTCTTTATGAAATCTGGATACAAGTTTTTTTGTTTTATATATATTCTCATATATTTTTTTCATCTCTGTGGCTTATTTATTCATTTCCTTAATGATATATTTTCATAATATTTTTAATTTTGATAAAGTCTACTGTATATATTTTTTTCTTATATGGTTTGTGCTTTCTGTGGCCTTTCCAAAAAAATATTTTCTTACCCTAGATTTATCATTCTGGGTTTTCTATTTAGATCAGTGATCTATCTCAAATTAATTTTGGGGTATGGACTGCAATGGTCATTTTTATACAGTTGTTCCAGCAACCTCTGTCAAAAGCATTGTCTTTTCCCCATTGAATATCATTGGCATTTTCATGAGAAATTGTTGGCCCTGAATATGTAGGTTTATTTCTGAACTCTTTATTCTGTTTTTTTTTATGTATTTGCTTACCTACATGCCAATATTATACTCTATTGATTTTTGTAGCTTTTCAGTAAGTCTTGAAAGTAGATAGTGTAGCCTTTCACTTTATTCTTCCATTTCAGGATTGTGCCTGTTCAAAATCCTGTAAATATCTCTATATATTTTAGAATCATTTTCTCTATTTAATCAAATAAGCCTGTTGGAATTTTGATAAGTATTATGGTTGAATATATATCAGTTTAGAAAGAATGGACATCTTACTAACATAGAGTGTTCCAATCCAATAATATGGCTTATCTCTACTTTGCTTTAGGTCTTTAATTTATCTTTGGAATACTTTATAGATGTCAGTATAGAGGTCTTACACATCTTGCATTAGTTATTCCAATGTATCATATGTTTCTTCATGCAACTGTTAAAATAATGTTTTTAAATTATTTTCCAATTGTTTACTTCTATTATTATGACAAAATAGTTGGTCTTTATTTTGGCCTTATATCCTACAGTCTTTATAAATTCCTTTATTATTTCTAGTAGATTCTTTTGACTTTTCTATGTATACAATGATGACGTCTGAGATCAATAATGGTTTTATTTCTTTTAATTCTTTTATTTCTGCTTTTCGACTGATTGTAAGTAGAACAGATAGTTTTGCCTTGTTATGGTACATCTTATGAGGAAAAGGTTGACTATTTCACAGTTAAGATGTTATTTAAATTATTCTTGATGTATATGATCAGAATGAGGCAGTTCCCTTTATATTTTGTTTATGAGATAAGTTATATAACAAGCTGGCACCATTTCTTTAACAATTAAGATTAAAAATGTTTTTTCTCTTTCATTATGTTAAATACGTTTATTATATTAATTTTCATTGAATTTGGGACTAGACTACATTTGTTTATAATGCATGATCCATTTTATCAATTGTTTGATACAATTTGAATTATTTTTTTAATGATTCTGACATCTGTGTTTATGATGTTATTTTTTTTCCTTGTAATATATTTGCCAAGTTTTAGTATCAAGATTATGTTGGCCTCATAAACTGGGAAGTAAAACCTCTATCATCATAATTACAACAATTCCTAATTATAGCAATTACTCTGATTAACTGGTATTAATTATTCAAAATCCAAGATTTAAATTAAATCATCTTAAATTAATAAAACTTCAGTTTCATAGGCTTCCTTTTCACATTACCCTTTTTGAATATTTGGGTGGCTAGGCCTTTACGGTAAAAATCTTATTAAGCAAAAGAGAAGAATATTATGAATTTTAACTGACTTGGAATTACAGATCTTTCACCGCTTAAGGGAGGCAGACACTTGCAGAGCACATGTTCCATATGTCAGTAAACATAGACCATATGAACAGCAAATGTAGCTTTCTAGAGTTAATTTGAATGAAGACCTCCCAAAGTTTTCTGCCCAAGAGATGAGAGGGAAATGACAGGTCTCTTCAACAGGAGTAAGTTCATTTCAAGGAGTTGTTCAAGGTTTATCTAGAATGTGGACATTTATTTTATCATCTACATACCAGAGATACCATGCCATTAAAGTAAACATTAAAATTGTTATTTGAGCCAGAAACTCCCCAATACTGTTAGCTAATTACTTAAAATAATAATGGGAGTATATTTGTGGCCTTTAAGCAGGAAAATATATTCAGGGACACTGCTCTGTTTTATTTCTGTTTGAAATGAAGTGTATTAACAATGACAGATGAAGCAAGGCCTGTAGAAGATGTGCCAGAGGTGTGGTGACAGCTGGGTATTGCAATGGATGTATTGGTGTACCCCAGGCATCTGTTTTACATACTCTACATTTTGAAAGCTAAGCATCGTTTTTTACATTTTGCTGGATAAAAAAGCATCGTTTTTTACATTTTGCTGGATAAAAAAGATAAATGTATTTCACCAGAAATTTGAGGTGGAGCAGCCGTTTATATATATGGAATGCCAGAATTCCAAGTAAGGGAATTTTCAGCAAGGATTGAATCACTTCTATTAGGAGGAACAAATGTGTTTCAGCAATCCTTCCCCAATTCCAGAAATATGTATACTTAATTACTCTTCTGGCAACTAGATTCAGTTATTTCTCACAAAGTTGAATGTTCAGGTTAAATCTAGAGTAGCCATACTTTTGTAGTACGTGTAAACTACAGGAAGGCAGAAATGAAAGTGCAGCATCAAATTATAATTAGTATGGTGGGATAACACAGTCCCTAGTAATTAACTCATACCTTTCAGTAACTTAGCTCTAATGCAGCATTATGGTATTGGGGAAAAGGAGATATTTACTGAAGAAATAAGAGAGTCCTCAGAAAGTGTGAAAAGTGACTGAATCACAAAGAAAATGCCTCAGAGATATAAAAGAAATAGATGGTGAGAAAACTCTACAGGGGCATAACTTAGAGAAAACAAACTGTAATTTCTTTTTCACCTTCCCTTCAAGGTTACATGGTATGAGTGCTACATTTTAAAATAACTCAGGAGGCATTCACACAAATGTGGACACGTTCCACTCATGCTCTTGAGGAACTTGGTGTGAGGTTATGAGGCATATATTACGAATATAACTCAAAAAGGCACTGTTTTATTAGGCAGTTGAGCAAAATGACTTGCATATACAAATTAGGAGTATGATAATCAAGGACTCTTTGAACTCTGTGTGAATATACTGAATTGGTGTTTATTATTTAGTATTTCTCTCTATAAGCCAAGTATTTTTGGAAGACAAAATTATCTATCTATACCTCTACATTTCAAATATTCTTAAAATTTCTATAGGATAATTGGTAAATATATGCTATTTTTCACAAAATAACTAGCTTAAGAATAGACTTACCAGGAATAGTTTATTGGAAGCTAAACAAAGACCTAAATGTGTGAATCACAAAATATAATGAATATTAAAATTGTTAATCACAGATCCAAGTCCACTCAGGACTATGTCTAAAAAAATTTCATTTATCCTAGAGATGCTATTCAAAGGAACAGGATAATGGATTTTAAGAAGAGCCAGCTCTAAAAGATATGTAGAGCATTTCACATAAGGTATGAATTAAGGAGTTTCAAAGGGCCAAGTTGGCTTAGTCCTCAAAACTGATCTTATCATCATCTCTGTGGTCATTTATTAAATTTCAAGACTCTTACATTTTGTGATTTACTTTCAAGTTTATTTTAAATTAATTAATTCCATTAAAAAATGTATAGATAAAATGATAAGAACCTTATTATAAACTGCCTGCCTCAAGAAATGGACATGACAAGAAAATGAAGCAGAAAAAGAGGAGGACTGGGATTAGGAAAAAGAAGAGGAGGAAGAAGAGAGCAGAGGAGGATCTGAAGGAAGAGGAGGGGTAAACGGAGGAGAAGAGGCAGAAGGAGATGGGTAGGGGCGGCAGGAGGAATTGATTTTTTTTGTTGTTCTAGTTAAGAAATTCTACATTTTCAGTCTGTTTTAAAGTTTTTCTTTTGAATTTTACATATTAAATCTACATGGAATTGACTTTTACATATTTGTTTGGTAGGAATCCGAATTTTTCTTTTTCTAAACAGATTCCTACTCATTTTCCCAACAATTTTATTAAATTGTCTCTTCTCTCTATATTGATTTCTTGGCCTTCAATTCTATTTCATTTGTATATTTGCCTACCTGTCTATTTCTGTACCAATACCACACTATCAGTAAAATTTTATAAGCCTTTGTAAGATAAGTCACCCAATTTGTTCTTTCCCTACAAAATTATCATTGTTGCTTTGCTATGCTATTTACATTTTTGAGTTATGCCTTCATTTTATTCAAAAATCTTCCTCAATGTGGATTTAAAATGTAAACACAATTTACCAACAACTTGCTTAAAATTTCTATACATTAATTAACGAAAAATCATCCTGCTTAAAAAGTTGATGTGGTGATTCAGTCAATTTTGAACGCTTAGCAGAAACCTTATGCATAATGCTACTTCACTGTATCTTGATTTTCTTCCTTTTATCCTCTTCATGAACATATGCAGGCATGATAAGCATTGCAAGTAAATTAACTATGATAATAATATCTATCATACATTAAACTTATTGTGCCAAGTAAATAAAATCATCACAAAATTATTCTTTCAATAGGAAATAAACACTGAACATTTGTAACCTGCGCAAACATCATAAAGGTAGTCTCTAGAGGATCCAAGATGCAAACGCATGTCTACATTACAAATCTCTGGTTCTTTCAAAATTTCTACATTGCCTATTGTCATTTCTCATATGATACTATCTCATAGTTTGGACTCAAAAATATTTTCTGGAATGAATCTGTTAATGAATAAATTAATAAAAATAATTCCCCCAAATTACTGGCAGCTAAATAATATGCTTCTATTTATGTTTTCCTGCCATAGATTTATAAAAGTTGACACATTTAATCAACAAATATTTTTTCAATGGTATTTTAATATGTACTCTTTATCAATTTGGTGTTATCAATTCAAGGAAAAATTCTATTTACCGTTCAAGAGAATAAAATATTTTATGAACTTCCCAATAGAAAACAATTATAAAGTTGGCTATGGCACAAAAATCTGTCTGAAGAATGTGGAGAGTGAATAGCAGCATTAACTCTGATGGGAAGCCCATACCTGTAGGAGGGAAGTAAGTGAGCTGTTAAATATGTGTTCCGGTATTGGCAGTATATAGTCTAAGGCTAAGTCAATTTTAAGAGAGCAAGAAGTGATGAGAGCATCAGTGGAAAAACTGCAATCTTTCTGACCAGGGGAACAAGAAAACTAAAGCAGGAAAAGAGGAGTGATTGCCAAAAACACTGGAAGAATCTTAGAATGGAAACTATCAGAAAATGCATTCTCAGACTCTACCTACCCACATCTCCAACTGAATCCATGCATAAAAGAGACTTGAAGGAACATAGTAAGTAACAAGACATTTGAACGGAGTATGTGGTGAATGTCCAGCCAAGATAATTTCACTCTAAAACATAGAAACAACATTCACTAGAGAAATTATAGAATCCAGAAGCACCATGAGTTAACATTCAAAATATCCAGTATATAATTCACAACTACTGGATCTAAGTAGAAACAAATCAAATCAAATAAAAGGAATACTTTTCCAGGAGAAAAGAAAATCAACTCTAAAATAAGCCAGATGTTGCATAGGGACCTATGTTGCAAGATTTATGCATATTATATGAAGTGGCACAATAATAATTGAGTATGGACTGGGAAAAGTCAAGGTTGTATACTGCAGTCCCTATGGCAACCACTAAAAATATTACAAAGAAGTGTAGCTAAAAATATGTTAATGAAAATTATTCTAAATAATTTTCAAATAATCAAAAAAAATTCTCAGAGAGAAGGAACAAAAAGCAGGGAAATTAATAGAAAAACAAAAATACAATGGTAGAACCAAACCAAAATATATAAAAAAATAAATGACAGCCAATGTTACTAGAACAGACATTCCAAATACAATCAGATTTTAAGAATGGATAAAGGAAATGAGATGCCTCTTTATGCTAATGCTTTGTATACAGATAACCTGATGGATAGAAAGAGGTATACCATGCAAACAGAAAACATATGAAGCCTAATATAACTATATTATTACTAGATAAAATAGATTTAAAAAATAATGATATTATAATGACAATATCATAGAATATCATAATGAAAATGGATCAATGCATCAAGAAAACATAGCAAGTATAAATGCATTTTTACCTATCAACATAGCTTGTAAAGATGCTAAGTAAAAATGACAGGATTAAAAAGAGAAAGTCAACTTTATAAAATCCAAATTGTAGAGTTTAACACACCTGTCTCATCAATTGACAGTACAACTAGACAAAAATATCAGCAAAGGAAAAGAAGTTCAGAACTGCACCATCAACCAGCTTGACTTATTAATAATTAGAGAACACAACTACCAACAATAATAGAATACATAGTTCTTCAGGTACACAATACTCTTTCCAGGATAATATCTCAATAAAACATTCTAAAACATTTTTTAAAAGATTTATTTATTTATTTTTATTTCCCCTTCCCCGCCCCACCCCAATTTTCTGCTCTCTCTGTCCATTTGCTGTGTGTTCTTCTTGTGTACACTTGTATTCTTGTCAGTGGCACCGGAATCGTGTCTTCTTTTTGCTGAATCATCTTGCTGCATCAGCTCTCCATGTGTGCGGCGCCACTTCTGGGCAGGCTGCACATTTTTCGCGGTGGGTGGCTCTCTTTATGGGGTGCAGTCCTTGCGCGTGGGGCTTCCCTACACAGGGGACTTCCCTGTGTGATACGGCACTCCTTGCGCGCATCAGCACTGCACATGGGCCAGTTCATCATATGGGTCAGGAGGCCCTGGGTTTGAACCTTGGATGTCCCATGTGGTAGGCAGATGTCCTATCCATTGGGTCAAATACTCTTCCCTCCAGTACATCTAAACAGATTTATACAGAGTGCATTTTCTTATCAAAATGGAATTTAATTAGAAATCAATAAAAATATAAAATTTGAAAATCCAGAAATGTATAAATTGAACAATTTACAAATGGACCTAGAAAATATTTCAAATTGAATGCTAATGAAATTATAGCATATCCAGAGACTCAATGCATCCATTACTTATGTTGAATAATATGAAAAATTTAATGTTCAGTTATCTGAGTTCCCACCTTAAAAATAAGGAAAAAGAAGAGCAAATACGCTCAAACTATATAGAATGAGGAACATAAGATAGGGGCATGTAAATTGGAAAAACAATGGAGAAAAATCGGTAAAACAATGTAGACTGAAACCAAAATTCTTTAGGAAAAGATTGGTAAAATTAACAAAATAATTGTTGATTGAATCCAGAAAATAATAAAAAGAGAGAAATGATGAATTACTACTATGAGGAATGAATAAGAGGACATGGCTACAAATCTTACACACTTTAATAGAAAAATATAGAATATTATTTGTAATTTTATGACAGTAAATTTGACAACAGAGATCCTACATGAATAAGTAAAACTGATTCATGAAGAAATGAAGAAGTAGAAGAGCCCTAAATTAATTATAAAAATAGAATTTTTAATAAAGCATACAACTCATCCAGTGTGCAATCACATAGTTGTACATTCATCACTTTAATCATTAGAGCATTTTATTATTTCAATAATAATAATAAACAAAAACCAGACAAAAATTCTTCACATCTCAATTAATATGTTTCCATAAAATTGATTTGTTAAAAAAGAAAAAAGAAATTGAATTTATAGTTAAAATAAACCAATTTAAAAAAACAGTCTACAACCATATGACTTCATTGGTAAATTTTAACAAATATTTATGGAGAAATAATATCAATCTTATGCAAACTCTTTCAGTAACTAGAGGAGGAGGAAAAACTTTTCCACTGATTTTATGAGACCAGTAGTACATTGATTCCAAAATCGGATGAAGAAACCTGAACAAAAGAGAACTAGAATATCAGAAGCAGATGTGGTTGATGCAGTTGAGCATCTGCTTCCCACATGGGAGGTCCCAGGTTCAGTTCTTGGTGCCTCCTAAAAAAAATAAAAAATAAAAAAAATTCCACAAAAAACAAAAAGCAAACAAACAAATAAAAAAACAATTCAGGGGAGCCAATGTGGCTCAGTGACTGAGCACCACTTCCTACATATGAGGTCCAGGGTTCAATCCCCAGACTGTTACCTAAAAAAAAAAAAAGATGAATATCCCTTTGGAATATAGATGCAAATCCCTGTAACAAAATTTTATCAAATCATTCAAAATAGGAATAGATGGAAAATGGAAATTCCTCAAATTGTTTAATAAATAATTAAAAACCTATAAGCATCATCATGTTCAGCAATGAAATATCAGTGTTCTACAAAATATCAGGAACAAATGAGAGGCCTTCTTCTTTCAGTACTTCTAATCAACATTAAAGCATGAACATTGTAAATCACAGGTCTGATAGTTTGGAAATGGTGGTGGTTAAAGGACCTGCAAAAGATACACAAAAAAGAAATATAACCTGCATATATTTGGAAATATTATATTTTACACCATCAAAACTGTAATATAATTTTGGAAATTGCAACTTTTATTTCCAATATAAATATAATCCAATTAATTCTGACACTGGGCTAAATCTTCATTCCTTTAAAATGGATTATCAATGTAGTATCCGCTTACTACCAAAGTAAATTCTCTATTTGACCATGATGGAACATATTATTTGTGAAAGTTTTATGCTGCTCCAAACATGACCAAAACCTATAGACAAATTATTTGAAGGGAGTGATTTGAGCTTAAATTTTTCTCTAGCCAGGTAAGCGGACTTGACCTAATGGATAGGGCGGGCATCTGCCTACCACATGGGAGGTCTGCAGTTTAAACCCTGGACCTCCTTCACCCATGTGGAGCTGGCCCATGCGCAGTGCTGATGGGCACAAGGAGTGCCGTGCCACGCAGGGGTAACCCTTGTGCAGGGGAGCCCCAAGCGCAAGGAGTGCACCCCGTAAGCAGAGCTGCCCAGCGCGAAACAAAGTGCAGCCTGCCCAAGAATGGCACTGCACACACGGAGAGCTGACACAACAAGATGATGCAACAAAAAGAAACAGATTCCTGATGCCACTGATAAGGATAAAACCATCACAGAAGAACACACAGCAAATGGACACAGAGAGCAGACAACTGGGGGGAGGGAGGGGGCAGGTAAAGGGAGAGAAATATATAAAAAATAAATCTTTAAAAAAATAAATTTTCTCTCGAACCTAAAAATCTGTATCAGGCAATTTGAACTTTTGAATAAGAATCAGCTATTTAAGATTATGAATGTGAATGTCATGAAGTCGAATTACTGATGAGGGTTACTATTTGCCAAACACATTAAGCATAAAAATTGCATGAAAAAATAATGAAATAGAATTTGAGAAACTCAAGCTCTTATCCTAGTTACTATCTCACAGTGAATCTAAAGAAAAGTTCAGTAGTGTTTCTACAACATAGCTGTTGAAACCTTAATAGTTTCATTTTTGGGAAACCGTATTTGTATCCATTAGAATTTTTAAATGCTAATGAGCCTCTCTATCATTATTAATATTTTTTTTCCAAAACGACATTTAGTGATTCATGTTCATGAAAAACAATTTTTTTTTAGGAAGGTAATTTTTTTTAATTTTTTATTTGTCTTTATTAAATTTTTTAATATTACATTCAAAAAATATGAGGTCCCCATATACCCTCACCCCCCTCACCCCACTCCTCCCCCATAACAACAATCTCCTCCATCATCATGAGACATTCATTGCATTTGGTGAATACATCTCTGAGCATCACTGCACCTCATGGTCAATAGTCCACATCGTAGCCCACACTCTCCCACAGTCCACCCAGTGGGCCATGGGAGGACACACAATGTCCGGTAACTGTCCCTGCAGCACCACCCAGGACAACTCCAAGTCCCGAAAATGTCCCCACATCTCATCTCTTCCTCCCACTCCCTACCCCCAGCAGCCACCATGGTCACTTTCTCCACACCAGTGCCACATTTTCTTTGATTACTAATCACAGTAGTTAATGAATAGAATATCAATAAGTCCACTCTAATCCATACTCTATTCCTCCATCCCGTGGACCTTGGAATGGTTGTGTCCACTCCACATCTATATCAAGAGGGAGCTTAGATTCCACATGGATGCTGGATGCAATTCTGCTGCTTTCAGTTGTAGGCACTCTTGGCTCTCTGGTGTGGTGGTTGAACTTCTTCACCTCCATGTTAGCTAAGTGGGGTAAATCCAATAAATCAGAGTGTAGGAGATGAAGTCTGTTGAGGCTCAGGGCCTGGCTATCACATGGTCAGTCCAGAGATTCAGGTCCCCTGGGTATACATTAAACTCCAGCACCAACTACAGTTCTGGTAAAAGTAACAGGAGAGACTTGTGAACAAAGATCACATCTGAGTCCAGCTCCATCACACTCAGGAACACGAACTCCAAAGCAGGGCCAACTGACATGGCACTGAACTCCATCTGCCATGACTATACAACCTGCGGGTCTCTGTAGCCCTCAGAAGAACCAATACTTGGGGTTGTATCTACTTTACCTGTCTCTGGGACTCTGCTGAGGTGTGCATAAAGGCAACCCCTCTGATAATCTCCCGGCTCTTTTTGGAGACTCATAGCCATATAAACTCATTTTTCCTTTCCATTTCCCCCTTTTATTCAGGTACAAAAGCATTTTTAACTCCTGGTATTATACGTAGATTGAGATATTCTGCTGGTCCGAGTTGACCCTTTTATTCAAGGTCATTTTCTAGTTACTTCATCAGCTGGTACTTGGTAGTAATCCCTCAGCGCCAGGGAGTGAATTTTGAAGCACTCTTTTCATCACATAAAGTCTCATAATTAAGGAACAAAGTCTCAATTTCAGGTGTTGAGTTGAATAAAATTTAAAAAGAAAGAGAACACTACCAATTACAGAGTATTATATGTCCATTGCTATCCTAGGCACCACTACAATACTCCTCAATTTTTGCTAACAGATACATGAGATAGGCATTGTTAGCCCTAGTTTACAATTGTGAATGATTAAGTAATTTGCAAAAGATCAAGTGTTCATAAAAGTGATGAACTCCAATCACCCCTCATTATCGTACTCTAAATCTCCTGTGTTTCCATTAGATAGATGATTTATAATTTAACTACTAAAAATATGGAAAGCAATGGGCCTGTGATTTTCACTATATTTGTCAATTATAAAAACAATAATAATAACAAAAGGAACTAATATGTACTGTCATTATACTCCAAGAACCTTATTGAGTAGAGTTATTGAATTATTTCATTTAATCACTATAAAAATCAAGACATAGGCACTATTTTATAAATGAGGAAACTGAGGACTTAGATATAACTTGCCAAAGACAGGGTTCATAAATGATAGAGCAAGAATCTGAGTGTTATTTTTTCTAACTCAAGCATCTGCACTGGAGTGCTTTGCTGATGATTAATCATGTTCCCGTTCTGCCTTTTGCTGGAGCATGCTCTAGACATCCTTCTGAGCCTTGGGAGTCCTGATTCAATGCTCCTTAACCATGTATATCCATAGAAATGATAGGGAATATGTATTAATTCCTGAAGGAAAAGATAGATGTTCTGCAGTTGAAATAACTTAATCTTTTCATTTAATTACAAAACACACATAGACAATCAATGTCAGTTTTGAAAATAAACAATGAATTGGATCACTTATGTATGGACATGTGTGTTTTTATCACATGTATAGAATATCTAGACAATTATTGGATTGATTGGTTTAGGGGGAGTCTTTCAAATTTCCTTTCATTTTCAATTTGATCCTTTTCAATCTGAATCACAGAAAAAAGAGAAAAAGTGAAGAATAAAGTATTAAGATTGAAAAAAATCTACATACAAAATATGTATAATACATTCCATAAATCTCTTTCATAGATATTTCCAATTTGAGTCAACATTTAGAGCAAGAATTGGCTTGAAATTTATTTTCGTAAGAGACATTGCACAAGTCAAATTTTATTTAATCATTGCAAGTTTTGATAAAATAAGTCATGCATTATGTCAACTGCACAGTATTTCTGTTAAAATAGCAAAAAATGAAATTATTGTTGTTTATTTTATGATATTTTCCTTGAATTAAAAATCAACAAATGAAGATTCAATAAATCGTTTCAACTGATCAAATATGGGAACCTCTTATGTTTTTTAATGTAATGTTCTTTGTGATGTATGTATCTTCAAAAAAATACAATTTACAAAAATGATGGGGGTGGGGGATGGGGAGTAGGGAGTGGGTTATATGGGAACCTCTTATGTTTTTTTGTGTAACTTTCTGTGTGATCTATTAATCTTAATTTTTTTTAAATGTGTTAAAAAAAGAATGTTAAAATTGAATTGACATCTATATTTCTTGAGTATGCATTACCTCAGCTTTGATTTCTTAGTGACATTACAAAGAGTATGTTTGGTTTTGTTGTTCACACTTACACCAGCAACTGGTTATCTGTATTCTCATTTCTTACTCTAAGAATCTGCTTACTCTATTTCATATCAGTGGTATCACACAATATTTGTCCTTTTGTGATTTGCTTATTTCACTCAACATGTTGTTTTCAAGGTTCATCCATGTTTTCACATGTATCAGAGCTTCATTCCTTTTTATGATTGAATGCTATTCCTTGTATGTATGTAATACCACATTTTGTTTATCTGTTCATTGGTTGATGGACACTTGGATGGCTGCCATCTTTTGGCATTTGTGAATAATACCACAAAGACATTGTGTGGATGAAGTAGTCAAGTGTATTTGAACATGTGCTAAGACTGGCATGAACATTACCAAATTAATAAAAACAATCCTTCCCCCAAATTACCTTGAAAATCACAGTATATTCATCACTATACACACACATGAATAATCAAAATAATCAGCAATTTTTGTGTAATCTAAAGAATTCATATTAAACCACTGAATCCAAAACACGTTAAGGAAAACCAAGATAAATCTCTAATGTACAAGAATTGGCTATATTATTATAGCTCTCCCTTCCTTCTGGCAGTGAAACAGTAACTATAATGAATGCCATGAAGTGCACCAAAGCAGGTAAGGGAATGGTTCCTGAATGGAAGGACTGCAAATTTGCAGTTAAAGAATTCCTTAGGGCTTTGGCAAAGTTTGGAACTGGGCCTGCCAACTTTGAAAACTGACCAGTAAATTCAAGGCATTAAATGATGTTCATGCAAATAATACTTCTTAATATAACTCTGACAAAAGTATTTGGAATATAGACTATGACAGAAAAGAATGGTGTTTCGATTCAGTTTTGTGGATGTTGTCAAACAGTAAAGGAAATGGAATATTCATAGAATTCTTAATATAGTTAAGAGATGATCATGAAGTGATAATGGAGATCAAGAATATTGAATCAAGTAATTTAAAAGCATGTCTAATATTTTCCCAGATAATCTAGAAATAATTTATATCTATATCTTATTCTATATAAATGTGTATAAGAGAATATGAATGTGTTAATATAACTACATATATATACATATATATTTATATAACAACACATATTGCATCACCACCCTCTTGCTTCACAGAGACATGAAGGGAGGGAGAAAGCTAGACTCACATTTCAAAGTCTCTGCATATTTGGGTACACTACGTTTGGGACCTAGAGTGGATGTAGACGACCTTTAAAACAAACAAACAATGGTTCGTTTTTTTTATCTTCAAATAGCAGAAAAAAAAACACAAGTTAAATTTCTCAGTGTGATAAAATGAAGGAAAATATATTACAGAAGAACAGAACAGTCTTCGAAAAAAGAGGCAATGACTAAGCAGCTGTTCATCCATTAAAGTATTTTCTATTTCCATGATGCAAAACACTCTATCTCTCCAAATATGAGTGGTGTATGGTTTTAAGAGAATCTGGGAAAGGAGATGGGGTCAACATTTGTCTCAAAATGAAGACAGTTAGAACAGAGCTAAGACTTAACCATGACCCTAACAGGAGGAAGAACTTGTAGCAAAATTATTCATGAAAGTGTTAGTGTTTGCCATGAACTAATTTTATCTAACTACCAAGGGCAGAAACCTACATAAATGCCACTTATGGTGGAAAGAATTTGAATTATTACTAAGTCTCTGCTCTCTCATGATACATAGGTACATTTTTGTTCTAAAAGTGAATATTTAACTGTACATATTGTGACTGAAAAATTGAAAACCAAAATTACAAATTTTCAAACATGTTCATATCTTTGTTTTAAAGAGTTTTCTCTCCTCAGTGGGTATGTGTGAGTATGTGTGTGTGTATGTTTTAACACAAACTTTTATGAGATAGGTAATACTAAATCCCTAATACTTTCTTGCAAAGGAATTAAGCAGATCTTTTTTTTTTCAAGACTGGAATGAATAAATGTCTGAGAGGAGATACTATGTTGAGTTAATTGAGGGAACTTAACACTATGTAGGTGACACAATATGAAAAAAAGATATAATTGTCTGTCAGTAAGGGTTGTCTAGGGAAGCAGACCAATAGGAGATATCTGTATATAGAATGTGCAAGTCCTTGGGTAATATTCGCTCTTAAACTTGACATCCTTGAATATTGTGACATGAAACTAATACAACTTCTCATATGATAAGGGAAAAGGTTAAGGAAGAAAACAAAGATATTTGTTGTATGTACATATACAATCCTACTCATAACAGAAGATTGAAGAAAGATTCATGACCATTACAGTTTTAATTTCCATAACTTGTAATATGGTCAAAGTTCAAATTTACTACCACCATCTTCCACCACCCAGTTCATGTTGCCATTACCTTCAGTAAGCACCTCAGCAAGCCATGGGTCTTTGCCTAGTGGAGTGACCTAAATTTTCATTCCTGAAATTTCTAGGTCAGTGTTAGTCCTGCTTGGATTGGGTTGTTGCAACTTTCCAATGACTTTAATCACAGGGCATGGCAGTATTAAGTGATGCCCTAGAGGATCTCCTCTATTCCAGGCAAACACTTCTTTACCCCCAAATGCAGTCCTATTTCTCTTTGATAGTCAGTATCAATCATACCAGCCAGTACAGTTCTCTTCTTTGCAGGTAAGAGGAGCCCAAACTAGTCAGGTGGCAGTCTTAACTTCCAGTTAAATGGAATCATAGTTGTATTCCCTAGTGGAAGGACTCCTCATTTTAGAACTAAGATCTGTAGACCAGCAGAGCTGAAGGTTGCAGGGCTAGGAAGCAAAAATTTTCCTAGTGGGTCACTAGGGATAATAGTGAGTGGTACCACTTCCATTTTCACCACTTGATTTCTGGACCCATGAATCCTGACTATGGGAGAAACAGCACCATAGAGAGGATGCTGATTTAGAGTATACACAACCTCCTGGAGAACATTGCCCCAACCCTTCAAGGTATTGCCTTCAAGGTATTGGCACCATAATTGAGTCTTCAAAAGACAATTCCATCAATCTATCAATTCAGCTGCTTCAGGATGATTGGGAACATGGTAAGACCAGTGAATTCCATGGGCATGTGCCCATTCCCACACATCATTTGCTGTGAAATGTGTTCCCTGATCAGAAACAATGCTATGTGGAATGCCATTGTGGTAGATAAGACATTCGGTAAGTCCATGGATGGTAGTTTTGGAAAAAGCAGTGCATGCAGTCAACAAAAACCCTAATCTAGAGTAAGTAGCTATCCCAGTTTAAACAAATCGCTGACCCTTCCATGATGGAAGTGGTTCAATGTAATCAATCTGCCATCAGATGCAGGCTGATCCCCTCCTGGAATGGTGCCATATCAGGAGCTGAGTTTGGGTCTCTGCTGCTGGCAGACTGGGCACTCAGCAGTGGCTGTAGTCAAGTCAGCCTTGGTAAGGGGAAGTCCATGTTGCTGAGCCCATGCATAACTTTCATCCCTGTCTCCATGGGCACTATGTTCATGAGCCCATTGGGCAATGACAGGAGTGGCTGGGGAAAGAGACCAAGTGTTAGCCACAGAGCAGGCCATCTTAACCACTTGACTGATAAAATTTTCCTCTGCTGAAGTCACCCTCTGAAGAGTATTCATGTGGGACACCAATATTTTCATGTTTTTTGCCTACTCAGAAATGCTTATCTACGTACTTCTTCCCCAGACCTCTTTGTCACCAATATCCAATCATATTCCTTCCAAGTTCCTGATCATCCAGCCAAACCATTGGCAACAACCCATGAATCAGTGTACAAATGCATCTCTGGCCATTTCTTCTTCTACACAAAATGAACAGCAAGGTACACTGCTCGAAATTCTACCCACTGGGAGGATTTGCTCTCACAACTGCCCTTCAGGGACATCCCAGAAAGGGGCTGCAGTGCTGCAGCTTGCCACTTTTGGATGGTACCTGCATATCATGCAGAACCATCTGTAAACCAGACCCAAATTTCTCTTCCCCAGTCAACTGATTATAAGGGACTCCTCAAGAGGCCAAAGCTATGGGCTGGGGAAAGAGAAGGTAACATGGCAGGGGTGGTGACCATGGGCATTTGGGCTACTTCCTCATGAACTTACTTGTGTCTTCAGGACCTGCTTGAACCCTACCTCATATACACCACTTCTATTTTATTATTGAGTGCTGCTGTGCACACCCAAATTTATGGCTTTGCGGGTCAGGCAATACCCAGCTTATGATAGGCAACTCAGGTAACTTGATGGCTCATGATTAAGTGTTCAATCTCTACTAATCCCAGTAGCAGGCCAAAAGCTATTTCTCAAAAGGAGAGTAGTTTTCTGCATAAGATGACAGGCTTTGCTCCAAAATTCTAAGGGTATGCATTGTGATTCTCCTATAGAGGCCTGCCAAAGACTCCAGACAGCATCCCTATTTACCATTGACACTTCAAGCACCACTGGATCTGCTGGATCTTAAGGCCCAAGTGATAGTGCAACTTGCACAGCAGCCTGGACCTGTCACAGCACCTCCTTTTGTTTCAATCCCCACAAATACTATCATTACCCTAAATATCTCCATCCCAATCCTCAGGGTCCCACTCCTTTCCAATCAATGCCTTCACTTTCATAGCAGACACCTTGCAAGGTTGAAATTTAATTTCCTTTGTAACTCTGCTATGTACAATGAGAGTCTGATTCTGGTTTTCTCAAGCTGGTGGCTGCATGAAAGGAGATTTTCTTTCAGAGCACACCTAGAAACTTTCACACCATTCATGCAGCATTTCAGTTGCAAATTTGAAGCCCGTAGCTCATCTCTTTTTAAAATATATTTTTTTATTTTTTAAAAGATAGTTAAATTACATGAAATGTTACACACAAAAATAAGGGATTCCCACATGCCCCACTCTCTACACCTCCCACCCTTCCTCACATTAATGACTTCTTTCATTAGTGTGATACATTCACTCCAATTGATGAACCCATTTGGAATATTGGTAGAGTGAGCATCAACATCTCATACTCCTCAGGATCAGGGAATAAAATATGAACTAGAGTGGACTTACTGGAATTCCACTATAAACTTATTGGTATTCTAATAATGGAAGAAATTGTATCATTGATGTGGAGACAGTGGGTACTGGAGGTGCTGAAGGCAGGGAGAGGGAAAAAGAGGCATAATATGGGGGCAGTTTGGGGACTTGGAGTTGTCCTGAATGACATTGCAATAACAGATACAGGCCATTATATATCCAGCCATAACCTACAGAATTGAATGGGAGAGAATGTAAACTACAATGTAAACTATAATCCATGCTTAGTGGCAATGCTCATCCCTTTCTTTTGTAACTGTATTCAGAGTATGGAGGAGCCAGCCAACATCACTGTTGCTTTTGATTCCACAAAACTCTGTCAAGGTGTTGAAAACACCCTCACCCAGATCCTTACCTCTTATAAGTGTGGAAATAGGGGAATCCAGTGATGATATTTTGTGTATTTCCATTGCCAACTGTAGTAGTTTGAGATTATTGCATTCCAAAAAGAAATATTGGATTATGTTTGTAAACTGATCTTTATAATCATATTAGATTATATTGGATTCAGAGGTTTACCTGATTAAGTAATCAGTGGGGCATTGAGCCCCTACCCTTGGTGTGTGGGGACTCACAGATAAAAGACATGGCAAGGACACAGTTGGAAGGTTTTTGATGTTCGAATTTTGATATTGGAGTTTGATGCTTAAGCTGGAGCCACAGGAGGTAAGCTCACACCATGGACTCTTAGTGACCTCTTCGTTATTGGAAAGATAATCATTAGTATCATCATGTTCAATTAGAGTAGAAAGCAAATTGCAAAACTACCAGAACTGTTTCAGAAATACTATGTTTTAAGATTCTGTTCCTCAAGAACCACTCCTGGCATCAAGCTGTATTTATTAGTCAGGGTTCTCTAGAGAAACAGAATCAGCAGGAGATATCTGTAAATAGTATCTGATTTTATAAAATTCTCTCATGTGACTGTGGGGATGCATAAGTCCAAATTCTGTAGGCAGGCTGCAAACCGGGGATTCTGATGAAGGTCTGATGAAGGTCCTTGATGAATTCCCAGGAGATGTTGGCTGTCCAAAACAAGATAGGAAATTCTCCCTCAACGCTGAAATCACTTCCCCTTTTAAGGCATTCAACTGATTGAATAAAATGTCACTCACTGCTGATGGCAATCTCCCAGGTTGATTGTAGATGTAATCACCCTTCTATGCAGTAAACTCACTGATGACTAAAGTCCATAAATGTCCTTGTGTTACAATTAGCCCAGTGCTTGAGCTTACTTGACCAAACAACTGGGCACAATTACCTGGCCAAATAAATACATTAACCTAACCATCACAGATGTATACTGTGATGTGCTACCCATGACTTGGTTGCTGGGAGTGTTGTTGATAGATGCCTTCAGCTCTCAGTCACATCAGAAATTCCCTTCCAGAGATTGCTTCCTTCAATGACTAATCAATGCAGGGATATAAAGGCCTGGCCATTTTACCAATACAGGATAAATTTGAATGTTCATTCTAGTTTTTGCACTCCCATAAAGTTTTTCAAAGTTGTCACAGGGCCTGCAATATAGCTCAGGTTCTTTCCCTGACCATTTCTCCTATATTCTCTCCTGCCTCTTCCACAGATCTTGATCCTAAGGGCACGACCTAATAAACTTCAAGTATGCTGAACACCGTCTCAGAAAATGCTTCCCACATAAGGGGAGAATACAACTATGGACTAAAGTAGACATTTTATTCTAGCAATGGAAGAACTTTTATTATTTATATAAAGGCAGTGGCCCCCAGAGTTTCTGAGGAGAGGGAGAGGAAACAATAGATGTAACATGGGGCATTTTGGGGACATTGGAATTGTCCTGCATGACACTGTAATGACAGATACAGGCCATTATACATTTTGTCAAACCTATACAATTGTGTGGTGCAAAGTATAAACCATAATGTAAACTATAGACCAGGGTTAGTAGCAATGCTTCAATATGTTTTCACTAATTGTAACAAATGTACCACACTAATGAAAGATGTTGTTAATGGGGAAATGTGTGGGAGAGAGTTTGGGTCAGGTATAGGGGAATCTGCCTTATGTTCCATGTGACATTATGTAATCTAAAGCTTCTTTCAAAATAAAATAAAACAAATTTTTTTAGAAAGGGAAAAAAAATTACTTTCCAGGGACCCAACCTGTGACAAATGGGAACATCTATAGCATTTAATTTCATCTCATACTAATGTATTCTCAAATACCACTTATTAAGGCCCTGCATATGTGGAATTGTCCATAATTTGAGGGAGGAAGACCAAAGGAAAAAAAGCCATCCTCAGAAGGAAACGAAAAGGGAATAAAAATGTAGCATGCAGTCTATTCATTCAGAAGGAAGCCTCATTAAGAACCCAGTATGTAAATGGACAATACTTACCTATTTTTCCCTTCAAACTCCAGAATTTTGTTCATAGTAGTTGAGTGGTATTCACCATGTTTAGGAAGATGTTACTCCAATGTCTGGGATCATTATTTAAATGTGGAAATTAGATTTCCACAAAAAGCTTTGTGATCCTTATTCTGACTCACTCAGAATTGTTCATGACTCAAAGATATTAAGTGCAGTTCAACTATAAACTTGAGATTCCACTTTACTAAGGAACTGGTGACCTATCTTAACAATTTCTCATCAGGTAGGCAATCTACAGCAATAGCTCTCTGCTCCTTCCCCGTCTGGCAGTCTACAGACCATGTCTGTGTTCTTTGTGTGGTTACAATGAACAGGAGTTATTTCAACTCTCAATCATCAGTACGTTCCTGATACACGACCTTATAATAAAAACAATTCACCCATTGGAATTTAACAAGATAATTCTTGTGCAAAATCATTAAACATTGTGCTGCTTCCCTAATCCACCCATGCTAATCATAGATTAAGGAAATTCCTCCTTAGCTATTAGTGACCACGGTGGGAAGGATATGAATTGAAAGCCTTGCTCTCTCCAGTAAACTTCAAGTAGAATTGATTGTATTGTTGCATTTAGCACTTTTTATTTTTCTCAAATGAAATGATTATTTTTAAATTAAAGAGCAGTGTTACTATATTTGCTTTATTACATATATATCCATGTATCAATTCTTCTATATATAAATCTATCAATTTTTATGTATTTCAAATTGTCGACATTAGTTGACTTCAGCCTATATATTTCAGAGTACAGTATATCAACCAGAGTTCAATATTTATTTATGGTTGTTCTCTGTTCCTTTTTTAGATAAAATTTACCTAACCTGAAATGCATAAATTGAAAAAGTACCAATTGATACATTAAAACAAATACATACACTTGTATAATTCAAAGGCTCAACAAGATAAAGATCATTACCATTACCCTGGAAAGTTCCACATGCTGGTTCCCAGTAAATATCAACTTGCAAACTCAAAGAGGCAAACACCTTTCTAATTATTTTCCACTGTAGATTAGTTTTGCCTCTACTCAAACTTCATATAGGGGGAATCATGCAGCATATATTCTTTTATGAAAGATTTCATTCACTTGCCGTCATATTGTTGTATTGCTGTGTGCATTGATAATTTGTTCCTTTTTATTGCTGAGTGAATTCTGTCTGCTTTTTATCACTCTCTAGTGATAAAGTATTTTGCAACATCTCAATTATTTTTTCAACATTTTGTCCACATTTATTGGTTATTCTCTGTGGGAAAGTTGTTCTGATAAAAGATTATATAGTGATTTCTAGAAGATGAATTGCATTTTCATATCACTTTATATATAACCATTGATTTCAGTATATAAAGCATATGCAAGTGGAGTTTTGTTTTGAGTTTAACTCAGCTGATTTCATCCTCTTACCTCATCTTTTTTGCAATTATAAATTGGTCTTATTGATTCAGCTGTGTCCTTGAAACCATGATTTATTCTATGACATTCTCACTGGTTCACAAGCTTACCAAACTCATGATTTTGCCCTTCCTTAATATTATATTCCAACAAGTTTGTTTGGTAAAAGGTTATTCTGATATCAAAGTATATTAAAACATGAAGGTCTGATTTGCAGGGAAGATGGTAGAATAGGGAGTTCCATGACTTAGTCCTTCCACTAAAACAACTATTACACAGGCAAGAACTAACCAAAACAAGTATTTTGAAACTCCAGAGACCAGAAGAACATTGTAAAGCATCCAGTGAAGAGTGGGAAAAAGAGGATGATAAATTACAGTAGAGAATAGTAAATTGCACTTTCTACATAGCAGCTGCCAGCACACATCCCCCACTCTTGCAGCAGGCCTCTGTGGGGTCCAATACCTGACTAGCAGCTGGTGAGAGAAGGAGATGTAAAAAGCCTGTTCCCCAAGAACATGGGTATGCACGGCCAATCAATTATGGTTTTTAATTAGTGAATTCAGATCCCTGGGTCCTTGCTCTAAGGGCAGCTATTGTTCCTAATCCAATCTGGATAAGAGCAGATGTGATAGAGATTTAAAGATACAGGGCTTCCTCAGGGTTGCAGGGGAAAGTTAGCTGAAAGTCTGCATTTGCTCAGCAGGCCAAGAAAGCTTAGCTTTGGGGAGCCATTGGAGAAGTTTTTGGTGCCCCTCTTGACCCTCACCACAGGGCACTTTGGAGCCTGTCTGTGCCCCCTTAATGGGTTCCTGGTCCTGATTTGGCTGGGAAAGCCTGATTGGGAAAGTACTCCCCAAGGTGACCCTTATCCCAGAATTTGTCCTCAGGCAATAGCAACATGAGACAACAAAAAAAGTGTAAAAACTAGGGAAGCAGACAGTCTGGGACAAAGAGAGGTCTTCCTCATGGGTTTTGATACCTGGGACAGGGAAATTTGGCTCCTGGGAAACAGTGGAAATCCAAAACAACAAGCAAAAGCCCAGGACAAAAAAGAGGCACAATAACACAGGGAAAACCCTATGCAGTGCATTTACCTTGGGCAGACCTTTATGATAGCAGGATGAAGGTCAACAAAATATGTCTTATCACCAGCTGGTTACAAAACCAAGAAACAGACACCCCTGAGAGTAAATCATGGAGTTAACATTTTAAAATATTAAAGTGCACAGAGTGTAATAAGAGTACGAGACAAACAAACAGGAAATGGTCACTCATCCAAAGGAAGAGGATAGAAATACTGAAAACACTAATGAACAAGGCAATAATGTGGACATTGAAAAGACCGTCTCTAAAAAATGTATTAAAAATCCTTAAGGAGATGAAGGAAACTATGGAAAAAGAACTAAAGAATTATATCAGGGAAACAATGAATGAACTTGTATTAGTCAGCCAAAGGGGTGCAAAATATCAGAAATTGGTTGGCTTTTATAAAGGGTATTTATTTGGGGTAGGAGCTTACAGATATCAGGTCATAAAGCATAAGTTGCTTCCCTCACCGAAGTGTATTTTCATGTGTTGGAGCAAGATGGCTGCCGACATTGGTGAGGGTTCAGTCTTCCTGGTCTGCTTCTCTCTGGATTCAAGGTTTCTCTCTTCCCAGGGCTTGCTTCTTCCTGGGATCAGGTTCCTCTCTTCCTGGGGCTTGCTTCTCTTTCCTCTTTGAGCTTACTTCCTGGGGCTCCAGCTTAAGGCTTTAGCATCAAACTCCAACATGAAAACTCCAACATCAAAAACCCTCAACTCTATCTTTTGCCATGTCTTTTATCTGTGAGTCCCCCTTGGTTGGTGGGGAAACAATGCCCTAATGACATGACTCAATCAAAGCCCTAATCATAACTTAATCATGCTCAGATACAGATTACACAAATAATACAAAATCTATTTTTGGAATTCATAACCATATCAAACTGCTATAGAACTATATTAGAGCAAAAGTCAAGTAAAATGATAGAAATTTTACAAAAGAACCAAACAAAACTATTGGAGTTGAAGTCACAATAATTGAAAGGGAATTCTCAAGAGCAATCAATGTTATTGAAATTTTCTTTTATGTAATACATTCATCTTCTCTTATAGCTTTCAGAACTCTCTTCTAGTCCTTTGCACTTGATAGTATAATCAGTATAAGAAAGGGTGTATTTCTCTCCATATTTATCTTGTTTGGTGTTCTCTGAGCTTCTTGTATTTGCATATTCACATCTTTTGCTAAGTTTCTGGAGTTCTCTTTCATTATTCTTTGACTATTCCTTCTGCCCTTTTCTCTCTTTCTTCTCCTTCTGGGGCTCCCATAATGCATTTATTGTTGTGTATGATATTGTCCCTTAGCTGTTTTAGGCTATTTTTGCTTTTTAAATTCTTCTTTTTTTTTCCCTGCTTCTCAGCTTGACTCATTTCAAGTATCTTGTATTCAAGTTCACTGACTCTTTCTTCTGCAAACTCCATTGTGCTCTTGAAAGAAATAAAAGGTATCCATATAGGAAAGAAAAAGTAAAACTTTCCCTATTTGCAGATTTTATATGATCTTTTATACAGAAAAAAGAAAACAAAACTGGTAGAGCTAATAAATGATTTCAGCAAGTGGCTGAATTTTCAGCAAGGGTACAATAAAAACACCCAAAAATCAGTAGTGTTTCTATGTTAAGTAATGAAACTTTAGAAGAAGAAATCAATTTTTAAACATTCCATTCACAGTAGCAACTGAAAGAATCAAATATCTAAAAATAAATCTAATCAAGAATGTAAAGACTTATATACAGAAAACTACAAAAATTGCTAAAGGAAATCACAGATGGCCTAAATAAAATAAAACTCATTCTGTGTTCATAGATTGGAAGACTAAATATTGTTAAGATATCAATTACTACCCAAAGCAGTTTATAGATTCAATGCAATCCCAATCAAAATTCCAATAACCTTCCATGCAGAATTGGTAAAGTATATTATCTAATTTATATGGAAGGGTAAGGAGCCCTAAATAGGTAAAGCCATCTTGAAAAATAAGAGCAAAGTTGGAAGATTCACACTTCCTCATCTAATAACCTATTACAGCATAGTACTGGCACAAGGAGAGAAAAATAGATCAATGGAATAGAATTTACAGTCCAGAAATGAATGCTTACATTATGGTCAACCAATCTTTGGTAAGGGAGCAAAAGCTTCTCAAATGGGAAGTAAAAGTCTCTTCAAGAAATGGTGCTGGAAAAACTGGATCTCAATTTGGAAAAAAAAAAAAAGGAGGACCCCCTACTTCACACCATATAGAAAATCAACTCCAAAGGGATTAAAGATCTAAATATAAGAGCTAGAATTATCAAACTCTTAAAAGACAAAATAAGGAAGCATCTTCAGGACTAGGTAACAGTGCTAGGTAATAGTATCTTAGACTTTATACCAAAGGCACAAGCACCAAAAGAAAACAGAGATAAGTGGGTCCTCATCAAAATAATAATAACAATAAAAATAATAATAAAGCTTTTGTGTTTCAAAGGACTTTATCATGAAAAAAAAAAGAGAAAACATACACAATAGAAGAAAATATTTGGAAACTATATATATGGCAAAGAATTAATATCCAGTATATATGTAATGAAATCCTTTAATTTAAGAACAAAAAGAAAAATGACCCAAATTAAAAATGAGCAAAAGATTTGAACAGACATCTCTCCAAAGAAGATGTACAATTGGCCAGAAAGCACATAAAAATATGTTCAGTACCATCAGCCATCAGGGGAATGCAAATCAAAACACATGAGATACTATTTCACACCTATGAGAATGCCTGGTATTAGAAAAATGGAAAATAACAAGTGTTGGAGAGGATACAGAGAAATAAGAACACTCATTCATTGCTGGTGGCAGTGTAATATGGTACAGCCTCTACAGAAGAGAGCTTGGAAGTTCCTCATAAAGCTAAGTATAGAACTAGCATATAACCTGGCAATTTCACTACTGGTAATATATCCAAAAGAATTGATAACAAGAGCTAAAACAGATATTTTCATACCAACTTTTATAGCAGCATTATTGACAATTGCCAAAAGATGGAAGCAACCCAAGTGTCCATCAACCAATGAATGTATAAAAATCATGTGGTGTATACAAACAATGGAATATTATTCAGCCATAAAGAGGAATGAAGTCCTGATACGTGTAACAGCATGGATCAACCTTGAAGACATAATGCTGAATGAAATAAGACACAACAAGACAAATATGGTATGATGAAACTGATTTGAAACAATTAGAATAGACAAACTCATAGAGTCAGAATCTAGAATATAGGTCATCAGGGGGTGTGGTGGGAATATGGAATGGAAGGTTAAGTATTAAAATGTGTAGTTTTTCTATTTGAAATGATGAACATTTTTTTTTTTACAATGGATGGGGTGATGGTAGCACAACATTGTGAACACAATTAACAGCCCTGAAATATATATGTGAATATGACTAAAATGGGAAATGTTAGATATATATGTGTAAAAAAAATAAAAATTTAAAAATAAATCCATGGAACTAAACTATACAAACAGTGAACTCTAAGTAAAATGATGGATTTTAATTAATAGTACAATTATAAAATGCGCTATCATCAAATTTAACAAATGTTTCACACTAGAGCAAGGTGTTGGTGGTGGGGTGGTGCATGGGAATGCTGTACTTTATGCATGATTGTTCTATAAACTGACAACTACTCTAATAAAGAAAAAATAGAAAAATGTATATACAAAGTTTATAGTACTTTTATAAAAATTTTTAAAAAGATAAATGCCTTATCCCAGTGTATTCATTTCCATGATGAGGATTTTTCTCTAAGTACTTCTGACTTATTTTCCCTCACCTTATTTCTCCCATGCATGGTGTTGATTAATGGCCCCATTTTTCCCATACTTCTCTGTAGCTGCATTCTACCACACTTACTTGGTGATTGGTAATGGGACATGCTTTGGAAAATGGGACAGTAGTGATGTGATTTAATCAAAGTCTTGAAAAGTACTTGTACATTTCTGCTTGTCCTTTGGGAAAAAACAATGGTTTACTTTTTCTTGTACCTCTGCTCAACATGAGACCATGATCAGGCTAACTTGCTTAAGAGATATAAAATTCTCATGGATCAGAGCCAAATCATCTGAATTTTTCAATTCATCTCAATAATCTCAGGAAAGACAGCCTTAGATCAGAAAATAGTCAAACCACAACCAAGTGAGAGAATCCAGTTGATACCAAAGGAATCCCCTAAATGAACCCTTTCTATATTGCCAGTACTTGATGAGCTAAATAAGTGGTTATTGTTTTGAGCTGCTGAGTTTTGGGGTTGTTTGTTGCATAATATTATTGTGACAACAGGTAACTGGCAAACTATGGGAAAAATGAGTTATCTGGCTGGCAGAGATTGCCTTAGTTATGTTTGTCGATTGAAGGAAGTTAATCAATAGAGTTTCTTACCTTGAAAGGTTTTTAAAATTGTATTTATTTACTTATTTTATACTTTGTTGTTTTACTCAGAGCAGTGGGAGGGGTGGTTCTTGGGTTATACCAAGGTCTGAACTATGAAATGGGGTAATGGAAGCTCATTTTGACTCACACTAAATGATACATTTTTCAGTCCGTCCTATTTCAACAATAAAGTTATTTTCTTTCTTCATCTGCTAACATTTTTCTTATTCCTCACTTGGTTCAAACCCAGGAAAGCAAGAGCAAAGCTATTGAACGGGCCCTCTCAATACCCCAACAAGTGACACATAGAAATCAACGGATTTTCAACAGATATTTAGGTTCATGAAAATGTTAATATTTTGGAAAAGAGTAAGTAGTAATGTAAGAGCAGAGTTATGTACTGCTATATAAAAACAAAATGTTTATTTTGGCTTTAGCAGACCATAAAACAAAAGGGCATGACTCTAGAGTCTAGTTTAGTCTGAAATTTTACAGAGGAGGAAACTGAAACCCAAAGGGCTCATATGGCATGTCTAATGTCACAGGGAGAATTTAGTGCAAAAGTTGAAATCAGAACTTTAGTTTGCTGGTGTCTGTATTCTAGAAAAGAAGTGAAAAAATATGAAAAGAGAAAGGAATCTTATATCAAAAGACCCCGATTTTAGTTCCAACATCTCCACTTACTTAATATGTGGTTTTAGACATATCACTGGAACTTGTTATGCCTCAGTTTACGCACATGTATAACATAATAGTACTGAAAATGACCCCCAAATATTTGTATGAGCATTTTTAGATAATATTCCTTGCTATGTAAATTTAATTCAGTTCATTCTAACAAGTATTTATCATGAGTTAACTATGTGTCAGATATTATACCAGATGTTAAAGATGCAAAAATGGCCTCAGGGAACTTAAAGTGTAGTAGGAGAGAAAAGTAATAAAGAATGTCAAAATAAGGTAATAAATGCTAAGAAAGGCATGCAAAGGAGGGGTCTATGGGAGCACAGAGTTATTTAGCTCATGTGGAATAATAGACTTAGCTCAGTCAATTCCAGGTAAGATAATTAATAGGAGATAAATTAAAATTGGCCAGGTAAAAAACTCATAGGCAGGCCATTCCAGGCAGACTTAATGAATAAGGCAATCTAGCATGTCACAATATACTGTGTGGAACTCTACTGAGCAAAATCTGTGTCACTAAATCATAAAATGAGTGGCAAGAAGTGAAAATACCAGGAAGTAATGTCAAGTAGTGGATTTGGACATTAGAGAACCATTGAAGAGTTTTTAACAAGGGAATTATGTGGTCTGATTTATCTTTCAGTTAGGATATTCTAGCTTCATTGGGAGGAAAACCAACAATCTAGGGGAGAAAAGATACAGATCTAAACTAAGGCAATAGAGTAAGGAACAAAAGGAAATAACAGATTAGGAAAATTGTATATTAAATAAATGTGTATTTTACTATTCATTATTACATATCTTCTGCATTTTTTTTCTCATATAAAAATTTAGTGACTAGCAGTGGCTCCAAAAGCATGTTTTTCCTCTCATATTTATTACTGACCTTGTCCTACTCATATTTTCTGATTATCATGATGAATGGAGTGCTCTTTTTTAAAAGGAATTAGGACTTCATTGGAGCCAAATGAAATTGCTTCATTCGTCTTTACTCCAAAAGGAATGTTGAAATTGGTAAGCATTTGTATTTTTTTCTGAATATTAAGCCAGAATTGTAATCTGCTATTATATCCTGGGCAACACAATAATACCAGAATGGTTTCCAAACAGATAACTGACTCAGCATACTAAGGTTTATTCCAGAAATTAAATAACACTTTCCTCCTTATCATGACTTTTATACTTTAAATACTGTTGTTACCACCTAGATCATCAAATGTCTGCAATCATCTAACACGCATTATGCATTATGCAGCATTTGCATGGAGATAAGGAGACACTATTGTTCCACAAATACAGGAAACAGTCCTCTGTACAGACAACCAAGTAAATGCTAAGGTTTCATGGGCCTCATGAAGATCTCTCCTGCCTAAATACCGACCCCCGTAAAGTCTGTAATGGAGCCAAAGATTTGTTCATGAATAATTCATATCTTTAGGGTTTTGATTTGGAGTAGAGTGAATTAGGGAGAATATTTAAGTGGAGAAAAGCACCTGTGATTTAGGTATTAATATTTGGTCCGAGATTAGAACCCAGGTTCTTCTTTGTCTAGTGCTTTCTCTGTGACATTGATTTGTCAACTCTTAACACTTTAATAAGGATTGGCTTATCAAATTCTAGAGAATGACTAGGTGGTATTCATGGATTTATTAAGGAGCTGGGGACTTGTCTGAACACTTAGTTTGTAAAGGCTTCTTTACATCCATGTCCGTTACCAATTGGTCAAAACAAAGCCTTAAAGAACTTCCAGAATAATTGCATTCACTTTCCTGTATGTGTTCTAAATTAAAAGGCTTTAACACAGTCACAGAACCTTCTTCTTGGTGGCCTTCTACATTAGGACAACGAACTGTACTAGGATTTGTCCAACCTGGCTGTTAGCCTTATTTTCTGTCTGTTACATATTACATCACTTTTGTTTTCAGTAATAACTATAAAATTGCTATCATGGATAAATTCATTTTACATGTACAGATAAAGTCTAGAAGTAATTTATAATTATAATTCTCCTGAATCTATTGTGAGTACCAGTGTATGTAACATAAAACATTCAACTTTTAAAAGTAAAGGAAGGGACACACATGTTTTAACCAAATTTTGTTTGATTCAAGTGCAGAGCTCCTGCAAGGTGCCAAGCCACAGCTGAATAAAAACGTATGTTGGGATTCTAAAATCCACTAACACTCTTAGACATATTAGAGTTGGAATACAGTTAAAAAGCTATGTGACTGGGAGTACTAAATGAAGTGGTGCCTTGTTTCTACAATGGCCAACCATTTTGTTTTGTTTTTCCTAAGACATGAGAAGATGATTAGCCACAGTTCATAAGCAATACAGACTTATAAGTCATATATGTAACAGATGCATCATAGAAACAATTCATGAAATGTAAGACTGAACTCCCCCATATTGCTCTAAATTAATACAACTTTTTTCTTGATTATGTACAGAAAACTCATTTTACTTAGATTACATTACATTAGATCTATTGACTCTATGTTTATCTTGAACAATATATCTCATAATAATTCTTGCATAAGATTTATCTTTGAATAATGATCATTCTTAACATACATTTTCATCAATAATATCTAAGGTAAAGTAGCTTAAAACAAAATAGCTTACCATAGAAATCTACCTAATGGTTTACTCTGCTTCTCAGAACACTGCTATCTTTGGACATCAGTCATCTAAAGAATGGGCCCATCCCTGGAATAAGCAAGATTTTTTACTCAAGCAGATGACCTAAAGCTGCTGTACTAAGGATCTGGTATATATTACCTGTACCATCTCACAATGTCTTGCACTTATTAAAATTTGTATGAGCTTTTTATATTTTTTCTCATTTCAACAATTTTAATTCCTTTGCTGAAAAGAAGGAAGACTCCACTCAAACTGACATTTAAAAAAAAAAGATAATTTATTAGCTCATTGTAATAGTTTCCACTGCTGTAACAAATTACCACACACTTGGTGGCTTAAAACAAAAGCAATTATTATTTTGCAGTCCTGTAGATTAGCTGCCATAGGTCTCAATGGGCTAAAATCAAGATGTCACCATGCTTCTCTTCACTTCTGGAGACTCTAAAGAAGTTTCTATTCTTTACCTTTTCCTAGTTCTCGAGGTCACCCACATTTCTTGGATCATAGTTTTATTCCTCCATCTTCAAAGTGTTCATCTTTTTGACCACAATTCCAAAGTCGTACTTCCTCTGACATTCAGCTTCTAACTCCCTCTTCCATTTTTAAGCACCCATGTGATAGTCCAAAATAATTTCCCTATTGTCAGATTAACTAAGGACCTTTATTCCATCTGCAACCTAATTCCCTTTTGTCATGTATCCTAACAAATTCACAAACTCCAGGGATTAGGAAGTAGACATCTTTGGGAAGGATGGGTACATTATACTACTTACCATGAAAAAACCACAAAAGTCTTATGAATAGAATCCATTTTGGAGGCAGGTGTAGCCAAAGAACCTTTAGATCATCAGAACTGGGTCTTGGTTATTCCCAGCTCTATTCTTTTAGTTTACTGATTTGGATGCAGCTGCAGATCCAGTCCACATCCTTTCAAGTTCTATAATAGAATGTGTCCATTTTTCTTAGAACCAAAATGAATTTCCTTAATTCAATGTTTTTGACTTGGATCTTAATCCAGTCACAGTTCCAGGATAATAAGGCTTAAGTCATATGCCAGTTTGGGCATCTAGAATACTGCTAACTTCAGCAGAAACTCTTGGACGGAGATTGAATGAGATATGGAAATTCAAGTGAGAATTGGTGGCTAATGTGAGGAGTAGAGTTATGGATGCTGGATAGCAAAGAAAGAAAGAAAGGAAAGGAAGAAGGGAGGGAGAAGAGGAAAGAATAAAGAGCAAAACAAAAATTTCAGCTACTAGACCAGTTATATTATTCTCACATTAATCAACTTAAAGCAGAGATTGCTGACTACCTTAAATGAGGAGATGATGTGAAAAAACTGAAAAACAAACTTCAAACTCTTTTGTTAAAGATGACAATGTTTATGCTCATGTAATAATGTAACTAAGTCCCTAATCTATGAAAATCTTTCAGATAAAACTCAACCTTTCTTTCCAGACTCATTTTTTAACTATTCCCCAACTACCCTCTTGCTCCATTCAGTCTAGTCTCCTTACCCTGAATATGCCATTCGCCATCCTACTTCTCTAACTTATACAAGCATTTCCTTTTTTCCAACCCTAGACTTTCTTAACCTCTTTGAGTCTCATTTTTCACGTGTTACAAAAAGTAAGACCAGTTCTGCTTTTAGCGTTGTTTTAAAAAGAAATGCACTTGAAAGCAAGTATTATTTTGTATCTAATTTTTCTTTTGCTCATGTAGAACTTACAATGCTTTATATGTTAGTTATAGTTTCAATAAAGTTTTTTAATTTGTCAATTTTATGAATGCAAAATTTGGATTCCTTTGAAGATGAGAGGTTATATTACTTGTGATTCCCAAAATTTTTAGCAGTGTCATTTGCCTATTCCAAGGCTCTTCAGTTTACCAAAAAGCATATGACTAAATAAAAGTTGTAGTAATATTTGCAACTTGCATTATGTAAAATAATTGTTAATAGTTAAACCACATAGTTTTTTTTTTCCCCCTAATGAGGGTAGTATGGAAGCTATTAGACAGAGAAACTATGAAAGACATCTGAATGTGAGATGTCCAACACACGCTACTTTTAAAGATATAATACACCAAACCACAGGGGCATATACTGTTTTTTTTTTTTACTAAGTGTTGTTTTAATCTTAAATATTTGAGATAATGGCTATCCATTACCTCAAGACCAGTGCCTGTGTGCTAAATATAGTAAGATAAATGTGTATATTGAGTCGTCTTTACCTCTTTTCTTGCCATGTTTTTAAGATATATTATACATTTAGCCTGGGACTTTTATCCAGGGAAAAGAGAAAGATTTAAAACATAATCAGGTTTAGATTTTGACTTGACTTTTATTGGTGAAAACTAACATGACCGTACTTGTGCAATCAATTAGAAGGAAAATGATAATACTACTTTCTATATCTCAGTATTTTTCACTTAAAGGTCTTAAGGAGAATAAAATCTTCTGCAAATATGAATTAATGAAACCTTTAAAAATACTCCTATGAGTTGGGTAAATATTATTTCAGTCATTTAAACATCTGCAATCCAATGGCTTTGACAGTTTAGTGACTTAACACAAGACTACAGCTTAAATTGAGGGCAAGTTCAAACTCCAGCCCAGCAGCTAGGCTGCCAGGTTTCCACTCTTGTTTGTTGTTTGCTAAGAAGCAAGATCCACATTTTAAAAATGGAGGAGACATGTAGCTTTAATTCAAATAAAATGTTTCAGGACCTTCACAGTCCCAGCATTTAAATCGCCCTTCTTGTTCTGGATTTGTTCCACAGGTTTCTTGAAAGCCAAGTCACTCTTTGTTGGCTGCCCTTTGTCTTCCCTAATTTCCTAGTAACCTCTATGGGTTCTTGAAAGCATGCCTATCTCTTCCCCTGTGTCCACTGCAGATTCTTCTAGTACAAAGGAATTTATACCAAACGGGGAGGAATTCTTTCTTTTTGGGATGAGGGCTATTGGGATTTAAAATTGAGAAGAAGTTGGCTGAAGATCCTCCACATTTTATACGTCTTTCTCCCCTTACAGCCCACACCAATTAATGTTTTTCTTTTATTTTAAATTCCTCTGCAGTGGTGTTCTGTTCATAATTTCTGTTCTTGGGATGAACTCTTCTTTACTGACATGATATAAAGAGGTGTGCAGTACAGATAGGTTTAAAGAAATTTTAAAACTATGCTTATTTTAAAGAATAAAATGAGAAGAACACATAAAAATGCACTCAAAAAGTAGTCAAAATTTAGAAATAAACACAATGAAATCAAAGGGAGGAATACTTATCTAATGACAAACTCAGTGAAAGTTAAACTTGAGCAAAAATGCTGGAAATTTCACAGTTCTGTGGTTATCATATAATTGAATTCAGAGAATTTATAACCATAAATTTTTCTCACTTTATTTAGATTATAAAGACACAAATAGACACATTCATATCATGTAGCCACAAAAGAAAACAAAACAAAGCAAAATTATATATAAGAAAGCAAATGTATTTGCCATAATTTGGCCCTATATAGTATTTAATCAAAGATGTTTTCATGGGCATACTTAGGCATAGTGTCCTTTGCCATGATAACAGTTTTCTTCTGTATAATCTTACTTTTGATGTACAATTTGATACACAGATTTATATCTCCATTGGGGCATTTTTTTGTCACATCCTAGTAACACTTTTCATCAGTGATAAAGAATCAAAGACAATTTTTTGATCAGACAGTGACGTACTCAGCGTATAACTCCCTAAAAATAAATATTGAAAATACTTTTAACTATACTTCAATTGTCCTTTACATACTTTAACTCAAAAATTACAGTGTTCATTTGTCACCTCATATCACCCATAATGTTTAGCATTATCATTTTATACAGTAAAAAAATTTTGTTAGTCAAAAGGAATTAGATTACATCTCAATAGCTAAGAATTTCAAAATCCCAGTGACATATTAAAACAACAATTTATTTCTTATTCCTGCTACACATCCATCATAGGAGTTCTATTTCATACCTCTTCGCTCAGTAATCCAGGCTAATAGAAACTCTACCATATGGAATATGAACGGTTGCTATGAAAAGAAGAAATGTGGCTTTTAAAGATTTCTTAAAGTCACACATGGCATTTCATTGGCCAAAAAAGAAAGATGTGGCATGCTAATTTCAGGGGGTTGAATGAGTGCATTTCTACCATGTGCCCAGAAATGGCAGAAACATAACATTTACAATAGAACTAATATCTATCACAGTGCACCTTACTGGTCAGGAAATATGTGTTCAATCCATTTTCAGTACACATATAAATTCACTCTCTCCCTAAGAGAGGAAATTCAACATCAAAGAGGTATACTGGAGCTGTGATATTTGGACAGGCTTCAAAACCTACACATATCCTCAACAAGTTTGAATAAGATCATAACAAATCTCTGACTAGTCATTGATTTACAAAATCATGCAGAAGCTGAATATTTGGTGCATGCTGGAAACGAGTGGTGATTATCAGAGGAAATAAACTTGATACATAGAGCTGGAATAGTGAGAACTGTAGGAAACTATGTCATCATTATTAGGTTCTTCTATATGTGACAAGAGATAATAGTTGATATGAGAATAATAGTTTATGTGAGAATTTAGGTTTTTTTCTCTATTCAATAAAATAATCCCTGAGAAATATAATCCAGGGTTAATATGTGGTTCAATTATATCACAAACCTGGGGTCTATTTATCTTGTGCCTCCCTGTTCATTACTCCTATTCTCAAAGCCATTTCATGTTCTGTCATGGCAGCTGGAAGATTTATATCAAATAACAGAAAGTAGGAAGGGGAAAGAAAGTTCATTATTTACTTTTTAAGGAGATTTTCTGGAACTACCTCCAGAATAATTTTAAGTACATATTTTTGGATGGGACTAGTTACCAGGCCACTACTAGCCACAGAGATGCCAACAAATACAGTCCTTCAGTGACATGTTGGCATCATAAATACATTTGCTAGTTAGAAGGAGGAGCAGGTTAAATATTCTGGTAGGTAAAGTAGCAGTGTCTGCTACAGTAAATACAATCCAAAGAAGAAACGTATAGTAAGGGTGATTAGAGAACAGAGAAAGGAAGAAAGTAATTGATTCAATAGATATCTGTTTAGAAGTTAATTTATTCATTAGATCTTTTTTTATAAAGATCTATTTTTTAAATTTATTTCTCTCCCCTTCCCTGACCCCCTGCGCCCCCCCCTCCACACACACACACTGGTTGTCTGCTCTCTGTCCATTTACTGTGTGTTCTTCTGGGTCTGCTTGTATTCTTGTCAGCGGCACCTGGAATCTGTGTCTCTTTTTGTTGCATCACCTTGTTGTGTCTGCTTTCCGTGTGTGTGCGGCACCATTCCTGGGCAGGCTGTGCTTTTTTCGCACTGGGTGGCTCACCTTATGGGGAGCACTCGTTGTGCGTGGGGCTCCCCTACTCGGGGGACACCCCTGTGTGGTGGGCCAGTCACCACACAGGTCAGGAGGTCCTGAGTTTGAACCTTGAACCTCCCATGTGGTAGGCGGATGCTCTATCCATTGAGCCAAATCCGCTTCACTTCATTAGATTCTTATTGAGAACTTTCTAATGTGAGAACCTGTGCTAGTTCCTAAGGATACTGGGATGAATAAGGCACAGTTTTTGCCCTTAAGTTTACTGAAAGATTTATAAAGATGCATGAATGAATTCAATGAAACAATATATCTGTATAGCATAACACCAAGAAAGAGGTAGAAAATTTTGTACTATTGATAATCATTTCGATCAGCTTGAAAGTACATATCTGGTTGATCTTGGTAATAAAACTGGCTTTGGACCAGGGCGGAAGATGTGGTGTCACCGGGGATCAGAATTTGGGGAACTGGTACCAACGTTTTAAGGAAGATAGAAATAATGGCACCTCAAAACTGAATAAATGTGGAGTGGTAGGAAAAAAATAAGAAATACAGATAGACCTAATGTTTCATACCTTCTGAAGACTGAAAAAAAAAAAATACTCATGTCATTAATAAAAGCAAGGATACCAGGAAGAGAATCAAAGTTGACAGAATAATGGAACGATGCTGAGTTTGGGCTAATGACTTAACCCTACTGAAAGCCTTCTCTGATTCTGGCTGACAAAACTCCCCAAAATCCTAATGTCCCCACAATGCCACCATATGACTGAATCAAATAATTTATCACATTCTGTTTGAAATTATGTCTGTGTGCTAGAGAGCTAGGCTCCTTCCAGCTGGCAAGGCCACATACGCACATTTCTTCCCAATTCCTAGTTCAGGGTCTTCAGGTTGGCAGCTTGAAGGCAATCATGGCAGGAATATTAACACTATAGAAATTAGCACATACTGCATATCCAGTTCTCTCTTTCCTCTAACGTGATAATAGTTAAACCTCTATCAGCAAATCATTCTGCATAACTCTTACTCAGACTATAAACTGCAAGTGCATTGCCTGTGCCTGAACCATATGTGTGTCCTGATTGTGCTGAGAGTGTGGCACTTGGTAGTGGTGGTGAGGTGGTTTCTTTGAGGTTCCATAAGAAATGTACATTGAATCCCCAATCAGGATTGAAAATATGGTTTGGAGTTCACTTTGGATAGAAATGCTTGAGTTATGGACTTGGTGGTAGTTAAATTGGAGAAAGGAAAAAGGAAATATGTATATGGAATGTGTTATAAAAGTTGTACAGCTATTACCTTTAAATTTCAAAATTCTGAAGGAAAAAAAGCTTTGTAGGCATAGAATCTTGTTTTTTTTCTGTTATAATCAAGTTGTAGTCTACAAATGTATGGTTTATGGAATCACCCATTGAGCATCAGAATTAGGCTTTGCCTAGGCCCATTTGGGGAAAAGAAAAGGCATCATATGCTATAGGTAAGCACAATAGTAAGGTAGTAAGTACAACAGTAGTATGTACAATAGTAAGCTTGTTTATGCATCCCTCTTCAGTATGACACTGTCATTCCAGCATCTTATGACATCCTATCATATGAATAAGTCCTTTAAACATACTACTTAAAATAAAGCATGTTTATTTGGAATAACTCAGCAGTAATTTAGTAAGAAAGGTAAAAGGGAAATAGGAGCATGGGTTTTCATATGATCCTAAACTCTGACTGAATACAGATTGCCACCCTTTACATCATCTCATATAGTTGGAGATTTCTATAAATACTGGACAGTGAAAGTTCCAAGCCATGCTTGTTCTTTGATACAACCCATATCCTTTAACCTAAACAGCTTATTAAGACAAAAAATTATTTTATTATCCAAGTCTAAATTGAGCCTATTAACATTGCAAAACATTTTGTTCTGTACTTTTTTATTTATTTCAATAATGCATTTTAAAGGCATAAAAGTGAATCATATTAGTTATAAATTTAACCGGTTGTCTTTATTGGAAAGCATATAATAATATGATGTCCCAACTGTCCCAGAAAGAAAAAAAAACATATGGTTACTATAAATATGATTAAATCTAATGCTGTACCTTCCAGAGAATCATGGCGTAGCAAAGCAGACTTCTCATCCTTCTAATGTCATCTGTGTCTCTAAAGCTTATGTAAATGGATACACAGTAGGGGACCAAATTTACTATTTAAGTGACAGTCTTAAAAAATAGATTAATATGCCTTTGTAAAAAATGATCTATCTCCTAAATAACATGTTTTAACAATTTTCCTCCTGTTTTATTAATAGTTCCATCACTTGACTCCACTTGGACATAATTTTTCATGTGCTTATTAGGTAATATCATCATCACAGACATATTTTCAACAATTTTTGCTCTCCATATTTTAAATCCTCTTTTGAAATGCCTACATAATTTTTCTTTCTAATCCTATACTGACTATATGTACTATTATATGCTACATATTTTCATTGTTCAATTTTTGTGTTTTAAACATAACCACAGATGATGGTGTATGTTTTCTCCACATACAGCCATTTAGATTTAAATGTAGAATCATAATTAAAACAAAATGATTGCAGGTTTTTAATAGTCACAACTTATCAGCTTCCAGATTACCCAGTTAAGAGAACTGATTAATTTAAAAGTGGTTTTGTCTAATATTCACTGATCTATTTCTACACCATCTACCAGTTTTGTGTCACTGAACTCATCTTCAAGTTGGAGATATTTCTATTAAGTGCATCATAATACTGGTTTAAGGATTAATGAAAAAATGTAAGTAAGCCAGGATGTAATGCACCTTCTATAATAAGGGCAGCTATTATTAAATGTGTCCGGTACTTTGCATTTGTAGATTAAAAATCATAAATAATGATGTAGGTAACAAAAGACTGCTGGAAATCACTTGTTCATACATACAGTGTATGTATGAAAAGTTGACCATGTATTTCACATGCATTGCTTAATTTTGTCTCAAATGTTTGATTCACTTAAAGCACAAAATCTTGTATAAAAAGCCTCCATTGTCATCTGCTGTATTTCCTTGCACCTTTATGTTAATATAAATGCATTTCTCTAACAAATGACAGAACCATCCGTTAGAAATCCCAAGCCTACGCACTGAGTTCTGAAACAAATGCATCCTTACGGAAAACCACAGCATTTAAGAACTTTTATAGGCAGATATATAAACGGTTACCAGCAGGTGGCAGTATGTATATGAGAGAGTGTGAAAATTTTGCAAGTTGTTATTACTAACAGAGTTGTACACCCGCTGCAAAGTTTTATTTAGTTAAAAAAAAAAAAAGTATAGGTTTCTACGCTTTTGAAATTCCTTACTATTATCTTCCTGTGTCACATCAAAGAAAAGTATTTGGCTGTCATTCATGAAATGCATGAAGTTTCATATCTAGTTTAAGTCCAAATTTCCAGGAAGGTGTGAGTTACTGGCTGAACTTTGCATGACTGTTCTCTGCTCTGTCATTTATGACAATATAGTCTGGTTAATGATGAATTCTCCATTGTATATTATCATGGCTAACTATTTGGTTAGGGTTTCTCCAGCTTGCACACATATGTATACAGTGCTTTATAGTAAAAGCATATATGAATAAAGAAACATAAAAATAGAAGCAGAGAGAGATGTTATAATGTAGACTGTCTAGGACTGCAAAAAAAAAAAAGAAAATACATTTTTCCATTAAACTCCTACAACATTGAAACCTATTTTAAAAACTGATAGTTATATTGCAACAACTCCACATTTTTCTTTTTTACCTGCCACTCTTTTCTTAAAACCTAATCATGAAGGCAGAGGTGGATGATCATGTTAGGGATCCCCTCCATTTGCCTGGTCATGATTTTGACTTTTGCAGAAGATGAGTCAGCAGGATGGCAGTAGATACTTGCAGATTTGGCAGGGTTGGTGATTAAAAGTGAATTAAAATTAAGACAGTGACAGTGGAAAAAGCAAGAAAAATTTGAGGAAACAATGGTAATGGAAGAGCCCTCTTTTACTTACATTGGATTCATGAAAGTTTTTGTTGTTGTTTTTAGGGTTTATTTTATTCTTCTAAGTAAAGTTATTCATCTACTTGTTTCCACTTTATTAATATATACTACATCTGTTGTTCAAAAATATGAATTTGCATGGAAAATATGTTGCTGTTAAGTACTGTTATATTTACAATTCTATTGATTAATGCAGTATTTTAAAGCATTGATCTAAAGTTACTACTAGATTCATAAGTGTACATCCAAAATAAGATGGATAATATGAATTCAACTCACAAGCCCTCCCTGCCTTCATTCTACTAAAAGTGGCATCTCGTAAATTTTGGGCTGCTCAGTATAAAACTGTGAATCTGGAGAAGTATTAGCATTCCTATTTTATGAATTTTCTATACTTGTCTTTCTATTAGTATTTCTCCCACTTATTAGCTCAGCAAATTCCAAGTTCAAGCTCTTTAAAAGAATTTGGAATTTAAATGACTAAAAATATTACTCCACAAGATGGATGTACATTAAAATATGAAAACTTCCCGGAGAAGAAAAATGACCATAATGAATCCAATCCATATTGAGTTAATAGGGAAGATGTCTGTAGAGACAAATGGTCACTCTCAGTAGCCCCTGAAGTGACACCAGAGGTAAGAAAATGTGCTCTATGATCAGTCTAAATAAGACATACTGTGATTCATACTAAGATGAGCATTTCTCACTTTTTACATATAATTCACTTAGGGAGATGCACCACACTGATAATTGAGGAGAAATCTTTTAGGCAATAGATTTTAAAAACGTGTCAGCTAAACAATTCAAATCCAGAGATGAGTATGTGTAAATTATATTACTGCTTAATATGCACACAGAAAAATATACAAATCAAAATGTAAATACTTATGAATATTTTCAAAGGAAATACTACTGTGTAATCAATAATAAGGTTAAGAAATAGAAATAATCGAAAATCAGAGCTCCTTTATACCCACTTCCATCCTTACCTCAATGTAACCATGTCCTAATTTCTAATAACATATATCAGTGTTGTCTTTTTCTTAACTTTGTCTAGATCATACAGTATATATGCTTCTATGTCTGGATGATTTCATTCAATATAATGTTTATAAGACTCGATTCATTATTGTAGTTTGTTCATTATTTTCCACATTATACCCTATTAGATGACTATATCCCAAATTTAACCCACTTAGGGGCTATTATGAATAGTGTTGCCATGACAGTACCAGCACATATGTGTTCATTGCTGTGGGTATATAGTCTAGGATTATAATTGCTGGGTTGTAAATAATATTATTAATCAATACTTCCCAGTGGAAATATCGGAAGATGGCAGAACAGGAAGCCCCAGGAATCAGTTCTCCACCACAATTATTAAACATGCAGGAACCCCCTGAATGAACTATTCTGAAACTCTGGAGTCTAACAGAACACTGTACAGCATCCAAGGAAGATCAGGAGCAACAGGCTGGTAAATTATGGTAAATACCAGTGAGCTGCTTTTGCTGGATGGCACTTACCAGTGCTCATCCCCCATTCTCGTGCAGGCAGCTGTGGGTCTGGCCCCTGGTGCAGCGGGCTGGGCCAGAGAGGGACACAAAAACCTAGTTCCCCAAGATCCAGGGGTGTATTTTCCTATTGTGATCAGGGCTTCCCCCCAACCCCTACCCTCCTTCACGACTGCATTTTTATTATCTCCACATTTTGAAACAGTTCATGACGAGTAGAGTGCTCTGGGGAATCTTTTTTTACAATAATGAAAACATTTCTCCGGGGAAGAGGCACGTGTTCCTTCAACAGGTAAGGTCAGCGCCTCACCTCTCTCCTCACAACACCCAAGCTGAACTGATCAGGAAAGCAATGAATATGCTCAAGAAGATGAAGGAAAATACAGAGAAGAAACAAAGGATATCAAGGAAACAATGAATGAACACAATGAGAATCTCAATAAAGATATAGTAATTTTAAAAAAGGAACCAAACAGAACTTGTGGAATTGATCACCACAATAATTGAAAAGAAAAATTCCCAAGAGGTGAATCAGTGAACTCAAAGACAAGATAATTGAATGGAATCAGCTGAGGAGTAGAAAAGAAAAAGAATTAGAAAAAGCAAAAATAGCCTAAGAGACCTCAGGGACACCATCAAACATACATATGCATGATGGGAACCTCAGAAGGAGAAAAAACGGAGAAAGGGCCAGAAAGAATATTCAAATTAACAATGTCAGAAAACTTCCCAGACTTAGCAAAATATGTGAATATACACATCCAAGAAGATCAGAGAACACCAAACAGGATGAACTTGAAGAGAAATATACATTGACAAATATTGCTCAAGCTGACAAATGAAAAGGGCAACAAAGTGTTCTAAAAACTGCAAGAGAAAAGCAATGTGTTATATACAAGAGAATACCAATTAGATCAAGTGATGATTTCCCATCAGAAACCATGGGGGGCGGGGGGAGCAGTGGTTTGAAATACTTAAAGTGCTTAGAAAAAATAATGGTCAGTCAAGAATTTTATATCCTGTGAGATTTTCTTTCTAAAATGGGAGAGATTTTTGGGCATTTTCAGAAAAACAAAAACTGAGGGCATTCAGTTTCACTGGACTGGCCCTACAAGCAATGCTAACTGGAGTACATCAGACTGAAAGGGAAGTATACTAGATGGTGTCTCAAAGCAACATAAAGAAATAAAGATCTTGGTAAAGGTAGCTATTTTTGGTATTTATAAATTCCAGTATTATTGTATTATATTTTTTGTATTATAAATATATTGTATTATATTTAAGTAACTCCACTTCTATCTTCCTACAGGTGATGAGAGCAAATGCATAAAAACTAATGATAAATCTATGGTTTGGAGCATACAATGTACAAAGATATAATGTGTAACAAGTACAAAAAAAGTGGGGGGTGAAAGGTGTATAGGAACAATGTTTGTATATGCTATTGAAGTCCAGTTTGTATCAAATCAATTATGGTGTTATATATTTAGGATGTTACAATTAGGCCCATGGTACCCACATGGGAAATATATGAAAATATATCCAGAAAGCTATGAAAAGGGACTCAATATGTACAATACAAAAAAATTAAATAAATATGAAAATAGTCACTAAGGGAGGAATGAAGGGACAAAAAAGGTATAAGATTTACAAAGACTTAATAGCAATATGGTGGATGAAAGTCATGCACTATAAGTTATTTTAATGTAAATGGATTAAACTTTCCCCTCAAAAGGCAGAGATTGATAGAATGGATAGAAAAAGCATGACCCAATAGTTGGAAAATGGTGATGGACTATCAGGAAGAGCTGAATGCTCTCACAAAAGCAATGGAGAAAAAGCCAAAACCTGTTGGAGGGACCTGCTCTGGGGGTTAACAGACCAAGACAGTGCTATACAACTACCAGGAGGGTGGGGGACAGAGAGACAAGCCAAAAAGACAAATGTGAGTTACCAAGCCCCTGTGATGGCTGGGAAAGGCTCTCCAAACCCCACAAAACATTAAGCTGGGGTAAAACACTTGGCTCACTGAAGCTGACTGAGAAGGGAGCAGACATCTTACTCCCTATCAGCTGTTTCAAGGGAAAAAGGAATTCACTAAATTCAATGAATTTAGTCAGCAGAGTCTTCCTTAAATCTCTGATCTGGAGATTCAACACAGGAATACCAAAAGCCAAGACTGAAACACCTCCATGGAAAGAGGTACTGTCTAGTGCCATCTGCTGGCCAGTCTGGAAATTGCATGGACAAAAACTCTTCTCCATACTCTCTGTATCCAAACTCTGCGAGAAATTCTGTTCCCTGCTAGTGAATCCCTGACCTGATCTTGAAAACTTAAGCTGGGCAATTTTAAAGACTGAGAATAAGTTGAACTGAATATTAAAGAAAAGCTGTTAAAAAAAAAAAAGCACAATAGGCAAGAGAGAAAATTAGCCATTAGAGAAACTTTACCAACATCTTCAGTTGTCTAGACATGAGCAAAACAATTACAAGCCATACTAGAAAATAGGAACAAACCAAAATTCCTGAAGAACTACAGGATTTAATACTATTAATCAGTAATAATCACAAAAATCTTCTAAATCACTTCAAAAATTTAAAATATATATATATGATTAAAGAAATAAAGGATATAAAAAGACATTAGGAGAGCATAAAGAGCAATTTGAAAGCCTGCAAAGAAACATAACAGACCTTATGAGAATGAAAGACATGGTGGATGAGATTAAAAATACATTAGAGACACATACGAGTGGATTTTAATTGCTTGAAGACAGAATGAGTGATTTTGAAAACAGAACATCTGAACCGAAAAAGGAGAATAAAAAGAAAATAGAATGGAAAAAATGGAACAGAACTTCAGGGAGCTGAATTACAATGAGAAACACACAACATGCACTTCACTCGTGCTCCAGAAAGAAAAGAGAATGAAAAAAGGGCAGAAAGAATATTTGAGGAAATAATTACTGAAATCTTCCCAATCCTTATGATGAACATAAATATCAATAGCTAAGAAGGACAATGCACCCCAAACAGACTAAATCCCAATAGACCTACCCAAAGATATCTACTACTCAGAATGACAAATATCAGAGCTAAAAAGAGGCTTCTGAAAGCAGCCAGGGGAAAGCAAAGCATTACATTCAAGGGAAACTTGATAAGTTTAAGTACAGACTGCTCATCAGAAACCATGGAGGAGAGAAGTAAGTGGTATGCTGTATTTAAGAGAGAAACTGCCAGTCAAGAATTCTGTATCTGGCAAAGCTGTCCTTCAAAAATGAGAGTGAGTTCAAAGTCTTCACAGGCAAACAAAAACTGATAGAGTACATTACCAAAAGAGCAGATTTGCAAGAGATACTAAAGGGGGTGCTGCTGTCTGAAGGGAAAGAACGAGGATGAGAGATTCGGAGAAGAGTTTAGAAATTAAGATTATTAGGAAAGGTAAAATAAAGAATAAGAAGAAAGACAATAGAATGATATGACAACAGAGAACTGAAGGACAAAATGAAGTAAGTAATGCCTTTACAGTAATAACACTGAATGTTAATGGATTGGATTCTTCAATCAAAAGTCATAGACTGATAGAATGGATTTTTAAAAAAATGAGTATCTATATGCTGTCTACAAGAGACCCACCTCAGATGTAAGGACACAACCAGGTAAAAAAGGAAAGGTTGGAAAAAGGTATTCCATGCAAATAATGACCAAAACAAAGAGCTGGAGTAGACCAGATAAATGTAAAATAACAATATTATAGTATATGAACAAAAATTACTCAGTGTAACTGGCATTGTTCCTATGGTCAGTATTCAGTAATTTTTTCATACAAAATAAAAGTTTGATTTTAATTGAGGAGGGCTGGAGAAGAGATATATTTTTGGATATTTCATTTTTCTTTAACTCTTTTTAATTTATACTCTAACCAAAATAATCCATCTGGGTCAATAATTTAGCATGACTTCTGTTGAACAATATATTGAGTGCTTATGAGTTGTGCTTCAAAAAATTATGAGTTGGCAAATTGTTATCTGCTGTAATTCATTCCAATAAGATGTGAAGAATTCCCAAACAAGAATTTGAGTATACAGAAAGAATTTTGACCTAAATGGAAATTAAATAACTAAACTAATAATTTATTTCATTCTTAGAGATTACTATGTCCAATAGTTAGAGTTGTAATATTAAAATTAGAATTATGTTATGATGAATTTCTACTACATTTGAATTATTATTTACATTTATAAATGTTTATTGCTATGCTATCATTTTTTATAATTGATTATATTAAATCTAACCTGGTCTTGCACTCTCGTTTAAAATTTGTAATTTCTTTCAATCTATTTTTCTATTTATTTTGCAATTTTACAATAAAGGACTCTTTAAAACCTGAGGGGAAAAAAGCCATTGTTTTTACACTTTGGATAGATCATATGGTATGTGAATATATCTCAATAAAACTGCTTAATAAGCAAATAATTGTGCAAGAATAGCCAGAAATAGCAGTTATGTGCAGCAGAAGAAACAGATTGAGAGGTGAGGAATTTTCTTGTTTGCTTGTCTGTTTTTTAATTATCATTATTGAAATAATGAAAATGCTTTAATATTGATTGAAGTGATGAATGCACAACTATGAGATCATACCAAATACCATTGATTGTACACTTTTGATAAATTGTATGCTTTATTAATATGTATCAATAAAATTAATTTGTTTTTTAAAATAAAAGTGTTACCCCACTATATATTATTTAGAATAGACTCACCTTAAGTTTTTAGGCATAAGTTGGTTGAAAGTGATAGCATGAGTAAAAATTATTTCATGAGTAGTAACCAAAAGAGAGTTGAGGTAGCTAATATCAAATAAAATAAATTTTAAGTAAAAAACTGGTATAAGAGACAGAGGCATTCATGATGTACTGCACATTCAGCAGAGACCCAAATATATGATCAAATACTGACAGATTTAAAAGGAGAAATAGATGGTTCTATGTAGGAGATGTTAATACACCCCATCCAATAATAGGTAGAAATCTAGATGGGAGATCAATAAGAAAATAGAATACCTGAAAGATACTCTATACCAGCTAGACCTACCGGACATATATAGAATAGTTTGCATAATATACGAGAAGAATATGTATACTTCTCAAGTGTACATGGATCATTTCCAGGACAGAACATATTTTAGGTAACAAAACAAATCTCTAAGTTGAAAAAATATTGAAATCATACAATTTATTTTCTCTGTCCACTTTTTGATTTAGCTAGAAATCAATAATGGAAGAAACAGAAAATTCACAAATATATGGAAATTATTAAACAATGTGCTCTTTTTCTCTTTTTTTTCTTTTATTTGTTTTTGATTAGAGAAGTTTTAAATTAGATAAATCTTACATCAAAATAATAGGGGATTCCCATATACCCCACCCCCTCACCCTCACCCTCCCCCACTTTTCCCCACTGATAATATCTTTCATTAGTGTGGTATATTTGTTCCAACTGATGAACACATATTGAGGCATTGCTACTAACCACAGTCTATAGTTTTCATTATGGTTTACACTTTGCACCACACAATTTTATAGATTTTGACAAGCTGTATAATAGCCTGTATCAGTCATTGCATTGTCAGGCACAACAAATCCAATGTCCCCCTAATGCCCCATGTTACACATGTTCTTCCCTTTCCTTCCCCTTGGAAATTTGGGTGACCACTGCCTTTATGTCAATGTTAAAATTTTTTCCATTACTAGAATAATAATGTCTATTTTAGTCCATAGTAGCATTCCCCCCTTATGTTTGTTCATTCCTCAATCTTGAGGATTTGGGGATGGTGTAACCACTCTGTTTCTGATTGAAAGGGCGTTTAGATCCCATGGAGCAGATGAATGGAACTGTCTAACCTGCAGTTGTAGAGACTCTGTTTTTTGGGATGGACGTTGTCCATCATCACCCTTTGTTAGTTGTCCTGGGTGAGTCTGATGAACTGGAGAGTAGGTGTTGGCTGCAACTCTGCTGAGTTTCAGGGCTCAACTGGCATATGAACAGCAAGAAGATTTAAGTCTCTTGGAAACATATTTAACATGTGTAATGCTAATTATAGGTTCAAATAAAAGGGGCATAAAAGCCATACGTGGGAAAATTATAAATGAGTCTTATTCAAATACACTGGGGTATAGGTTATTATATATTCCAACTTAATGTACTCTTAAACAACCAATGGTTTAGAGATGAAATCACAAGGGAAATTAGGAAATATCCTGAAGTGATTGAATATGAAAATACAACATACAAAAATTTATGGAATGAAACAAATGCATTCCGGAGAGGGAATTTTATAAGTGTAAATGGTCACATTATAAAAAATTGTTAATAACCCAAATACTGAAAATTGGCAATTATGGGTAATGCCACTACGAACATTGATGTGTAAATATCTGTTCTAGTCCATGTATCAATTCTTTTAGATATATATTGCGAGGTGGGATTGCTGGATCATATGGTAATTCTATACTTAACTTTTTTGAGGAAAGTTCTACAGTGGCTGTTTCATTTTATATTCTGACCTGCTATGAATGAATATTTCTATTTTTCCAAACTCAAACACTTCTTATTTTCTGCTTTTTAAAAAGATAATAGGGGAACAAATGTAGCTCAGTGGTTGAGTGTCTGCTTCCCACATACGAGGTCCTGAGTTCAATTCCTATGTACCTCCTAAAAATAATAATAATAATAGCCATTCTAGGGGATGTGAAATGATATCTCATTGTGGTTTTGATTTGCATTTCTCTAATAGCTAATGATGTTGAACATACTTTCATGTGCTTTTTGGCAATTTGAGTGTCCTCTTGGAAAAATGTCTTCTAAAGTCCTTTTGCTCATTTTCTAATTGGTTTGTAAGTTTTTTATTGTTGAGTTGTAGTATTTCTTTATATATTGTGGATATTAAACTCTTATTGGACACCACAATGTGCCTGATTGCCCACAGCTGTAGCTCAGGAAGAAAGGATCTCCTGATGATGCTTGATTTGGACACTTTCATAGCTTCAGAACTTTATGCTTTTAACCTAGTAAATCCCCTTTGTAAAATCCAATCCATTTCTGTTATATTGCTCCCAGCAGCTTTTAGTAAATGGAAACAGAAATTAGTACCAGAAGAGTGGGATATGTGCTACTATGTTAGATTAGTTTTATAATTGGATAAAGGTAGATTTGGGGAAAAAATGTGAGCTGCTTAATAGAAAGACCTAGATTGCTTTGAAGAGACTGTTGTTAGAAATATGAACACTTAAGAAACTTCTGATAAAACCTAAGACAAAAATTACAAATGTGTCATTGCAAACCAGGAGGAAGGTGATCTTTGTTTTAAAGTGGCAGAGAACTTGGAAAATTGTGTCCTGTTGTTGGTTGGATGGCAGAATTTGAAAGTGATGAGTTTGGATATTTAGTTGAGGAGATTTCCAAACTAAATATGGAAAGTGCAGCCTGTCTTCTTGTAGCTTATAGTAAAATGTGAGAGGAAAGGAATAAGCTGAGAACTGAACTCCTGGGGATAAGGAAACCAGAAATTGTTAGTTTAGGAAATTCTGAGCTTCCAAAAAGCAAGTCCTCAGAGAATAGCTCCCCAAGTGAGGATTTAACTGACATTGAAACAACCAGTCTTTTCAGTATAAGTCAGGATTGGAAATTCAATTATAAAGGAAGGATCTGTGGCAAGTCTTACTCTCTGATGGCTTGGATCCCTGTTTCCTGCATGTGAAACCAACAAGTGTGTTGCCAAACCTGTATTAATAGAACCACAGTGATTCTGAACTAAAAGGGACAGAAATGATAGAGATTGAAGGAAAAATTTCTTCTGGACTGAAGACATCTTATTGGGCCCCGAGAGCAAAACCACCCATGTATAAGGGAAAGGTGAGTATGCCACAGAGCTTGAAAAGAGCAGGCCTTCTACCCCATTGTTCAGGAGGAGTGTTAGCCCCTCAGGCTTCAGAGAGGGTAGAGCACAAACCCCAGAATCTGTCCTGCACACCACTGTACTGGGGGTGTTGAGTCTGTGTCCTAAAGATTAGGGAGCATCTGGCTGTCACCCCCTGGTTCTGGGAGGGTGGGGCCTAGAGCTTGGCTGCCACCTTGATGCTTGCTGGGGTGGAACTGAGAACACAGCCACTGGATAAGACATTGGAAAGGGTGGGATTTCCATTCTGTAGGCCCTGAGCAGAAGAAAGCATGGTTCTATAGATGATTCTCTGACATTGAAATCTAATGAAGTATGCCCTGCAGGTTTTCAAAACTGTTGGGGACCCATGATGCCTTTTTCATTCTAATTTCTCCTTATGGCAAGGAGAACATTTATTCTATAACTGTCCCTCCTTTGTATATTGAAACCAAATAACTTGTTTTTTACATTTCACAGGTCCCCAGTTAGAAGAGAGTTTTGCTCCAGGGCAGACTTCGTGCTTGTAAATGATTCTGATGAAATTTTGTACTTAATACTATTTCTGAAATGATTTAAGATTTTTTTTTTAAATATTATGATGGAATGAATATGTTTTGCATATGGAAATAACATGTCATTGGGGGTACAGAGGGTGGGGTGTAGCAATTTGAAGCTTTTGTGAACCCCAGAAAATCATGTCGTTAGGGCTAATCCATTCCTATGCCTGTAAACCTATTGTAGGTGGGAACTTTGAATAAATTACTTCAATTAAGGGCCACAGATAGAGAAAAAAGCTGCAGAGTCAGAAAGGAACCCAGAAGCTGAATCAACTGAACACAGAAGCTGAGAGAAAGCACTTTAGCCAGAAGTTGAAAGCAACTTGAAGAGAGGGGAGACGTGAGTGAGCACCTCCATGTGCCTGATTGCCCCCAGCTGCCGCTCAAGGAGAAGGACTCTCCTGAAGATGTCTTGATCTGGACACTTTCACTTACAGCCTCAGAACTGTAAGCTTTTACCCTAATAAATCCCCATTGTTAAAGCCAACTCATTTCTGGTATATTGCTCCAGCAGCTTTTACCAACTAAAACACTAAGCATGTAACCTGTCTGCACATGCTCAACCAATATTCCACCCCAGATCTGTCACTTCATACCACTGTATGCCTTATCTTAATCGCATCTTTTACCTGAACACTGTAACACCCTCAGAGTCTTCCAGTTCATAGAGACAGATGTGAGGCTTGACTTTTGCTTCCTGTTTCCTTACACAGAGGCTCTGTAATAAATCTCTTTCCTTCTTTCTTTCTTTTTTTTTTTTAATGAATTGGCCATCGGTGTGAAGATCTTTTTCTGAACTCATGATTCAATAACATTGAAGATATATATATATATATATCTGTACCCGTACATACTGTTTTGACCACTATAATAATAATAAGTTTTAAACTAGGGAGGTGTGAGTTCCCAACTTCATTATTTTTCAAGCTGGTTTTGGCTATTTTAAATTTCAATTAAGGATTTTTTGTTTCTGTATTCATAAAAGCGTTTGGTCTGTGGTTTTGTTTGTTTGTGTGTGTGTGTGTGGTATATTTATCTGGCTTTGGTATTTGGGTGATGTTGGCCTCATAGGATGAGTTTGGTAGTGTTGCTTCCTCTTCATTTTTTTTTGGAAGTGCTTGAGCATGTTTGGTATTAATTCTTCTAGGGATGTTTCATAGGATTTACCTCTGAAGCCGTCCAGTTCTGGGCTTTCCTTTGTTGAGAAGTTTTTGATGACTGATTCAATCTTTTTACTGTAATTGGTCTGTGTAGATCTTTTGTTTCATCTAGAGTCAGTGTTGGTTGTGTCTTTCTAGGAATTTGTCCATTCACATAGGGAGACTGTCTAAGTTCTTGGCATACAGTTATTCATCAGATCCTATTATGATCCTTTTTATTTCTGTTGAGTCAGTAGTAATGCTGACCCACCCACTCTTTTCTGATTTCATTTATTGCATCCTTTCTCTTTTCTTCTTTGTCAGCCTAGCAGAAAGTTTATTTTTATTGATCTTTTCAACGAACAAACTTTTGGTTTCATTAATGGTCTCTATTGTTTTTTAATTCTCTATTCATTTATTTCTAATCTAATGCTTATTTTTCTTTCCTTCTGCTTGCTTTAAGTTTAGTTTGCTGTACTTTTCTAGTTTCTCCAGAATTTAGCTTTTTTTTTTTTTAATGTAAGCATTTAAGGTTATAAATTTCAGTTTCAACATTGTCTTCTCTGCATCCCATACATTTTGTTATGTTGTGTTCTTGTTTCCATTTGTCTTAGGATATTTACTGATTTCTCTTGTGATTTCTTCTTTGACCCATTTTTTAAGAGTGTCTTGTTTAGTTTCCATATACTTGTGGATTTTCCAGTTCTCTACCTATTATTAATTTCCAGCTTCATTCCATTGCTGTCAGAGAAGATGCTTTATATAATTTCAATCTTGTAAAATTTATTGAGCTTTTTCTGTGACCCATCATATTGATCTATCCTGGAGAATGATCCATGTGCACTTGATAAGAATGTGTACCTTGCTATATTGTGGTGCAATATTCTGTATATGTCTGTTAGGTCTAGTTCATTTGTCATATTATTCAAGTTCTCTGTTTCTTTATTACACTTCTGTCCAGATGTGTTAACTATTGATGTATGTGGTGTATTGAATTCCCCAACTCTTATTTTAGAGATAGCTTTTTCTTCCTTCAGTTTTCCCCATGGTTGCTTCATGTATTTTGGGGCATGGATAGGTGCATATTTATGATTATTATTTCTTCCTGGTGGAATGCCCCTTTTATTAATACATAGTGTCCTTCTTTGTCCCTTGTGAAAGTTTTGCATTTAAAGTCTATTTTGTCTAATATATTTTTGGTTAAAGTTTGCATGGAATATCTTCTTCTAAACTTTTCAAGGTATTCATGTCTTTGGGTCTAAGGTGAGTCTCTTGTAAAGAGTTTATAGTTGCATCATACTTTTTTTATCCATTCTGCCAATCTGTGTCTTTTGATTGGGGAGGTTAATCCATTAACATTCCGTGTTATTACTCTAATGGTACCATTTCAAATATTTATTGATATTGACCCACATGCAAACTCATACATGCAGTACAGTGGGTGATTTATTTTCAGGGGTTTCCCTTCTAGAGTTCTTTAAAAATCCAAATTTAGTGGTTTCTGAGATTGTAAATGATACAGAAACAAAATTAGAAAGAGACAAAAAGTAAAATCAGTACAAGACATAATGATCTACTTCAAATAAGATTCAGAGATGAAGTAGGGAATGGCAGATTGCACTTCTCCTCCAGAAACTGCAGGAAGGTAGGGAGGTTTACCTGGCAGAAGGGAAAGCCATGGAACCACCAGGGAAATTAGAGAGGGAAGCTAGAGAGGTGGCCAGGAGAGAGGGAGGATGTGGGAAATAAGGGCAGGCAAGTCTGTGCCAGCGAATTCAGAAAGGGAAGCAGGGGAGGGAGTTGGCTGGAAGACCAGCTCTCAGCTGACTGTAAGAGTGAGGAAAGTCGCCAGGCAGGCACAAGTGTGCATACTGGTGCCCAGCAGGCTCTGGAGGTGGGGGAGCTGCAGGGCAAACAGGTGTGGGGACCTGCACCCAGCCAGCTCGGGGTGGGGGAAGGGAGATAGGAAGATTTCAGCCTGGGCGGGAAGAAAGATGCCAGTAGGCATTGAAGAGGCTCAAGGGAGATAGGAGAAGGGAACTGATCAGGAGGGCTGTGACATCCACCTGCCCTGGGAGAGAGAATGACTGAGTCAGTGAGGGTGTGGGATGACAGGTGCCCAAAAGCCCTCAGGAGAGGGAGACAGAAAAGACAACTGGCAAGCCATCAGAAGCCCAAATGGCCTGAGGGAAATAGGGGCAGGGAGAGGCAGCTGTCAGGTGCCCAAATGGCCCAGAAGAGAAGGGAGTCAGAGTGTGATCCAGTGGGTTGTCAGTCACCCAGCCAGAACCCTGAGGGAGGGGGAGCTGCAGAACAAGCAACCTGATGAAAGGAAACTTAGACTGATTTTTTTTAGGTTTCTTAATTTCCTATTATTCATTCATTCATTCATTTTTATTTTTCATTTTTCATTTTTATTTTTTCTCTACAGTAGTTACCTTATCTAGTTAACTTGTGGTCTAGAGGACCTGTGGTCTAGAGGGCAGACCACTGGGTGATTGACTGGTGAGCACTGGCAGCCTAAGATGGTTCCTAATGGCCTGAAAGGGAGGCTTTTTTCTCCTTATTTCTTTCATTTTCCCCTCCTCCTTTGCTTTTCTTTCATTCAACCTTCTCTTGTTTGGTCTTCATTTTCTTTCTTCTCATCTTTCCAGGCTTTTACTTTATTTTACTTTATTTTATTTTTGCTGTTTCTTTTTTTTCTTCTTCCACCTTTTTTATTCTTATTCCCTTTTATTTTTATGATTTTTCACTCTTATTATTTTTTCCTTGCTATTTTATGGTTCTATTTCCAAACTTTTATCATTTTTATTTTTATTCTTTTCCTCTTCTTTCTTTCCTTTACCATGGTCTTAATATTTTTTGGAGGATATTAGACAACTACAAGGGTAAAATAAGTGAAACCAAGTGTCAAAGAGGACCCTTAAAACAAAACCAAATATTATCAGAAATAAAGAATGCTAACCCAATTCAAAATCCTTCAAGATAAACAGATGCTTAGAAGTCAGCAAGAAATTACAAGCCACACTAAGAAACAGGAAGACATTGTTCAGTCTAATGAACAAACTAAAAATCAGGAGGAGACACAGAATGTGAAACAACTATTCAAGGATGTCCACATACATTATGAATCAACTTAATGAAGTGAAGGAAAAAATAAAGGATATTAAGAGACACTGTAAACATACATAAAATGATATTAACCTGATGGTGATGAAAGGTACAATGTAAGAAATTAAGTATATTATGGAAGTACATAACAGCAAACTTGAACAGGTTGAAGAATCAGTGATGTTGAAATCACACAGATAGAACAGATAGATAAAAAATAGAAAAGATACAGCCAGGACACAGGGAAATGAATGACAGCATGAAACACAAACATATGCAGTATAGGCATCTCAGAGGAGGAAGAGAAGGGAAAGGGGGCAGAAACAGTGTTGGAGAAAATAATAACCAAAAATTTCCCAACTCTTATGAAGGACATGGATGTAGATGTCCATAAGTGCAGGGTAGTGCAAATAGAATAAATCCTCACAGACCTACTTTAAGACAAATACTTAACATGTTTACAAACACTCAAGACAAAGAGAATTCTGAAAGCAACAAGAGAAAAGAGATCCATCAGGTATAAAAATAGATTGATAAGATTAAGCACTAATTTCTCACTTGAGACCATGAAGGTGAGAAGGCAATGGTATGACATAGTCAAAGTGCTGGGAAAAAAAAAAAAATACTGCCAGCCAAGAATTCTGTATCCAGCAAAGCTGCCATTCAAAATTGAAGGGCAATTCAAAATATTTAAAGATAAACAGAAATTAAGAGTTTGTCAACAAGAGTCCTGCCCTTCAAGAAATACTACAGGGAGTTCTGCAGGTTGAAAGGAAAAATAGGAGAAAGAGGGTTGAAGGAGAGTGTGGAATGAAAGATTATTAGTAAGAGTAACTGAAAGGATAAAAAGAGAAATAAAAACAAAATATGGCATATATAAACATAAATAAAAATGGCTAATGCATATACTGCCCTAACAGTAATAGCATTGAATGTTAATGGATTAAACTCTCCAACCAAAATACACAGATTGGCAAAATGGATAAGGAAATATGACCCTTTCACCTGCTGACTACAAGAAACTCACCTTAGACCCAGGGACATAAAGAGGTTGCAAATGATAAAATGGAAAATGTTTTTACACACAAGCTATAACCAAAATAGGTGGTAATAGCTATACTAATATCTGACAAAATAGACATTAAATTCAGAACTATTGTAAGAGGCAAAGAAGGGCACTCTCTATTAATAAAAGAGGTGAACTAGCAAGAAAAATAAGAATCATAAATATTTATGCATCTACCCAGGGTGTCCCAAAATATATGGGGCAAACAATAACAAAATTAAAGGAAGAAAGAGATGCCTCTTTGTTCATAGTGGCATACTTTAATGCACCATTATCACCATTAGCAGAACATCTCACACAGGGTTAATAAAGAATCAGAGACCTTAAATAATACATTAAATAACTAGACCTAATAGACATATATGGAACCTTATGCCCAAATACAGCAAGGTGTACATTCTTCTCAAGTGCACATGGGTCATTCTCCAGGATAGACCACATCCTAGGTCACAGAACAAGTCTCAACAAATTTAGAAAGATTGAAATTATACAAAGTAATTTCTATGAGTACTATTGATTGAGGATGGAAATTAATAAGCAACAGAAAGCCAGAATAGGAGTTTATATATGGAAGTTAAACAACACACTCTTAAATCATCAGTGAGTCAAGGAGGACATTGCAAGAGAAATAATAACTACCCTGCAATGAATTAACATAAGAAAACAACATATAAAAACTTATAGGATGCAAGTAAAACAGAGCTGAGAGGGAAATTTATAGCCATAAATGCTTGTATTTTAAGAAGAAGAAAGAGATAAAATGAAAGACAAAACTACACACTCAAAAACTAGAAAAAGAATGACAAACTAATACTAAAGTGAGTGGAAAGAGGGAAATAACAGAGATTAGGGCAGAACTAAATGAACTGAGAATAAAAAATACACAAGAAAAAATTAACAAAACCAAGAGCTGGTTCTTTGAGGAGATTAATAAAATTGGCAAATACTTAACTAGATGAACAAAGGAAAAAAAGATGCAAATAAGTATCTTAAATAAAAAATGAGAGAAGAGATATCTCCACTGACCCGACAGAAATAAAAAACATCAGAAGAGAATACTTTGAAAAACTGCATGCCAACAAGATGGGTAGTTCAGATGAAATGGACAAATTTCTGGAAACACACAACCAACCTACTTCGATGAAAGAAGAAATAGAACACAACAGACCAAATAGACACTTTTCCCAAGAGGAAAATAAAAAAGCGAGCTAGAATTAGTCATCAAAAGCCTCCCAATCAAGTAAAGTCCAGGATCAGAGGGCTTCATGAGTGAATTCTACCAGTCATTCTGTAAAGAACTAACATCAATCCTGCTTAAACTCTTCTAAAAATTACAAGTAGTGGGAATATTACCTAATTCATCCTATGATGCCAACATCACCCTAATAACAAAGCCAAATAAAGATGCCACAAGAAAAGAAAACTACAGACCAATCTCTCTAATGAATTTAGATGCTAAAATTCTCAACCAAATAGTTACTAATTATATTCAGCAACAAATTAAATGAATTATACACCATGATCAAGTGGCTATTATCCCAGTACGTGTGGATGGTTCAACATAAGAAAATTAATCAATGTAATACACCACATTAACAGATCAAAAGAAAAAAATTGCACGACCATATCTATTGATACAGAAAGAGCATTTGACAAAATACAGAATCCTTTCTTGATAAAAACTCTTTGAGGGATAGAAATAGAAGTATGCTTCTTCAACATGATAAATCATATATATTAAAATCCCACAGCTAACCTCATACTCCATGGTGAAATGCTAAGGGCTTTCCCTCTGAGATCTACAACAAGACAACGATGCCCACTGTCACCACTGCTCTTTAACATTGCATTAGAAGTACTTGTTCAAGTATTTAGGCAAGAAAAAGAAACCAAATTGGAAAGGAAGATGTAAAATTTTGGCTATTGCAGATGACATGATCCTATACATAGAAAACACTAAAAAATCTACCACAAAGCTTCTAGACCTGATAAACATGGCAGGTTATAAAATCAACAGGCAAAAATCAGTATGGTTTCTGTACACTAATAAAGAGCAAGCTTAGGAGGAAATCAAGAAAAAAATTCCTATTACAAGAGCAACTAAAGATCAAGTACTTAAGAATAAGATTAACTAAGGATGTAAAGAACTTATACACAGAAAACTACACACCCCTGTTAAGGAAAATTTAAAAAGACCAAAAGAAAAGGAAGAATATTCCATATTCATGAATTGATAAACTAAATATCATTAAATATTTATCCTATCTAAATTAATTACAGATTAATGCAATCCCCATGGAAATTACAGCAGCATTTTTTACTGAACCGGTAAAGCCAATTATGAAATTTATTTGGAAGGGCAAGGGACCCTAAATAGTCACAAACATAATGAAAAATAAAAATAAAATTGGAGGTTCACACTACCTGACTTTAAAGCCAACTACAAGCTACAATAGTACAATAGTACAATAGCATGGACAGATGTACTGACCAATGGAACATAATTGAAAATTTTGATATAGACCCATGCATATACAGCCAACTGTTAATTCAATAAAGTCACCAATTCCAGTCATTTGGGACAAAAGATCCTTTTCAACAAATGGTGCTGGAAGAACTAGATATCCATATCCAAAAGAATGAGAGAGGATCACCATTTCATGCCATGTGTCAAAATCAACTTAAAATGGATCAAAGACCTAAATATAAGAACCAAGACCATAAAGCTCCTAGAAGATATTATAGGGATGTATCTACAAGATCTTATACTTGGAAATGCTTTCATAAACTTCACACCCAAAGTGTGAACAATGAAAGAAAAAATAGATATATAGTATCTCCTCAAAATGAAAAACTTTTGTGCTTCAAAGGAATTTGTCAAGAAAGTGAAAAGGCAGCCTACTCAGTAGGAGAAAATATTTGGGAGCCACTTTTTTGATAAGGATCTAATTTCCAGCATATGTAAGGAAATCCTACATCTCAAAAATAAAAAGACAAACAGACCATTTTAAAAAAATGGACAAGACATTTGAAAAGATACTTTTCCAAAGAGGAAATACAAATGGCTAAAAAGCACATGAAAAGATGCTCAGCATCACTAGCTATTAGGGAAATGAAAATTAAAACTGAATGAGATATCGTCTTACTCCTATTAAACAGCTAGTATTTAAAAAAAAACAAAAAACTACAGGTGTTGGAAAAGATATGGAAGAATGGAAACACTCATCCACTGTTGGTGGGAATGTAGAATGGTACAGCCATTGTGGAGGATGGTTTGGCGGTTCCTCAGGAAACTAACTATAGATTTGCCATATGATCCAGCAATCCCACTGCTAGATATATACCCAAAAGAATTGAAAGCAGGGACACAAACGGACATATGCACATCAAAGTTCATAGCAACATTATTCACTATTGCTGAAAGTTGGAAGCAACTCAAATGCCTATTATCAGATGAATGGATAAGCAAAATGTGGTATATTCATACAATGGAATATTACTCAGTTGTAAGAAGGAATGAAGTGTTAACACTCATGACAATATGGATGAATCTCAAAGACTTTATGTTGAATGAAGTAAGACAGTCTTAAAGGACAAATATTGCATGACCTCATTGATATGACTTAAGCCTATTGAGCAAACTCACAGAGCTAGAGTCTGGAAGATAGGTTATCAGGTGACAGAAAGGGAGTTGAGAGTGATGAGACAATGCTAAGTCTGGTCAGAATCTGTGGTAAGGTGCAGGATAAGTTTGGCAGTGAATAGATGTTGTGGTGCTGGGATGTGGGGGGTGTTGATGGTGCTGGTGTGTGAGGGTAAGCATAGTTGGGGGGGGGGGTTTGGAATATCCTGGTACTGGGAAGAGGTTGGAGGAAGGAACAGGTGAAATCCGGGAAGTAGATGTCTATGGTTGAAAATACAATTGTAGGAATGGGCTTTTGGCAATTATGGCAGGGAAGGTTCTAACTAGTGCAGGCTGTCAGTGGTGGGTGGGAAAGTTTGAACCTGGGAGATGCTTCTATGGAATAGGAATGTGTTCATCTTATCATAGGGTGTCATCTCAGTGGATGGAGACCCACACAATTAAGAGCAAAATATTAAACTCTCATCCTGGGAGTCCTGTACATTCTCAAATAGAGTGCCAAGAATCTCTCAAGTACATAGGCAGTGCCAAATAAAAGAAAACAGGCTAATATGTCAAGCCCTTGCTATTAATGCATGTAACTATGAACTTTATTCTGGCAAAATTGAAATTTAACCTTGTGTAGCAGTTTAATATAGTTATGAATTCCAAAAATAGAAACTGGATTATGTTTGTAAACTGGTCTGAACCTGGGCATGATTAAATTATGATTAGGACTTTGATTGGGCCACATCAGTAGGATGTTGAGTCTCCATCCCTTGGTGGGTAGGGACTCACAAATAAAAGGCATGGAAAAGAACAGAGTTAGAAGGTTTTTGATGTTGGAGTTTTGATGTTGAAGTTTTCTTAAGCTGGAACCCTTGGAGGTAAGCACACAGGGGAAGAAAAGCAAGCCCCAGGAAGAGTGGAAAACTGAGCCCAGGAAAAAAACAAGCCCTTGGAAGAGAGGAACCCTGAGCCCAGAGAGAAGCAAGACCTGGGAAGAGAGGAACCCAGGAAGCCTGAACCCTCACAGACATCGGCAGCCATCTTGCTCCAACATGTGGCAAAAGACTTTGGCGAGGGAAGCAATTTATGGTTTATGGCCTTGTAACTAAGCTTCTACTCCAAATAAATACGCTTTATAAAAGCCAACAGATTTCTGGCAATTTGCAGCACTCCTTTGACTAACTAATACACCTTGTAATAACTATTGCCAAAAAAATTACCTCCTGAAAACCTTCTTGTTCTCTAAGGCAACTCAGCAAATAAAACACACTACATTCCCCAGCATTGGACATGACTTCTGGGAATAAGCCTTCCTGGCATTGAAGGATTAATAAAAAGTACCAACTAGTGACACATTTTGAAAAAGACCTTGATGTAAAGGGGCAACATCAAATACAAAAGAGCTTTTACAGATAAGATATTTCAAAATGAGTCAGGAGGTCATTCCAGAGATTACACTAATGCATTTCTCAGGCAGATCTCACTAGCTGCCTCTGTTAACAAAGCCTCTATTAGGGGTTCTCCTGAGGGCTCTGATCTATCCAGACACTAAAGGCAAGGCACATAATCCCTTGAAATCAGCACCTTGTTGGTGGGTCTTACCTTGAAATTTATGACAACCTATTTCCCTAATGCAACAGATTTAGATTCATTTGTAACTTCCTTACACATCATTCTTGTCCCTTTTACTTGAACCTATAATTAGCACCATACCCATTAAATACATGTCTCAAGGGCTTAAATCTTCAGTCTATTCATATGCCATTTGAGCCTTGACTCTCAGAAGATTTGAGGCCAAAACCTACTCTCCAGATCATTGGACTTTCCCAGGACAAATATCAGATGATGATGGAGAATCCCCATCCCCAAAAACATACATTATCTACAACTGCAAGCAAAACAGTTCCATCTATCTGTCCCATAATAATTAAGCCCTATCTCAATCTGAGGCAGAGGGAGTGTCATCATTCCAAAATCCTTAAGGGTGAAGAATGAACAAACATAAGGTGGCAATGCAACAATGGGCAAAGCAAATTTATTAATATTGTAGTAATGGAAGAACATGTAACATTGTTATAAAGATTCTGGTTATCAGAGGTTCTGAGGGGAGGAGGAGGGAATAATAGGTGAATACAGGGCATGTTTAGGCATTGAAATTAAGTGTAAAACACAATTTAAACCTTGGTTAGTAGCAATGCTTCAATATTTATTCATCAATTGAACAATGTATCATACAACTGTAAGATGTTATTAATAGGGGAAGACGTGGGAGTTACATGGGAATGTCTTATAATTTTGATGTAACTTTTCTGTAATCTAAAACCTCTTGAAAATTAAGTTTAATATATATACATATATGTGTGTGTGTATATATATATATAAGAGTTAGAAAAGGTAACATATGTGTATATAAGAATTAGAAAAGATAAAGCAGACGGACTAATTTGGAGCCAAATTCAAGAAAGCATTAGTTAATAAATATCTAAATCTATAACACTTAAATCAGCACTATTATATCATTCTTGATATTATATTAAAGTGAAAAAAGTCTTGGAGAAGGTGTTGGTACATCTTTAAAACATAAAAATGTATTTGCATATACTTTAATCACCATCGAGCTGTTTGTCACTTTCACTTTGCTCATTCACTCCTGTCATTATTCCTGTCTTGTTAATGTAGAGGCAAAAGCAGGAAGCCCTAGAGCATTCAATTTACATTGAATATTCAAAACTTAAGAAAATCATGCAAGTAGACACTTAAATAGTGAGACAGTGTGTATTAAGGCATCCTAAAAATGTAGTCTAATTATACCACAAGGATATTGCTGTACTGGGCAATATTTCCAACATTCCGATGGCTATATATTTTTTCTACTGGTTTGCTTAAATTCAGTAAAAATTCTTCTTTAATAGGAAACTGAAACAGAAGAACAAGACCCCACACAAAGTCTATTACAATGGGAATGGATTTTGTTTTGTTACTAATTATATATGTACACATACACACACATATATATAAAATTCTGCATCATGCTTCAAGAATTTATAAAACTTTATGTCAAAGGCTATCTTAATGTAGGCTGCCATAACATCCATGATTAACTCTATCTTATAGAAATTTGTAGGCTGCCACATTTTAATTCTTGCCTAAGAGTAAAATGAAATGAAAGCAATGAAAAAATTCTTAAGCAAGGACAGTGTAGTAGTTTGATATAATTGATGAATTCCAAAAAGAAATACTGGATTATGCATGTAATCTGATCCATACCTGAGCTTGATTGAGTTATGATTAGGGTGTTGAGTCCCCACCCCTTACTGTGGGACACAAATAAAAGGCATGGCAAAGTATAGCGTTGAGGGCTCTTAATGTTGGAGTTTTGATATTGGAATTTGATGCTAAAGCCTGAAGCTGGAGCTCCAGAAAGTAAGCTCACAGAGGAAACAGAACCAAACACCAGGAAGAGAAAAATCCTAAACCCAGGGAAAAGAAGCCTGAAGAAGGAGGAACCCAGGAAACCCGAATCCTCACAGACATTGGCGGCCGTCCTGCTCCAACACATGACAATAGACTTTGGTGATGGAAGTAACTTATGCTTTATGGTCTGGTATCTGTAAGCTCCTACCCCAAATAAATACCCTTTATAAAAACCAACCAATTTCTGGTATTTTGCATCAGCACCTCTTTGGCTGACTAATACAGACATTATAATGCCTTTAATGAAAAAATGTTTAACTACTGGTAGAAAAACAACACAAATCCAGCCCTTAAGTGTAAGTGAAGGATTATAAAAATAAATAAATGAATTATGCATCTTAAACATCTTCCAACATGATGTAATGAGAACAATTGCAATAAAATTGTATGATGAGATGTTTTATGCCATATACCCATTATATAATAATGTCATCATGAGGTGATTTCTTCCCCCAAAGAAAAAGTCACAATATCCCTAAAAGATATCTTGGAACAAGGAGCCAACTCAAAATATCTTAAGAAGGAATAGCAGTAATAGGACAATAATTTCCCATAATAAAGCAATATTATTAATACAATGCTTGTGCTCCCAATTTTAACCCTACTTTCTATTTGATACCTTCACAGTTGTGTCAAGTATTTCAGAGTTGAAATAACACTTATCTAACCAAATGATGTTATCCCAGTCAAAGTTCAAGATAATTCTAATCCCCCCAAAATTATTTAGTTTTTTTTCTGTGTTTAATATGCATGAGGCCATATGAATATAAGAATAAGTAAGATCATTTCTATATGGAGAATAAAAATAGATTTAGAAAAGATCAATAAGATTAAGATCTGAATGGCAAAGAGTTGCCATCCAAGCAAAAATCAAGTGGAAGAGCATCAGAGACAGAAGCAATAACTAGTGTAAAGACCCTAAGAGAGGAGCCGCTTCAGTGAGTCAAGGAACACAAGGTTCACCTTTGTGCCTGGAACAGCAAGAACAAGTGGGAAAGTGTAAGGAAATGAAGTTAGAGATGCAAACATGGAATAGGTCACATAGAGCCTAGTATTTTATGCTAGTCATTGTAGGCTTTTAAAAAACCCCTAATGAGTGATATAATTGATTGGTAAGTGATTCAGTTTGATTAACACGTTAAAAAAATACTCGATTGCTTCATGGAGTATAGGTCCTAGAAGTTCAACAGTGTAAGCAAGGATTCGGCAAAGGAAGCCAATGAAATAGTCCTGACAGTAAATGTAGTAGCCCCAACTAGAAGTAATCATAGTAAAAATGGAGAGAAGAAAATAAATTTTCAATATTTTTCAACTTGTCGACAAATTTGAAAATAAGTGCTGAAATAGAATAACCCAAGATATCTTCCAGATGTCTTTTAGGTGGTAATTGCTGCTATTTTCTTGAAATGTGAAAGAATTGGTAAGGTTCAGGGATAGAAATAGAAATTAAATTTCTGGTTTTATGCATTTTACATTTCAGCTACCTATTAGAAGTGAAATATTCTGTTGTGTACAAGAGTATGAAGCTCAGAAAAGAGGTCAGGACTAAGGAAATTAATCTGGGAATTGTCATAATAAGATAATACTTAAATCAATGTATGGCATAAAGAGAAGGGAAGCTTGAAGAAAGAAAATAATATATTAAGCATAAAATACTAAACATTTGGACTGGTAACAACACATTTGTGAACTTCCTTAATTAGGAATATTATGAAGTTTTTGAATGTTGGAATGGCTTTTTGAAAAATCTTTTCCTAAAATATTTAGAACATAACATTGACCAGAGAAAAGGCATGAAATCTCTATGGTAATCTCTATGGTAGGACCACCATGAAAATTTGTTATACATTGAGAAAGAGCAGACAGAAATGTTCTGAAAGATTTCCAGACATATTGCAAGATTTCATCTGTTTAATTAGGAGAAAGATTATTCTAAACTTATATCAAAAGAAAAGAATACAGACAATTTTCATTATTCTCTTATTTGCTTAGAGGTTAGCATGAGTTTTGATATTAAGAGCATTTTCATTAATGTATAAAACATCTCCTCCTCTAGAAAGGTTGCTTTCCGGATGCTTCAGAGAAAAATTCTTCAGAATAATCTATGTTTTCTTCAAAATGAGAGCTAATGAGCTGAATATTTGTACAGTGTGGAAAACTAGTTTGCTAAAATATAAAGAATGGTCGTGAATTTACTTCTGTGGACACAATGAGCTCCAAAAACAGCAATACAAAATAGTTTAGGGAAAATATTTTCTTTGATAATGGTATACATTCTGAAGTAATCAACATTTATGGCAAATTTTTGGGGTAAACAAAAAAACAGATATTTGAAAAAGGGGACATAGCTAAGATAAAACTTGCATATTAAATAATACAATAAAATTCATTAGGAGAGACAGTTTAATCAAAATAAAAATCCATATATTATAGGTTTAAACTATTCTTTGGGGATATTTTTGATGCATATATGGTATATTGAACTGAATTTTGTAGATTGAATTTATTATTTAGTGATTCTAGGGATTGATGAAATATTTAATTGAAGTGGCTGATCCACAACTCTGCTTAAGCAAGGCCTCCAAATATTTGTCCATCTGCTCTTTCTACTTAGATTTTTCTTGATGTAAGTCATATTTTAGCTACTGACATGACCAGGAGCCACAGTCATACCTCTGATGATTATGCTATATATATACCATATATATTTGAAATTCTAATAAAATTAGTATCTTACTGCAGAAACATAATTGATACTTTTTTCTTTTTGATGTATTTTTATGTTTTAAGGAAAATGTCACCAATATTATGTAAAACATGGTTTGTTCCTGGATCAAAATCCTGTTAAAAATTATTTCATTTCCTTTTTACTGCTGCATAATATTCCATCATGTGTATATACCACAATTTGTTTATCCATTCATCAGTTGATGGACACCTGTTTCCTACAACATGGGACTGTCTATGACAGTAAAACCTCATGTAAAACACAAATATGGTGATACTGCATATAAGACTATTTTCAGAAGATACAAATACAAATATACTAGAAAGAAAGAAAAAGAATATCAGCTCTGTACAGCAAGGAAAGTATAGAGAGATTGATAGGTGATGAGTTTTGTTTGTTTTTGTTTATTATTATTGTAATAATGCAAGTGCTCTAAGGATGATAGAAGTGATGAATGCACAAATATGTGATTACACTAAATACACTTGATTGTACACTTTAGATGGATTTATACTTTATTAATATGTACCAATAAAATTGACTTGTTTAAAAAAATGGATAGTTTTAAGCCCAAGGATACTTACCACATATCCCTTAGACTACATCTGATCTCCAATAACAAATCTAATCCAAACTCAAGTACAACTGGCTTCCTGAAAGACTTATTCCAAGTATCACAATAGCATCACCAATCTATTTTGCCAAGGTTTTTCTCATGGCTACCATCCTCTGTTTATTTTTGAGTTATTTTTACCTACATTGGTTCTCTATAAGTAACAAAAATAGCCATTCCTAAATACCATACTCACCATATAGCTATCATAACCATCAAATTTCTCAACTCTCACATTAATTGGATTGACTAGATTCACATGCCCAATCCTAAACCAATCACTCTCCTGAGGATTTACGTTGATTGACCTAGACAAGGTAAAATACTACAATCCTTCATGTGTAGAGTCACTTTGCTCAAAATCACATGAACTTATAAATGGAAATCAGAGGTTTATGAGAAATAAAAAGAACAATTTTACAGAGAAACAGACAACAAAATTGTACTACAATTCTTTCCTTTTTCATTTTATTTGAAGCCATAAGTAGCTAAGATGTTGCAGCAAGAGAGGGATTAATGGGCTGAATGTTTTTCCCCTGAATTTTTCTAAAAGGACTTTTCATATTTGTCATGCTTAGAAGTTTTACAGCAACAGAACTTGACCCACGTATTGAAACTGAGAAATTTTCTTGAGGGCTTCCTGAAAGCTCATCACAGATCCCCCAAGAGCTCTCATTATGTTTCCAATTTGTACATATGTACAAAGAGCATAAGTGGTTATGCTCAACAGCTTCACCCTCCTTAACCACACACAGCAGGCCATTTACATATAGATGTTTACATATAGGTATAGCAGTTTGATATTGGTTATGAATTCCGAAAGTAGATACTGGAATATGTTCATAAACTGTTTTGTGCCTCTGGGCATATAACATTATATTGGATTCAGAGGTTTCACTTTTATTTGATTAAATAATGATTGAGGCTTTGATTGGGCCATGTCAGTAGGACATTGAGTCCCTGCCCCCTTAGTGGGTGGGGACTCATAGAGAAACTGCACTGCGGGGAAGGGAATTTGGACTTTTGATCCTGGAGCATAGAGAAGCAAGTATGTGAGGAAGAAGAGAAGGCTCAAATGGACACAGCAGAGGCCCCAGGAAGAAAGATAAGCCATTGGCCTGATAGTCTACAGCTAGCCTTGTGGAGCAAGCAGAGTTTCTGAGCCTGTAGAGACGTGAGCCCCGGGAAGAGAGGAACCCAGGAAGCCTGAAACTTTGCAGACATCAACAGCCTTCTTGTTCCAACACATGGCAACAGTCTTTGGTGAGAGACATAACTTATGCTTTATGGCCTAATAAGAGTGGGCTTCTACCCCAAATAAATACCCTTTATAAAAGCCAACAGATTTCTGGTATTTTGCATCAGCATCCCTTTGGCTGGCTAATACATATGCTAATCTCCCCATAGACTTGTTTACATTGTAAAAAGGCTCATCATCTTTTATCATTATCTAAATTAAAGGTATTGTCAAGTTCAATATGCATATTATTCTTTCAGAGTTTCTTTAGATTCCAAATTTTGTAGGTCAACCCTAATAAGGGCTTTATTATGGATTGCAGTTTTTTCTTTAAACATTTGATATTTATGCTAGGATATTATCAAAAATTTAGGGAGAACAGGAAGTTAAATTGTGGGGATTTTTATCAACTACCAGCAGGTAAGTATTGGGGGAGATTGCTCCAGATATCTCCCATTACAGTAGGAGAGCATCTATCCCATACATGGGCAAAAGATGGGCAAACTATGCATAGAGCTTCTCTGGGCTTGCACTTTATATTGGAATCCAGCCATTAAGCCTGGGGGTAAATAAATCACATAGATTTATATCAGGGCTATTGACTATGAAGTATCTGAAGTTCTTGATGCTGTACCCTGAATAGATAACCCCTCCCCATCTTTTATGCTGTTATCTTTCATTGGTTTATTTCCCTAAGATTATTTTATTGGGTGCTGAATCATAACAAATGTTTGTTTTTGTTTGTTTTTTCTGTCACTATTGAGAAGATTACTTGTGGTTCTTCTTGAAGAATGAACGAATCCAATTTGGTCATGTAGATATTTTAATTATTCCTAATGATTATTACATATATCAACTAAACAAACAGTTTTAAAAGTAAAATTTGAGGAAAAAAATTTGAACACTCATTTTCAAAAGACTTTAAAATGTGTTTTCAAAAATGGGTAAATGTGGGAGAACCAGCAAGAGAGCAGTGGAGCAAAGAGCTCCTAGAGTCAGGTCCTGCGACAGGGCAGTTAGCAAACATGAAGAGTTCTCTGGAGCTAGCTGAAGCTCCTGGGGGCTCCAGGAGACCAGAAGGGCATCCTGCAACATCCTTGAAGGAGTGGAAGGAGGAGACTGCCTATCTGTGGAGAAGGCTCAAAGTCGGGAGCTCCACACCCTGGAGGCCGGTGCCCATCCTCCATTGGAGGCACAAGCTGCCTTGGGAGCTGTTCCATGGCTGGAATTGAAAGCTCCACTTCCCCAAAATGGGGGAGGAAGAGATGGTTGGCTACCAATTTCAGCTACTGATGAGTAAATTCTGTGGGCTAAAGTAGAATTCTGAGAACAGCTAAAGTTTGAGCCTGTCAAAGTCAGAAAGAGGCTAGGAGTCGCCATCTTACCTCTGTACCCAGCATGGGGGAAGACTGAGAATCCCAGTGCTGGTGGGGACCAACTTCTTTCCAACCACATCATATTGCAGCTCTAGCCTAGGCCCCAGTGCCACTTCCAGCAGGGAGGAAGCTGCAGGGACCTAAACCAGTCTCTCCAGGAAATTGCCGGCCAAGCCACAGAGGCTGGTGTTTATCCTACTCTGGTGGCATGAATCACCCCAGGAGCTATTCTGTGGCTGGAATTGGAAGCTCCATTTCCCAGAAACAGAGTAGGAGGAGATGACTGGCTGCTGAGTTTGGCTGCTGATTGGTAGAATTGCCTGGTTAAGATATAACCCTGGGAACAACTGGGGTGTGAACCAGCCCAAGTCAGAAAGAGGCCAGTAGCTACCATTTGACTCTGCCACCAACCTGAGGGGAAGCAGGGCTGACTATACAGGTAACTGCAAGGAACTTTGGCTGGCAAAGACTGAAAATCAGAAGTCTACCAGGGCAAATGCGATCATCTGGACCCTCACTACATAGATTGCTGCCCATACTTGCAACTCAATTCCCACCTCAGGCAGGAGAGAAGGGGATGTGAAGCTCCATCAGACTCTCTGTGCAACTACAGTCTAGGGCTGCACATGGATTATTCTACACAGCTGTGACTCTGTACCTACCCCTGGCAAAGGAGAAGGTTGGAAGAAGCTTCATTGGTCCCTGGCAGAATGAGAGCAGCTTGATCCTCCACAGTTTACAGCACCAACTACATGCTTGGTTCCTACCAGCAAGAGAGACACGATAGGAAGCCCTAAACTAAAAAGAAAATCTGCACCCAGAAAAAATACTCTAGTAAGCCAGATGAGACGACACCAACAAAAAATTACAATCCACATCAAGAAACAGAAAGCTATGGCCCAGTTAAAGGAACAAGACAAGCCTCCAGATATATAAAGGAGCTGAGACAACTAATTATAGATGTTCAAACAAATCTCCTTAATAAATTCAATGAGATGGCTAAAGAGATTAAGGATATAAAGAAGACTTTGGATGAGCACAAAGAAGAATTTGAAAGTATACATAGAAAAATAGCAGATCTATGAGATCTATGAGAATGAAAGGTGCAATCAATGAAATTTAAAAAACATAAGAAATATAAAACATTGAGGAGGCAGAAGAAAGGATTGGTGAGCTTGAAGAAAAGGCCTCTGAAAGTGAACATACAAAACAGATGAAGAAAAAATTATAAAGATTAAACAAGGTCTCAGGGAACTAAATGACAGCAAAAGACATGCAAACATCCATGTCATGGTTGTCCCAGAAGAAGAGAAGGGAAAAGGGGCAGAAGGAATATTTAAAAAATTAATGGTAGAAAATTTCCCAACCCTATTGAATGACATAGATATCTCTGTCCAAGAAACACAACGTACTACCATCTGAAAATTTCTGAATAGATCAACTCCAAGACACATACTCATCAGAACATCAAATGTCAAAGACAAAGAGAGAATTCTGAGTCCAGCAAAAGAAAAGCATTGCATAGCATATAAGGGATATCCAATAAGATTAAGTGCTGATTTCTCACTGGAAACCATGTAGGCAAGAAGACAGTGGTTAGATATATTTAAGATACTACAAGAGAAAAACTTCCAGTCAAGAATCTTATATCCAGCAAGACTGTCTTTCAAAAATGAGGGTGAAATTAGAGTATTCACAGATAAACAGAACTGAGAGAATTTCTAAGCAAGAGACCAGATTTTCAGGAAATACTAAAGGATGTGCTACAGCTTGAAAAGAAAAGACAGGAGAAACAGGTCTGGAAGAGAGTAGAAATGAAGATTATATCAATAAAAATAACTAAAAGTGTCAAAAGAGTGGTGAAAATAAAATATGATAGATAAAATTCAAATAGTCAGGAATAAACTTAACCAATGATGTAAAGCACTTGTATTTGGAAAACTGCAACTCAGTGTTAAAACAAATCAAAAAAATCCTAAATAACTGGAAGAATATTCCATGCTCATGGATTGGAAGACTAAATATCATTAAGATGTCAATTCTACTCAAATTGATATACAGGTTTAATGCAATCCTGATAAAAATTCCACCAGCATTAAAGAAAAAGTTGAAAACATGATCATTAAATTTAGGGTAAGGAATCCTGAATAGCCAGAAATATCATAAAAAGGAAAAGTGAACCCTCATCTCCAGACTTAAATCATAATACCTACCTATAGTGGAAAACAGCATGGTACTGGCCTAAGGACAGACACAATAGACCAATGGAATCACATTTATTGTTCAGAAACAAACTCTCACAGGTATGGTGAAGGGATTTTTTACTAGCCTCTCTAACTCACACAGCTCAGGCAGAACAATCCATTCAACAAACGGTGCTGAAAGAATTGGATATTCATAGCTGAAAGAAAGAGGACCCCTATCTCACACCTTATTCAAAAATTAACTCAGAATGGATCAAAAAACTCAAAATAAAAGCAGGAACCATAAAAATTCTAGGATAATTTATTGGAAAATATCTTCAAGACCTGGTGTTAGGTGGTAGATTCTTAAAGGAGATAAGAGGATGACTGAGTGGACTACTGATTTTTAATGTATGTAGAAGTTGTGATTAGCTTTACTGTAAAAGTGTGGAAATGTATAGAGTGGTTGGTAACACAGTGAGTAACGGCTAGTTTGTAAATGGGAATGTCTGAAAATGGTAGTCTAGTTGTGTAAATGCCAATTGACAGAAGGCTAGAGAATAATCTAGGAACTGGATAGCACAGGAAACCAAGAGATTGATGAGAACTGTGGTCGACAATACAGATACAAGAGTGTCCTTTGTTAGCTAAAGCAAATGTATATCACTACTGCAGGGTGCTGGGAATGAGGAGAAGCTTGAGAAAAATACAGCTGGAGTGACCTATGGACTGTGATTAATAGTAATAATGTAATATTCTTGCATCTATGCAAAAGATGTACTGTGTTGCTACTGAGGCATTATGGAAAGTGTGAGCCAAATGTATACTATGGACATGGTATCAAACAAGTGATATTATTTTATCTGTAGCAAATGACACACCACACTGTAGTGTGTTGATGGAGGAGTGTTGTTTGGGAATTCTGCACATGTGCATGATTGTTTTATAAGTTTACAGGTTCTGTCATAAAAAATATATTTAAAGAATAATAATAGGGTGGGTTAGTGGAAAAACACACCAAATGTAAGATAAGAAATATGATTAGTAGTAAGATTTTAACAGTGTTCTTTCATAATTTCTAATAAACGTCTCATGACAATGCAAGGTGTTGGTGGAGGGTTGATGTATTGGACCTTGTATGATGTTACGCACATTTGCCTTGTAAGTTCACAACTTTTACTATACTCTTAATTGTTTATGTATGTTCGTATATAAATAATATAAAGATAATAATAATAGGATTGGTAGGGGGGAAATACTTTGTTTAGTAGTAATATTTTGACAATGCTCTTTAATCATTAGTTAAAAGGTTTAGCAACAATGCTAGTTATTGTTGGTAGGGTGAGTTATGACTGTCCTGCATGATGTTATGTTTTGTATGTTCACAACTATCATTATACACTTATTGTTTATGTATGTTTATGTATGAGTGGTATACTTCAATAATTTTTTTAATTTTAATGGATAAATGCATTACATTGTAATTTATAAACTAATTGTAAATTGATCCTTTGAATTTTGGTAAATTGGCCTTTAGTAAATTGGTTTTGTGGTAGTTGAGGACTCGAGACACCTTCTCAGTGACATGCCTTTAAATACATAATATAAAAGGTATAGGATTATAAAGGGGACTTTATATTGAAACAGGAAAACTCATACCAGAGTACACCCCTGTTAAGTGTGTTGACCCATATTACTGTGCAGTATGTCAGAAAAATTAAGAAGATACTTAAAGAGTACCTTTCAAAAGTTACCTGAAACATCTGCAGTACTTGAAGTTAGCTAGTTTGTACTTGAAATCTGCACATCTGTGCTTATAAAAAGTTTGGCATCTAACAGATTGTTAAGGATTCTCTTTTAAATTATACAGCTTTGCAAAATTTTAACACTCGAAAAAGACAGCTCACATTTTCCCACATACCAATCAAATCGAAATTTAGTTAGAAAATAATGAAAATCACCACAAAAAACTGTCTTAGCCCATCAGTATGAGAATTCTAACCCTTCTGAGAATGACCAACTTCTAAGCTCAGAAAGATCTGGATATTAGCCAACTGTGCTTCATAAGATCTTCACACAGGAAGGCTGTGATCATGTGTGATCATGTAGCAGGTGTAATAACTAATGTCACTTCCAAAGCATTACATATCTGGATCATATTTCAAAATATCTACAACAATGCTAAGGTGTTATCTTGTGATTTTAATTAGTGAAAATTTACAGGTACTGCTAAGCCTACTCAACTTTGTGGCCGACATTGATTGGGAATGATGAATTTCTTTAGAAAATTTTATGAATACAATTTCACTGACCCTCTGAAATTTACTCATAGTCCCAATGTTATTGCCCTGGGACCTTGACAATAGAAGACTGAGCCACCTGGGTTTTTATATTGTGGTCTCCATGTTCATTCTTGTGGTGAGCAGGGACCTGTTTTGGAAGTCAATGACTTACATGCTTCAGCAGGACACCATTTCTCAAATACTTGGATATTTCTGGGAAGAATATTGCCTTAACCTGAACAATGGGATAGTCCTTGGAAACAAAAAGCTGCAACTAGAGCAAATGTGGCACTACAGGAAACAGTGACTTAAAAGTAGGGCTCTTTGGAGGTCAAAAATTCCAAAAATCAACATTTTAGAATAAATGTAATTTCCCAAGCAGTCTGGGCAAATGATGTCCCTGGAGAACTTGAGAAAGGGAGACTGAGTTTGGACATAATATTCTGGAAATCTTGTCAGGTCGGGCCTCAGTCATTATAGTTAAACAGCGAAATAAGGGTCTCTGTTCTTACTCATACTTTGTAATACTGAACATGCCAGTTTTATTAGTCAGGGCAGTTATACTTACAAAACTGACTTTACTTGCTTTATATTTTATAATTAATTTTTATTGAAGCCAGATATGCACAGGTTTTAAAACAAAAGACCAAGGCCAATGTAATTGTCATCTCCCTGCTTTTCTGAACATAGAAGCCTGCTCTTCAGAAGAAAATACTATCAATAATTTTTTTGTTATTTTCTTTCATATTTACCAGTAAAATTCACATATTTTTAAAAATTTCTATTCTGTGTAATATACCAAATATACTATTAAGAGATATTTGGGCATTTCATTTTCTTGCTATTAAATATATTGATATATATATAGGTGGAAAGAGTTTCTGCATGATATATAACAGAGAATAGATTCACATGCTTGTGGAATACCTTGATAGATATGACCAAAGTCGAATTGTTTTCCAAAATGGTTGTACCATTTAACACTCATACTCTCGGGGTAAGGAGTTCCTATTTTTCTGCATCCCTAAGAACATGTGTAACAGTCTTTTAAATTTGTTTCTCTCTGATGGGTATGCCATGAGTTTCTATTGTGATTTTAAATTCTACCTAGCTCATGATTAGTGAAATTGTGTGCATATTTTCCTATACTTTATAGTATGAATTACTATATTTTATATAAATACATGTAAATTGCCTATTATATATAAATCATTTGATTTTTTATCCCTTTCCTTATCAATTTATAAAATTTTTATATACTTGTAAAGCAAATAACTTGTTGGTAAAATACATGCATTTTTTTCCTCCTATTTTATGGTTTGTCTTTCATTTCATATGTGTATATGTATTCATATACATGTTTTAATAAAGAGGTGTTTTCAACTTTGATGTGGACAAACTTATCAGTGTTTCTTTTTATGATTTCAGCTTTTTTCCAACTTTCTTTGAGGTTCTAAAGAAATATCCCAATTCTTTTGTAATTTACCTTACAAAAGTTTCTAAAAGTTTTGTTTTTCACATGTCAATCCACTTGGATATTATTTTTCTATAATGTAAGATACAAAATCTTTTTTGTATCTTTTTCCGTATGATAACAAACTGCCCTAATCCTAAAATCCATCTTTTTTTCCCAACCACATCCCCATACACAAAATTTTAAGATGTCATTGGATTTGTTTCTGTAGTCATTATTCTAATCCACAAGTCTACCTCTCTATCCCTATGTCAAAGCTAGTGTTTGGTAGACCAAGTTTCACTTTCTTGTACTAAAAAAAAAAGAAAAGAAGAAAAGAAAAAACACAACTTTGCATGTTCTTTATAACGTTACAACATCCTTCCTGTAAACATGGTAAAATTTAGGATTTATTTAAAAATTTCTTAAATGTCTTCCAATGAATGTTTATTTCCTTCATAAACACATTAGACATATTTTGTTAGATTTATTTTATCATCCTTATTTATTTTCTTGCACTGCAAGTATCTGTTGAAAACTGAGCTTTATTTATTGGTTGTTTTTGACTGTTTACTTATTGTAGGTTTTGTATATTTTCTAATTACAAATGACAATTAATTTACAGTATTAAATAGCTTATAAGAGTTGTTAAAATCAGCATTTTTCTCAGACTGTTCTCCATTTCTCTTTGTCTACAGGAAGCCACTTTAAGACCACTTGGATAACTTAAAAATAAATATATTTTCTTCCAAATCTTCACAAAATACTCTTAGATTGCTAGTGTGTGTGTGTCCATGTGTGTTTTGGAGGTGGAAGGCATTACCTATTTATGTCCTTCTAGGAAGGATGTGAATATAGTCACCTTCAGCCCTGCTTACACTCATCTTTTCCATTTCTTTACTCAAGCACTTTGTTCTAATGGTATTTTGGTTTACTCAATCAATATTTAATTTTCACCTTTAAATGATAATATAAAGACTTGTCACAACATGCCAATAAAATATAATGATGGGTTTTTATTTTCTTGAACAACTTATAATTTTGTCTCCAGTTTATAATCACATTTTATTTTAATTTCCTTCCTGCTGCATTCTAATTCAAACTTCAAACTCCTCCAATTGACTAAATCTTTTCTAATATATTTTCTAATATATTCAATCACATCAGATATTTTATCAGTTTTAACTTGCAGAAAAATTTTTTCTAAGACCTTCCTGAACATTCTCCAACTGGACTGGTGGCCTTTTATACAGTAAGAAATTTTATCATGGATATCTTTTTGTCTGTGTCCTATAAATACCATTTGTCTTTCTCGTACCTACTTCTTAGTTTACTACCATATTTTTGTAGATTACCTCCTCCAGCAACTTCCTGACAAGGCTGCATTAGAGATCAAGTTTTCATATATGAAAAAATTCCTTGTTAGTCTCAGATTTGACTGATAATTTGGCTATTTATAGAATTCATTTTTCCTGAGTTTTAAAGGAATTTCTTCATTTTAAGTAGTTTTTACATTGCATTTAATTTTACAATACGATTTTGATTTCTAAGCCTTCTCATGTAATCTGTCACTCCCCCCAGTAAGTTTCAAATATTCTTTTTGATCCCAATTGCTCTGAAATTTCATAGTAATATGGTTTGAAGTAGGTCTATTTTCATTCATATCATATATTATGGCAAAGTGATAATATATCACTCCAGTCGTTATGTTATATTATATGGCAAAGATGAGGAGATTTTGTAGATGCAATTAAGCTCTCAAATCAGTTGACGTTAAGCTAAACAAAAGGAGATTATCCTGGGTAAGTTTTTCTAATCAGGTGGGGCTTTTAGAATTGAGTCAAGTGATCAGAGACAGAGTAAGTTAGAGATATTGTCCTGAAGGCCTTGAAGAAGAAAGCTGCCCTTTTGTGAGAGGTCCTGTGAGAGGGCCTTGTGGCCAGGAACTATGAACTGCCTTCTGGAAGGTGAGAGTGGCCCCTGGCCGACAGCAGCAAGAAAATGAAGACCTCTGTCCTACAACTGCAAGGAACTGCATTCTGCCAACAACCATGTGAAGTTAGAAGAGGAATCTGAGGAATCTGAAGGAAGATAGTTTAAGTCAACACTGTGACGGCTGCCTTGTGAGATCTTGATCAAATGACCCAATTATATTGTGCCCAGGCTCCTGACCCACAGAAACACTGAAATAATAAGTGTGCCTTTTTAGTCACCATATTTATAGTAATTTATCACACAGAGCTATAAAACCACATGTTTTCCTCATCTTTCACCAAGGTTATCCCCACACAGTATACCTTCCAACATATCTCACACTCTACTCTCCAACAAACCAAGGCATTTTCAAATTACTCCAATACTTTATAGGATCTAGGTCTTTGTACCTTTGGTTCTCTCTTCTTGGAACACACTTTCCATCCAATCTTCCATACCCATTCATTTAGCTAAATGTGATATAGTTTTCAGATGTAAGCTTGGGTGTCAGATTCTCTGAGAAGTCATGCCTGAACCTTCAGTTCTGACACCTTCAAGTGTCAACCTATGTGCTCCTATTGCTACTTCTTCTTTACTCTCGTGGTGTTTAGCACATGACAGCATAACTGTTTTATTGTGTCCCTTACCACATCTGTTAAACCTGAATTGAAAATGATGCTGTCTTCTTGGTTCACCTTTCCATCCCCTGCCTTCATATAGAAACTTGCACATTGAATACATATATACACTTGTCAAATAAATCATGTAATTAATAAGATAAGTCAAGTGATTAGGAGGAAATAAGTGGTGAATATAAAGATAACAGGAAGGTGAGTGTAATGTAAACTCTTCTCTCTACTTCTTTTCTTATATAATATATTCTATTAATATTTTAGACCTCCAGTTCTACTTTTTAGCTTTTATAACTAAAAAATATTTCTCACAACTCTCTTCCTGCAATACTTCTATAGCTTCTTATGTTTTTTGTCTTGGTAAAATATACCAAGTCAATCATGTAAGAGGTCTGGATTCAGAGTGCTTGGATTCATAGTCAAGATCTACCACCTAACTAGTTATTAAAGCTTGTCCAGTCTACTTGACCTATCTATGACCCTAAATTTCCCCGTATGCAAAATAGTGACAATAACCATAGAACTTACTGTGTCACAGCGATAATGGTTGAATATTTTATGAGAATAGAATTTTTACATGGTCACAAGATAATTAGCAGTAAAGGAGCTCTTCAGACTCTACCTTAACCAAATGATCAAATTTTTACCACTAGGGATAAGTCATGTGACAAAAGCACCTTCTAACTTGAGAAAGAATGATTAGTAACCTGGTCAAAATGAATATACTGAGTCTAATCATAAGACAGACACACCCAAACTGAAGGATATCTACATAGTAATTAGCCTTTATTCTTCACCAATGTCCAGTTTAAGTGTGGCAGTTTGAGATTATTTTATGAATCCCATAAGGAGAAACATGTTTGTAAAATATTCTATTCCTCTGGGAGTGATACCCTTTCATAGCATTAAATTTAGCTGTGGGACCTTTGATTATATTACCTGTTAAAAGTTGCTATATGGTTTTTTTGGACCACATCAGTGAGTCATGTCTCAGGTTGAGTCCCACCCCCCTTGCTGGGTCTGATATAAATGGACTCACACAGACAGACCAGACAGACAGGGGTGGGGGGTGGGGGGTGGGAGGGAAGGTACGGCCATATGAGACAAAAGACTCAAGCTTTGTCCACACCTGAGCTGCAAGGACGAAAGCCCTAAGAGACAAGCTCTATGTCAGGAGAGAGAGGACTACAAGATCGATTAAGTATGAAGCCCCAAGAGCTGGGCCCACAGACAGTTAAAGAGGAGATAGTGAGCCCAGAGGGGAAGGCTGAAATCTTGCATAAATCTGCAGCCATCTTGTTTCAACACATGGCAACACAGCATGATCAACAGTAGCTGACTTCGGTGAGAAAGCATCTCAGTTGTTGCTTTGATGTGGACATTTCATGCCTTAGAACTGTAAGCTTGAACCCCTAAATAAATCCCCATTATAAAAGCCAACAGATTTCTGGTACTTTGCATTCGTACACCTTTGGCAAACTATAACACCAAGAAAGATGAAAAGAGGCTGACAAATTCTTCAGAATTGACGGAAATTCAATATGCTTAAAAAATAAATTCAATCAAACATTCTGATTGGGTCCTAGTCCAGAACTTTTTTTTTTACTTTTGTTCTAGAGCATATTACTAGGAAAATTTATAAAATTGGAATAAAGCCTTTTTTGGGGGAAAACAAAACTGAGGTATTAAAGATGAAGTCTGCAACTTACTCCCAAATGTTTCAGAATAAAAAATAATATGCACATATAATATAGACAAAATGGAAAAGCAATATGATAAAATGTTAAAATTGGAGAAATCCGAGTGAAGAGTATGTGAGAATTCTTTGTACTACCTTTGCAATTTTTCCTGCAATCAAATATTTTTCAAAATAAAAAGTTAAAAATGACATTGTGATTTTTTTCCTTCAATCCGTTTATATGGTGTATTACGTTGATTGATTTTCTTATGTTGAACCATCCTTGCATACCTGGAATAAATCCCACTTGGTCGTGGTGTATAATTCATTTAATGTGTTGTTGAATACGATTAGCAAGTATTTTGTTAAGTATTTTTGCATCTAGGTTCATTAGAGAAATTGGTCTGTAATTTTCCTTTCTTGTGGTGTCTTTGTTTGGCTTTGGTACTAGGGTAATGTTGGCATCATAGAAGGAGTTCGGCAATATTCCTTCTGTTTCAATTTTTTGGAATAGTTTCAGCAAGATTGGTGTTAGTTCTTTCTGGAATGTTTTGTAGAATTCACCTGTGAAGCTGTCTGGCCCTGGGCTCTTCTTAGTTGGGAGATTTTTAATGACTGATTCTATCTCTCTGCTTGTGATTGGTTTGTTAAGATCATCAATTTCTTCTTTCATCAATATGGGTTGCTTATGTGTTTCTAGGAATTTGTCCATTTCCTCTAAATTGTCATTTTTGTTGGAATATAGTTTTTCAAAGTATCCTCTTATGATAGTCTTTATTTCTGTGGGGTCAGTGGTGATATCGCCTTTCTCATTTCTTATTTTGTGTATTTGCATCTTCTCTCTTTTTTTTCTTTGTTAGTCTCACTAAAGGTTTGTCAATTTTGTTGATCTTCTAAAAAAACCAGCTCTTGGTCTTGTTTATCTTTTCAAGTGCTTTCTTATTTTCTATTTCATTTAGTTCTGCTCTTATCTTTGTTATTTCCTTCCTTCTTCTTCCTGTTGGGTTACTTTGTTGTTGTTTTTCTAATTCCTTCAAATGTGCAGTTAGTTCTTCAATTTGGATATACTCATAGTGGCAACTATTAAAAACTACAGCTGGGGGGGGGGTACTGTGTTCCTGGCCGGGGGTGCTCTGTCGTGGTTCCTAGGGGAGCAGCGGCAGTCCTCCAGGTGCAGCGGCAAGGACCGGGAAGGAATGAGGGTCCAACAGTGAGCCCTTGATACTAATGACTATGCTTGTGAGCCTATATGCCTGAAATAAGAACAAGGCCTAGAGCAGCACTGTGCCTGGGAATTTTCTCCTGACAGCCTTCATGTTACTCAAATGTGGCCAGTCTCAAAGCCAAACTCAGCATGTAAATGCAATGCCTTCCCCCCAGTGTGGGACATGACACCTGGGAATGAGCCTCCCTGGTACTGAGGGATCACTATCAAGTACCAACTGATGATGCAACTGGAAAATGACCTTGAATTGAAAGTTCAATGTGGATCAGCAGAATATCCCTGTCTACATATAATAACATGACTTTAAAATGCTGTTTGACCTAATGTAAGGGGGAAAAGGAAAGGAGAAATAAGTTTATATGGCTACGAGTCTCTAAAAAAGAGTCTGGAGGCTGTCAGAAGGATTGCCCTTATGCACAACTGAGCAGAGTCTAAGAGACAGATAAAGTAGATACAATCCCCAGGTATTGGTCCTTTGAGGGCTAAAGAGACCCACAGGTTCTATGGTCATGGCAGAAGGGGTTCACTGCCATGTCAGATGGCCCTTCTTTGGAGCTGGTGTTTCTGCGTGATGAAACTGGACTCAGATGGGATCTCTTTTCATAAGACTTTCATGCTACTTTAGAGGAATTGTAGTTGGTGTTTAAGATATAATTAGGGGATTTGAATCTCTGGACTGACAATATGATAGCCAGGCCCTGAGCCTCAACAGACTCCAGCTCTACAATCGGATTTATTGGACTCACCTCACTCAGCTAAGATGGAGTTGAAGAAGGACAACCACCACACCATGGAGCCTAGAGAGCCTACAACTGAAAGCAGGAGGATTGCATCCAGTATCCATGTGGAATCTAAGCCTCCTCTTGACATAGAGGTGCAACGGACACAACCAATCCAAGGTCCACAGAGAAAATGTGGCATTGGAGTGGGAAAAGTGGACATGGTGTCTGATGGGTATGGGGAATGGCAGGAAGAGATGAGATGTGGAGGTGCCTTTGGGACTTGGAGTTGCCCTGGATGGTGCTTCAGGGGCAATCACCGGACATTGTAAATCCACCCAGGGCCCACTGGATGGAATGGGGGAGAGTATGGGCCATGATGTGGACCATTGACCATGAGGTGCAGAGATGCCCAGAGATGTACTTACCAAATGCGATGGATGTGTCATGATGATGAATGCAGCTGGGGGGGAGTGGTGGGGTGGGGGTGGTGGGGTTGAATGGGACCTCATATATTTTTTTTAATGTAATATTTTTACAAAATCAATTAAAAAAATGACATTGTGGGATTTGAATGACAAATTAATGATGTAAAGTCCTTAGCAGTGTTTGTATTATTATTTCCTGAGGCCTCTACTTAATAATTATAAATTAATCCTATGGGTTTCTTTTTGTTTTTATTTTTAAAGAAGCTTTAGATTACATGAGTGCTGGATCAAAAACACAGGGGATTCCCATATACTCCAACCTCTTCTCCTCTTACACTTGACCCCATTAACCACATCTTTCATTTTTGCAGTACATTCGTTACAAATGATGAATATGTATTGAAGCATTGGTACTAACCATGGCCTATAGTTTACATTTTATACCACACAACTTTATAGGTTTTGACAAAATGTATAAAGGCCTGTATCCATCATTGCAACGTCATGCAGAACAACTCTAATGCCCCCAAAATGTCCATGTTACACCAAGTCTTCCCTCTCCTTCCTCTCAGAATCTCTGCCTTTATATCAATGATACAAGTTCTTCCATTGCTAGAATAATACATCTACTTTAGTCCACAGTTGCAGTCCCCCTTTATATTTGCTCATTCCTCAATCTTGAGAATTTTAGGTGGTGATGCCCACTCTGTTTCTGATTGAGATGGGGCTTAGATGCCATGGGGCAGATGGATAGAACTGTCTTCATTGCCATTGTAGATATTCTCTGTTTTTTTGGATAGTCATTGACCATTGTCATTTTTGTTAGTTGTCCCGAGCAAGTCCAATGTACTGGAGAGTAGGTATTGCAACTCTGCTGAGATTCAGAGCTGAACCAGCTTATGAACAGACCAATATTTAATGAGTATAGTGCTAATTATAGGTTCAAATATATTTAATGAGTATAGTGCTAATTATAGGTTCAAATAAAAGGGGCAGAAGAGCCAAATAGGGAAATTATAAACAAGTCTAACTCTGTTACATTGGGGAGAATATATTTCAAAGTACATCCCTCTGACAGGGTGCCAAATTCTTGAGATTGTCTGCCCTAACTATAATGGCTAGATGATTCTAGAGCCCTCAGGAGCCCCACTGTTTGAGGCACTGCTAACTGTAGCAGTCAAAGAGATCGTGCTGAGATGTGCATAAGCATAACCTCTAGAATGACTTCCTGACAAACTTTGAAATCATTTAGCCATAAAATTCATTTGTATTTAATAATTCCTCCTTTTTGTCAAGGTCTTTTTACAAATACATCACTAGTCAGTGTTTAGTAATAATTATTTGGTGCCAGGGAGTATCATCCCCAGGTTTCATGTCCCACACCGGGGGTGGGGGTGCAATATATGCTGAGTTTTGGTTTAGGTTTAGAGAGTGAGCAATCCAACCCAACTCCCCAACCCTACTCTCCTTCACACTCTATCTCTGTCAAACCCAACCACATCACTGCACCACTATCATGCATATCCACTACCCAATCACCCCCTCTACTTTATCATAGATTTTGCCCATATTAAGCATCAGTTCACCTCTATTCCCTTTCTGTCTCCTGATAACCCATCTTCCAGACTCTAGCACTCTTAGTCTACTCAATTTGCTTTCATCATACCAGTGAGGTAATATATTTGTACTTCAGCAACGGACTTGCTTCACTCAATATAAGGTCTTAAAGATTCATCCATGTTGGCCTGTGGGTTAGTTCTGCATTCCTTCTTACAGCAGAGTAATATTCTATTGTATGTATATACCACAGTTTGCTTATCCCATTCATCTATTGATTGACACTTGGGTTGCTTCAAGATTTTGGCAATAGTGAATAATGCCACTAGGAATATTAGTGTGCATATATCTTAATGTCCCTGATTTCAATTCATCTGGATATATACCCAGCAGTTGGATTGCTGGATCACATGGCATTTCTATAGTTAGCTCCCTGAGGAACTGCCAAACCATCCTCCAAAAAAGCTGCATCATTCTACATTCCCACCCACAGTGAATGAGTTTTCCCTTTTCTCCACATCCTCTTCAATATTTGTAATTTGTTTTTTAATAGTCACCAGTCTAATAGGTATAAAATGATATCTCATTGTAGTTTTGATTTGCATTTCCCTAATAACTAGTGATGTTGAGCTTCTTTCCATGTGCATTTTAGCTATTTGTATTTCTTCTTTGGAGAAGTATCTATTCAAATCTCTTGCCCAGTTTTTAAATGGGCTGATTGTCTTTTTATTTTTGAGTTATAGGTTTCTTTATATATGCTAGACATTAGGCTCTTATCAGATAAGTGGTTCCCAAATATTTTCTCCCATTGAGTAGACTGCCATTTCACTTTCTTGACAAACTCCTTTGAAACACAAAAGTCTTTAATTTTGAGGAGGTATCATTTATCTATTACATTTTTTGCTGCTCACACTTTGGGTATAAAGTATATGAAACCATTTCCTATGACAAAATCTCGTAGATGCTTCCCTACATTATCTTCTAGGAGCTTTATGGTCTTGGCTCCTATATTTATGTCTTTGATCCATTTTGAGTTAATTTTTGTATAGGGTGTGAGATGGTGATCCTCTCTCTTTCCTTTGACTATGAGTATCCAGTTCTCCAAGCACCATTTGTTGAAGAGACCATTCTGACACACTTGAGTGAGTTTGGTAGCCTTGTCAAATATCAGTTGACCTTATGTGTGATGAATTATATCAGAACTCTCAATTGGTTCCATTGGTCAGTATGTCCATCTTTATGCCGATAACATGAAATTTCGAACACTGTAGTGTTGAGAATGCCTTGAAATCAGGTAGTGTGATTTCTCCCAATTTCATTTTTCTTTTCAATATGTTTTTGGCTATTCTGGGACTACTTGCTCATCCAATAAATGTCATAATTGGTTTTTACAATTCAATAAAAAATGCTGTTGTAATTTTTTTTGGATTGCATTATCTGTAAATCAATATGGGTAGGACAGACTTCTTAATTACGTTTAGCCTTCCAATCCATTAATATGGAATATTCTTCCATTTGTTTAGGTCTTCTTTTATTTCCTTTAACTACATTGAGTAGTTTTCTGTGTACAAGTTTGTTACATCTTTAGTTAAGTTTATTCCTAGGTATTTGATACGTTTAGTTGCTATTTTAAAAGGAATTTTTTTCCTGATTTTTTCCCAGATTCCATATTATTGGTGTACAGAAATACTACTGATATTTGCAAGTTGATCTTATATCCTGCCACTTTACTTAACTCGTTTATGAACTCTAGAAGCTTTGTTGTAGATTTCTCAGAATATTCTGTGTATAGGATCATGTCATCTGCAAATAGTAAACTTTTTACTTCTTCCATTCCAATTGGATGCCTTTTATATTTCTTCTTGCCTAAGTGCTTGAGTATTTCTAACATGGTGTTAAATAAGAGTGGTGACAGTGTGTATACTTGTCTTTTTGCAGATCTTAGAGAGAAAGCCTTTAACATTTCAGGTTTGAATATGATGTTAGCTGTGGTTTTTTCATATATGCCATTTATCATGTTGAGGAAGTTTCCTTTTATTCCTATGTTTTGAAGTGTTTTATCAAGAATGGATATTGTATTTTGTCCAATGCTTTTTCTACATCAATAGAGATGATCATGTGATTATTTTTCTTTTGATCTGTTAATGTTTTATAGTACATTGATGTTCTTATATTGAACCATTCTTATACCAGAAATGAAAACTACTTGGTCATGGTGTAAAATTCATTTGATGTGTTGTTAAATACTATTAGCAAGGATTTTGATGAGAATTTTAGCATTTAGGTTCACTAAGAAATTCGTCTTTAGTTTTCATTTCTTGTGGCATCTTTATAGGTTTTGGTATTAGGGTGATGCTGGCATAATAGAATGTGCTAGGCAATGTTCCCCCCATTTCTATTTTGTTGGAGAGTTTAAGCAGGATATGAGTGAGCTCTTTCCAGAATGATTGGTAGAATTCGCTTGTGAAGACATTGAATCTTGGGTTCTTCTTAGTTGAGAGTTTTTGGTGACTAACTCAATTTCATTACTTTTGATTGTTTTTAAGTTCACCAATTTCTTCTTTCATCAATATATGCTGCTTGTGTCTTTCTAGGAATTTGACCATTTCATCTGTTATCCATCTTATTGGCACACAATTTTTCAAAGTATCCCTTTATGATACTCTTTATTTCTGTGGGATCAATGATAATATCCCTGTAGCAGTTTGATATGATTATGAATTCCAAAAATAGATATTGGATTATGTTTGTAATCTGTTCTGTACCTGGATGTGATTAAGTTATGGTTAGAGCTTTGATTGGACCATGTTATTAGGACATTGAGTCCCCAACCACCAGATAAAAGGCACGGCAAATTATGGAATTGAGCGTTCTTAATGTTGGAGTTTTGATGTTGGAGTTTGATGCTAAAACCTTAAGCTGGAGCCCTGAGAAGTAAGCATATAGAGGAAAGAGAAGCAAGCCCTGGAAAGAGAAGACCTGAGCCAGGAGAAGAAAAAAGAGGAACAGAGATGGCTCCTTAGACACAGCAGAAACCCCAGGCAGAGAGACAGAGTCATTGACCTGATAGTCTACAGCTGACCTTGTGGAGAAAACAGAGGACCTGAGCCCAGAGAGAAGCAGGTCCAGGGAAGAGAGGAACCCTGGAAGCCTGAACCCTGGCAGACATTGACAGCCATCTTGCTCCAACATGTGGAAATAGACTTTTGTGAGGGAAGTAAGTTATGCTTCATGGCCTGGTATCTGTAAGCTCCTACCCCAAATAAATATCCTTTATGAAAACCAGCCAGTTTCTGGTATTTTGCATAATCACCCTTCTGGCTAATAAAATCCCATACTTCATTTTTAATTTTATGTATTTGAATCTTCTCTCTCTTGTTTTTCTTTGTTAGTCTAACTATTGGTTTGCCAATTTTATTAATCTTCTCAAAGAACTGGCTTTTGGTTTTGTCTATTTTTTCTAGTGTTTTTTTTTTTTCTCAATTTCATTTTTCTCTGCTTTAATCTTTGTTATTTCCTTCTTTCTGCTTGTTTTGGAATTAGTTTGTTGTTCTTTTTCAAGTTCTTCCAGGTGTGCAGCTAGTGCTTTGATTTTAGCTGTTTCTTCTTTTTGCACATAGACATTTATGACTATAAATTTCCCTCTCAGAACTGCTTTTGCTGCATCCCATAGGTTTTGATATTTATATTCTCATTTTCATTCCTTTCAAAGTAGTTTCTGATTCCTTTTGCAATTTCCTTCATGACCCACTGATTATCTATGAGTATGTTTAACTTCCATATTTTGGTGCCTATCTGGTTCTCTGTCCGTTATTTACTTCCAGCTTCATTCTGTTGTAGTCAGAGAAATTACTTTGTATAATTTCAATGTGCCTGAATATGTTAAGACATGTTATGTGAACTCTCATGTTGTCTATCCTGGAGAATGATCCATGTCCATTCAAGACAAATGTATATCCTGCTGTATTTGGAGCAAGTTTCTGTATATGTCTGTTAGGTCTTGATATTCTTAAATATTTTTCAAGGTCTCTTTTCTTTATTGCCCCTTGGTCAAGATGTTCTTTCTAATGGTGATAATGGTCTTTTAATGTCCCCCACTATAATTGTTGAGGCATCTATTTTTCCCTTAGTTTTTCCAATGTTTGCCTCATGTATTTTGGGGCACCCTGGTTATTTGCATAAATGTTTATGATGTTCTTTCTTCTTGAAGGATTGTTCTTTCTTCTTGATAAATATTTATGATTATGTTTTCTTCTTGATTGTTTACTCCTTTATTAATATATAGTGTTTCTCTTTGTTTCTTACAGTACTTTTGCATTTAAAGTTTATTTGTCCAATATTAGTTTACCTTGTCCATCCTTTTTTAGGTATCGCTTACATGTAAAATCATTTTCCAACCATTCCCTTGCAACTCCTTTGTGTCCCTGGGTCTAAGATGAGTTTCTTTTAGATAGCATATAAATAGGTTTACATTTACTTATCCATTTTGCCATTGGGTCTTTTGATTGGAGAGTTTAACCCATTAACCTTCAATGTCACTATTGTCAAGGCAGTACTTATGTTAGCCATCTTTTCTTTAGGTTTATATATGTCATATTTTGTTTTTATTTCCCTTTTTTCTTTTTAGTTATTCTTACTAATAGTATTACTTTCTGCACTCTCTTTCAATCCTCTCTCTCCCAATTTTTTCTTTCAACCTGCAGAACTATTTTTAGTATTTCTTGAATGACAGGTTTCTTGTTGGCAAACTCTCAATTTCTGTTTATCTGTAAATATTTTGAACTCTCCCTCATTTTTGAATGCCAGTTTTGCTGGATACAGAATTCTTGGTTGACAGTTTTGTTTTTTTTTTTAACACCTTAACAATGCCAAACTTAACTGTGTCATATCACTGCCTTCTCACCTCTTTGGTTTCAAGTGAGAAATTGGTGCTTAATCTTATTGACTTCCCTTTAATGTGATAGATCTCTTTTCTCTTACTGCTTTTAGGATTCTCTCTTTGTCATGAGCATTTGGTAATTTAATAAGTATATGTATTGAGGAAAGCCTATGGAGGGTTTATGCTGTTTTGAATGTGCTGTGCTTCCTGGACTTGTACATCCATGTCCTCAAAAGAGTTGGGAAATGGTCAGCCATTATTTCCTCCAAAATTCCTTCTACCCCTTTTCCCTTTTCTTCTCTCTCAGATGTCTTTAATGTATATGTTTGTGCATTTCATGTTGACATTCAGCTCCCCAGTTATCTAATGAATTTTGTCTATCTTTTTTACTATCTGATTTCAGATGTGCTATCTTTGACGTTACTAATTCTTTCTTCTGCCTGTTTAAATCTGCTGTTGCATGCTTCCATTGTATTTTTTATTCCTTGCACTGTGCTATTTATCACCATTGGATCTGTTATCTTTTTATGTATGTTTACAATTTCTTCAGTATTTAGTCCCTTTGTTCTTAATTTTTTTTTCTTCCTTTAACTCATTAAGTTGATTCATGATATGTGTTTGGACATCCTTTATTAGTGGTTCCACATTCTGAATCTCTTCCTGTTTTTTAGTTTGCTCATTAGTCTGTACCATGTCTTCCTGTTTCTTAATATGCCTTGTAATTTTTTGTTGGTGTCTAGGCATCTGTTTGTCTTTGTGGGATTATTGAGATAGGTAATTTCTCTTTCTACTCTAGGGCTTTATTTTATTTTGTTTTGTTTTGTGTTAAGGGTTCTTTTTTGACACTTGGTCCCACTTATTCTATATCTTTGTAGTTGTCTGTGTTCCCTTGAAAAAGTATTAAGACTGTAGAAAAGGAAGAAAGAAGAGCAAAAGAATAATAGTAGTAATAAAAATAGAAAAGGAACCATAAAATAGACAGTAAAATAAATAAGCAATAATAGCAAAAAATCATCAAAAATACAAAAATATGAGAATTTAAAAAGTGGACTAAAAAATGGAATGAGAAAAAATAGAATAAAGCAAATCACCAGAAAGATGAGGATCAAAGAGGAAGGAAAAAAATGAAAACAAAAAATGAAGATGAAACCAAAAAAAGTGCTTTGAAAGAAAAACAGTGAAGGAGAGGAAAATGAAAGAAAAAAAGATATAAAGAAAAAATAAACAATATAAAAAAGGAAACCAAAAAATAGTGAAAAGAAACAAATAACAACAACAACAGAAAAAAAAAATACCAAGGAAAAACAAGTTTCTCTCTTAGACCTCCTAGAAACTGCCATAGACTGCTGGTGCCCACCAATCACACTGCAGTCTTCCCTTCACAGGTAAAGTACCCAGTTTTTGAAAATAAAATAAAGAATAAAATAATAAAAGATAAAAATTAGATTGAGAATCCTAAAAAGCAAACAAACACTCAGTTTATAAGTTCCTTGTCATAAGGTGCCAGCTGGGTGTGGGGCAATCCTCTGGCTCAGTCTCTGGATCCCTTCTCTTAAAGGGCACCAAGAATCAAACCAGGGACCTAGTATACATGAAGCAGGTGTTCCTACACAGAACTACACCCATTCCAAAGGTTAGGCAGGCTTCTGAAAGTTTATCTGGCTTTCCCATCCACTTTCCCTCAGGTGAGTTGGGTATCTAACAGTTTCCTGTCTACCTCTCCTCTTCTATGAATTTCTAACTCAAAAATTGTCCAGATAATGTATTTTTCTTTGTATTTAGAAATAATTTCAAACATGTTGAATTACTGCAATAATAATACAAATAAGTTATTTTTTCTGAAATATTGGAGAGCAAGTTGCTGGTGTAATGCTCAATCACTCATCAATATTTTGGAAAGTATACCTGAAAACAAGAACACTTTCCTACATAACAATATAACCATAAAAGTTATAAAATTAACACTGGCACATTGCTACCATTGAATCCAAAGATTTATACAATTTAGTATGGTTTTAATATGGATAATATTGTGTTAGCACTACAATACTTTAAATCCTATGCTCTGAAATCTCTTCTTCTGGTTCCTGACAGAGATTTTCACTTAGGTTCCATGTTAAAAATAACTTTATTTTTAATATTCCAAGTTCTTTTAAGTACTTTGGGTAATATCTTTCCATTCCCCTGTACTAATCTTGATTAGATAAAAGGCCTGTATGTCCCTAAATGGAAAACTCTGGTTCTGGAGGAAGAAGCAAATTGCTGGCTCTCTGCTAAGAATGTTAAGAAGGAAAATCTAAGCTCTGGTCTGATTGATTTGCTACATTTTTACTGCTTGTAGGTTTCATGATTTATGGACTATAATCTGGGAAAGAAAACATGTCTCATGACTAAAATAAAACAGATAAAATAACATGATTTGTAAATTAGTTTCTAAATTAGTAATTTTTAAACTATTTTGAATATAGTGAGGTCTAATGAAATGCTAAGTTTTGTCACCTACCTTTCCTAATATTTTTACTCCCTCTGCCCATTCCCTCTCTCACTCTCTCTCTCTCGATTTTGTTGTTGTTGTTTATCACTTTTGTTACTGGTCTATAGTAGTCATTTTGGGATGAAAAAAAAAGAGGCACCCAGTGTAATAGTAAATGTACAATATATTTCTGCACTTGTGACTGCTGATAGTTTATAATCATGAGAATTTATTTCACCTTTATGTGCATTCATATTATTTGGTTTGAACAATAATGCAAGGTAGGTGTATTAGTCAACCAAAGGGCTGCTAATGCAAAATACCAGAAATTGGTTGGTTTTTATAAAGGGTATTTATTTTGGGTAGGAGTTTACAGAGACTAAACCATAAAGCATAAGTAACTTCCCTCACCAAAGTCCATTTTCACATGTTGCAGCAAGATGGATGCCAATGTCTATGAAGGTCCAAGCTTCCCGGGTTCCTCTCTTCCAGGGTCTTGCTTCTCTCTGGGTTCAGAGTTCCTTTCTTCCTGAGGCTTGCTTCTCTTTCTTCTGTGAGCTTACTTCTTGAGGCTCCAGCTTAAGGCTTCAGTATCAAACTCCAACATCAAAACTCCAATATTAAAAACCCTCAACTCTGTCCTTTGCCATGCCTTTTATCTGTGAGTTCCCACTCAACAAGGGGTGGGGACTCAATGCCCTAATGACATTGTCCAATCAAAGCCCTAATCATAACTTAATCATGCCTGGATACAGACCAGATTACACACATAATCCAATATCTATTTTTGGAATTTATAACCATATCAAATTGCTACAGTAGGTATTGCACATTTTTCATTTAAAATTTTCTTTTAAAAAATAAAGACCTGATTTTCAGGCTAAAATAAAAAGTAAGAAAAATTTAACTGAGGCTATATGCTAAAGTAATTTTAATACCACTAAAACCACATTGGGGGCAAAAATTTCTAGTGCAATAAATGAACTGTGGCACATTTACATACTGTAAGATGAAGCAGAGGCTACAATCCCAGTGCTAAAAATGACAGCTTCGCTGTAACAACAGGAAGTACTAATACCTGGTGGAACACTTAAGCTGTTTTCAATTCTATTTGTTCATAGATAATGGTATACAAAAGTTCTTTTTGTTTTGGCATTCATAGCAAGCATCTTCAGTTGATCCTATTTACAATGGGTTCATACCCACAGGAAAGCAGATTACCATTAACAATATGTCTAAATTGGGGTACATATTTTAAAAATTACATAGACCCAGGAATGCATTTTGAAAAACCAATGTTTGATAGTAAACAGACATGTACCAGACTAACTATAACACATACCTATAATACAAGGCATAATTAATTTGCTCAGTAAATACTTACTAAGTGCCTAATGTTTATTATTTGTGCAGGAATATAAAGTTAAAACAACAAAGGGATGAAAAACAAAATAACTAACATTACAATAAGAAACCAATCAATTCTCACTGGTAGCTTATAGTGGATCTTAAGGAATACGTAACTTAATTATTATAGTGTTGTAAGACGCTTATTTTAAAACATATTTTTTATTTATTTTTAAAAGATACATAGATCACACAAAATGTTGTATTAAAAACCATAGGAGATTCCCATATGCCTCACTCCCCACACCTCAGACTTTCCCCACATCAACAACTTCTTTCATTAGTGTGGTACATTCATTGCATTTGATGAATTCATTTTGGAGCACTGCTACACAGCATGGATTATTGTTTACACTAGTTTACACTCTCTCCCAGTCCATTCAGTGGGTTATGGCAGGATATATAATGTCCTGCATCTGTCCCTGCAATATCATTCAGTACAATTCCTAGTCCCAAAACTGCCCCCATATCATACCTCTTTTTCCCTCTCCCTGCCTTCAGCAAATCCAGTGGCCACTGTCTCCACATCAATGATATCATATCTCCCATTGCTAGAATCACAATAATTCTGTAGTAGAATACCAGTAAGTCTACTCTAGTTCATATTTTATTCCCCAATCCTAAGGATCCTGGGGTGGTGATGCCCACTCCACTTCTCAATTGAGAGGGGACTTTGATAGCACATGACTAATGAATTGGACTGTCATGCCTGCAGCTGTAGACTCTCTTGGTTCCTTGGTGTGGTGGCTGTCCATCTTCACCTCCCTGTCAGCTGACCTGGGTAAATCCAACAAACTGGAGAGCAGGTGCTGCAACTCATCTAAGGCCCAGAGCCCATCTGGCACATGAACAGCCCAGAGATTCAAGTCTCCTGTGCACACGTCAACTCCAGAATCAACCACAGGTTCAATACAATGGACAGACAAGGCATATGTAGAGAAGTCACATCTGAGCCAACTCCATGACACTCATGAGCACAAATTCCAAATTGTGGCCCACTGGCAAGGCACCAAACTCTGGAGCTATCTGCCATGAACATAGGACATGGATGTCTCCATAGCCCTCGAGAGCTAACCTTGGTAAGTATCAACTTTGACTATCTGTGAGATCCTGCTGAGACATGCATAAGCACAACTCCTCTGATGACCTCCTGATTCATTTTGAAGTCTCTTAGCCATATAAACTCATTTGTCTTTACCATTTTCCCCTTTTAATCAAGGTCTTTTTCCAGTTGCATCACCAGCCAATGCTTCCTAGTAATCCCTTGGCACCAGGGAGGCTCATCCCTGGGAGTCATGTCCCAGGGTAGGTGGAAGGTAATGCATTTATATGCTGAGTTTGGCTTAGAGAGTAGCCACATTTGAGCAACATGGAGGATCTCAGGAGGTAACTCTTAGGCACCTTGCAACACTAGGCCACATTGAAATTTCAAGTGCAACAGGCTCATAAGCATAGTCATCAGTATCACAGGGCCCATCATCCTTTTTCACTGGTCATTTCCCCTGCACTTGGTGAATTGTTGCTATTACATTGGGGAATGTGGCAGAGCTCCCCAGGATGGGAATCCAGCAGTCCTTCAGTTGTCACCTGAATCTCAACCCACTGTGGCAATACCCAACAAACATCTGAACATATCTATATACCCTAAATGCATGCCCAGGCTACCTCCTGCCTATGTATCCCCCATCAATGACATCCCACACCAATGCTACTCGTTTGTCATAGCTGAACCCCTCTGTGATCCAAATCTTCTTCAAAAATTAAGCCTACTATATTGCCAAATTCAATTAATAGGAAAATGAAATAGTAATGATAGGTTTAAACATTAGAGTCAAATGTGTAATAATTTAGAAAACTTGAAACAAAGTAAAAAAATTCAGTGTGATGGTTAGGCTATTGTGTCAACTCAGCCAGGTAATTGTGCCCAGTTGTTTGGTCAAGCAAGCACTGGGCTAACTGTAATACCAGGGCATTTATGGACTTTAGTCACCATTGACTTTACTGCAGTGGTAGATCATAGATAGCTGGTTATCATTACATCAATCAGGGAGATTACCAGCAGCAGTTAGTGATGCTTAACTCAATCAGTTGAATGCCTTAAAAGGATTGGGAGAGAATCTCCCAGCTCATCTTTGGACAGCCAACATCTCCCGGAACTCATCAAGAACCTTCATTGGACTTTCATTGCAGCCCCTGGTTGCAGCCTGACTGTGGAACCTGGACTTGTGTATCCCCACAGCTGCATGAGAGACTCTTATAGAATTGCATACTATTGATAGATATCTCTTATTAATTCTGTTTCCCTAGAAAACTCTAACCAATACATTTTGGGTATTTAAAAAAATGAAAAATATTATTAAAAATTTTTTTGACATTTTGCCTTTCATCACTGTAATAGGTGTTGTCCGGTATGTACAGTGGCAGTCTCTTCCATTTCTTCCCCAGTGTCTTACCTTTTTTTTTTCATTATGTCTTCAGAGAAGTTTTAGGTCACAGTAAAGTCACATACAGAATATAAGGGACTCCCATATACCCAACATCCTCTCCCTTTTCCTCCTTCCCCACCAATGATCTTTTTACATGTGGATGTTACATTTGCTACAACAATGTACAAATAGTGAAACATAGCTACTAACCATGGTCAATAGTTTACATTATGGCTTACATTTTAAACTGTACACTTTTATAAATTTTTGGTGAAATTTAACATGGCTTGTATCCATCATTGCACAATCATGCAGAACACTTCCATTACTCCCCAATTACCCCCTCTTCCATTTATTCTATTCCTCCCTCATAAGACAATTATAAGAGAAAGGATGAACTAACTATGAAAAGAGCTTCATGAAAATACAAAGGAATGTCACATAAATTAGACTGAGAGAACTAAGGACATTTCTGAAAAAATTATGAGAATTGAGTTGAGTTTTGAAGGATGAGCAGGTTGTTAATCTTCTAAAGTGAGAGATATGGATGCTGAGAGATGAGCATGTGCAATGTATGAATACATGGAATTACTTAGCACTCAGACTATGTGAAATAATTTGATATAAATTATAAGTGTTGTGAATGGAATGATTGGTAAGACTGCTTTTCAGAGGGAAATAAGAGTCAGATGATGAAATGGTAAAGGCTTTTTTCTCCTATAGTTATAGGGAAGCCATTGAGGTTTTTTAAACACCTAAGTGGCACAATCATATTTTCACTTTAAAATTTTCTTGAAGACTAGAAGTATGTTGGAATGAATGACAGAGAAATTGGAGAGAGGAATACCATTTAGGAGGCCATTATATTAATCCAGTGATGATGGACAGAAATAAATCAGTAAAACTTGGAAAGGAGAGAAGAAGTCAGTTTCAGGAAATATTAAGAAGATAGAATCTATAGGATTAAATAGATGATAGAATGCAGAAGGATGAGAAAGAAGAGTAGAAGTTCTCTCTCCTAGATTTTCCATATGGGTACAGGAAATTGGCAAATAAACAGATTTTAGAGTAAAGAATAAATAATTCAATGTTGAATATATTATATAAGAGATTTTGAAGACATCCAAAAAAAAGTGGTTATATGATTGGCAGACAAATACATGACCTAAAACTCAGCTATATGACCAGCTCAGGAAAGATCACACTTATTTAGAATGCAATTGTGTTATTTTACAAATACAAATTGACATTTTTCAGGTATTTGAAAGAACATCCAATATTATAATACATAATTATTACTAGCATTATATGTAAAACAAATTAAAGAGGTAATTAATTCCTATTTCATGTCAGACACTGCTTCAGCTTTTTGAAAGGTCTTAAAGTAAGGGTGTGCTAGGTATGATAGAATAAGATTTCCCCTCCTCATAGTAGTCCGATGAAATGAAAATAAAGACAAATGCCCAGAAAACAGGAAAATATAATTGATTATGAAGTCCTCAATGCTAAGTTTCATTAAAGGAAGTTTTCATTGGATTGTCTGTGATGTAATTTAAACAAACTAATTTATAAAGTTCTGCCAGAAATGAATAATCATATTGTTGATGCTATTATATTAAGATACTGAATTTCAGTTTAAAATGGTATATTTTCACATTTCAAAACATCTCTGAAACATGACTGCATCTTAACCAATAGTATCTTAAAATTGCTTAAAATTATTCCTACTGGAGAACTAGTCTTTCCATACCCTGTGACCAAATGCAACCATCAGACTTAGGGAAAAGAGTGTCAGCAGTCAGAAAGTAGCTCTTAACCCAAAGGGCAAAAAGAATTGGAGGAAAAGACTGGCAAGATAGTGAAATGAATACAGTTTAAAACTTTCCAAAATCAAGACACAAAATAGAATTGTTTTACATTATTGTGGAAGCATAAGAACCTAGCACAAGTGATTTTTTTAAAAAATTATTTGTCACCAATGTTTTTGATAGCATTGAGAGTATTACACAGAGAAACACAGATGACAACAATGCTGTTTTGAAAAATATTTCAAAAGTGTTGGACACTGAATGTGAAGACCTTTAGAAATATGATAAATTTAACTGGCTTATATTTTTTCTTCCTATATAAGTAAAATAGTGACATTGTATTTTTAAAATCCTGTCCAATTAAATCCAAACGACACTCTCAATTACTATAAAATAAAAAATCTTAAAGCTAAGAAAGCATTGTGTCAGTTTCATTGGTAGCATTTTTTTTCCTTTTAAAAATACAGTTGATGGCATTTTAGATTTAGATGAAATATAAAATTTAAGGCTACTGCTACCTTCATTCGCACCTCAACACTCAGGGATGAAGTTTTCTTGTTTCCTACCAAGAAGCAGAAAAGAAAAAGGGACAGATTAGTTAAGAGTATCATTCCATGGCACCAATTGATGCATGTAGTGTCATTTCCAGGCCCCATTTAGACTTGGAAAAATTGTATAATTAATGGTGACTCAAAAAATAAACGGACCACATTTTCTTTGAGGATTTCTCAGTATGATCATCAGCCGACAAAAATGAGAGAAAGGTGGAGGATGAGAACAAGGGGTGTAATAAAGGAAGAAGAGGGAATAAGGAGGAGGAGAAGAAAAAAAGGGGGAGAGAGAAAATTAGAATGAGTATAAGGATCACTATCCATTTCAGAAGATCTAAATGACTTCAGATGCTCCAGGAAAGAAAAAGCCCCTGGAACTTTGAAATAATCTCAGAGTTTGATACTTCAGAATGGACTATAATGGAGGCTATACAATCCACAGTGTATTATAAATGACTAAGTCTTTGCCAGGCAGGAGTCAGAGCTCTTGCCTGGGCAGTGAAGGGGATTTTGAAGTATGGTTTAACCACACTAGGGAGATGCCACAGAAATGAAATATCAATAATTAGGGGAAAAAAAAAGAAAAAGATAGGATGTAGAATTTTTCCAAGTCAACACGTATTCTAATATCTAAACTTTAAACCCATCGCTATATGCCATCTTACTAGTAAGGGAACCTGACAATATATTGGGCTTCAATTTTCAGGAAGTTTTGGATCACAGAGTGGTTCAACAATGGCAGCAGAGGAATACTGGTATAGGATACTATTGACAGGTGATATATGGCTGACAGGGAGCTATACAGGGCATATGTCCAGGGTGCATGGTAATGTTTGGATATACTCATAGAGGCAACAATTAAAAACTACGCTGGGGGGGGTACTGGGTTCCTGGCTGGGGGTGCTCTGTCATGGTCACTAGGGGAGCAGCGGCAGTCCCCCAGGTGCAACGGTAAGGACCAGGAAGGAATGAGGGTCCAACAGTGAGAGCATGACACTAATGACTATGCTTGTGAGCCTATATGCCTGAAATAAGAACAAGGCCTAGAGCAGCACTGTGCCTGGGAATTTCCTCCTGACAGCCTTTATGTTACTCAAATGTGGCCAGTCTCGAAGCCAAACTCAACATGTAAATGCAATGCCTTCCCCCCAGCGTGGGACATGACACCCGGGGATGAGCCTCCCTGGCACCGAGGGATCACTATCAAGTACCAACTGATGATGCAACTGGAAAATTACCTTGAATTGAAGGTTCAATGCGGATCTAGCAGAATATCCGTGTCTACATATAATAACATGACTTGAAAATGCTGTTTGACCTAATGTAAGGGGGAAGTGGAAAGGAGAAATGAGTTTATATGGCTACGAGTCTCTAAAAAAGAGTCTGGAGGCTGTCAGAAGGATTGCCCTTATGCACAACTGAGCAGAATCTAAGAGACAGATGAAGTAGATACAACCCCAGGTATTGGTTCCTTTGAGGGCTAAAGAGACCCACGGGCTCTATGGTCATGGCAGATGGGGTTCACTGCCATGTCAGATGGCCCTTCTTTGGAGCTGGTGTTTCTGCGTGATGAAACTGGATTCAGATGGAATCTCTTTTCATTAGACTTTCATGCTACTTTACTGGAATTGTAGTTGGTGTTGGGGTTTAAGATATATTTAGGGGATTTGAATCTCTGGACTGACAATATGATAGCCAGGCCCTGAGCCTCAACAGACTTCAGCTCCTACAATCTGATTTACTGGACTCACCTCATTCAGCTAAGATGGAGTTGAAGAAGGACAACCACCACACCATGGAGCCTAGAGTGCCTACAACTGAAAGCAAGAGGATTGCATCCAGTATCCATGTGGAATCTGAGCCTCCTCTTGACATAGAGATGCCACGGACATAACCAATCCAAGGTCCACAGAGAAAAGGTGGCATTGGAGTGGAGTGGGAAAAGTGGGCATGGTGGCTGATATGGATATGGGGAATGGCAGGAAGAGATGAGATGTGGAGGCACCTTTGGGACTTAGAGTTGCCCTGGATGGTGCTGCAGGGGCAATCACCGGACATTGTAAATCCTCCCAGGGCCCACTGGATGGAATGTGGGAGAGTATGGGCCATGATGTGGACCATTGACTATGAGGTGCAGAGATGCCCAGAGACGTACTTACCAAATGCAATGGATGTATCATGATGATGGGAGTGAGTGTTGCTGGGGGGGGGGAGTGGTGGGGTGCGGTGGTAGGGTTGAATGGGACCTCATATGGTTTTTTTAATGTAATATTTTTATAAAATCAATTAAATAAATAAATAAATAAAAATACAAATGGTCAATGAACATATTAAAAAAAAAGAAATGAAATATCATTGAAATAGAAATAAATGAAAGATTATTATGGAAAGTTTAAAGAAAATTTCCTTGAATGGTACAAGGATTAAAAGCTATGAGAACTTTTAGTCTTGGCATAACTGTCTTTGGACCTTTAAGTCTTCCACATGGTAAAAGTATTAAAAAAAAAAAATTAAGCAATGGTCCAGCTTATCTAATAGAAGGGGGATAAAAGACTGACTTTCTGTTTCATTTAGAGAAATACCTTCTCAATATTATGAAGATATGTGGACTTAGACAAAGGTTCAGGAGTAATTCTACTAAACGTTGGCAGGAGACACTTTACAGTCAAGTCTTTCTAGATCTCCACATTTCTAACACATCAGATGGCCTCCTAAAATTTTCACTAATAAAAAAGTTAATCCAGGCAGAACAGGAGAAGATAGAAAATGGAAAGAATTCTAAAACTCAACAATACAATAAAACTGTATTTGGAACATGGTGAAACAGCTTTTTATTGCAACATAAATTGCCACAAACAGCAGCTTGAAACATCTATTTATTAGCTGACAGATGTGTAGGTCAAAAGTCTGAGTCCTGTAGTCTGGGTTAAATGCTTAAGATTTCACAGGCTAAAATTAAGATGTTAAGAGGTCACATTTTCACCTGGATATGAGAGTTTTCTTCTAAGCACATTCAGATTGTTGCCTAATCCAGTTCCTTTGTGGTTGTGGGACTCAGGTCCGCATTTTCTTGCTGTTAATAGTACCTTGCTTTTAGCTCTTAGAAATCATAAGGCCTCCTTCATCTTCAGAGCCAGAAAAAGATACTCTTGTTCAAATTGAAATCTGTAAACACTTCAAATCTCTTTCACTTAGAAGAGCCCAGCCCAGGGTCACCTGATTGGGTTAATCTCACATAGGATAATCACTCTTTCTTAAAATCAACTGATTTGTAACCTTAACTACATATGAAAAATCCCTTTACAACAGCAACCTAAGTTAGTGTTTGATTGAGTAAGTGTGGGAGGTGTGTTTTCACAGGGCTGGGAATTTTAAGGGGCCATCTTAGAATTCTGCCCACTACAAACAGAAAGTGTGATATTTCAATACATTGAAAATTTGGTGGCATCTCTAAAGAAGATGCAGATTGTGGGATAGGGTTGTCCAACATTTTTAATATGATTACTTCTTGATGAACCTTATATTTTTCCCAAAGATAATGAAATTCTGGTATGTATAGCTTGCAAATGCATGTCACCATAATTAAGTAAGATTCAAGGTTACTAGAGTATGGGGCTTAGTAATAAGCACAGGCCTGGTCCTAAACAACACTAATCCTAGCTGTGTCTATAGAGTTACTGTAATCATAAATGGAGGCTCAGGCTAAAACTGAAAGAGAATCATGTCAGAGTGGCTGAATAATGGGACCCAAGCCAATAACAAATTTCAGTCATTCAGTGAATCTTACTTGGTCCATGTTTGCCTCGAGCCCTAACTGAGCTAGGTATCTTATGAGGCTACATTTTCCTGAGCTTGAATTCCTAAAAGAGATTGTGAAAAATGAGAAAAGTATTGGACATTGCTGCAGTGGTGTCAGTAGACACTGTGGATGTGACCAAAATAGCTGTGGCAACTTCAGACAACACTGGCTCTTCCTGGAGTTAGCCTGCTACTACTGACAGAAAACAAATGAGTGGCAGTCAGGTAAGCTTCTGATATTTGCAAGAGTCAAGGTACATAGTCAAATCTGTAAAGTTGATGCCTAGTCGGTAGGCAACAAAGGGAGAAGTCTCTGATTCACCTCAGCTTACAGATTCCAGAGTCATAGCCCCCCAAGAAACAAGCTCCCAGAACTTTAATTTCAGAGATACCCCCGTCATAAGGGGATTAGAAGAAGATACTAGAGGGTATGTTTCTGGCAAAGAATAAGTGGTGTTCTCTGCATAAGTGGGATTTGTACCTATGAAAAAGAAATAGTGTCATTAGGTAAACAAACTTCAGAACTTTCAGATATTATTCTAAAGGATAGCTATGTTTTAGATCAGTGTTTCATGCACTGATGCGAAGTGATTTATAGTCTTTAACTCATTTAAAGCTCAGAAATTGGTAGCATTTTTATCAACCTTTAACATATAAAAAAATTGAGCTGGATGGAGGCAGACTAGAAAGTCCCAGGACTCTCTTCTCTCCCAGAAAAATAGCTAGAGGACAGGAGGAAACAGCATGGAAAAATATATTCTAGGGTTGAGTACACGAGAGGAAAGCTGGACTCGGCTGAGAGAGGGAGAATTGCAAGAGCAAAACTGTGAGTTAAAAGCTGTGGTTGCTGTAACCGGCATCCTTCCCCACTCAATAGATACTTGAATTTTCAGGTCTTGGGGCTGGCAGCTACAGACAAAGGGAACCTCAGGGACCCACCTCCCCAGGGAAGGGGAGAGAGAGAGGGACATAGCCTAAGACTGACTAAACTTTTGATGTACAAATTTGGTTTCCAGTGTCCCATGAGCCCTTCCAGATAAGGTGGGACCACACCATTATTTATCTTGGAAGCTGACAAGGGACTAAAAAGATCTGACCCTCTCAATCTCCCTATCTACCGACCAGAATTGGTTGTTGAGGATGCAGGGGGGAGTGCAATTGCCTCCTACATGGGAAAAGGGAGGGAACTGCCAACAAAGTTGGAGAAATGCCTCTGGAAATGCTTGAATTATGAGGCACATAGCCTCCAGGCAGTACCCTCTATTACGGTGTTGCAAACACTTTCCCACAAGGCTTTCAACGGGGATAGCTGCTAAAGAGCACCATCTTCTGGCCAACGAAGGAGGTGCACTTGAGGAAATTAAAAGTAAATAACTAAGAGTGGCTTTTTCAAGCCTTCACAACTCCTGCCCCCCCCCCCCCAAGGCCCTTGGGGAAATTAAAAGTAAATAACTAAGAGTGGCTTTTTCAAGCCTTCACAACTCCTGCCCCCCCCCCCCCCCAAGGCCCTTGGAAACAGGTCTGCAGGTCTGCAGCCCATTACTGGGATCAAGCCCAGATCTGAGCACCTAGCAGGGATAATCATAAAGACCCAGAACAGCTTGTACCAAGCATTAAAGAACATTAAGAACAAAAAGCCTCCCAAGACTAAATCCCTTTGAAAAAGAAATTGAGCATCTGAGTAAACTTACCTTCCTAATCAGATGCCTAGACATCAGCAAAAAATTATAAACCATACTAAGAAAATGGGAGAAATTGCCCAAGAAAAGGAATATATTAAAGCCCCAGAAGAGACACACAAATTGGACAACTAATCACTGAGATGCACACAAGTTTCCAAAATCTAATTAATGAGTTGAAAGACAACATGGCTAAAGAGATAAAAGACATCAAGAAGGCACAGAGTGAACACAAAAAAGAATCAGAAAATCTGAATAAAAAAGCAACAGAGCTTATGGGAATGAAAGACATGATATGTGAGATCAAAAACACGTTCGAGGCATACAACAATAGATTCAAAGTGATAGAAGAAAGAATAAATGATACAAAAGACAGACCAGCTGAAATTCGCAAAAATAACAAAGAAAGAAAAATATGGAAAAAATAGAGTAGAGAGTTGAATGACAACATGAAATGCAACAACATATAAGTCATAGGAGTTCCAGAAGAAAAAGAGAATGGAAAAGAGGCAGAAAGAGTATTTGAGGATGTAGTAGCTGAAAATTTCCCAATTCTTATGAAAGAAATGAACTTACATGTCCAAGAAGTGAAACATACCCCCATCAGAATAAATGTGAACAGACCTACTCCAAGACACATACAACTCAGAATGTCAAATGTCAAAGACAAAGAGAAAATTCTGAAAGCAGCAAAAGAGAAGCATCACATACAAGGGATGCCCAGTAACAGTGCAGATTTCTTACCAGAACTATGGGGGTGAGAAGACAGTGGTATGATACAATTAGGGAACTGAAAGAGAAAACTGCCAGTCAAGAATTCTTTATCCAGAAAAATTGTCCTTCAAATATGAAGGTGAACTTAAAATATTCATAGCAAACAGAATCTGAGAGAGTTCATTAAAAAAAAGAATCCACATTTGCTGGAAAGATTAAAGGGAGAGTTACAACCTAAAAGAAAAAGATAGGAAAGAAAGATTTGGAGGAGAGTATAGAAGACAAAAATAGGAAAGGGGATTTGACTCAACTGATAGAGCATCCACCTACCACAGGAGAGGTCCAGGGTTCAAACCCAGAACCTCCTGACCCATGTGGTGAGCTGGCCCATGCACAGTGCTGGTGCACTCAAGGAGTGCCTTGCCATGCATGGGTGTCCCAGTGTAGGGGAGCCCCATGCACAAGGAGTGTGCCCCATAAGGAGAGCCACTCCATGCAAAAAAAGTGCAGCCTGCCCAGGAGTGGCACAGCACACACAGAGGGCTGGTGCAGCAAGATGCAACAAAAAGACACACAGATTCTGGGCGCCACTGACAAGAATACAAGAGGACACAGAAAAACACACAGTGAATGGACAAAGAGAGCAGGCAACTTGGGGGTGGGGGCAGGGGAGGAGAGAAATAAATAAAAAATAAATCTTAAAAAAAAGAAACAAAAAAGAATGCAAAAATAGCAGAAAGGATAACCAGACAAGTATGCCTTTTTTACAGTCTTTTCATCCATAAACGGACAGGTGAAAATAAGATATTACATATGAAAAACAAAGAATAAAATGGTGGAAGTAAATAATGCATTTACAGTAATATCATTGGATTAAACTCCCTGATCAAAAAATACAGGCTGACAGAATGAATGAAAAATATGCTGCCTACAAGAAGCTCACTTTAGACCCAGGGATATAAACCAACTGAAAGTGAAAGATTGGGAAAAGGTACTCCACATATCAGTAACCAAAAAAGAGCAGTGGTGGCTATACTAAGATTGGACAAAACAGACTTTAAATGCAAAAAAGTTATAAGAAATACTGAAGGGCATTATATATTAATGAAAGGGACAATCCACAAAGAAGAACTACTAGTCATAAATATCTATGCACCTAACCAGGGTGCCCCAAAATGCATGAGGTAAACTCCAGCAAAACTGAAGGGAGAAAGACATCTCTATAATAATAGTTGGAAACATCAAGATATCACTCACATTCATATATAGAATATCAACAAGGAAACAAAACATGAACACTACAATAAATAAGCTAGACCTAACAGACATATACAGAACATTACAGCCAAACTCAGCAGGTTATACATTCTTCTCCAGTGCTCATGGATCTTTCTCCAGGATAGGCCACATGTTAGGTCACAAGGCAGGTCTCAATAAATATAAAAAGAATGAAATTATTTTAAAAAATACTCTCAGAACACAATGGAATGAAAGTGGAAATCAATAATAGATGGGAATAGGTAAAATCACAAATGTGTAGAGGCTAAACAACACACTCCTAAATAATAGTGTGTCAAAGAAGAAATTGTAAGTGAAATTAGTAAATATATTGAGATAAATGAAAGCCACAACATTTACCAAAACTTATGGTATAGAGCAGAGATAGTGCCGAGAGAGAAATTTTTAGGCCTAAACTCCTATATTAAAAAAGAAGAGCTAAAATCAAAGATCTAATGGAACAACTGGAGAAACCAGAAAATGAACAGCAAATCATCCACATAGCAAGTAGAAAGAAAGAAATAATAAAGATTAGAGCAGAAATAAACAAAATTGATGGAAAGAAAAAACAAACAATGGAGACAATCAGCAAAACCAAAAGCTGATTCTTTGAGAAGACCAATAAAATTTGGCAAATTCTTAGCTACACTAACAAAAAAAGAGAGAGAGAGAGAGAGAGAGGGAGAGAGAAGGCACACAAAAATAAAATCAGAAATGAAATGTGAGAAGTTACCACTGACCACACAGAAATAAAAAGAATCATAAGAGAATATTATGAGAACCTGTATGCCAACAAACCAGACAACTTAGATGAGATGGGCAAATTACTAGAAATATACAAACAACCTAGACTGACACCACAAGAAATACAAGAACTTAGCAAACCAATCACATTTCCCCCCCCCCCCCCCGCCCCCCAAAAAAGGTCCTGGAACAGATGACTTCACAGGTCAATTCTCCCAAATATTTCAAGAAGAATTAACACTAATCCTGTTTCAACTATTCGAAAAACCGAAAAGAAAGGAAAATACACAACACTTTTTATGAAACCAACATCACCTTAATACCAAAACCAGATAAAGATACTACAAGAAAATAAAATTACAGACCAATCTCTCTAATGAACATAGATGCAAAAATCTCAACAAATTACTTAGAAACAATTCAACAGCATATCAAAAGACTTATACACCATGACCAAGTGGAATTTATCCCTTGTCCCTGGTATGTAAGGGTGGCTCAATATAAGAAACTAAATCAATGTAATATACCACATTAAAAAACTAAGGTAAAAAACCACCACCAATCTCAATTGATGCAGAAAAGGCATTTGGCAAAGCCAGCATCCTCTGTTGATTAAACACTTTGAAAGACTAGAGTAGAAGGAAAATTCCTTAATATGATAAAGGGTATATATGAAAAACCCACAGCCAACATTGTACTCAATGGGGAAAAGTTGAAAACTTTCCCTCTAAGATCTGGAACAAGACAAGCATGCCCAGTGTCACCATTGTTATTCAACATTATGCTAGTAGTTCTAACTAGAGAAATTAGAAAAGAGAAAAAATAAAATAAAAGCCATCTGAATAGAAGAAAAGGAAATAAAATTCTACCCATGGATGACATGATCCTATATTTAGAAAATTTTTAAATGTCTACAACAAAGCTACTTGAACTAATAAATGAGTTCATCAAAGTGAGAGGGTACAAGATCAGCATGCAAAATTCCATAAAGTTTCTCTACATTGAACAATCTGAGAAGAAAATCGGTGGGTGGAGGGGGGAGTTTATTTACAATAGCAACAAAAAGGCTTAAACCTTGGAATCAATTTAACCAAAGAAATACAGGACCTATATGCATAAAACTACGAAACGATGTTAAAAGAAATCAATGAAGACCTAAATAATTCAAAAGATATTCTATTTTCATGAATTGGAAGAATAAATATTGTTAAGATATCAAACCTACACAAACTGATTCATAGATCAGGTACAAGATGAGGATACCCACTGTCACCACTATTATTCAATATTGTACTAGAAGTTCTAGCTAGAGTACTTAGACAAGAAATAATAAACAAAAGGTGTCCAAATAGGAAAAGAGGAAGTAAAATTCTCACTATAGATTCAAAGTAATACCAAAGAAAATTCCAACAGCCTATTTTACAGAAATAGAAAAGACAATTATCACATTCATTTGGAAGGGAAAGTGTACCCAAATAGCCAAAAGCATTCTAGAAAAGAAGAGCAATATGTGAAGAATTTCACTGCCTGAATCGTGAAACATATTACAAAACAACCATGGTCAAAACAGCATAGTATTGGCATAAAGATAGACATATCAATCAGTGGAATAGAATCGGGAGTTCAGAAATAAACCCTCACCTCTATGGCCCTCTGGTTTTTGACAAACCTACCAAAGCCATGTTAATGGGGAAAACGAGTCCTTTCAATAAATTGTTCTGGGAGAACTGGATATCCATAATCAAAAGAGTGAAGGAGGATCCCTTTCTCACTCCCTATACAAAAATCAACTCAAATGGACCAAAGACCTAAATATAAGAGCCAAGACTATAAAACTACTAGAAGAAAATATAGGGAAACATCTTAAAGATGTTTCCAGTTGGTGGATGTTTCCAGTAGGTGGAAGTTTCTTGGACCTTACACTCAAGCACAAACAACAAAAGAAAAATTAGATAAATGGGACCTCCTCAAAATTAAGCACTTTTGCACATAACCTGGCAATACCACTTCTAGATATAAACCTAGAAGAACAGAGAGCAGAGACATGAACAGATATCTGCACACTAATACTCACAGCGGCATTATTCATGATTGCCAAAAGACGGAAACAACCCAGGTGCCCATCAACCAATGAATGGATAAATAAACTGTGGTGGATACACATGATGGAATATTATGCAGTGGTAAGAATAAATGAAGTTGTAAAGCATATGAAAACATGGATAAACTTGGAGGTCATTATGTTGAGTGAAGAAAGCCAGACACAAAAGGAGAAATATTACATGATTGTGCTATTATGAGCTAAATGTATTGTATAAACTTATGGAGTTAATAGTTAGAATATAGGTCATTAGAAAATAGAATAAGGGTTGAGAATAGAAAGTTGAGGGTTAACTTGTCCAAAATTGGTAAAAAAGATAAGTGTTAATCTTGAAAATGAACATAAAAGATGAAAGCATAACAATGTTTGCAACTAGCAATTCTATTATATGGCTATGACAGTAGTTTAAAGGGAAAGTCTAAGGTCATGTATATTACTAAAAGGAAAGCAAAAAACATAACAATGGACTGTATAGCATAGGAAAACCAGATATGCAATGAATATGGGTAAAATTTCACATATGACTGTTTTTCTTTAAAACCAAACCAATGTATATTAATAATACAAAATGTTAATATCAGACAAAAGCCAGATTATGCTAAGTAAAAGGAACCAGACACTAGTACCACAAATGGTATGATCCCATTTATATGAAATGTAAATATAAATCAATTTATAGTGATGAAATTAGATTGGTGTTGTGCAAGGCTGGAGAAGGACAGAGAGATTGATAGGTGACTGCTAAGGGGTGTGTAGTTTTTCTTCTCAGAGTAATGAAATTGTTCTAAAAACTTTTTGTGGTAATGAATGCACGACATTGTGATTATACTGAAAGCCATTATACACTTTGGATAGATCATATGGTGTGTGAATATAACTCAATAAAACTACTTAAAAAATAAATAAATGTGCAAGAATAACCAGAAATAGCAGCTATGTCTGGCAGGGGAAGCATAGAGAGATTGAGAGGTGAAGAGCCTTCCTGTTTGTCTATTTATTGTTTATGATTGTTATTATTGAAATAACAAAAATGAAAATGCTCAGATAATGATTAAAGTGATGAATGCACAACTATGTGATTATACCAAATACCACTGATTATACATTTTGGATGAAATATATTCTTTATTAATATGTATCAATAAAATTGATTTGTTAAAAAAAAGAAAATTGAGCTATGGTTTTCAGCAAATTATGTAACCTCTTAAGCCTCAGTACTCCATTTGTTAAAATGGTTATAATAATCGTGTCTATCTCACATAGTGCATTATTTGATTAGCATCTTTCTCCAAAACTCACCTAGACTAGCACATTAAGTGTACCAAATGAATAACTATTGGATTAATAAGTAAATGAATGAATGAGGAAAACAGTGGAAGGGATTAATTAGTAACCAACACACCTAAAGCAGTACTCATCTAAAGGAAAAATTAGTCAAGTGAATAGATTGAGCTTAAACCCCAGATGGCTTGTGTTATATCCTCACTCCCTCTGTGGCACCATTAGCCTTTTCTTTAAGAATTCAAGTTCTCTTCTCTCTCCTTTATCAAAGCTTATTCAGAGGATTGCTTCTGACATCACAAATTTACATCTCAGTCTGAGCTGATGGTATCTATCTATCTAACAATCTACCTATCATCCATCTATCTATTTATATCATCTCAGTGTTTTCACTTTATGTTGTACCTTGTCTTCATATAATGAGAAGTTCCACCACTAAACTTATTGAGCTCTTACTCTAGGAAGGCACTGCATTAAGGGCTTTACGTTAATTCATTTAATCTTCACAATGCATTAAGATAGTTATTACAATTGCACAATTTTATAACTGCACAAATGAGGAAACTGAAACATATGTAAGTTAACTTTAAATAACTTGAATTAACGTTACACAGTCAATTAGTTGGGAATATGAGCTTTTTGTAATACAGATCAATTTTAAATCAATCACCTGAAGCTATGCAAGGTATACTTTATAAACATCACAGGACTGTTGTACATATTCAATAAAGTGACAACTGTGCAATATTATTCCGTATCTCAAAATCAGGAAACATACTTTTGACTTGTTTAAACATAATCCACAGAACTAAAATCAAAATCAGAAGTCGTACATGGTTATACTAATTGTCAAGTAAAAGTTTTACATTTAATATTTGATATAGCAGTCAATAGAGAACAGTTAGGAAAAATCAGACCTAGAGAGTTTGATTTTATTGATTCCTGTAATATACTGCTTTCCACAGAGAACAACTTCCCATAGATGAAAATGTGTGTATTGAAAATGAATCTCCATCCTACTTGTTATATCTAGTTCTTTTCACCAGAAGCAACACGTCATCTACTGCTTTTTTCCTTCTAGAGATATCCTATAGCACACACATATACATAAAACTAAAATGGTGGTATATGAGGCACTTAGCCCAATTAGGATGTGAGAACATGCATCTCTTTTTTTCACATAAAAAGATTTATCCTGGGAATCTGAAAGTATTAATTTGGAGACTTGGGACCCATTGTAGTATATAAGAAATGAGCTGAGTCAGGAAACAAAAGAACCCTGTTGGCTCCTCTGCTCCACAATTTATAGTCAAATGCTATGACAGGTCTGAGATTTTACCATAATCTCAAACTAACAATTTAGTCTGCCACAGTTTCTTAGTGTTGGCAGAAAACAAAAGACTCTTAAGCTAGAGACAAAGGACTCTATTATTCATGGTCACTTATTCATGTCAATTTCCCTTGTTCCCAATTCCCAAAGAATCAATGCAGAAAGGCTCAGGTAGATGCTCTACACACAATGGGTTTTCATCACAGCTGAGAAATCCCAAATTTAAGAAACCCAAATGTTTTATAATGGTCTGCAAGTAAACTTGCTCAACCATTGCTCAAGGGAGACACTACCTCTATCTTACCAGGCTGCTAGATATAAAATATCCCTGAAAATATAGCCTGAACCAGAGGGGAGAGAATGCCTCTGCTTAAAAGACACACACAGACATGACAAATCTATGCAGAACTGTCTCCCAACACTTAATAGCTGTGGAATTTTGGCACATTTCTTAGGTTTCCTGAGTCTCCATTCCTAATGTGTAAAATAATTGTAGCAGCCATTTATTTGTCTCCAGATCAAATCTAGCATTATACTTTAAACTACATTGTGAACTGTAAAGTACCCAATATGAATTTTACAGTTTTTATTTCTATCATTCTTGAAATCACATTATATAAGCATTTTTTCTATGGTTGGCAAGTACATAACCAATTTGGTGGATATTAACTTTATCAATATGCCAGAACACATTCACCTGGAAGATAGTAGTAATTAATTCTGAATGATAGATTTAGGATGGTGTGGGGTATGACTCAGAGAATTAAAATGAAATTCTTTGAATTACAAGGCAAAATGCTAATTCAAGATTAGAAAAACTAATCCAACCCTAAAGAGAATAGGATTTATTTTTCTTCTGATAGATGGCTGTATTTTAGTATTTAATTATGTGGTTCAGATCAGTTACAATGATTTGTGAAACAGCCTAAGTAGCATTTGAAGACATAAAAATAGTCTATATAAATAAAACCACCCATCTGATTTTACCTCTGAATAAAACAAACTATAATAATATAAAATGGCAGGTTTGTGTGTTAAAAACTATTTAAACAGACTTCAAAATTCAAGATACATTTTATTCAATATATTGTTATACATATTAGATGAATAAACATTATTATCTGTATCTTGGTTTACAGATCTGTAATTTTCATTGCCTATAAATGTAAATTGGCCCATAGTTTTAAATTGAGACTTATACTTTAAAATAATTTATTAAAAGATACTTTCATTAAGTTATGTAAAGCTATATGTCTCCCTGGATTTATTTCTCTATGGGCAAATATTAAACTTAATTCTTATATGATCACTTAATAAATGAAAGAGGTACACTTTCAGTTTGCTCTATTAAAATACATAACAATTAAATTTATTTTCTTTCTACTTCTGACTACTTGATCCAGCGAAAAAGGATGCTACTTTTAATGATAATAAATTCCAGATTCTGTAAAATTCCCAGGAGCATTTAAAAATTGAAAACTGACTTAAAAAGCTTTAGGTTGTTTCCTTTCACCAGGAAGATCTGACCTTTTTTAAATATATAAATCATATTCAGAGTACAATAAAGTACATTAAGGTTGAAATAAGAGAAAGAAATATTATTATTCAATGTATAAGCTGATCAGTCACAAAGTAAATTTTGAATAAGATATATTAAAAAATAAAAGGGAATATCTGAGTGTATATGTGCATGCATTATCCATGTGAGAAAGAAAAGTGGCAATCCTAAAGAAATTAAAGTAAAATGGTGCAGCACCATTTAAAAAGCCTTCATTTTATTTTATTGGAAAATAGAGCATGTACATACAAAAATAATTTACAGAATTATGCACTCAGGATAAATAATAATAATAAAATTATCTGCAAAACTATTACTCAGATTAAAAAGCAGCCCCTGTGCTCCTCTGTAGTAGGATTCACTCCCTTTCCAAGAGGTAACATCTTTAATCCTGAATATTTGGCAGTCATGTCCTTATTTCTCTGTAATTTTACTATGTGTATGTATATATCTTTAACAACATATTGTTTGCTTGATTTTCTTATTTTTTACTTTCTATAAATGGGAATAATCTGCACACATTCTTCTGTGATTTATTTTTCTCTATATTATATTGTTGAGTTTTATCCATTTTGATAATTTAACTGTAGCTCATTATATTCACCGTTGTATATTATTCGAATGCATAATTATACAGCAATTTATTTATACATTGTATTGTTAATGGACATTTTGGTTGCAGCCAATTTACAGTACTGTTCCAATCTTTTGTACTTGAATCCTGGAGCACATATGCAAGAATTTCTTTAGTGTATGCCCTTAAGAATGGAGTTCCTGGTACATAAAATATGGATATTTTCACTTTAATTGGAGGTGCAAGATTTCCAAAAGCTTGTATCAATTTTAACTACCACTAGCAGAACCTGGTGTTCCCTTTGTTCCACATTCTTGTTCACCTTGATGTTTTTCCTATTCTGGGGTGTGCATGTATGTGTAAAATGATAGCTTCTTATTGTGATTTGTGTTTTTCTGTTTACTAATGAGGTAGAGTACCTTTATTTTAATGCTTATGGACTGTGAATTCTTCTGATGATAGGCATTTTTATTCATTTGTTCAAATTTTCTATTCATTTGTGTTTTTCTTCTTGATTCAGTGATGTTTTTAATATATTCTGGACATCAATCTTTTATTGATTATATATGTTACAATGATTGCTTCCCAGATCATAGCTTATCTTTTCTTTTTCTTGATTCTTATAAAAAGAACTTCTTACTTTTAATATAATAAAATGTATTGATCCTTTACTTTATGATCTTCATTTTTGTAATGTTATGCTGTTTATATAGTCCTCTCACCTTCTAAAAATAAAATAAAAAATAAAGTAAACCTAAGTTGTTTTCTAAAAGTTTTTTCATTTTTCCTTTTTACATTTCAGTCACTCTCCATCTGGAAAACATCATTGTGACCGTTGTGAGGCAGGAATCCAATTTCTGTTTTTTCCCCTCTATTTACTTGTTTTTTCCATACAGCTAAATGATCTTTCCAGTACCACTTTTAAAAGTCAATTATTTCAAGAATAGCTTGTAATCTAGCAATACATTTTGTTGTTGTTGCGGTTTTATTTTTGTAATAATTGTCATAAACATTGAATTTTAGCCATATATTAAAGTGATTGCTCTTTTTGTTATGGGAAAAAAATTATCATCAGCTACCAGTCTTCACTGCCAGCATTATCATAAATCAAATTTCAAAATGTTTATTTATAGGCTCTCTGTGGTTTTTCTTTTTTTTTGTTGGTCTTCTGCCTATCATTTAGACATTTGTACTATTGTTTTATTAAGACAAGTTCAAAATTTGTTTTCCTTATCAATTGTGTGTTGTTTTATCTTTATCCTTTGACCTTCCACATACTTTTTAAAAATCATATTCTCAGGATACAGAATTGAATTAAATGAAAGTTGTAAAACAATGATTCATTTATGAAAGTAAACCTCTTTGGGATTTTCATGGATATTGCAAGGAAAGTGAATATTAATTAGCCATAAGTTAGCATGTTTATGGCATTTAGTCTTCCATTCTGTGAATATGTTATACTGCATTTTATTAACGTATCCTTTATTATCTTTCAATAATGCTACAACTTTCTCCATAAAAGTCTCATACATGTTCGTTAATTTTTAGATTTCTTCCTAGAAACATTATAGTTTTAATTTTATTGTAAATAACATGTTTTAAGATCACATTTTCTAACTGTTTATTGCTGATATCTAGAGATGGAAGATGTTTGGGGATATTTATTTCACATTTAGTATATTGTTAAATTCTCTTATTGAATCTAAGAACTCATCAGACATTTCTTGTTTTTACATTGACAATTATATCATCTGCAAATGATGAGAGTTTTCCTTCTTTCATTTATGTCATATATTATTTTAATTCTCTTTACTATATTGTGCAGGACATTTAATATAACATTAAATAGAAATGCAATGAGGAAGCACTCATGACTTCTTGTTAATGAATTGCAAAAGATTACCTTCCATATTTCACTATTAAGAATAATTTCTTTTAGGTAATTTTAGATAATCCTTTTCAGATTAAAGAAGTTCCCTTCTATTTCTAGTCTGTTAAAATATATTGCCATGAATGAAATTAATTTTATGAAATGTGTTTTCTGCATTTATTGAGATGTACTTGAAATGTTATCTTTAATCTGGTAATGTATACACCAATATTGATTTTATGATAAAATATAAGATTAAATAAATCTTTCATTCCTTGAATGCTGAACAGAATCACAATGCACTTTTATTTTTATTTTTTATTTTTATTTTAGGAAGAAAGTGCAAACACAGCCCTTCATCAAAAAAACTATACAGTCGAGTTTCTCCCATGTGGGGAAATCGCAGGGACCAGTAGATTCCCAGTACAGTAAATCCGTCTCATCCTGGGAAAACCACCTTCGTGATCTTGGTATCTTCCCTGCCAGGTAAGTATGCACTTTAATTTTAATATAGTTTCTAACCTTATTTTTGCTAATAATGTTTTTATTAGTGTTTATTTAGGTTCACAAGTAATTTAAGCCTGTAATTTTTCTTCTCATAAAGTCCTTGTCAGGTGTTGATATCTCACTAAAAAGAATATAAAAAGAAATATAATCTTAAGAAGGTAGATAAATGAAAATGGAATTTTAAAAAATTCTCAAATAAGCCATAAGAAGGTCAAAAAGGGAGAAAGAGGAATGAAACAGAATGAAGAGAAAACAAATAATAAATGGTAGACCTAACCCTTAACATTTCAAAAACTATTTTAAATGTAAATAGTATATCCATGCCAACTAAATTACAAGAAATTTGATAGAATGGATGAAGAACATGACCCAACAACATGCTATCCACAAGAAACTCACTGCAATTGTACCATACATGTAAGTTGAAATTCAAAGGGTAGAAAAAGATGTACCGTATAAGCTTTAATTTAAAAAAAAAGAGGTGAACTAAAAATCAGAAAACAGAAAATTACCAGGGATGAATATGGCTATTATATCGACAAAAGTTTTAATGTACCAAGAAGACATAAGAATCTTAAATGTGTATGTGCCAAACAACAGAACTTAAACATACACAAAGCAAAAATCGATAGAACTTAAGGGAGAAATAGATAAATATACAATTATATTCAGAAACTTCTAAAACTTCTACATAGAAAATCAGCAAGGATAGAGAACTAAACAACATCATCAACCAACAGGACTTAATACTCATTTATAGAATGCCTGATAATAGAAAAGTACACATTCTTTTCAAGCACAAAGAGATATTAACCAAGAAAAATCATAACCTAGTCATAAAATGAATATCAACAAATATTAAAGAATTTAAATTATATAGAGTTTGTTCTCTTATCACAATAAAATCAAACTGGCAGAAACAACAGAAAAGTAATAGGAAAAATCTCCTAATGTTTAAAAATTAAAATGCATTTCTACGTAATTCTTGGATCAAAGAAAGTCACAAAGAAAATTAAAAAATTATACTTTGAATTAAATTGAAACCCATAGATGTGTGATAAAGCTAACATAATATCGAGAGAAATATGTAGTAGGGAATACTTGCATTACAATATAGCAACAGTCTCAAATTTGTAATTTAATCTAATCTCTAGCCTAAAGAAAATAGAAATAAAAGAACAATATAAATCCAAAATGAGAAGAAGAAAGGCAATAATAAAGATAACAGCGGAAATGAATGGAATTGAACAGAGAAAAATAAACAAGAAAAATATCAGGTTCATGAATAAGAAATCTTTAGCAAGGCTGACAAATAAAGAAGAGGAAGACATGAATTACCAATATCAGAAACAAAACAAGGAGCTTAACTACAGATTTTGCAGTAATTAAGGTGAATAGTAAAGAAATAAGATGAACATCTCTACCCACATAAATTTAAACCTTTGATAAATGAATCAATTCCTTGAAAAGCAAAGTGTTCTAAAATTCACCTAATAGGAAATAATCTGAATATTATTACTATTAAACAAATTTAATCTTTCATTTAAAGCTTACAAAAAAAAAAAAGGAAAGAAATCTCCAGTCCTAGATGGTTTTACTAGAAACTTTTACCAAAAATTTTGACGAATTCACACCAAATCTGCAGAAATTCCTCCAGAAAATAATAGAACAGGCAATGCTTCCCAGATTATTTTATGAAGCCAGAATTATCCTAATACCAAAATCAGACAATTTAAAACAAAATATTTTAAAAATCACAGACCAATATCTCTCATTAACTTAGACATAAACATACTTAACAAAATACTATCAAACAGAATTCAGCAATATATGGAATAGATTATGCCACATGGCCATGTGCAGTTCATTCCAGGAATACAAAGTTGATTCAAAATTTAACAATCAATTAATGTAATATACCATATCAACAGGATAAAGAAAAATCATTTGACAAAATTCAACATTAAAATAAACCTATCTCCAGAAAATTAGGAAATGGAAGGGAACTTCTTCAGCTTGGTAAAGAAAATTTATAAGAAAACTGCAAATAACGTCATACCTAATGGTGAAAAATTGAATATTGCCCACCCCCAATCAAGATGCCTTGTAAAAATCAATACAGTACCAAAAGTCCTAACAAGCACAATAAGGTAAGAAAAGGAAATAGCAGACAAAACAAACTGGAAAGAAAAAATAAAACTGTCCACAATTACAGATGAAATTATTGTTGATATACAAAATCACAAGGAATTTTTAAAAACAGTGTAAAACCATAAGTGAGTTCAATAGAGTAGCAGAATACAAGATTAATTGAGACACACAAAATTAATCACATTCCTACATACTAGCAAGAAACATGAAAAATACAATTAAACACACAATTCTATTAAGAAATCTCTCCAAAATAAGTGAAATACCTAGTTATAAATCTAACAAAATACATCTGGGAACTGTATGTTTTAAATTACAAAACTGTGATTGCCAAAGATCTAAATAAATGGCAGGACAAACTCATGGATTGGAAAACTCAATATAGAAATAATGCAAATTCTCAGAAAGTGGTCTGTAAGTTTAACACAACTCCCCTAAAAATCCCAGCAAGAATTTTTGTACTCGTGGACAGACAACTGTGATGTCTAGGCTAATGTGTCAACTCGGGCAGGTAATGGTGTCCAGTTGTTCGGTCAAGCAATCACGGGCTAATTGTAATGCAAGGGCATTTCATGGACTTTGATTATCAGTTAATTGATTGCATAGATGGCTGGTTAATCTACAATCAGCTAAGGAGATTGTATCAGCAATGAGTGACTCTTCCTCCAATCAGTTGAAGGCCTTAAAAGGGGAAGTAATTTCAGCATTCAGAGAGAGAATTCTCATCTCTAGTTCATATAGACAGCATCTCCTGGAAACTAATCAAGGACCTTCGTCGGAGCCTCTGGTTTGCAGGTTGCCCTACAGAATTTGGACTTGTGCTTCCCCATGGTCACATGAGACAATTTTATAAAATGTCATACTATTTACAAATATCTTCTGTTGGTTCTGTTTCCCTAGAGAACCCTGAGTAATACAAGTTTAGCCTAAACTTTACATGGAACAACAAGAGATCTAGATTATTTAAAACAATATTCAGAAAGAAGAATAAGTGGGAAGAATCACTCTACTTAATGTGAAAACTATTATAGTTACAATAATCAAGACATTGTGTTATTGGCAGAGGAATAAACACATAGATCAGTGGAACAGAGCAGAGAACCCAGAAATAGACCAACACGAATGTGCCCAATTGACAAAAGCAATTCATAAGAAGAAGGATAATCTTTTTAGCAAGTGATCCTAAAAATTGGTCACCCATAGGAAAAACATGGACTTCAACCTAAACTTCTCATCATACACATAAATTAATTCAAAATAAAACATGTATCAATATTTAAATATAACACTGTAAAACTGAAGAAGAAAACAGAAGAGAACAGTTTTGGGGGATCCAGGGTTAGGCAAAGAGTTCTTAAAAATGACATCTAATACATAATCCATAAAAAAAATAACAAATTGGGCTTCATCAAAACTACAAAAAATGTACAATGTATAAGATCCCTAATAAGAGAATGTAAAATCTAGCCATAGCTGACCAAAAGGCCTTATACCTGGGATATATAAAGAACACTCAAAACTCAACAGGAAAAGTAAAAGAATGCAATTAGAATGTTGACAAAAGACATGGATATATTTCACTGAAGAGAATATACAGATAACAAATAAGTATGCAAAAGATGTTGAGTAGCATTAACTATTAAAGAAATGTAAATGAAAACTTCAATGATATATCACTATATGTCTATTAGAAAAACTAAAATTAAAATAGTGATAAATACCAGATGGGGGAGGATGTGAAGAAACTGGATTTCTCTTACATTTCTTGTAGGAATGTAAAATATTACAGCCACTCTTGAAAATCAAATGGAAGTTTATTACAAATCTAAACAAAGGTTTACTATAGGACTTAACAATTGCATTTTTGGGCATTTGTTACAGAGAAATGAATATTTATGTTCATAAAAATCACCTGAACATAAATATTCACAAAAGCTTTATTTGTAGCATAAAAATGCTAACAACAAAAATGACCTTCATTTGAGAGTGGTTGAACAAACTCTAATATGTCAATACAATGGAATAAACTATTGAGACACCCAACAACTTGTATTCAATTCAAGGGCATTAGGCTTAATGAAAAAAGTCCATCTCAAAATGTTACACACGGCACAGTTCCATTTATATAACTTCTTGAAATGAGAAAAAATATAAATATGGAGAGCATATTAGTGGTTACCAGGAGACAGGAAAAGGGTGTGCGTATCCTGGAGACATGGATATAAATACAAAGAGATATCAAACTGATCTTGTCTTTTTGGTAATGGGACAGTTCTGCATCTTAATTGTTTTGCTGGTATTTTAGGTTGCTAAAAGCTGCTGGGAGCAATATACTAAAACTGGTTTGACTTTTAAAAAGGGGATTTATTAGGTTAAAAGCTTAAAGTTATGCAGTCATAGAGTGTCCATATCAAAGCATCATCAAGAAATGCTCTATCACTAAGTTGCTGCTGTGGGCTATCAGGCACATGGCAACATCATCTAAAGATGCTTTCTTTCCAAGCTCAGCTGTGGGTGATTAGAGAAACTAATCATGGCAGGGTACAATGATAGCTCTCTATCATTATATCTCTAAACTTCTAGAGGTTTCTCTGTCTCTGTAGTTTTTTTCCTGTGTGACCATGATCTGTTTATAAAGGACTCCGGTAAAAGGATTAAGACACACTCTGGGTCATGCCCTTCTGAAGTGATCTAATCATAAGAAAGGTCCTTTAATTGAATCTAATCAAAATATTCCAACAGGTTTGCAAACACAGGAATGGATTAGCTCTAAGGACATGGTTTTCTGGGGTCCACTCAGCTTCAAACAAGTGGCTACATGGGATAAAATTTCATAGAACTTGTTTTAGTTTCCTAGGCTGCTTTAAAATGGGTCCTGTTAAACAATGGGAGTTTTTCACTCATGCTTTTGAGGCCAGAAAAATGTCCACATCAAGGCATCATCCAGGCCATGCTTTCTTCCAGAAAATGGTCCTTGGCTCCTGTTACAAGACAAGGCACATGGTGGCATCTCCTGTTCTCTCCCTTCTCTACTACTCCAAAGATCTAGGTTTCCTTGACTTCAGCTTCTTGTTTCCATGGCTTCCTGTCTCATAAACTTTCATTCTTCTGTAAGGACTCCAGTAATAGGATTAAGACCCATAGACCCATCTTGAGTGATGTGGTCATTCTTCAACTGAAGTAGTCTCACCAAAAAGTCCTACTTACAATGGGTTTATACCTATGGGAATGGATTAACTCTAAAACATGTTTTTCTGAGGGTACATACAGCTTTAAACCACCACAGAACTTTATACATATAAATAAGCACAGATTAAAAAGTAGTGAAAATTGAATAAAGACTGCGGTCTAGTTATTATTATACCAATGTTGATTTCCTATATCATTGGGAGAAGCTGAATGAAGACTATACAGGATGTTTTGTACAATTTTTGAAACTTCTTTAGTCTATAATTACTACAAAATAAAAGATTTTTTAAAATGACATTTTAAATAACCTGGAAGTATTTATTCTTGCGTGATTTTTAATCATGTGTGTATGTTTGTGTATCTCAGGGAAAGTGACCAAAATATATTTGCCAAGGCTTTGGTATTACTTTCATTTTTTAAGGATTTATTTTTTATTTGTTTCTCTCCCCTTCCTCCCTCACTCCCCCAGTTGTCTGCTCTCTGTGTCCATTCACGTGTGCTCTTCTGTGACTGCTTCTATCCTTATCTGTGTTTGTTTTTGTTGCGTCATCTTGTTATGTCAGCTCTCCGTGTGTGTGTGGGGGGGGCACCATTCTTGGGCAGGCTGCACTTTCTTTCATGCTAGGCAGCTCTCCTTATGGGGCGCACTCCTTGAGCATGGGGTTCCCTTACACGGGGGACCCCTCTGTGTGACACGGCACTCCTTGCGTGCATCAGCACTGCACATGGGCCCTCTCCACACGAGTCAAGGAGGCCCGGGGTTTGGACTGCAGACCACCCATGTGGTAGGCAAACACCCCATCCATTGGGCCAAGTCCACTTCCCTGGCATTACTTTTTAGTCTATGAAGAAGCACTGTTGCTCATGAGTTTGTGCATGTGAAGTGTGTATGTTCTCATGTTTACATTTATTTATGTATACAAATGATCACTAGTCCAAAGATCTGGTCTCTACTAGAAATATATATGAACATTAGCATACATTGATTTATATAGGTAAATTAAGTTAGCCAGATTAATATAAATTATTCCTATGTCACTAATTCAATGCACTATAAAACTTTCAACTCATAAAATTAAACATTCTAATTAAATCCCCAAAGTACCTCTGTAGATGGTGTGACTCCATTAAGATTTTCTGTATTACTCACAGAATTCTTTCCTCACTTGTCTTGGATTTTTACAATATTCTTTTAAATGAAACAAATCTTTTTCATGACTTTAGGAATATTTCAATAATGGTAGTATTTGAGGAAAGGTAACCAAGTCACAAAATCCAATGTATACACCTTGATGATATGACTCAGATTTGAGTGGAGATTTCAAAAGGAAACATGAAGAGTGTGAAACAGCAAGGCTTTTAAGATGATAAAGAAAAGTAGGGAAGAAAAATAGCCTCCAAATGAAGGTACTTTTAAAGATGGGTGCTTGAGTGTAGCTTCCATCTCACGTTTGACTGGGCCAGGTTGTGTAAGTTTGTGGTTTAATAAATTAGTTTGAGGGAAGCGGACTTGGCCCAATGGATAGAGTGTCTGTCTACCACATGGGAGGTCAAGCCACGCAGGGGTGTCCCCTGCATAGGGGAGCCCCACGTGCAAGGAGTGCGCCCCATAAGGAGAGCCACCCAGCACGAAATAAAGTGCAGCCTGCCCAAGAATAGCGCCGCAAACACATAGAGCTGACACAACAAGATGACGCATCAAAAAGAAACAGATTCCTGGTGCCGCTGATAAGGATAGAAGGGGTCACAGAAGAAAACACAGCAAATGGACACAGAGAGCAGACAATGGGGGGGGAAGGGAAGAGAAATAAATAAAAAATAAATCTTTATAAATAAATAAATAAATAAATAAATAAATAAATGAATTTGAGTGTCAGGCCACTTAGGCAGTTGCTTAGGATCAAAATCCCAATACGAGGGATTAAAAATCATTAGAATGTAAATACAGAGAACATTATATTTACCAGACCACATCATATTTGGAAAAAATTTTATGAGGTTTGGGAAATTCTTTGATAATCTGTTTAGAGAAGGAGAAAATATTGAAAAGACATCATTATTAATAGTGACAATGTTAAACTACCATTTTGGAAATGGATCCAGTTAAATACAGGGCTCTGTTTTGTACGGAGCTAGGGTTAAATTGCTTGAGAATGAAGAAGAACAGATCATTCCCTCCAGTGAGCTGCCTTCCCTCCTTTTCCACCACAAAGAAGTCAAGCTTTCCCTACATGAATGTTGAAGAAATATTGAAAGCATATTGATTTGAAGGAATACAAATTTATTAGCTTGCTGGGGCAGCCACATGTCTCTGTCTAACTACGGTGGTATACATTTTATGTCTGTGTGCAAACATACCCACAAGCACAAACAAATATACAGAGAGTAGTTTTCCCATCTGAAGAGAATATTGCTGAGAAGGAAAAAACGCTCCTGAAAATTGTGGTTTGTGATTTCACAACCTCACTCTTATTTGGCCTTCCTTACTTCAGATCTAACTCCTTAGTGCTGGCACGAAAATATGCTGCATGTATAAACAAAACATTCATATCTGTTTAGGACTTGGTATTCTTTATCACACTGGAAACATGCCATATGGCAAATAGGCTCCATGCTTGTACAACAGAATTCTTTCAGGCCTTCCCCCTTCCTTAGTGTAAGATTACATTCATTTATTTGCTTTTAAAAAATCCACGTAACCCTGTCAACTATTAGAAGGCAAGACATTCCAACCATGCAGAGCATAGATAAGTAAACGTTTCAGGCCAATTGTTGATGGCTATGTCCACTTTCTTTTTTCTTTACAGAGAAAAGAAGGAGGATTTGTATATGGTAATAACCCAGAACCTTTTAAGGAAGACTATTGTGAATAAATGTTCAGGAAATATTTCTACCCTCAGTTTCTGTGTTATTTATCTTTTGAGAAAGATATGATATGTATTTGTCCAATTTTGAAGAAAAAATAAACTGAGAATAACATTTGTTTCATATTTTTCTACTCCCTTGAAAATAGGCTTAAAAATAAATTTATTCCTTTTCTATTGGTAGCTAAATTTCAATTACTCTTTCAAAAAGTCTCTGAGATCATAGCTAGATTTTGCTAGCCAGTCACTTGTTTGTTTATTCATTGCAAACATGTTATTGTTCACATATTGTTCATTCTCCTAAAATCTGAGTGGAAAATAGATATGCTCTTCATGAAATATGTGGTCCATTAAGTTAAATGGCAGTAACAAACACAAACATATATATAATTTTGTGGTAATAATTTCATATCATGGGAAAGCATAAATGATTTGGTTCAACTTTATAATAAGTATCCTTTCTCTTATTTCAAATTTACCAAATTCCCTTAAATTACAATTTGACTTCTCATGAAATTCATTTGGGGGGGTGGGGGATAATGACTTGCTTTGTAAACTGAGACTATAGCCTTTTTCATAGTTTTATTATGGTTTATAAAATCACAATTTGACATTTTGTGCTTATGAAAAAGTCAGAATCCTTTGTATAACTTTTATAATTGTAAATACAATAGACTTTTGCCCATTAATGAGAATTAGCTCCCTTTCTTAATCACAATCTCTGTAACAACATAATCTGATATAAGAGAGTTATAAAGAATCAAATATTCTCACTTATGAACTCTGAGAGTAGATATATAAAATCATCTTTAAAAATTAAAAACCAAAATGTCATTAAGATAAAACATCATTCATTCATCTTTAATAATGAAAACCTGTAATGTGTCATAGTGTTTCAGCTTCAAAAATATGCAGTCACATATTTCCAGCCAACATGTTGTAAACCACAGTTCCATTAAACATGCATTATTCAATTTTCTCTTCTTAAGCAAATTGATCTAGGGTCTTATGAATTATATTATTAATATATCCCATTGACATCAAATGGTAGCTCTGAAAAGTTGTTTGGTCACATTCAAGTTTTGGGATTTTATGCAGCAAAATGTTTGGTAATTATCATGGAATTATTTTTAAATCCTCTTGTTTGAGGCTATGTGAGTATTAGTTTGGCATATTTGACTTAATTTAAATATTAGCATAAACAATTTCTAACCATGGTACCAAAAGTGTAACACCAGTGTTCTTAGGTGTTTGCTATCCTGAATCCTTTTAGCAAATATGGCCACAAAACTTGGGATCTGAGTCTAATGCATTTACTTAAACACAGAAGTCTGTATTTACATTAAATATATATATTTGAACACTTCAAATATGATCCAAATTAAAAAATGTCTTCCCTTTTAACTAGTTGAAATAAAAATTGTCGATTACTTGGTAGCTGCTTTAAATGTCTTAATGAAGTTTATTATGTATTTGCTTATAGTTGAGTGATGCATGGGGGACCTAAGGCCCAGAAATAATAACAGAACTAGACCACAACTACTTTTGAGCTAATCAGTTAGCACAGTCAGAGCAAGAAACACATGCTCTTGGCTCTTAGCTTACTCTAGTTCTTTGAACCCAGCTATAAACATTAAAAGGAATAAACACTCCCTAGATGTATACATTTTATTGTCCATTGAGGTTAACATTGAGGTTCTTAGATTGTAAAGAAGCGTGTGACCTACATACCATTTATTTTTATATCAAAATTTATATCACCTGATTAGTTACTGGATTTACCATATTTTTTTCTATTCTCTTGGGAGATAAGTGACCATGATTCCTGCTACTCTGATAGTGAAGTGAGGCAAACCTATTGGCTCACCCTTCCTTCCTTCCTTCCTTCCTTCCTTCCTTCCTTCCTTCCTTCCTTCCTTCCTTCCTTCCTTCCTTCCTTCCTTCCTTCCTTCCTTCCTTCCTTCCTTCCTCCCTTCCTTCCTTTCTTCCTCCCTCCCTCCTTCCTTCCTTCCTTCCTTCCTCTTCTTCTTCCCTTTCTCTAATCTACCCAATCTTTTTTCTTTATAATTCAACTACAAATATCACATATATAGCATAGGAAAATGACCACAAGTTACTCTGATTTTTAAAAAATAATGTACTATATTCTTATGAGCGCTTACCTTTATGTTTTACTTAAAGGAAATTACTCTATTTGTGGTTTCTTCCAGAAAGAAACAGATGCAATTGATTTTTTTGCTATCAAGGTGGCCCATCGAAACATTTCTGTCCCAAATGGCACAGATTGTATATTTAAAAATTAAAGGAAGAGTCTCAAATAAAGATTAATTATTTTTGTGCCATCTCTAGTGGAGAAAGAGATTATTTTGCTTAAAATACATATTTAATATTTCTATGAATAATTTAGGTATCTAAGTCCTGCTAGAATTGGAAAGCTAACTTATTTGTTCATTATTTAAGTATAAAATATTCTGTGTTCCAATAAAATATTAGAGTTACTTCTGTTCTCTCTAGTAACTGAGTTTGAGATTTAGATTCAATATTTATTTTACTTTCTAAAAGGAAGTATCTTTGTTGTTTATTTGAGCATATTTTTTACGTTATGACCATATGTAAGCTTGTGCTTTCAAAATTCAGTTTGACTAACCTCTTAAAATATCTTTGCATGATAAATTCATTTTAAAAACATTAAAAAAATGAAAAGAAGAAAGTCTTCAGAGGAAACTGGCCACAAATACAATGAACATCTTCTTTTTAGTGGAAAAGAAGTCACTTGAAAAATATAGCATAAGGATATCAAAAAGAAAAAGTAAATATTTTCTATGAAAAACCTGAAAAAATATTTACTATCCTAAGATATTTTCATTATTTTCCAAAGTCAGAAGTATGATTACAAGAGTATTTATATGTGTTTCTCAGATTCTTTGCATTAGATCATTCTAAAATTCTATTATTCTTTTGTAACTAACTTACAAAAAAAGTATTTTTCACCTAGGAAATTTCAATCTCTTTAATTTTCTTTGCCAATTGGTTGCAAATTAATTGAGGATAATATATACCTTATTCTTGTATATACTTTCAGCCCTTATGAGAGTGACAATACAAAACAGATATTCAATAAATTAATGATTTGGTTTTTTCAATATATATTTATTCAGGACCTGCTAGGAATTTTTTTTTTAGGAAACAGTGAAGAAATAGTGACAAAACAGACAGACATTGGTCTATCCCTCAAAAAAAAAAAAGTATACCCATTCTCAGTGAATTAAATTGAAACAAACTAAGAAATGCAAACAAACTTGCATGACATTTACTAAAATGAAAATGAATATTTTTAATGACCTAGTTAAAAATTCATTTAGCAAATGAATTTTTGGCATTCAGGAATATAGATTCATTCATTTAGTGAATAGCTTTGGAGTGTTTACCAAATGCCAAACTCTATTCCAATCATAGCATATAGTAGGGAATGGAACAGAAGAAGCCCCTGTCTTCATACATTCTATAGGAGAAAACAGCACAAAACAGATAAAGAAATGCACATACATTATGCCAGATAGTGTTAAATATTACTGGGAACAGTAGTGTAAAGAGGGAGAGGAAAAAGAGAGGGTAAGTATTCATAGCAAGGAAGATATTTTACATAAGGTGGTCAGGTATGAATTATTTAAGAGCTGACAAATGATCAGAGATCAGAAGTTTCAGGCAAAATAACAAGTCAGGCAGAAAGAATAACAGCTACAAAGGTCCTTAGGAATATATTTAGAGGGCTTGAGGAAGAATTAGAGTCAGTATAACTGGAGAGGAAGGCCAGAACTAGTATGATCTACTCATCCCAGTTTACCTTTGACTTTTCTTTCTTGGTTTCAGTCTTGCATTCCAAGAACTCACGCAGTCTCTGATAAATGGGGTTAGTTGGTCACACTTTAGGCTCCTGTAAAGATTTTGCCTTTGATGCTAAGTCATGTGGTGTTTTCAGAGTAGGCCAAATGCTACAGGAAACCTCCTGAGTCTGTCTATGACTTATCACAATTACAATCTATCTCTTACTCAAGCCATGGTGCAATATGGGAGCTTTCCTTTACATATTCATTCAGAGACCTAAACTCCTCCCATTTTATGCAACCACCATACCCTAGCGCTTTTACTTCCATTCACATAGATGGCAAAAGAAACTGAGGAGGATCACCTTGACAATTTTAAGAAACTGAAGAGTACCAGAAATAGGAAAGAGGAATATCAGTTGTGACCACATTTGACTGGGCAAAAGTCAGTCATATAGTACTGTTTAGATGCAAAGGAAACTAAAAAATTTAGTATAGTTATGTACCCAGAAGGGGAAAAATAGAGAAAGGTTATGAAGAATTCATAGAAGTCTATGTCACAGGTGGGAAGCTATTGGAGAGTTTTGAGCAGAAGAAAGACATAAATAACCTGAATTCTAAATGGAGAACAATTAGGAGTATATCAAAATAATACAGAGAGAAATGATGATGAGAGGAACTGGGATTGAAGTTTGGAAATAGTAAGAAATGGTCAGACTTGCTGTTAGATTAGATATGGAATTGGAGAAAAAGAAAGGAGTAAAGACTGAGTCCATCAAAGAGACGAAAGAAAATGGTATAGTGACATCTTTGTTCAGTTGATCTGATGAGATGGTTATCAGATCTTCCCAGGCTCCATGAAATTACTAGTTTATGTAGGACAGGTCTTTAGGTTGTGAATTTAACTTCAGATCTCAGAAGTTGCATTGTTGTCCTATTGACCTACAGAGGAAATATATGAGTTAACATATTTATCTACTGTCTTAGTTTCCCATCTGCTAAAAAAATACAGTACCATACAACGGGTTGGCTTAGACAAAGGGGATTTGTTGTTTCACAATTTTGAGGCTAGGAGAAGTTCAAAACCAAGAACTCAGCAAAACAATGCTTTGTCCTCAAAGACTGGTATTCTGGAGCTGGCTTCCTGTGATCCTTGAGTTACTTGGCTTTTTCATCACATGGCAATGCCCATGACAGTTCTTGTCTTTTCAGAGTTCCATTGACAACATGGATATTGCATCCTCCAGCTCAATACTTATAACCCTCTCAACTCCTTTCCCTAGTAGTACAACTACAGCTACTAAAAACTAGAGTCTTCTCAGTTAAACAGGCAGAATTAGGTGGAATCAAATCAAGTGGATTAACCAAGTTTTCTTTTTGGTTATCCACTTGGATTTTTGGAAATGAATTCATTTTTGCCAATTCAGACAATGAATGTGGACATTATTGACATAATTTTTCTCTCTCTCCATTGCTGTTGCATGTAGCTCCAGCCAGCCCACTGCTTACGGAACTGTCCAGGAAGAAGGCAGCCACCAGACTCTATTTTACTGGTTTTCTTCAGAATTTCTGGTACACACATCTGTTTTCCCAAAAAGAACCTTCATGGGGTAAGAAAAAACAAGACATCTGTTCTCTGAAGAATTCTCTTACGAATTTCTCTTCTTTTATATAATTTGAATTGACTTTGAAGATCAGTGGTGGCCAGGCTGGTTCTGCTGTCTCTACTATGTTCTGAATGGATGAGCCTAGTTCATGTGGAGTACTTACTAACTATTATTTTCAGTTTCAGTAATTCAACTGAAATTTTAAAACAACAGGAAAAAAATCATGTTGGACATGTTGTTACTATAGTAGATATAAATATCAGAACCACTCTGTGACTCTTCTGGGAGGCATCATTCATATCAGAATCTAGTGAATGATGTCTCCTCCAGCTATGCAATAAAGCACGTCTGTAATCTATCAGAATATTTAAGTAATTTGGTTGTCGAATCATAGAGCTACTAGATCCAATATGAAGAAATTTGTTTCTAAAGCCTTGAATATTTTCACAAACCTCTAGTATAACAGAACAAACAGTATATCAATGTCCAATCTTTATCAGGCTAGAACCAATATTTTACAACAGTTTTTCAGAATGCTTTTTAGTGATGCAAATTAGATACTTATATAGGCATTACAGTAAGGAATTCAGGACAACATCATACAAGATCAATTATACTGCAAATTGAAATGAAACAAACCAAAAATCTTCTTACAATAAACTCCAAGAGGCCTAAACTATTAAACTTAAAATAATGTATTTTAGAAGTTCCAAAATTTGGAGTAAGGGGGAACAGAAGGTACAAGCACAGCTAATAACATACTCTAAGTGGTAAACTTTTGTTACATTAAAAAAAAAGCAAGTAATAAATATCAGGAAGTTTATATTAAGGAAGGGAAAAAAAAAATTTTTTTAAAGTCACAAAGTACTATTATTACAATGCCGGATTGTTTGAAATTCAGAGAGAAATTTATTTAGATATCGACTGATAGAGGAGAGGGTGTTGTTGAATGATAGTAGAAAGTTGATAGGATGCTCTTGACCCAGAGAATGCTAAGAAGCTAGATTTCTAGCTAGAAGGGAGGGTCAGAGCCCAATATTTATAATTTATGCCAACAGTGAAAGAGAAAAGTAGGTTAGCAGTTTGTAGTCAAAGAGAACAGAGAAGGTCAAGGTGAGGACAGACTAGTGCAGAAGATATCACACTTGGCAGAGGCTGACAGTTATGATGTCTTTATTGATTTAGATAAAACTATTTAGAGGACTTTCAGTTTCAATTCCTCTATAAAAAGCATCTTTTCCATCCTTACAACAAGGAAAACCTGGACAATCTTAAATTACTTTTCCAGACCAATCATAGACCTGATGCTGCAAGTATCACCCTGAAATCTGGAAAGACAGACAATCCAGGGACATTCTAGATCTACCTGGCCTGGAGCAGAAGCCACTAGATACGTAAATGGATAGGAACACTTAACAATTTTTATGAATTTCTAGAGGTTTAGTGTGGACTAACATGAAAGTGAGCAACACTTAGGGCCCAGTTTTCATGGGCTTTCCCTCCAGAAACCCCAGTAGGTTCTCACAGTGAAGATTTAAGATTACCCCAATGCTTTTTATTTTGGGGGGGGGGAAGGGGCGCAAATAGGAAGGGCATGAAAATGTGGGAGAAGTGCCTCATGGAATATGTCCAGTTCTTTCTTCATAAACAAGGCCTGCTCTCCAGTACGAAGGACTTTGCCACAGCAGAATCCTGAATATGCATTCCAGCTTGTGGAATTCCTCCCCGCTCCATTTCCCACCAGTCTTTCTGTCTTACCTAAGAGGGAAAAAAACATAGTAAACAGGGGTGAAGGCTCCAAGGAAATAAACTGGGAACGCTATAGCTGGGGAAGACAGGGTGGCAAGGGGAAAATACTGTCACAGCATGAGATACAGTCCTACAAAAAAACTGATATCTAATCATAAGATTATAGAACACTTCCATTTCCCCACATCTCTCCATCACACCAAAGGTGCTCTGGTATAATAACTTTGGATTACAGGTAAAGAAATGCAAGACACAGACTCTCCTGAGGAGGAGTATTGCTTAATATTAACAGGGGAGACAAAAACAAGGGCACTAGAAGAATTTGAAGGCTATAGTAAACATTAAACACTATCCAAGTCCTGCCCATATTAATATAAATTCCCACATTAAAGACCTTTTTACCTCATTCTTATTACATGTCTTGTGTAGCTTTCAACAAAAATTTATAAAACACACCAAAAGGCAAGAAAAAATTCAATCTGAAGAGAAAAAGTAATCATTAGAACCAGTTTCAAATGTGACAGACATGTTGGAACTATTAGACAGGGGATTTAAAATTACTATGATTAATATATTAATGGCTCAGATGGACTAAGTAAACATGAAAGTATAAATGAGTAATGCAAGAAGAGATAAAGAAACCCTAAGAAAAAGGGTATGACAGAAATAAAAAATACAGTGACAGAAATGAAGAATGCCTTTGAGGGACATTCAGTAGGCTCAACAAGTCTGCGTTCAATAAACTTGAATATAGGTAAATAAAAAAATTCCCCAAACTGAAAATGCAAAGAGAATAAAGGAATTTTTAAAAATAGACTATTGAAGATATGTGGGAAAATTACAATTCTGTCGTTTATTCATAATTGTAATACCAAAAGAAGAGAGAATAAAGTGGAAAAGACAGGTATAATTGTTGAGATATTTCAAAATCATGACAGACACCAAGCCACAAATCCAGGAAGCTCAAAGCTTATCAGGAAGAGTAATATACCTGCACCCCTCAAAATAAACAAACTGCAGAAAGTTAAAAAGAAAATCTTGAAATAAGATGGGGGTTCAGAGGGGGGGAGTAGTTTACTTATAGAAGAAAAGGATAACAATTACATCAGATTCCATTAGAAACCACAGAAGTAATAAGAGAACAGGGTGAAATATTTAAAGTAGTAAAAAATTTTAAAAACACACCAACCTCAAATTCTATATCTAGAGAAATTAACCTTCAAAACTGAAGGAGAATTAAAGACTTTTTCAGTCAACAAATACAGAGGTAATTCATTCAGACGGATTTACTGTGCAAGAAATATTAAAATAAGTTTTTCAGGCAATTAAAAAATGTAACAGATCAGAGACATGTGTCTACTTAAAGAAAGAAGGAGAATCAAATGATCATTAAATAAAATATTTTGTTTTCTTATTCTTAATTGAACTAACAAACACTGTTCAAAGAGATAATAATTACAATATATTGAGTGACTATAGCATCAGGATAAGTAAAATGAATAATCAAAGGGAAGAGGAGGGAGGAATTGGGAATAATCTGTGATAACTTGCCTGTACTACATGTAAAGTAGTAAAAGTTATTTCAAGGTGAATACAGATTACTTAAAAATTTATAGTGTAAACTCTAAAACAATCATTATAAAAGTTTTATAAAGAAATAAAATTGCTAGTCTATGAAAGGAGAAAAATGGAATCATATAAAATACTCAGGATCAGAGAAGGCAAACATAAAGGGGAAGTAGAGACCAAAAAAATGCAAGGAATAGAAAATAGTAATAAACTTGGTGTGTATTAATCAAGCAATATGAATAACAAACTGAAATTGAATGGTCTAAATATAATAATTAAAACATAGAGACTTGTAAGAGTGGATATAAAAACAAGACCCAGCCATATGCTTTCTATAAGAAACTCATCTCAAATACAAAAACTCAGATATGTTAGAAGTAAAAGAATGAAAAAAAACATGTTCCATGCTAACACTAATTGAAAGAAAGCTGGAATAGCTATATTAATTTCAGGCAAAATGTAATTCAGAGTGAGAAAGATTAACAGAGATAAAGAGGGACTTTACATGATAAAATAGTCAATTCCTCAAGAAGAAACACAATCCTAAATATGACAAAACTGTGTCAAAACACTTGGGGCAAAAACTGGTAGAGAAAACCACTTTATTCTAGAACCTAAATGCTCAGACCAGTAATTGGCACTATGAGACATAAAATATTCTGAGAACTGGCTGACTTGAAAGACCAAGACATTTAAGGTATAAACTTCAGAATATGGGAAAAAATGGAAATTTAATATCTGTTGTAAACTAAAGATAATATGGCACATGTGTATGAACACTGTTCTAAAACACTACCTACTTTTCCTGCCTTGACCTAACTATAATTACTATGAAATAAATCTAAAAACTAGTAGCAGAGAATTGTTCCTTTTCCCACATTATGCTTGATAATTAAATAAATGCAAATTGAATGCCTTTTGTTCTGGATTATTTTAGAGAAAAATTTAATAAATTAAGAAAACCACACAAGTTGAATTTTAGCCAAAGTAAAAGTCCAAGACCATTCCCCAATAATTATAAGGAGAAAACCCATGCATACATACATAATATATACACATGCACACATACATGTGCAATTTTGCTTCCATGTGTATATATGCACACAACATATGAGGAGCTAAAAACCAGGGAGAGAAGAGTAAACAGTGACCTAATGTAAGAGACTAGGCAGCACGAGGACAAATGCCAATATCTGAAAGGAATCTTTTCACTTTAGGCCTCATGCAATGCATGTTAGCTAAATTTGAGAATCATTGTTAAGATTGAGCCTCTAGAAGAAGCCTAAAGTGGTTTCTTATGGTTTTATTAGGTGCAACTCCATCAGCCTGAGCCCCTGGGAATGCCAGAGATTAAGATCAAATGAAAATGAGAGTATAATCAAAGATCAACAACAATACATAAAACTATAGATATTTGAATGATAATATAAAATTATCAAGTATGTTTAAAGAAATACAGTATGCCTGAAGTGTTTAAAGAAATAAAATATGCAATAAAACCTCAAGTAATAGTCTATGGATTGGGGGCATATGGCTAAAAAACTGATAGCAAATCAAGCTTCTAGACAAGAAAGAAAAATACATGTGAAACTTAACAATTCACTGGAAGAAATAACAGAACTGATCCAGTGAAGAGAAAGTTTTTGAAGTATAGGGGTTGGGATGTATGGGAATCCTCCTGTATATTAGATGTAAATTTGTGTAGTCTAAGGTTTCTTTCAAAATAAAATAAACAAATGAAAGAGAGATTAAGATAAAGAGAGGGCAGAATGAGATGTTCTCTTCTAAAGAAGAAACTAGGGTGAAATGGAGGTGAAACAACATTTGAGATGACTGAGATTTTCTAGAACTGATTTTAAAAACACAAATTCATAGATAAAGAAAGCATAACAAATACCATGAGGTTTGAGTAAAAAATTTATATATCCACAGATACAGTGTGGTGAAACAGCAGATAATAAAAGATTTTGAGAAGATCTTAATAGCTGACAGTGATACAATAGGTATCACCTACAAAAGAACTCCAAAAGAATGACAATTTCTCAAAAACAGTAATGGAAGCTCTAACAGTTTGATATTGTTTATAAATTCCAAAAAGAGTTACTGGATTATATTTGTAAACTGATCTGTTCCTCTGGGCATATTAGATTGTATTAAATTCAGAGGTTTCATTTTGCTTGATTAAATTATGATTAGGCCTTTGATTAGGCCACATCAGTAGGACTTTGAGTTCCTGCCCTCTTGGTGGGTGGGGACTCACTGAGAAAAGGGCATGGCAGAGGAGGGAGGTTGGGGTTTTGGATGCTGGAACCCGGGGAATTAAACACAAAGGAGAAGAACACAGAGGAATAAAGATGGCTCCATTGAAATGGCAGAGGCCCCAGAAGAAGAGAGAGTCTGATAATCTACAGCTGATCTTGTGGAAAGAACAGAGCAGCTGAGCCTGGAGAGAAACGAGCTCCAGGAGAGAGATGAGACTAATCCCAGCCTACAGCTGAGATTGGAAAAAGCTGGAACCACAGAGCCTTAAGAGGAAGAAGAAGGCTGGACACTTGCAGATGTCGGCAGTCATCTCCTGCTGTGGCTCCTACGTGTGGCAGCAGACTTTGGTAAGGGAAGTAACTTATGCTTTATGACCTGGTTACTGTGGGCTTCTACCCCAAAGAAATACTCTTTATAAAAGGCAACAGATTTCTAGTGTTTTGGGTCAGCACACCTTTGACTGATTAATACAGAATTTAAAACAAATAGTAAAATAATACTTTCAAGACTTTTGGAAAAAATGAATACTGTGAAACTAAATACTATAATGAAACTACCCAAAATGGGAGGAAAAAAAAGAGAGTTTAAGAGACTATAAAAGGGCTTACCATCCTTCATAAAAATGTAGGAATAAAATATTGATTAGAGTGGACTTACTGGTATTCTGCTATAGAACTATTGTGACTCTAGCAATGGAAAAAAAAAATGTGTCATTGATGTGGAGAAAGTGGCCATAGTTGCTCAGGGCAGGGAGAGGGAAGAAGAGATGTGATGTGGGGCATTTTTGGGACTTGGAGTTGTCCTAAATGGTATTGCAGGGACAGATGCTAGACATTATATATCCTGCCATAATTCACTGAATGGACTGTGGAAGAGTGTAAACTACAATGTAACTATAATCCATGCAGGGTAGCAGTGCTCCAAAATGTATTCACCAAATGCAATGAATGTGTCATAATGATGAAAGAGGTTGTTGATACAGGAGGAGTAGGGGGGATGGGATGTAAAGTATATGGAAACCTCTTATATTTTTTAGTGTAACATTTTTTGTGATCTATTTATCTTTTAGGAAAAGACAAAAAAAAATAAAGATATTTTAAAAGGTTCTACTGAAGAAAAAAGGAACATAGCTTCAGAAAAAGAGAGTATGTGTTGTAAAAAGAAATAGTGAGCAAAGAAATTAGTAAATAACTAGACAAAAATTTAAAATTACTCTTCATATAAAGCAATAAGAACAATATTTATAATGATGCTTTAATTTGAGATTATTTTTATTAAAAGTATGAAAAATAGAGTACTGAACAATACTAGCAGTTAAAGAGATCAAAGAGAGAATAGCCTTAGACCCTTGTGTTTGGGGGGTGGGGATTAAGGTATTAATTTAATATCCAGTAAATTATGTATATTAAATTTTCAAGCATAAGTTTTGAACATTGATTATCTGATTATAAGTCTAAAATCAGTAAATATAATGAATACAATAAAGCTAAAACATTGAAAAAATGAAAAAATGAAAGAACATAAAAATATCAAAGTTATAGAAATCACAATAGCTAAAAGTGCAAAGACTAAAGACAGCGATCATCAGATTGGATTGAAAAATGAAGAACCACCAAACACATAGGCAAAAGCCAATGCCCAGTTATATGATTCTCCCAAGAGAAAACATACATAAATAGTAAGAAAAAATTGAATATAATAAAATGAATAAAAATGTACAGCAGGTAAATAGTAGCCAAAAGTATAGTGTGTAGATAAATATCACTCTCATAAAAAGTAGATTTTAGGGCAAAACACAACTTTATTAGAAATAGTCTCTATATAATGATTTTTTAATGTTGGATGCACTGGGGATATATGACAATTCTCAATCTATATTCTCCCACTAAAATATTTAAAGTCAAACTTATAAGATTACAGAGGAAATAGACAATTATACCAGTACAATGGTATATTTAACCACACTACAGCCCATTACCTACAGGGGAAGTAGAGATATAGATTAGTAAAATTAGAGAATATTTTAACAGAACCCTACCCCCAGCTACCATCTCCCCTAGGAGCAATAGCAAATCTTCAGAATGTTGTTTATTTCTTCCAGTGAATTTTTAAATTCCAAATGTATTTTTCTTTCTTGTCTAGAAGCTTGATTTGGCTTCCCTAACATTTTGCTGGAATAGCCTCACTGATACCAATTATTTTGATGAAAATAGTTGTACTAAGTGGATGTGTTAGGGGTCATCCAAAATGATTAGAAAACTAAATGATAGTGAGAGATCATTGTTTAAAAGAAAATGCTGGTACTGGAGAATGCAACAAATATACTAATTATTTTTACATTAAACATATATATTTTTACTTTTGTGAATATCTCTACTAATGATCACTAGTCCAACCTTCACATTATAATTTTTTTTTTTCTTTTTGAGGTACTGGGTCCAGGGATTGAACCTGGGACTTCATATGTAGGAAGTCAGCACTCACCCACTGAGCCACATCAGCTCCCTACAAAACTTTTCAATAGAAAGTAAAATAAATGAACTCATGCCTTACCCATCAATAATATGAAAAATATCTATAATACTGAAGGATCAAAATGAAAAATATTGTCTTTCTTTTGACTTATTCTAGGCATTTTTGTTAGATTATTTTCAGGTTAATTGATATTCTGTCTCATGGTGTAATTTCCCCCTACTGCTAAGCATGTAGGTTTTGCAGAATTGAATCAGCACAAAATTTTGAACAGAAATAAAAATTAATATTTAATTTATTAACAAAGCAAATAAACCAATTCCTCAACTTGACAGTGGTATGGCAATTATAATGAGAAAAATAGGGAGCTAAAAGAAAACTGTTCATTTGTCTAGGAAAAAATAATCATTCCTTTCTTGAATTAGCATAACTCGTTTTTCCTGAAACTTGAGTGGATGCTCCCAGGGCAAAACTAGTGTCTTATGAACTTTCATCTCCCTCAAAACTACCAATGGATTTAACATATTAGATGCTCAAAATAATTGTTAAAGAAAGATTGAATTCCTAAATACATCATTTAATGATGAAAATAAATTTAATTTTAAGAAGAGTTTACTCATTATGACCTCATATATAGTTAACATTTTTTAACTTTTAAATTGCCCTTAATTTATAAAAAGAGTATATACAGATAGTATTTTAATTGTAACACTTTATATTTAATAGCTTACTTCTAAAACAAGGGTATAAAATATTCAGTTTCCAAACAGATATTGTTTTAATAAGATATGAATGTTTTTTTCAACCACATGTTTATCCAATTATATGTGATTTTCTAGATAAACATGAAATTTCTCTCAAAAGGATTTTCAGTATTTTCCCTTGTAAGTTTTGGCATTTCTGAACCATGTGACAACTGCTATTGACCTGAAACCATAGTCATCAGAGCTCAAATTCAAATTTTGAAAAAAATATTTGAATTACATAAAAAATATATATATATTTTTTTAAAGATTTATTTATTTATTTAATTTCCCCCCCTCCCCCGGCTGTCTGTTCTTGGTGTCTATTTGCTGCGCCTTGTTTCCTTGTCCGCTTCTGTTGTCGTCAGCAGCACGGGAAGTGTGGGCGGCGCCATTCCTGGGCAGGCTGCTCTTTCTTTTCACGCTGGGCGGCTCTCCTCACGGGCGCACTCCTTGCGCGTGGGGCTCCCCCACGCGGGGGACACCCTTGCGTGGCACGGCACTCCTTGCGCGCATCAGCACTGCGCATGGCCAGCTCCACACGGGTCAAGGAGGCCCGGGGTTTGAACCGCGGACCTCCCATATGGTAGACGGACGCCCTAACCACTGGGCCAAAGTCCGTTTCCCAAAAAAAAATATTTTAAAGCAAATTTTTATGTTTTAGAATCATGATCTTTCATGGACTTTAACTAGCAATGTTAAAAGGAAAATTCAAAGGAAGGAAAATGGATTAACAAAGAATCATGGAATTGTTCAGGAATGGGTGTTTGATGATTTGATGTTCACATGCAATATTTTCTTTGGCTAAATAAATAGACCCAAAGTTCTAAAGGTTTATTTGTTTTTGTTTTTGTTTTGTGTTTTTTAAATAACTTTGGGCAGTGTATCTTCAATGGGCAAAGGGGGAAAAGAGGAGGGTAAAAAGTAAGATCAGCAAAAATAAACTATTATATTTTCAGAAGCCTTGGTCTTAGCATGAGGAAGTAATTAGAGCAGAGAATTATAAAATGCTAATTGTATATAAAATGTTTGGAGATGCTTAAAGATGTTACTCAGGAAATTAACAATCAAATTATACTCTGAGCCATTCCCAATTACCCCAAATGGTCAAAAGTCAGGAAATTTTCTCTTATCTTTCAAATCTGTGATGTGATCCCTCAGACGTCCTTATTTAGATACTAAAACTAATAAAATACCACAAATTTAGTGATGGTTCCTAAACAATTTCATTAGTTCAGACCATAGAGAAGTTAGAGAGAGAAGTGGTGGTAAGCCTAACCACCTAAATATCTTTAAGGTAATGGAATGGAGGGAGCTATACATTCCTTTTCTTTCTTAATCTGTTAGTATCACTCTTTGTATTTTAAGACCCTAAAGTTTCATTTATATGCCCATGATCATAGGAAATCCAGAAAAGTAAAACAAAGCAGAAAATGAAAACTTAATGATATGTCTCATGACTAGTCTTTTATTTTCCAAGTAGAAGGGACATCCCACAATAAGAAATATTATTAGAATGATGCTTTGATAATTGTTTATATTCCTTTTTTCTTATCTTATGACAGGAAATAAATTTTTAAAATAACAAAAATTATACTCTAGTATATAAACATCAAAATAGAATTCTGGGATGAAGGAAAATTTTTCAAAAGCCCAAAAGGAATTCTAAATGGTAATTACAATTTTGTAGTTTTGAGACCTTAGAAAGCATCCTTTATGTCTGATGACTTACAGTTTTGCTGATATTGCCCATGTGTCAGCACTGCAGATATGGAAGCCTGAGATCAAGCATAATTAACAGCCAAGGAAGAGCAAATCTCTGTAATTTATCCAATTATTATTGCCCTTCAGGACTCTGCTTAATGAAATGAAACATTGATTATGTAGTGATGATATGGCTGTTTCTAAATACATACTGAGAGTTTCAGTCTCCTGATTCTCTAATAAATAGCTGGTTACATGAAAGTAGTCTTCACGTTCCAAATTTTAAAGTAGTTTAAATGTGACATATTAAAACAGATACTGAAGTACATTAAGTTCAAGGATCCAAATATTATTTATAAGACTTATAATAAAACTTTGTTTTTATTATAAAAACAAGTAGCATTCTGTTTTTTAGGCCAAACTGAAAATGCAAATGATTTTTTCATACAAGGACAATTATTGCCAAGGGAAGATTCTTATTTTTCATGAGTATGGAATCCTAAGACATTCTCATTTCTATATCTGTTTATGATATTCTAACCACAATTTCAGATTGAGTTTTCTAAATCACTCTTAAATGAGGTTATTAAACTGAAAAAAAAATTGTTGCCTATCATCTTAAATACAAATTGCTCAAATTGGCATTCAAAATCAACATTTAATCCCAGTTCCTTATTTGCCTCCAACATGTACTCTAACTGGACCACTTTCTTTTCCTCAAAATATTCCTTCCATGTAAAAAGTCAGCCTCTTCCTGAGTGTCAGAATTCTACAGTCTCTCAAAATATCTCTTAAATGTCACTATCTTTGTAAAGCCTACTTAATATTTGTGAACAGATGTGATCCCACTTTCTTCTAAATCCCACAACCACTCTTTTATGTTGCTAGCTATATTATGTCTAGTGTGTGACTCTTTTTATGTTTTCTTTAACCTTATCAGATATTTTATGAACTACCTCATTGTGGGAATTTTATTTCACTTTGTATCCATTATAAAACATAGCTCAATCCTAGCAGAGAGTTAGTGGTCAATAAAGTGATTGAATGAGCTTACAAAGTTAGTAAACTAAATACAACTTTGCCACTCAATTACATCTCTAAGGGTCTCTAGTGTTTATGGAAAATCCGGATACCTACTTAGGAAATCCCTCTCACCAGTGTGAGATAACTACTCTATGACTCACAGTAAACATTGGGATGTCTGACTGGACCTATCCTTGTGGTTTTAGATTCTTTGAAACAGAATATATTCGAAGAGTTATTATCAGTGAAAACATGATTTTCATTCTTTTCTCCATACAGGTACTGACCACAGAGAGGATTCCCAATGACTAAAGCACTGGAAACACTTATTCTTATACAGCTATTTTTTATCCAGAAGACTGGTGACCATGCTGTCATCAGTGATTGCTGCTGAATCAGGGAAAGAAAATGAAAAGGAACCACTCCTACAGTTGGGCAAGTGGCTAAGACAAACGCCTACACTTACTGCCAAGTCTTAAAAAAGAAGAGGACAAAGAAAGCCTGACTTAGGTCACAAAACCAGATACTTTTCAGGTAATCACAAGCTTAGTATTTAGCAGACTGAATGTAAAATCAGTAACAAATGCATCATAATAAATTCCCACTTGACTAATTTTATTAATAAATTATTTTCAATTAAATTAGATATTTGAAGAGAGAACCATACATAAAATCTATTGTTAGTTTATTATAAAATGCATTGAGAAATCTATTAAAATATATTAAACAAAATAAATACTAATTATGTGTAAAGCACTATTAAAAACACTAACATTCAGTAGAAATTACAAATTGTAAAAATTAGCATTCAACAATTTTCATGAGCTAATTTTATGTAGTAATTTATTGTTTATATTTATCAATTGAAAGCTTGCAAAAAATGACATGAGGCACAAAAAATTATTCATTTATCTTGCATGAAGATAAGCAGATGTTACCTATATATTTGTAAATACAGCAATAAAATAAAATAAACCCACAGTCTTATACTAAGAACAATTTTTCTTGCTATATCATGGATTGTTGGTGTGTGAACATTGTTTAGAACCTCCATCTTAGTCATCATTTTATTCCTGCTACCTTACACAGTGCCTAAAAACTAAGAGATTTTTCAATTAATAACAATCAAATGAAAGTTTCATCTAATAGATTTGAATGTGTAAAAATTCTGTTAGCTATATTATTTTACTAAAATAATTTATTATTCAAGACTTTTAAAAAATTATAAATTATTAATTAAAGCTTTAATATTTTCAAATTCGCACATTCCTTCAATAGGAATAATGGCTTTACACTATTGTCATTAAAAATATATGTTTGTTCCAAAGAATAAGAAATAGCATTATTATCCTCCAAACAGAGTATTAGGTATTAGTTAATATCTAGCACCAAACTAGCACTTTTAGTTGAGGAATTCCAATGGTTCCAATCTGGCTGGCATGACAGTGCGAGGGGTTTCATAGATCCACTCCCAATCAGACTGCTGATAATTATAACTTAACAACTATTTAAAGCCTCTGGAAATAGTCCTCAGAGCATATGACTAATGAAGAAACACTTATTCAAGGAAATCTACTAAAACCTAGTAAAATACAGAATGTGTGATATTTGAAATAAGATTCCTTTCCTCTCCCAGCTCAGTGAAATAGAAACTTACACTAAATCAGTGCAGCTAAGAATACTGGACCCTCATTCCCCTTCAAACACCAGTCAGTGAACTATCTTCCTGGGAGGGGCAGAACATTGGCATTTCTCATCCTTTCCCCAACTACCTTTTCTAAAGACTAAATTTTTGGTAAACGTAGCTGAAAATTGGGAATTTTCTGCCCAGCTTCCACTCATCTCCCTTCTTCTGCCCATTTCCTATTCTTAGGAACAGCACCATTGAGAATACTGAGACCCCACTTGTTCTTGCTCTGACTCTTAAAGGCAGAGGTTCCATGCCACCAGGAGAAACAAACCAAGAAGACCCAAGGTTACTGTTTTGTTTACAATGAACACTCCTAAATCAGGGAAAAAGAGAAGTGTGCCATTGCCCTTACTCTCAGTTTTGGTGCCATGATTCAGAAACTTTATCTGTTGGGAGAAGCATGCCTTAAATCAAATAGCTCTTAATGTCTTTCTAAAGGAACTGGCTTTATTTGCAACAGAGTATGGAGAAGTTCAAGTCTAAAGGCACTTTCAAAAAGAGTGGAAGTTCTAGTGAAAGATAGTTGGGAAGATATAGGAAGAGTCATTGGAGATGTAGGCTAAACTGTAGGCTGGCTAATTTGCAGGGGAAAGCCAGGGAAAGAAACAGGTAGTGAAGGCCCTCCTAGGGTCAGAACAAATCACAGACATTTACTTTAAAAATTAACCTCTTAAAGAAGCCCAAATTTGATTGGATCAGTTTGTGGAACATTTATGTCCAAGAGCATTGCAGGAAAAAACAGAGCAATCAGCCAGAAAGTAGTGCCACTTAATATCTTGGTGAGGTCAGGTAAAGAGATAGTGACAATCTTAACATTACCACTGACATCCAGGGTGAGAGTGGATAGATCTGAGACTGGACCTGTTGAAGAGCAACATTAGAAACTTCAAAGTATGGCAGTGGAAGGGAACTAGACTTCACTAAAATAGTCCAGTCACAAAACAAAACAGAACAGAAAAGACAATAATCCCTGAATAAGTGGGAGGGAGACCAGGAACCAGAGTTGCTATAATATGTTATCTAAAATGTTCACTTTCCAACAAAAATACAGAACATGAAAAGAAAAAGGAAAATATGAACTGCATACTGGGGGGAAAAATGCAGACAACAGAAAATACCTGTAAGAGTGACCAGATGACAGATTTAATAGACAGCCATTACAAATATGCTCCACAAACTAAAGGAAACTATGATTGAAGAAATTAGGGAAGGTATAATGATGGTGACACATCAGACAGAGAATATAAAAATGAGAGAGAGATTATTTTTTAAATTATGAAAAAGTATGAAATTGATATCCTTGAGTTGATAAGTTCTATAACGAAAATGAAAATTTCCCTCAAGGGGATCGGTGGTAAATTCTGAACTGGTAGAATCAGTGAACTTGAAAATAGATCAATATAGTGCTTATGCAATCTGAAGAAAAGGAAGAAAAAGAATAAAGAAAAATGAACAGTTTTAGAGAAATGTGGGTTACTATTAAGTGCAATAACATTTGTGTAAATGGGTGTCAGAAGGAGAGAAAGAAGCAGAAAATATATTTAAAATAAATAATGGCTGAAAACTCCCCAAATACACTGAAAATAGTATAAACACAAAGGGATGCAGAGAGAGACACATCATAATAAAAATTGTGAAAACCAAAGAGAAGGGGAAAATCTTGAAAGCAAAAGAAAAATGTCTCATACAAGGAGACCCCCAATGAGATTAAGAGCTGACTTCTCATCAGAAATGATGGAAGTGAGAAGGAAGTGGGATAACATATTCAAAAGAGAAAGATAAAACTATCAACCAAGAATCCTATAATCAGCAAAACTATCTTTCAAAAATGATGGTTCACATATTTTAAAAAATTAAGGCAATTTGTCGGTAACAGATCCACCTTACAAGAAATACTAAAGGAAGTTCTACGAGCTGAAAAAAAGTTATCCTTATAACTCAAATCCACAAGTAAAAAAGCATTAAAAGGTAATTATTCTTTTATGAAAGGATAAATGCACATATTTCTCCTCTTCTCAACAAACTTAAAAAACAATTGTATGGAGCAACACATACATAATATATAATTGGACATATAATATATAGAAAAGTAATATGTTCACCAGTAACAGCACAGAGCAGATAGGTGGGAGAAAAGGTTTGTTGAGCTGAGAAAATGGAGTCCACATGGTAAACAGAATTCATAAGAACGAATGTAAAGACTAAGAAATTGTACATAAGAAGTTTAATATAACAAAATCTATAAATATATACTTTCCTTTCTTCTCTCAACTTCTTTAAGAGATAATAAATTGTATAAAGTAATAATTAAAACAATATATTGTTAAGAATGTAACATTTATTGATATGCTATGTATAACCGTAAAACCACCAAAGGAGGAAAAGAGAATAGGGCTTGAGGGAATAGGAGATTGGGGAGGCTAGCTGACATGAAGAAAACGTTCTAAAATTTACTGTGGAGGTAATTGCACATATTAGCAAATATACTTGAAACCACTGAACTCTATATTATAAATAGGATAATTGTATAACATTTATCTCAATAAATCTGTTAAAAAAGGAAAAATAATACTAAAAAAGAAGCTCTGATAATTAAAATTTGTGAACTTTGAGGAATATGCTGAAACATTGAAAATGGTGGGAGATATAGCAGGGCTGAAGATAACTGCTGAGAATCATTTTTGTTAGAGAATTTAAATCACTTGTACTATTTGTACATTACAGTATTTTACATTATTCTGTATTTTTAAAACTGTGTATTTAGTGTATTTAAAGTAAACACATACAATAAAGATTTCTATCTATGAATATATATATCCATATATAGTTTTGCACCAAACTAAATATTTTTTTGTCTGTCTCACCCACTAAACTGTGATTTCCTAACAGGTAAAAAAATATACTTTCTCAATATTTTATTCATTTAGGAGGCTATAGCTATATTTGGCTAAGAAATTATGGTGTGTTTCACAAAGAGGTAGTTGTATTACAGTGAAGAGTAGATATATTCTAGGTAGGTTTTGAATACAGAGCTGACAAATGTTGCAGATGAATTTGATATGGATATAAGAGAAAAATGAATGTCAAGGATGACTTCAAAGTTTTGGTTTTCTTAATTAGTAGAATGAAGTTGCCCTCTATTGTGATAGAGAAGATAGGAAAATAATTTTGTTGAAAAAGTTTATTAATATGTTATCATAGCAATAATAATACAAATTTGCTATTGCTCACTTTTTTTATTTCCAAGAAACTGCAAAGCATATTGTCATGGCCATCATATTCTCCTTTCCAACAATGAATAATCTAACATTAATCAATTTAACTTCTTGTCTACGTATCCATAGAAGCAGCAGCCAGCTCTAAGTGTTTCTTCTGCCCAGTAGATCAATGCCTATGAAACAAGCCTGTGAAGAGGAAGTCTAATATTTGTTAATTCTGTTGCTAATGGAATTACATAGACAGTCTTAATGAATTGGTTTGATTGGACTAAAAAAATAAATAAATAAAAGATCAGTGGAAAACCTGTCAGCCCTCATTTATATAGTGATCTATAGAAAGATGGTCTGGTTTATGATGACAAATTTAGATTTGCAAGGGACATAACTCTGGAAAATAGCATATCAAAGTTGATTCTTCTATAGTATAGGAAATAGAAGAAACTACTTAGAATTCTGTCTCAGTACATATATCTTTTTATCTTATGTGAATTCAAAAACCATTCACACTTTCACTCCTGCAGCCCCATATCAGAAGGTAGAATACTACCTGTCATGGGGCAGAACACTATGAAGATTGATTGACTTGGGTTCATAAAATACAAGCAGTTTGAGCTTTGTTACTCTTGGTTTTAAGGACTAATATTATGCTTCAGGGACAATTTAATTCATCTTCAAGGGCAATTTTGACTGTATTCATTTCTGCTTATATGCTAATATATTTTTTTAAAGATTTATTTTTTATATTTATTTCTCTCTCCTTCCCCCCCAACATGCCCCAGTTGTCTGTTCCCTGTATCCATTCACTGTGTGTTCTTCTGTGTCCGCTTCTATTCTTGTCAGTGGCACTGGGAATCTGTGTCTCTTTTTGTTGCATCTGCATAAGAAGCAACTTATATTTTTTAACTTTTTATTTTGAAATAATTTCATACATACAGGGTAGTTGTAAAAAAATAATACAAACCCCAAGCAGAATTCCAACATACCCATGCCAGATACCCAGATCCACCAATAGACTGATCTGAACATTTGAGAGCAGGTTGCATCCATCATAGTCCTTGAACACATAGACCTTCTATGGACACTTGCTGCATGCAAGGATATACATTTAAATGATCATTTTAAGTGCATTTATCAATTTCAAGAAATTGAATGTCAATGTAAAGCTTCCATTCTACAATCCATTTTTTTCTATGACCCAGTATGCTCTTTTAATATATTTTCCTCCATTCTTAAATCCCATTCAGTATCATGTGTTGCATTTAATTGTCATTATCTCTTAGTAAAAATCAATATATTTTACAATCACAGTTGTGATAAATTTACACTTGCACACTCAATTCAATTTTTTGACATTTATAAGTGATACCACTAAGAGAATTTATAGCTTTAAAGAATTATTCTTTATACAAAATTTATGTATGCATAAGGAAAAACTCAATATCTTAGGAGTCATGTTCAATCTTTTAAGAGTCCTAAGCATTTCTGTTTAACATCATACAATGGTTAAAAATAAAATTAAAATATAAAAAATCTTTTCATCAAATAAAAAATAGTAAAGGTCATTTTTATGCTAAAAAACATTTCTATAGAAATATATCTGTATGCCATTTACCAATCTATATTTCCTCCTAAAGTAGGTGAGTTCATATGTTGTTTATCATAACAGATAAAGAAACAAAGAATAAAACATTTCTCTGATATTTAGCCAATATGTTTTGGAGTATAGTCATCCTTTCTGTAATGAGTATATTTACCTGTTTATAAGTGCTCTTAAAATATATTAAACGCTGAGTATTTCAGTATTAAAAATTAAATTGGTATTGAGTATATTAGATTAATTTCTAACAATTAGGTTAGTAAAATAAAGATGAAGCATTAAGGAGTGCTTAGAGTAATAACAAGTGACAGCAGAGGTTCTTAAAATTCATTTGTGCACTGTTGAAGATTCGGTAAATAATATTCTCATATTCATACTTATTTTTTGCAAATACCTAGGGATATTATTGTAAATGCATAAATTTTTTTCTGAATGTCATTGACTTCATGATAGTTTTTGTTTACTATATATTTTCCTGATCAGAAGTCACTAAAAATATCCCTACTACAATGTGGATATCTACAAAACATTCTGACAATATGAAAAACAGGTCCTCTGGCTTGAAAAGTTCAGGTACTAATTTGCTACATTTCAGTAAAGTAACTGTCCTTAACTGATGCAATCTAATCCTCTGCCCTTTTGTCTTTAGTTAGTGGAGATTGAAAACATCTGGTTATGATCAAATATTCATAATCCCCTAATTTAAAGTTAAAGATGAAGGGTTTTTTATACTTTTGTAGAGGAGTGAATATGTACAAAACAAAAAACATGGGCAGTAGGTCATGCTAACTCTTGACAATTCTGATTTTTTTCAAGCTTCATTGGAAATACCAATGGTCTATCAACATAATTCTTTACCCTTATCCCTTATGAAATATGTTGGTATTTTATATTTCAGCCTAAATTAGACTATCACCGCACCAAATGCTTATTTTGAGCAATTATTTGTGCTTTGTTGTTGCTCAACAAATATCAAATACAACTAAATAAAATTATAGTTGCCCCAAAGGAAATATTAAAATTTTCGCATTCTGAAGGGGGATCATTAAAACCAGATGGCTAGCTTGGCTTCTAGAAGACTTGGCTAAAATCTATCCACTTCAAATCTAAACTATCTTATGTGCTTACATCACAGAGTCACTAATTCAGTAATCTGAAGTGTCCTCAAAAGTTTATGTAACCTCTTTCCAAGCAGAATTTTAATTAAAATATCTTGGAGAGTAGATAAACCTCTTTATAATTTCTAATTCAAGAACATCCCAAGACTCTTTATCTTTAAACTGTATATTTTCTTAGAGGCTGAATAAACAAACTTCATTATTTTATTATGCTAAAACCCTCTCAAGACTCTCTTAGCCCATTCATTTTTTTCCCCTCACTACAGTGAAATCAACCATCAGAGTAACCTATGCACATACAGGGTGTTTGTATGTCAGTGCCGTGGAACAAGTAGAAGTCTAAAAACCTGAACCAGGAAACTGATGTCAGGTTCACCCTCCCAGAGTTTGTCCTGCCAGTAAAAGCAGCTTGCAGACAGTGAAAGCAAAGTAAGAAACAATTAAGTCAGAGTGGCCTGGGGCAAAGACTACTGTGCATTGTTACACAATAGAGTACCCACAAGGACTTGAAAGACTATTTTGAAGGGAGTAGAGGATGCACTGGAAATCCTGTGAACTGTAAATGGGGAAATTCCTAAGGCCACAAGCAAGCACAATTCTAGGAAAAAATCAGGCTCCACTGTTCTGCAAAAGTTCGGATAAGACAGAGAGGATCCTGCATTTTGCATTTATCTCAGGATGATCTTCTTATTAGGATAAATAAGCTCTGAAGGAGACCACCTGCCAAAGCAGAGCCAATTTACAAAGAAAAAGAGAGGTCCTTTTTGCTTTGGTTTGTTTGTTTTTGTTAGCTCATGGCACTCAAGGAAATCTGTCATATCACTAGCTGGATACAAAATATAGGAACAAACAAGTATGGAACTAAATCCCAGATATAACACTTTAAAATATATTAAAATGAATAGGGTACAACAAAAGATTACAAAAGAAAGAAACAGGAAATAATGACCCATCCAAAGATACAGATAAAAATCCAGAAATCATTTATGGACAGGACCAGACTTAGGACATACCAGAAAAAGACTTTAAAATATTGAACCTCAATATGCCTAAGGAGCAAAAGGAAAAAATGGAGAAAGAACTAAAGGTTATCAGGAAAACAATGAATGAGCAATATGAGAATCTCTTTGATATTATTGTGGGCTAAGACCACAATAATTGAAATGAAAAATTCCCTAGAGTGTTTCAAAGCAGATTGGAGATAGCAGAAGAAAGAATTAATGATCTCAAAGGCAAGAAAACTGACATATTCAGTCTAAGGATCAGAAAGAAAAATGAGTGAAAAAAAAAAAAACAGTAAAGCAGTGAACAGAACCTAAGAGACCTGTGGGACACAAGCAAGCAAACTAATGTATGTGTTATGGGAATCCTAATTGGAGAAGAAAGAGAGAAAAACAGAAGGATGTTAAGAGAATTAATGGCAGAAAACTGTCCCAATTTAATAAAAACATGAATATGCACATTCAAGGGTAACCCAAACAGGATGAACTTGGAGAGGAACATGCTCAGCTACATAGAAATCAAATTGTCCAATGCCAAGGACAAAGAGAAAGTAACAAGTTATGAACAAGGGAATTCCAAGAAGATTACAGGTGTATTGAAAGCAGGGACTCAGTCAGATATTAACACACAGATGTTCATGGTAGCACTATTCACAATTGTTAAAAGACGGAAGAACCCCAGTGTCCATCAACTGATAAATGGGTAAACAAAATGTGATAAATACATATAATGGAACATTATTCAGCTGTGGAAAGGAGTGAAGTGCTGATACACTTGACAACATGAGTTAACCTTGACCCAGTAGGACAAATATTGTATGATATCATTGATATGAAATAATTAGACAAAGCAGAGTTATAGAATCATAAACAAGAATATAGGAAACTCAGACACCAGGGTGGATGTAGGTAATGGGGAAGTTAATGCTTACTTGCTATCGAATTTCCGTTTGGAGGTGATGGTAAATGGTGGTGATGGTAGCACAACAATGTGAACATAATTAACAACACTGAATTGTATATTTGAATGTGTGTAAAAGGGGAAATATTAGGTTATTTATATATAGAGAGAGAGAGAGAAGGAGAGAGAGTAAAAATTTTAAAATGAACAAACATAAGACTGTGCAACTCAAACTCAAACAGGGAACCCTAATGCAAACCATGGACTATAGTTTATAGTACAATTATAATAGCCTTTCATTAATCGTTACAAAAGTAAACGCACTAATGCAAGTTGTCAATAATAAGAAGGTACTCTGTATTTTCTGCATAATTTTTATGTAAACATACACCTTCTCTATTGAAAAATTAAAAAAAATAAGTAAATGGAGGACACTCAAAAAATCTGTAAAATCCATATTTGGTTAATATATATTTTACTATTTCTGATTGACTTATAACTGAATCAATTTTTAGGCACTCCTCTTCAGGAAAAAAAAAGAACAGAAATTAATTTCAGATTTCCTAAAGAATTTTCTTTAAAAAACATATATTATATGTAATAGCACTCTAATCATTGACAATCTAATGGGGTAAAAGGTAAATAACCTCAACCTTAAGTATTGAAAACATACCTACTGAAAATAATGTCAGATCATATTATACGAGTGAGTAAGCTTACAAATTGTGAACATCATTGGGGATTTATAATTTGGCAAACAGTCTTAATAACTGCTTAAGCAATTTGTCTCTTTCTTCCCGTTATCAGTGTACTCAAAAAATAATTATGCATATCATTTCCTTTCTAATACTGTAAAAACAAATCAAAATAACTAAGCAGTTTTAAACACAATTTAGTGAGAGTTGTAGCTTTATTATGTAACACATCTGATTTTAATGACACATGAGGGAAAAGACAGTCTTTTGAAGTCCACATAAATACTGAGTCAAATTCTCTTTTATCCCACACCTGTTTGCTCTGAATGCAGTCTGTTAGTTGAGCATAGGATGCTGTTGTTTGTAAATCACTCAAAACATGACCAGAAAAACTCCTTTGGTCAGCTCAGAAAGCAGAAAAAGCAGTAAAATGAAGGAATTAGATCTTTGGTGTGCTTCATATTACCCATCATTAATATGGTAGCCCAGGTTCTATTTCTTCAAAACATCTTTCTAAAACCTATTGTATTTAATGTACTGAATTATTTTCTACTTTCTGAATCTCTTTACTAGAGTAAGAATTCAATTTATATTCCTACCATTAAGTACAGATTTTTGTTCTAATGTAAGATTCAATTTTAAATAAAGTACAACAGTATGCTCTTAATGAAAACAGGAGCAGAATATATTTTTATTTTTTCTCCTAGGACTTCAGGAATTTATATCTCCATGTTGTTAGATGCTATTAAGTGCCTGGCAAGAGAAAAAAAACATTGCTACTCTACCTGTAACTATCATAACCATGTATCATGCTCAAGGTGGATATTCCATTCTCTTACTGTGAACACTTATTTAGATTTAAAAAATCAAATTAAATCTAACTTGTTTCTTTCTTATTAATTTCAATATTTACTATTTATCCAATTATCCAATATATTTTAAACCAGGGGTTCTTAAGAAGGAGTCAATGAGCTTGAATATAAATTAAAAAAAAAAATTCTTGTGGGCACATATTGGTGCAGGTGTGATATATTTATCAAATAATACATAGTATAGTGTGGACTTAGGGGTCCATGGTTTTCATGTGCCTGGCAAAGGGGTCCATGGAACAAAAACAGGTGAAGAACCACTCTCAAACTACAGTTGATCAATAGACCAAAGAAATCTCTGTTGAAAATCATACATCAAGGTATAAATAAAGGTTTATGTACTATATAAATGTCTATCTTCACATAATGATGACACAAATTTTAAAGAATGACAAGCTAAAACATTTTCTTTACATAAAAATTTAAAATTCCATTGTGGCCACAAATTTCTAAATATTAATACCTACCACAAATTTCCAAAATACATATAACTCACTTTATTTAAAGAGTTAGGCTCCCATCACTTGATTACTTTGCCTCATATCCATGATTTCTATATGTGTTTACTTCTTCTGCTATAGAATTACCAGATCCTTCTACTTGAGGGGGGGCCTTAAGGCTATATAAGCCTTAGTGACTCAAGAACACAGGCAAGGTGGCCCTCTGTCTCCTATCTTTCTCAGTTCTGGTTTATTTTTTTGATGTGTTGGTTATTCGGTTTTATCGTAGGTCATATTTCTCCATGTGGGAGGCCATAGTAAGGCTATGATCACACAGGCTCTAGACTGTTAAATTAGCAAAGTTTAGCGAACTCAGAGGATTGTGCTATTCTCTCCTCTAGCATCTGCATGCTGAATCGCAGAAAACAATTTGTTATGTTGCTATCACTGGACCAGTGATTGTGGTCAAATTCATGGGTAATATGATAAGTTAGGCCTAATTCATATACTTCTTTGGCTACAGGGAGGAAAGGGAGGTGGGAAGTCAGACACTGCATTATCTCACCAGAACCACATGCAAAAAGGGAGATGTGGTTCCCCTAAAACAGATGGAGTTAGGTGTTAATACGTAAAATGTGGAGAATTAAAGGAGCCAAAATTATGTCAATTTCATTCTACCTCTTGACTGATGAGTGCAAACATCTATATAGAATTCAAAGAACAACTCAACCTAAAATGATATAATTATTTCACTTAAAATAAACTTGTACTCATCTTCTACCCAAAGGTCACAACCCAGAAACATATTAAGTCATTCTCTTCCAAGGTCAGAATCTCTGGGTAACGTGCATTTCTCCTAATCATATCCAGATGTGAGTCCTCACAGCACCAAAAAAACAAATTCTAATAATAAATTTAATTCTTCCCAACATGCAATTTTAAGACAAAATAGAAATGTAACAATAAATATTCCTAATAGAAAAGCAGAAAATATTGATTGCAAGCCCTTACTTCTCTGGTAGTGGCATAAATTTATTTCCTTGACCCACACATAGTGATACTGATAAGGGGGCCAGAGTACTCACTGTCCCTCTTCTCCAGGGTCTACTACCTAAACAGTACATAACGGTATTACTAATACTGGTCTATAGATCCATAGGGCAATCACAGGTAACTGATTTCCAAGCATGGGTTTTCATAATAACACAATTCTTTTAAAACTTCAATTATCTATCAATTGAGTTATCAGGATAACCCTATTAGCTAGTAATCAAAAATGAAATTTTGTCATATCACACCTCTTAAATCTATACATTGCCCTTGAGTTTTTAATTTCTCAGCAGCATGGGGGATGCTGTTTATGTCTCTAGATATCATATTAATGGCACTTCTCTTGGTCCCCACCTCAAGCCAATATGAAACTGCAGGCTCAGATGGGGGAATAGAGACATTCACTCCTACACCTCTAGGCTGCATCCCAGTGGATGGCATTTATGTAACTATGGATACCTTAATTGGTTGGATAGAGGAGAGAATAGCAAGTGATACTTGGGAGGGCCCTGGATATTTGGCCCTTTAGGTTCCTCCAGCGTTTCAATCATATTTACTGATCTGCTTCTCATCTCCCTGCTCTTCCAGCAACAACTTAAGGGTTTTAAAAAAATTATACATATTCTACTTCCATAAGAGATAGAATTGGCTCCCAGTGGTCCCAGGATCAAGACAGAATTGTTTTTTCAGACTAAGACTATAGGCTTAAATGACTTTTCTCAAAAAACAAACAACAACAAAAAACCAAAAATAATGGAAATAAAAGAAAACTCTGAAAAGGTAATACAGCCACATGTTAAAAAATTCAAACAATACTAAAACATATCCAGTGAGTTGTAATTATCTTTATATCCCTGACACCCACTGAAGTCCTATATGCATTTCCAGAGATGACCCATGCATATAATAATGCATTTACAATTGCCACAATGTGTTACCACTGCACACCCATGAAAGTGACTAAAATGAAAACAATGGAAAATACCAAGTGTGACACCAAGGGGGGAAGAATAAAAAACATATCTATGCAGTGCCAATTGGAGCATAAATTAGTACGGTTATTTGGAAAACTGTTTGTTAGGATTAATTTAAGCTAAATCCATGTTTATGACTCAACAATTCTACTTCCAGATAAAAAGCCAACAGAATATATGCATGTGTAAACACAAAGACATGAATGAGACTGCTCATAACAACACTTTTTTGTAATAACCTCAAATTCAGAAGTACTTAGATTCTGTCAAAAATAGATGAATAAATTGTGGTATTTCATACAATGGCATATACAGCAATGAGAATGAACGAACTGCCATTATTTATTGCACTACAGATAAAACTCTCAAACACAATGCTGAATAAAAGAAGCCAAACACAAAAGAAAGTGTTGTATATGATCACATTTATATAAATTGCAAAAAAATATTATGTGCAAAATGAACCTATGTTATTAGAAGTCAGGAAAATGGCTCTCCCTTGGGATAGCAGTGACTAGAAAACTTCTGGGTCTAGGATTCTTCTGCTTCTTGGTCTAGATATAGTTAGCTGGTGAAAAATATATTAACTGTATGTACACTTTCCTGTATATATAATACTTAAAAAATAGTTAAAAGAATGCTTATAGTGGAAGCATTCCACGAAACTATGAACAATCATATACCAAGCAACAGTTCAAATGAATTGAGGTAGATTTTCATTTAATAGTACAACTAAACCTCCGATAATAAGCTGTTTTAAAATCAAATGAAATAATAATAAATAAAAGGTGATAGAATACATTACTCTATTTTTATGTGTACTTATACTTGCATTTTTTTTTTTAATCATAACTATAGTAGTTAGTTGAACTAAGAGTGGTTGTATCTTAGGAGGATAATATCCTCTTGGTAGAGAATTTACAATGGTGTTTTGCTTTACTCTCAAAACTGCTGTTTGGTAAGGTGTTTAACTTTACATATGTTCAGCATAACAATTCAATTATATAAAAATATATATGTATATTCAATTAAAAATAAAGTTAAAACATACTAAGTCTTAAAACAAGAAAAAATGATAAAACTATATACTCATTGTTCTAAACTTTTCTTTATTCCCTTAACAACATGTCTTGAGATTTATTCGTATGGGTTCATATAGAGCTATGACAATTTCTTTAAAGTTGTAGGCTATTCCATTATACAGAAGTTTTACAAATCATCTGTTAATCCTACTGCTGAAGGAAAGACTTCTGAACCGTGTTAGTGACCACTCAAATAGGGAAAAAAACTCAATAGAGAACAATTTTGTGTTATTAAATTTAAAAATGTCCATTTGCTCAGACCCACATTTCATTTTCATGAATGTATACCAGACATCCCTGCACATGTGTGCTAAGACATATGTACAAGGATATTCATTGCAGCATACTTTGTATATCAACTTCTCTTTGATGAAGGGAAACAAAAGGAAAATGAACATTTGGGTCAGGGAATTCAAGTAGGAAAACAGGTAACCTGACCATTGTAGAATGAGTTTTTGGAAGAGTTTTATCACGTGTTATCTTCCATTCTACTAGCCACAGCTTCCTTTGGCAGGATAGGCATTCAGAATATTTTCATCTAGTAACATTATTTCCTTCTATCTAAGGAGAGTGAGAATTACGGCTATGACCCTTTTATGGGAACCTTAAGCTGAAGGGTTTTCTTCTACTTTGAAATGCAGACCTGATTTTCCAGGATAATATTAAACAAACAAGTAAAAAGTATATAAGGAAAGTGATAATACCAGGATTTTAGCCTTTTCCATTATATAGCTGGGTTTTATTTTAATAACAATAATAAAATATTTCTTAGTTCACTTCATTTCCATAGATCTTGGTTGCTTAACTAAAAAATGATTCAAAATTGTTAAATTCAAGGGAGTTGATCCCAAGTTCTATTGTTTTAACTTCTTTCAAAATGTCCTGACCATATCCTGTGGAAATGAAATCTGACTCCAGGAAAGAAGTTGGGCAGTGTGTTTATCTTATAGTTCTTATGGACCTGATGTCTAACTACAGATGGACAGAGAGGACATTGAACAAATATTTTTTTGTTTTTGATATGGCAACAAGATTGTTATTTCTGTTTTCCCAAGAAGACAAAAGAAAAATGATTATAGTATCAAGATTATAAAATATTTTCCTATAGAGTAGTAGTATTAATAGCAATAACAACAAAAATCGCATTTTTAAAAAAGTTTCTGTAAGAGACTGTTTGACTTTTTACATAAATTATCTCTAGTATTTAAAACAAACTTGCAGGGAAACGGACTTGGCCCAGTGGTTAGGGTGTCCGTCTACCACATGGGAGGTCCGCGGTTCAAACCCTGGGCCTCTTTGACCCGTGTGGAGCTGGCCATGCGCAGTGCTGATGCACACAAGGAGTGCCGTGCCACGCAAGGGTGTCCCGCGCGTAGGGGAGCCCCATGCGCAAGGAGTGCGCCCGTAAGGAGAGCCCCCCAGCACGAAAGAAAGTGCAGCCTGCCCAGGAATGGCACCGTCCACACTTCCCGTGCCGCTGACGACAACAGAAGCGGACAAAGAAACAAAACACAGCAAATAGACACAGAGAACAGACCCCCCGGGGGTGGGGGGGGAATTAAATAAATAAATAAATCTTTAAAAAATAAATAAATAAATAAAACAAATTTGCAATGTAGGGTTCATAATTTTAAATAAGGAAATTAGTATTCAGACAGTTTAAATGAGATATCTGGAAACACACAACTACAGAGAGGACCTAAAATGCAAGTCTAGATTTCTAGCTTCTGATCTCTTTCTCAGTTACATCACGTTGCTTTAGAAAATAAAAAAGACTGTCTTTTTAATAGTATTTTCTTAAGTAATGTCTAATCTCGATGTAAATTCCCCATGGTTTGTTATGCTAATAATAAAACACTCTCCATCAGCCTAATGTACAATTATTTCTGTATTCAATATGCAGCTCTTTGGTAAGAAACTTAATTTTAAAATTATACTAGTTAGAATTCTAACTTTGTTGAAAACTATACATTAGATGATAAATGACCCAAGCTCCAGTCACAGAGATCATGTAAAGTTGAACTTTGAGTCAAGCTTGTTTGCTTACCAAATTTGGTATATGTTAAGTAGCATGTAGCTCCAATAAATATAGAGAGCACAAAAGGTCTTCACCACATCAGAGTTTGGGTAACACTTCATTTCACCAAACACAAATATAATATAACTTCTCTATTCTATATTTATGGGGCAGGTGTCGACCATATAATAATAAGTTAACTTAAGTAAGGTCAACTTGAAAAGTACACCCCAGGACAGCATTGGTGAATACAGTAGGTCCATGAGGGAAATTCACTGTTTATTTCTGTTTTCCAAACAGGAGGGCAGGTTACAGCACATGGCAATTACTGTGAGGCTTTTTGCTTCACAAAAATTGGTTTCCAATTTCATTACCACATCTCTGGAGAATGCAGTCAGTTGTGGTCACAGCCTGTGCAGGTCCACCTTCAAACTCTCCCTGCCAATCAGAGGACATCTTCCTGTGGTGGGAGTGTAATAGAGTTCCATGTTACAGACTTCAGAAAAGGAATAAACTAGCATTATGATTGAGGCCATTGCCAAAACATAGTTGTCTCATGAGAAAATGTGGTAGCATTAAGCTGTCATTCATGTCTCTTAGCTGGAAGAAATATAAAATAAGCCTTTCCAAAATTGAACATTTTAACTTACATGGGGCTAACAGAGGCATTTTTATCCAAGGTACATCCAATTGAAATCAACAAATATTTATTGTTTGTGTAATATGTACAAATCTCTGGGCTACTATTTTAAGGACTATAATATGTAATATTGCCATTTAATTTTTGAATATTTTTCATAAGTTCTGCCTAATAAATTCTGCCTTATAAATTAATATTAAGCCAACTGAATTCTCTGTCGATAATTTATTGACTGTATGCCTTAATGATTTCCCCTGTACTCTTCTGCAGAATTGCTATACGCAAAACCTAAGGGAATTCTAAAGATTAATTTTTGCTCATTTATTCACCTAGATGTCATTGAATACAAATCAATATATAATGTGAAAGACAGACAAGTAGCCAAAATAAATGATAGAGTGAAATGACTGCTGTAATAAAAGCATAAGTAGGGATTATCAGATTTCAAAGGAAGAAATCAATTATGACATGATTAGCAGATAGCTTCCTGTAGTGCACTAAAATTTTTAACAAGATACTTTAATTTCATATTTTTATTACTGAAACTTGACTGGCTTTAGGGAATTTCTGCACAATAATTCCCTCTTCCTTTCTTGATACAAGTCAGCACAGCTATTCAAGTTACTGTAGGTAGATATTTGTGGGGATTGCCCTACTTCCATGCAGGTATACAGATTTGAATGTGGCTATACACACTTCACCAGATGTTATATATTTATTCAAATTTGTGAGGCTGAAATATGACCCTAGTAGAAAATTAGTCATAACATATATCTTGTTTTTATTCTCTAGGACTTTAAAATTGTTACATTTATTTTTATTGAAATAGTATATGATTTAACAATATGAAAATTAATATATACAAATATCATATGCTTTAGGCTTTATAGAATCACAATAAATCAACACAAATGCCCAAACCTGTACTATAAAAGAAAAAAATAATCATTGACAAGAAAGGGTAACTTACTTTGTCAGTGGATAAGAAATAAAAATTGAAACAAGATATTCGATGGTTGTTTTCCATCTTATGTGATCATTAAACTACCACATTTTTGATAACAGCTGTAAGTAGGTGTTTAAAAGATTTCCTTCCTGTATCTTTTGATGACATAAGTCACTTTTATTCCTCCTAGTGGATATTAACATGAAGGAAAACTTTATTTAGTCCAAATGCTTTGTGCAAACTTGAAAGTGCTTCATCATCTAGAGAATTAGAGTAGTTTAACAATAGACACAATTAAATGAGATAATTTCAAATTTTGTAGCATCTAATTCCTTAAATAATTTAAATGGCACATGCCTTGACAATCTGCTACAATACTTGTGGATAACACAGCAAATAAATTTCAACTTTGCTTTCCATCTGAACATTATATATCTGACAGTGCATTTAAAAGGTGAGTATGAGTCCAATTAGGAAATAATTTGTGCATCTGAAACAATTATAAAGAACTACATTTGGGATTTCTAATTTCTTTACTTATAGAGCAGTTTTATTTTTTGCCTGGACCACAGTAAGTGCTAATGGCAATTTATTTTAATAATAATAATACCTTATTAAAATATTGCTTCTTCAGGTTTTTTATTGTTTTTACAATTTTTAATCCATCTCAAAAGTAGTCATAGATAAGCTTTAAAATATGCACTATCAGGATTCCTTTAGAAATGAATTGCCATATTTACTATCCCATATATGCATGATACTAGTATAATATTATGGTAAGCATTTAAAAGCATATCTAGAATCTTCTGATAAGGTTCAAAGACCAATATTACATCATATAAATTACCCATTTTTTCTGACTCCATGATATACTATGGCCAGGTTGTATAATTAGCGATGCTATTTCTTGGGCAGTCATAAACTGATAGTTTTTAATTAATCAGATTTTTAACAAATCTGATTTAATTGTTCTATTGACTAGAATACTGGTAATAAAAATGTAATAAATTGCAAAGTAGTTAAGGGCATCATACAGATGTTGATATTGTTATTCTCTATGTTAACTCCATTATTGAAAATATGGGCAAGTTCTAGCTATTCTTTGGATTAACAAGAAAAAGAACAATTAAATAAAATTTGAGATTAATGAGAGGCTTGGTATTCATGGAGGCATTTAGAACCATCACTATCATAAAAATATTCTACATGCTAGCCTCCCTCATCTCCTGTAACCACTGTGGCTGATGGTATGGATTTTTCAGAGGTTGTGATGTTTAAGAATAGCAGAAGGCATAGTCTGTTGTCATGTTTTCACTTGGATCAATTTCAAGATCTATAAGAATAGATGTTCCTAGTTATACAAGATGCAGATTAGCCAAAAAATTTATGATGACATGTACTTTAATTTTCATTCTAACCCATGGCACTTTTCTATGAATAAAATAGAATCTTCGCAGGCAAACTTTGTTTACAGGTAGAATAGTTGTTTCAAGTAGTTTCCTCCCTTATAATTTGCATGCATATTTAATAAATATTCATTTAGTAGTTTATCCAAACTGTCAGAAGATTTAATGAATTCCTGTTGAGCATGATCTTTGGGTTGATGAAGGAATGGAATGAGTTGGGGAGGGGGAGCAATTCACAAAAGATTACACTAGTAATTTTTTCCTATAGTGTTTATTCTGAGCAGACAGTGGAAGTTACTTGAATAAAATGGGTCTGACTAGACTGCTATGCCACAACAGTGGGCAATGTAAGTTGTTTTTAGAGTAGTGAAAGCATGGAGACAGATGACTCTTTATTTTCTAAGTTAACTTGCTTTCAGTGACATGAAAGGAAATTGTGGGATGGTGACTAACACAAGTGGGAAGAAGGGAAAGGCCTGAGAAAACCAAAATAGAGTTGGTGTTTAAGACATTTCCTTAATTGTTGCTTCTTGACTTAACTCCCCCTCTCTTTTCCATCACACATTTTAGGATTGCCTTAAGTTTAGCTTCTGAAACATTTGCTACAGCAATGGTTATTCTATATGCAGCATGCACAATTTTAGTGTATCTAGTTTTGGAGACCTTTAATACATATTTAAAGTTAATGTGAAATACTTAATGACTTGGGAATATTAAAATAAAGATCTATTAGAAATCAAACCTGGTAAGTTGATTGGAATGTAAAATCATTAAATGTAAATATTTTTTAAGCCTCTCAAATGTATAGTTTTAAATTGGAAGAATTATTTTTGGGATAGACTTTTTCATCTACTCAAAGTTATTTCATTAAAGCAGCAAGGGAAAAAATGGTTAGGGAAGCTGCCAACTCAAGAACACTGCTATTCACAGCCCTTTCCTTCATTGCCTTGATAACATACACTCCTCTACTTCTCTACTGGTTGCTTATTTTTATTCTTCCTTATTTACTCATTTGTCTGACCTATATGTTGGATTTCTTTAAGGGTTTATTTTTGACCCTTTTCTTTTCTCGCTCTATATTTTTGTTGCCCCATAAAATATTCTGGAATAATAGATATGTCCTATAATATGCATTGTCTAAAATGGCAGATTCTATTCACATATGAATAATGAGTACCCATTTGAGGTATGGTTAAGAGAAGATAAAGAATATGGAAGAAATCACCCTTTCTAATTATGCTACCCAGTAGCCTAATTATCTCTTGGGGCTTTTCTTTTAATCTGTTCCCTTATTTTCTTTTTTAGTTTTCTTTTTTTTTTCCTCTTTGACCTATTTTCTTCTTTCTCATCTTACCTCCCTTAGAGATCTCCCATATACTCGGGATTAATCTAACACTTATGACTGTTGATCCTCAAGTCTCCAGGGTTTTCATACTATTCAACATATACTTACTAAGCAATTAGTAGGTTATCAGCATTATGTAAGAGTAAGACAGATTGGTCAAAGAAAGAAGAAAGACATTGAATAAAGAATTACAATTCCTGAGTATTTCAGGAAGTGAATATTTACCTGGAGATCTTCATGATGATATTACAGAAACCCACGAGTTACAGATTGAATCATGTCCCCGACAAAGACATGTTCAAATTCTAAACACCAGTGCTGTGAATGGGAATTGCTTGTAAATAGGATCTTTGAAGATCTTATTTGCATGATGTCTAATTGAATCAGGATTGACTTTAATCCTATATGTCTGAAGTCCTTAAAAGGAGAGGAAATCTAGACAGAGACACAGATGACTAAGCAGGAAGAATAGAAGCCACAGGAGACCAATAGGGAGAAAGTGCCAGGTGACAGAGGCAGATATTGCCAGCAAGCCACCACCTGTAGACTACAAACTTCAGAGAAAGCATGGTCTGCTGTGATGCCTTAAACTGGAACTTGTAGCCACCAAAATGTTAAGTCCTGCTCTTTAAGCCAACCAATTTATTTGTCATAGTTTCCCTGGGGAAGTTAAAACACCATGTAATTTAGCATGTTCATGAATGGTAGACATTTAAGAATTTTAACCAATTAATTTTTTTAAGATTTATTTTTTAGTTATTTCTCTCCCCGACCCTCTGCCCAGTTGTCTGTTTTCTGCGTGAATTCACTGTGTGTTCTTCTGTGTCTGCATGTATTCTTGTCAGTGGCACCATGAATCTATATCTCTTTTTGTTGCATCATCTTGCTGCATCAGCTCTCTGTGTGTGCAGCACCACTCTTATGCGAGTTGTGCTTTCAAAGCACGGGTGGCTCTCCTTGCATGTGGGGCTTCCCTATGTGGGGGACACTCCTGCATGGCATGGCACTCCTTGCATGCATCAGCATTGTGCGTGGGCCAGCTCACCACACAGGTTAGGAGGCCCTGGATTTGAACCATGGACCTCCCATCTGGTAAGCAGACACTCTATCAATTGAGCCAAATCCACTTCCCTAATTATGTTTTTTCTAAAGCTAGAAAATATTATTCCAGTTGTGTTATAATGTTCCTTTCTTCTGGGGGAAATCACTTGAATGGGAAAAACAATTCTAACATCAATAATGAGATCTCCTTAACTTGAAACCAACTATTAAGTATTGTAGTATGCTAATGAAAATTGTTTACTTGGTCTTCTTCCCTTTAGAGGCAGTGTGGGGAGAAACAGGCAGGAAAAGTGAGAAGTGAAGTTTGGCTCTCCGAAGTGTGAAAACCAGATGCAGAAATCTCAACTGCCCTTCAATGTCTGTTGCTGTTCCTTGCTTGCCTGAGGGGGTTTGAACACAGTTTGGAGAAGGTGTGAATATTGCTTGTGGTATATAATTTGCAAAGGATTAAAACTGAAAGAACTACTATTTTTCTCCCAAATTTTTATATTTTTTTAAAATATAAATTCTGTAGATAATTGATAGAAAAATAATATAATGAATAAATGTAAACTTTTCACCTAGATTCAAATGCTATCTTGCCATCATTGTTTTCTCTCTATTTTTATTTTCATTTTTTATAAAATTATTCATAATTATTTTTATTTTTTATAAAATTATTAATTGGGGGAACTTCGATCCTATACCTCTGATGGATGGGACTCTCTTGCTTGCACAACTGATGTTTTTACTATAATTTTAAATTTCTTTTGAAAAGATACTTTGATTACATAAAATATTACATAAAAAATTTTAAGGTATTCCCATATGCCCCACTCCCCACACCTCCCACTTTCCCCCACATTAACAATTCTTTCATTACTGTGGTACATTCATTACAATTGATGAACATGTTTTGGAGCACTGCCACTAAGCATGAATTATAGATTACATTGTAGTGTACACTCTTTCCCACTCAATTCTGTAGGCTATGGCAGGATATATAATGACCCATATCTGTTGTTACAATGTCATTCAGGACAATTCCAAGTCCTAAAAATGCTCCCATATTACACCTCATTTTCCCTCTTCCTGCCTTCAGCACCTCCAGTGGTCACTGACTCCACATCACATCAATGATAGAATATCTTCCATTGCTAGAATCACAATGTCTATAGTAGAATATCAGTAAGTCCTCTCTAGTCCATATTTTATTCCCTAATCCTGAGAATTCTGGGATGGTGATGCCCACTTCAACTCTAATTGAGAGGGGGCTTCTATCCCATATGGCTGATGGATGGGAGTCTCCTGCTTGCAACTGTAGAGTCTCTCAGGTCTTTGGTGTGGTGGTTGTCCATCTTCACCTCCTCCTTAGTCATCCTGGGTGAGTCCAATGAAGTGGAGAGTAGGTGTTGCAACTCCCCTGAGGATCAGGGTCCAACTGACACATAGACAGCCCAGAGATTTAAGTCTATTGAATATACACTTACTAACTCCAGCATTAAATATAGGTTCAAATAGAAGGGACAGAAGAGGCATGTGTAGAGAAGTCACATCTGAGTCAACTCTGTCACAAACTCCACAAACTTGGGAACACAAACTCCAAAGTAGGGCCTACTGGCAACATACCAAATCTGGAGCTATCTGCCATGCCCAGAGGGCCTGGGTGTCTCCAGGGCCCTCAGGAGCCCCACTATTTGTGGTCGTATCTACTTTGGCAGTCTTTGAGGTCATGCTGAGATGTACATAAGCGTTACCTCTCTGATGGCCTCCTGATTCACTTTGAAGTATCTTAGTCATATAAACCCATTTGTCTTTACCTTTGCCTCCTTTTATTCAAGGTCTTGAATTGGAAACAGTTGCCTCATGAGCTGGTGCTTGGTAGTAATCCCTCAGTACCAGGGAGGCTTATTCCTGGTTGTCATGTCCCATGCTAAGGGGAAGATAATGTATTTATATACCGAGTGTAGCTTAGAGAGAGGCCACATATGAGCCCTTCCAAATAAATTTCATAGTTATTCCAATTCAGCAAACAATGCTGTGTTGATTTTTATTGGAATTGCGTTAAATCTGTAGATTAGTTTGGGTAGGGTAGACTTCTTAATGATGTCTATTCTTCCTATCCATGAACAGGGAATATTCTTCCATTTATTTAAGTGTTATTTGATTTGCTTTACCAGTGTTGTATAGTTTTCTGTGTATAATTCAGTTACATCTTTAAATTTATTCCTAGGTATTTGAATTTTTAGTTAGTATTGTAAATGGTATTTTTTCTTGATTTTTCTCTTCAGATTGCTCATTATTGGTACAGAAATGCTACTGATTTTTGCACATTGATCTTATAACCTGCAACTTTACTGAACTTATTTATAAGTTCTAGAATCTTTATTGTAGATTTCTCAGGGCTTTCTATGTATAGGATCATGCTGTCTGCAAACAGTGTAATTTACTTCCTCCTTTAAAATTTGGATGCCTTTTATATCTTTTTCTTGCCCCAGTGCTTGAGCAAGTACTTCTTACACAATGTTAATAGGAGCAGTGTTAGTGGGCATCGCGGTCTTTTTTCCAGTTTTAGAGAGAAAGATTTTAGAATTGCACCATTGTATATGATGCTAGCTGTGGGTTTTTCATATACCCAAGACATAACCTTTATCATGTTCAGAAAGTTTCCTTCTATTCCTATCTTTTGCAGTGTTTTTATCAGGAAAGTGTGCTGTATTTTGTCAAATACTTTTTCTGCATTTATACTGATGATCGTGATTTTTTTCATTTCGATCTGTTTATGTGGTGAATTATATTGATTTTCTTATGTTGAACCATCCTTGCATATCTTGGATAAAACCCACTTGGTCACGGTGTGTAATTTGTTTGATGTGTTGCTGAATACAATTAGCAAGGATTTTATTGAGTATTTTAGCATTTAGGTTCATTAGAGAGATTCGTCTGTAATTTTCCTTTCTCATGGTGTCTTTGTTTGACTTTGGTATTAGGGTAATTTTGGCATCATAGAATGAGTTAGGCAATGTTGCTTCTAATTCTATTTTTTGGAAGAGTTTAAACAGTATTGGTGTTAGTTCTTTCTGGAATATTTGGTAGAATTCACCTGTAAATCCATCAGGTCCTGGGTTCTTCTTCATTGGGATGGTTTTGATAACTTGTTCTTTCTCTTTACTTGTGATTGGTCTGTTGAGTTCATCAATTTCTTCTTTCATTAATATAGGCTGCTAGTGTGTTTCTAGGAATTTGTCCATTTCCTCTAATTTATCCTTCTTTTTGGCATATAATTTTTCAAAATATCCTCTTATGATACTCTTTATTTCTGTGGGGTCTGTAGCAATATCACTTTCTTCATTTCTTATTTTCTGTATTTGCATCTTTTTCTTTCTGTGTTAGTCCAGCTAAGGATTTGTCAAATTTATTGACTTTCTTGAAGAAGCAGCTTTTGTTTTTTTCCCTAATGCTTTCTTATTTTCTGTTTCATTTAGTACTGCTCTAATCTTTGTTATTTCCCTCTTTATATTTCCTTTGGCATTAGATGTGGGAGGAGGGGCACCTGGCTTGCCTCAGTGGCAAACAGTGCGGCAAGAGGTGACACTGCCTCTGCCCACTGGGCCTAGACAAGGTGACCACACCTGACTAGGCCTTTGCTGCTAACGGCTAGCCGGCACCGCCCTCCCCCTTCCTATCTCCCGCCTAGCCCAGCTCTCACTTCCCCTCCCCCCTCCCTTAAACCTAATCTCTTAGTACGCTGTTTGCCCAGCAACAGCTTCAGCCTATCAAGAGTTAGCACATACTCTACTGGCCAATCACTAGCCCAATGCCAGAACATTGCCTTATATGGAAACAGCATTTGCCCTAGCCAATCAGAACCCGCCACATCACTCCCCAATCCTATAAATCTGCATCCCCTTCCGCAATAAACCAGACTTGTGCCATCAGCCTGTCTCCGCGACTTCTTCCTGGGTCGTGCGCCCTCCACGCCTTCGGAGCCCCCGAGGGAAGCCTCAGCGGCCGTATGAGGCTTTCTTCCCCACGCCAGGGACCCCTCTCGTCCCACAACGGGACCCCACTCGTCCCTTAACAGGGACTCCTCTCGTCCCACAATGGGACCCCACTCGTCCCTTAACAGGGACCCCGCTCGTCCCACAACGGGACCCCACTCGTCCCGCAACAGGGACCCCGCTCGTCCCACAACGGGACCCCACTCGTCCCGCAACAGGGACCCCGCTCATCCCACAACAGGGACCCCGTTTCATCCCTCAACTGGCGCCCAACGTGGGGCCAAAGCAACCCCACCACTGCACCACTCCAAGGGTAAGGGCCCCGAGAACCTCCGCCGCCTCACTCCATAACCTGGCGGCCCCCCCGCTCCTCTCTTCTCACCCCTATCTTTTCGCTCTGCATTGCTGCTCCTGAACCTTGGCGACCTCATACGATCCATGGCAGTCTGGGAGAATCGCTGGATGGCTTTCTCCTTCCATGTCGGGGGCTTATACCGACCCGCTATGATCAAGAGGCACCAATAAAACTCTCAGGAGCGCATGCCTGAGCACCTCCACCCCTGCCTTCACCTCTGCCTCCTCCCCTGTTCTCGTCTCCTTTGTGTTCGTAGTCCTACTCTCTGCCTTTTGCCTTGCCGCTACTGCTCTGCCACAGGATGCTCATGAGCCCCAGCAACCTTTTCCCTTGCCTCCTCCTTTCGCCCCTTTGTGCCCTTCTCCTTGCTTCCCTCCTCTGGTAGGTAAGGACTCTCGTCCACTGGACTCTCGTCCATCCCTGGGACCTCTAATCGCCCGGGGCAGGACTCTTGCCGTCTGACCCTTTCAGGCCGGACTCGTGTCCCCCTCTCGCTGAGGTGCGGACTCTCACTGTCCAATTCTAGGAACCGGACTCTTCGCGTCTGCCCTCTGGGCTGGACTATGGCACGTCTTCCCCCTTCCCCTAGTCCTTACCTATCTCCGCTCCCGGCATGGGGTCCTCCCTTTCCCGTAGCCTCTATGGCTCCGCTCCGCCCGGTTCTGCCCCCCCCCCGCTACTACTTACGCTTGCGAGAAGAACGGCTCCGCTGCTCCTGATGACAACGAGGTCTCCCAGCAGCAGGTCCCAACGACAGATGATGAGAGCACTCGCCCATTGGATGGAGAGGCTGAACGTGGCCGCGGATCCAGCTCATGACACCCTCCTCCTTGGACAGCTAGTAAAATTTGCTGTCCGCACCTTGGCTTGAAACAAGAAACCTAAAAATCTACACTCTCTCCTGCTTTTCATGTTAGCCCTGTTCCCCTCCTTGTCCTCCCCCCCCAAAGTCAAGAACCCCGGCATATTAAAAACAAAGGGGGAGATGTGGGAGGAGGGGCACCCGGCTTGCCTCAGTGGCAAACAGTGCAGCAAGAAGTGACACCGCCTCTGCCCACTGGGCCTAGACAAGGTGACCACGCCTGACTAGGCCTTTGCTGCTAACGGCTAGCCGGCACCACCCTCCCCCTTCCTATCTCCCGCCTAGCCCAGCTCTCACTTCCCCTCCCCCCTCCCTTAAACCTAATCTCTTAGTACGCTGTTTGCCCAGCAACAGCTTCAGCCTATCAAGAGTTAGCACATACTCTACTGGCCAGTCACTAACCCAATGCCAGAACATTGCCTTATATGGAAACAGCATTTGCCCTAGCCAATCAGAACCCGCCACACCACTCCCCAATCCTATAAATCTGCATCCCCTTCCGCAATAAACCAGACTTGTGCCATCAGCCTGTCTCCGCGACTTCTTCCTGGGTCGTGCGCCCTCCACGCCTTCGGAGCCCCCGAGGGAAGCCTCAGCGGCTGTACGAGGCTTTCTTCCCCATGCCACGGACCCCTCTTGTCCCACAATGGGACCCCACTCGTCCCTTAACAGGGACCCCGCTCGTCCCACAACAGGACTCCACTCATCCCTTAACAGGGACCCCGCTTATCCCACAACGGGACCCCACTCGTCCCGCAACAGAGACCCCGCTCATCCCTTAACAGGGACCCCGTTTTGTCCCTCAGCGTTAGTTTGTTATTCTTTTTTAATTCCTCCAGGTGTGTAGTTAGCTCTTTGAATTTAGCTCTTCTTTTTTCATGTATGCTTTTATGGCTATGAATTTCCCTCTCAGTAAAGGTTTTGCTGCATCCCGTAGGCTTTGATATGTTGTGTTGTCACTTGTACTTGTTTCAAGGTAGTTACTGATTTCTTTTGAAATTCCCTCCTTGATTCCACTGTTTGTCTAAGAGTATTTTGTTTAACTGCCATATCTTTGTGCCTAATCTGGTTCTGTGACCCTTACTGATTTCCAGCTTCTTTTCATTGTGGTCCAAGAAATTACTTTGTATAATTGCAATCTTTCTGAATTCATTGAGAATTTTTATGTGGCCTAGCAAATGGTCTATCATGGAGAATAACCCATGTGCACTGGAGAAGAATGTATATCCTGCTTTATTTGGATGTAGTGTTCTATATCTCTCTATTAATTCTGGATCCTCTAATGTTTTATTCAAATTCTTGGCTTCTTTATTGATTCTCTGTCAAGATGTTTTCTCTAATGGTAATTATGGTGTATTAAAGCCCCCCACTATAATTGTAGAGGCATCTATTTCTCCACTTATTTTTCCCAGTGTTTGCCTCTTGTATTTTGAGGTGCCCTGGTTAGGTGCATAAATGTTTATGATTTTGCTTTCTTCTCAAAAGATTATCCCTTTTACTAATATATAGTGTCTGTCTTTGTCTCTTACAATAGTTTTGCTTTTAAAGTCTATTTTGTCTGATATTAGTATAACTACTCCCACCCTTTTTTTATTATTGTTTGCTTGTTAGATTATTTTCCATTCACTTTCAGCTTCCTTGAACCCCTGGTTCTAAGATGAGTTTCTTGTAGACAGCATATAGATGGGTAATATTTCCTTATCCATTCTGCCAATCTATGTCTCTTGACAATGTTAATCCATTAACATTCAGTGTTATTACTCTTAAGGAATTATTTACATTAGTCATATTTTCTTTGGGTTTATGTATGTCATACATTGTTTTTATTTCTCTTTTTGTCTTTTTAGTTTTTCTTATACCGTCCTCCAAGTCTCTCTCTCCTATTTTTTTCCCTTCAATCTGCAGAACTCCCTTTAGTATTTCTTGAAAGGCAGGTTTCTTATTGGCATACTCTCTTAATTTCTGTTCATCTGTGAATATTTTGAACTCATCATCAATTTATGCCAGCTTTGCTGAACAGAGAATTCTTGCCTGGAAATTTTTTTCTTTTAGTGCCTTAACTACTTCATACCATTGCCTTCTTGCCTAAATGGTTTAGATGAGAAATCAACACTTAATCTTATTGAGCTTCCCTTGTATGTGGTGGTTCTCTCTTCTTTTGCTGCCTTCAGTATTTTCTCTTTGTCTTGAGCATTGGCCTATTGACAAGTACATGTCTTGGAGTAGTCTTGTTGCGATTTAGACTGTTTGGGATGCTTCCTGGACATGTACATCCATTTCCCTTAATAAAGTTGGGAATTTTTCAGCCATTTCCTCTAAAACTCCTTCTGTCCAGTTTCCTTTCTCTTTTTCCCCTGGGGTGCCTATAATGCATATATTGTGCATTTTGTGTTGTTGTTCAAATCCCTGAGTACTTGCTGCATTTTTTCTATCTTTTTCTCTATCTGTTCTCTTATTTGTTTGATTCCAGAAGTGCTGTCTTCCACATAGCTAATTTTTCCTCTGCCTGTTCAAATCTGCTGTTATGTACTTCCAGTGTATTTTTTATTTCTTTGATTGTGCCATTCATCACCATCATATCTGTTATCTTTTTATGTATGTTTACAATTTCTTCAGTATATTCTCCCAGTATCTTCTTAATATCCTTAATCTCTTCCTTCACTTCATTAAGTTGATCCATGATATTTGTTTGGACAGCTTTAATTAGTAGTTTGATGTTCTGCTTCTCTTCCTGGTTTTAAGTTTATTCATTGGACTGGACCATGTCTTCCTATTTCTTGGTGTGCTTTGTAATTTTTTGTTGCTGACTGGTAATCTTTTTATATTGATGTGTTTATTCAGTTGATTAAGTTCTCTCTCTATTCTAGGGTATTATTTAGTTGTTGTTTGTGTGTGTGTGTTAAGTTTTCTCTTTGAAAGTTTGTTCCTCTTGTTCTTTTTTCTTGCTGTTGTCTATGTTCCCTTAAAGGAAAAAGATTAGGGCCAGAGAAAATGAAATAGGTAAGGAAAGAAAAAGGATAATAGTAATAATAATGGTAAAAGTTAGAAAAGGAAACATATAAGACCCAGGAAAATGAATATTTAACTCATGCAAGCAGTGTAGAGTAATAGGAATAAAAAAGTTGAGTACCTACAATGAAATGGAAAACTGAATAGAGAAAAATATATAGAATGAATTAAAAAGCCAGAATGATGAGACGAGAGGGAAAGAGAGAAGAAAGGACAAAAAATAAATAAATAAAAGAAAGAAAACAGAATAAAAGAGATGGAAATAAAAATCAGCAAAGTTGAGGACTAAATAAAGAGAGGTGGATGTAAGAACAGCAGAAAACAGAAGACAGAAAGATGAAAGAAGGAAAAGTGAAAGCGTTGGTAGACAAAATTGGTACACAAAGAAAAGGGGAAATCAAGAAAGAGGAATCACAGTAAATAAGGACCAAGCCAGAAGCATCTAATTAAAAAAAGGGGGAATGGAAGAAAGTGAAAAGAAGAAAACAAACACACAAGCAAGCAGTCAAACAAAAACTAAGGAAAAACAGTCTTCCTTCTTAGGTCCCTGAGGAGTTTCTCAGAATGCCAGTGTTCTTCAATCAATTACCCTGCAGCTTACCCTCTGCAGGTTTTGAAGCAAGTTTTAGCAGGTGATCTAAGTTAATTTTTTAAAAGTAACCTTTTTTTAGGAAATATAAGAGGCCCAAGAGAAGCTAACACAAAAATGTCTATATTTTCACTGTTCTAAAGTATCAGCAGGATGTCTGATATCTCAGTTGATCACTACTCTAAGAGGAGCCAAGAATCAAACTAAGGGTCTTGTACATTCAAGGCAGAAACTCCTCCACTGAGCTAAGCTTTCTCATTGGGTCAGAAAGCTATCCAGTCACTTTCCCTTGGGTAGGTTTGACTCTTTACAGTTTGGCAGATTCCTGCTGATTAGTAGCCTGTCTATACCTGCCCCCTTTCTATTCTTATTGCTCTCTCTCCCAGAGTAGCAGGACACAACATCCTGTATGAGCAGATCCCCCCTCACCTCTCCTGGCAAGTTGAGTTCCCTTTTGAAATTCAAATGGGAACCCGGGGACTGAACTTGCCACAGAAAAATGACTCTCAACTCTCTTCCACACCACCCCCTCCTCCCAGGGGATGATAAATAGACTCTTGGAAGCTTATTAAGTGCTTCCTACTACTCACCTCTCTTAGGGGAATTGAAATTTTGATAGCTTTCAGCATGGAGCTAGTCAATTACCTGACTCCACCCTCTCCCAGGCCAAGTTTCTCTATCCCAAGGCAGTTAAGTAAATCAGGCTGTCTCAGCAGATTTGTCTCTCCCCTCTTCCTGATGCCATCTGAAGCCAGTTTGTATGTCCCCCAAAGCTCAAAGGGGGTTCAGGCAACCAAACCCACAGAAAGGAAACCCCTCTCCATCCTTTGCCAGCATCCTCTCACTCTCAGAGAATTCTCCCTCCTGCTGGATGGCCTGCAGGAGTCCAGGCTCTCAGTGGCTTTTTGCCTTGAAGGCAGGGCTTAGCTGACTGCAGTTTCCAGTGCCAGGAGCAAGAAACTCACAGTTTTACCTTGAGCAATTTATCTCTTTTTCCAGCTCCCTCCAGATTAATGCCCTGAAACCTCCTGCTCTGTGGATTCCCAAAACAGCTCACTTGGGCAGGATCTTGCCCCACTAAGCCATTTATTGTAAAAGAGATGGTGAGTGTCCACTTAAACTGATGCTATCTTCTCTCTCTCTCCTTATACATGTTTTAAACATTTTAAAAAGCAGATTGTAGGCATGATTCCTCATAATGTATCAGCTTACATCTTCTAAAATTAAGGGCATTCTCTTGCATAACTGCAATATCATTAGACCTAAAATTCTCTAAACTAATTCCATAAGAACATCAAATATACATTTCATAGTCATATGTCTTTTATTATTTAAAAAATAATCATTATAATTTTTCTCTTGATTTGGGATCCAATAAAGTTTCTTGCATTGCTTTTAGTTATAGTCCTTTTTAATCTAGGGTAATTTTCCCCAGATACCCCTTTTGTTATGGTTGTTGTTTTGCCTTATTTTTCATGACTTTTCTGTTTTGTTTGTTTATATTTCTTTTGAAGAGTCTAGGCCTTTTACCTTGCCGACTGCTCCACTTTCTGGATTTACTTTATTTTCTTTCCTCATAATTACATTCAGGTAAAATGTATTTAGAAAACAATAACACATTGTTGTGCTTCTTATGACATCACATCAGGAGGTACATAATAGCAGGTTGTCCCACCATTCAATCATGCGGTTCAGGGTGGTGACTGTCATATCTCTCCATTGTAACTTTTTACTCTTGCAATTTTTTAGTAATTCTGTGGGGTGATAATTTACAGTCAGGTGATGATCCTCTTCCCCAACAATCTTTTACAGAATGGTTTTAACATCCTTTGACAATCACTGCCTATATCCACTTAATACAGGAAGACTGCCAATGGGTTAGTTTTCTAATTTCATCATTCTTTTTACCTTCATTATTTGGTATTCTTCTGTTAAAGGAGGCCTTTTTTTCTTCTTTCATTTTTATGTTTTAGATGCATATCTATTTTTAAACATGGGTCAAAGTATATTTATTGTTATTTATAGTTATTATCTTGTGTTAATAGAAGAACTTGCAGGATTGATATTAATGATGTGGTTCCCAGGGATTCAGAAGGGCAGGGGAGAGATGAGAAGAAGAACACAGGGCATTTTCAGGGCAGTGAAATTGTTCAGGATGACACTGCAATGATGAACACATGACATTTTCATAAATTTGTCAAAGCCTATAAAACTGTATAGCACAAAGTGTAAACCGCAATGTAAACTAGGCTTCATATTGGTTCAGCACTTCTATATTGGTTCATCATTTGGAACAAATGTACCACATTAATGTAAGATGTTTATAATAGGGTAATCTATGTGTGTGGGTGTAAGTGTGGTATTACATGGGAATTCCCTATACTTTTGGTGTAATTTTTCTGTAAGCCTAAAACTTCTCAAAAATAAAGATTATCATTAAAAAAAAGGAAAAAAGAAAAAAGCAGATGACAGATCCCAGGAATTAAACTTCCTGCCAGCCAAAGCTAGAATGGAAACCAGTAACAGATTCTTATTGCCTATAATGAGAAAGCATGTTCTTTTCTTTGTAGAAGAAAAGTTCCTCTGAGCACTTATATCTGAAAACAATTCCTCTTTAGATGCCTTCAATGAGGGACAGAATACTTGGCAACCATACTATTGTGCTAACGTAAGTGGATTTTCAAGACCATTTCCAACTGATTATCTTAATGTTAGCCTGGCTAACATTGTTAGTGGGAGTGGAGTGGCTAGACAATGTGGGTTAAATAGACAGCTTAGAAAAATTGCTCAAGAAGCAATGAAGCATGGTGCAAGTGTCAGGGTCAACTCTTCTGACTATAAACATGAGTAAAGTACTGGAAAAGTCTTGGTGCAGATGTTGGCTTTGAAAGCTAAGGAGGGCTGAGATTTAGGCAAGAGGTACAGAGATTACTTTCTAGAGTGACTAATTCAACTCAACTGGAAGTGGCTCTGGGATCAATCAATAAATTTAAATGTATCCCAATCAATAAATTTAAAAATTTTCTTAGTTAAAGAGTATTAACTGCAAAATAATTGTCTAGAGTATTTTGGAGAGTCCAGTCTACTAACTGTGTCCAGCGTCATTTTCCTCCTCATCTTTTGATTATAGAATCCCCTGAGTTTTAACTGGGCACATAACCTTCCAGATAAGAGGTTATGTTTCCTAACATCCCTTTCAGCGAAAGGTGGTCATAGTGGTTTGAGCAACTCCAGGTCATATCCTTTAAAAAACAAACTCCTTTTCTCTCTCCTTCCCCAATGGAATGCATTCATGTTGCTGATGAGTCTAATTTGAACTTGTAGGTAAGGACAACCTTCTAGGGGACAGTTGATCAACAAGAGAGAAGGAACTAGAGTTCCTGTATAACCTTGTAGAGTTAAATCTTCCCTGGACCACCTGCCTACCTCTGAACTATTAGATAAGAGAAAAATAAACTTCTATTCCGTAAAAGCCACTGTACTTTTGGTTCTCTTTGTTATGGCATCTTGACCTGTGTCTTAAAATAATTTGCAACAGAATGGGAAGATGTCAGAGGAAATATTAAAATAACTCAGGAAACAGCCTTGAAAAGTCAATTAACTCACTTCATCAAACAGGTCAGAAAATGATCGTGTTCAAACAAGTTCTGTCTCCCAGGACAGAAGCCCAGCCACATCTTTTGAGTAAAGGAAGGAGGCCTTTATTAGAGCAGAGCCAAACACAAAATGCAGCCTGTCCACTTGTGGAGCTAAGCCAAATCCTCAAAAGTTGGCACTATAGACTGCTCTTCCCACCAACATTAGACAGGGACACCACTGTTCTACATTTTTCCCTAAGGTAGGAAAGATCCCAACTTCTCCACTCTTCTCAATTAATGCTCTCAAGGGCAGACCAAGTCCAGAAAGGCTTGGTGGAAGACAGCTTTTGGCGGTCTGTGTGTTAAGGATCAGGGGAAAAGAGTCCAAAGTCCCAGAACAAAAGCCGTTGCTAAGGACTGGAGAAAGAGAAGCCTCCATATCTGCCCTGAGTTTCTGGGGTCCAGTGGTGTGAGAGTGCAGCACCTGCTCCTTCTGTGGAGTCCCTCTGTCAGTCAATAATAAATCCCAGCCACTGGCACCTGCTGCTGCTTGCAGATATTGTTTAACCGTTCCATGTAATAGACCATGTTACCTGTTGGGCCAGATATGTATCATATCTATTCTCAAACACTGCAGGAGCCTCTGCTATGTGGGTGCCTAGAAAACTCTGTAGGAACTCAAGCAGCAGGCTCCTGCGGTCACTGACTACCACACAGGGGTCATACTCTACTTCCACAGAGATGTCCTGGGGAACTAGGTCCAATTGTGACTGTGCCCATCTTCACTAGGAAGTCACAGTTACGGTAATGGGTGTCCTGGATCTCAATTTTATTGGCCTTGGCACTCTGGAAAAAGCCCTTGAGCAATCAAAGTTAGTGTTAGCAATAAAGCAAGGTCCGTTCTCAAAGAGGGCAAAACAGCTAGCTCAAAGGGTACTCCGAGTTGTATATCGCATACATCAGCTTCCCAGCCTGACCTTGGCAGCCAAGGATGGAAGCAGCCTTATTACAGGTCTCTCAGTCCACACAAAATGTTCCTTGTTTCTCTGCTCCAGGCGTCTCTAATTTCTGGGTGAGGAGTTCCACAGTCTGCTAGACACTCCTGCCTTCAGCCCACAGGCATCTGAAACATACAAGTCACTCCCATAATTTGAAATACTTGAAACACAGCCCTCTTTCTCCAAATTGTGGGAGATTCTTTAGGTCAGTGCTGGGTTGTTGTTGTTGTTGTTTTTTATTACCTCTTTAGTATTTCAACAAATTTTTTGCTTCAGTATAAAATATATCCATCACTTTTCTTATTTTTTCTTTTTTTTAATTTTGAAAGAAATTTTAGATTACATAAATGTTACATCAAAAATATTGGGGAATTCCTATATACACTCCCCCTCCCCCACTTTCCCCCATTAACAACATCTTTCATCACTGTGGTACATTTGTCAAAATTAATGAACAACACATACCAAAGCATTGCTACTAACCATGGTCTGTGGCTTTCAATATAGCTTACACTTTGCACCGCACAATTTAATAGGTTTTGACAAAATGCATAGTGGCCTGTATCTGTCATTATAATATCGTTCAGAAAAATTCCAATGTCCCACAAAATGGCCCCATGTTATATCTATTCTTCCCTCTCCCTGCACTCAGAACCTCTAGTGGCCACTGCCTTTACATCAATGAAACAAGTTCTTCCATTGCTACATGTAAACACTTAACTACGTTAAAATTTTTACTCTAGGATATCTTACTGCCACTATGTCCACCCTTATCTCCCCATAGATTACAAATAGCCATTTTCATTACTTTCTTACTTATTCTTTTTGTGGTTCTTTCTGGAAAATATATGTGTGTATATCCCTTTCTATACAAATAATAGTATATCAAATTATTAAGTGAACTTTATGAACTTTGCTTTTTCCCATAAAAATTTTCTAGAAATCACTTCTTCATTAATTTGCACAGATATTCCTCATTCATGTTTATAACTGCTTATTTAGTATTTCTTGTTGAACATGTTCTGTGGCTTATTCAGCCAGTCTCCAATGAATAGGCATTTAGAAAGTTTCCCAATTTTTCTATTCCAAATAACATCAAAACAAATAACCTTCTGCATATGTTGTTTTGTGTTTTGAAAGTCTTATCTTTAGAATGAATTCCCAGAAGTGGTTTGCAGATCAAAGGGTAAATGCATACGTAGGTTTTGTTAGATATTGCCAAATTTCCCTCCATGAGATTGACCATTTTGGAATATCTGAGAGTATCTGATTTCCCAAAACCTTAGCCATAGAGTATGTTGTTATATTTTGAATTTAAATTTTGTTTTTAAATTTTTGTTTTATTGAGCTTTGAATTTTTGCTGGTTAGATAGGCAAGAAATTAATCTCAAGTATAGTTTTACTTGTCATTTCATTATGTGTAAAATAGCACATAAATTCATCTGTTCTGTGGATATCATTGTTTTCTAGGTATATTCTAGTCATGTCTTTTGCTCTTTCGTCTATAAGCTTTTTATCTTATGTTCTCAAAATTTAGAGTTTTTATATATTAGGAAGATAAGCTTAAGCAAACTCTTGGAAAACTACATAAAGATTTTTGTTTCTGACCCAAGCTATACAGAGGCTATCACTATTAGAACATACCTTTTACCTGCCTCATTATAGAGCAAGTAATCATCTTTGAAGATTCAATGTAAGATTTATGTGTTAAAGCAAGACTTTCCTGAGAACTCCTCCCTTTTTCTTCCATGGAATGGAAGTGTTTTCTTCCATCCTTCCATTGAGAAAAGGGGGCAAAATGAGGTAAGCTTTCTGTTCTGGGGATTTGGAGATGCAAGTTCCCTAGGAGATGCGGAGTCACAAAAATCATGGAGAGAATAATTGGCATCTGTGACAGTTTGAAGTTATTTTGTAAATTCCAAAAGATCATGTTCTTAGAATTAATTCATTCCTGTGAGTGTGGAGCCCTTTGATTTTATTACTTCAATGAGGTGTGACCCAGTTTAGTTCTCTACCCTCTTGCCCGTGTCTTATATAAACTGAGCACTGAAAGCAGAAACACAAAGAGAAAGCCGCCATTTTGACCCTGCAATGTGTGATACAGAATTGGCTACAGTCACAGGAAGATAAAGAAGCCCCAAGAGGCCTGAGGCTGGTATCAGCAGAACACAGAGGCTTGGGAAGATGCCCCTGAGAGGCTAGGCGCATGAAACAGCTCAAAGCTGAAGAGACAAGTCTTGCCATATGCTTGATTGTCCACAGCTGAGCTTAAGAAGAAAGCAACTTAAAAGAAAGGAAAAACCCAGACAGATAGTAGCCATTTGCCTTACCACGTGGCCAGACTCCAGCAGCCAATACTGGTTAAACAGCATCTCCGGTGATGCCTTGACTTGGATATTTTCAAAGCCTCAGAACCCTAAGTTTTTACTCTAATAAATCCCCATTATAAAAACCAACTCATTTCTGGTAATTTTGCATTGGCTGCCTTTGGCAAACTAAAACATCACCTAATTCAGACAACATCGATGGAGATTCATGAACACTGTCATCATTTCCCACGTGGTTTTGGAGTCTCTGGGGGCCTGAACACTACCAGCATAGCTGGAGGACATTGCTGTCTGCCTTGTGAGATCAACTTGTTTGCAAATACCAAAGTGGCTCTGTAAACCTGTCTGAACTTCAGCAAGGAATAGGAAGTGTCAGATTGAATGGCTGTTTAGAAGTTATAAAATAAGGATGTGATGATTGATTACTTTGGACAAGGATTTCAAAGAGTCCAGGAAAATATTTCTCAACTGCAAGTAGACATCAGAGTCCCTCACAGTGCTTTTCCAATGTTAGCTTTCCAAAGCCCCACCCCAAGTCTACTGAATCAGAATCTCCGACTGTGCCCAAGGCTGCTGGCATAGATGTACTGTGGAAAGACAGAGATGGTATGAAGTGGTACTTTCAAGTTTTCTGTAGATGAACAGTCATTCATAGGCTTATTGGCCATTGAAGTTTGCACATTTTTTTTTCTATTGTGTTGTTTTTCATTGCCTTTTAAAGGATTCCTTATATATTTTGATGCTAATCCTTTACCAGCTATATATATGGTAAATAAACTCTTCTCAAGCTGAAGTTTGTGGTTTTGTTTTGTTTAGGATGTCTTTTAATTTAATTTACAGTCTTTTTAAAATGTATAGTTAAATGTACCCAAATTTACCTTTATGCTTTTTGGTACTCTTTAAGAAATAGTTCCTTGTCCTAAAATCATAAAGATAATCACTATTGGTTTCAAAAAGTTTTACAATTTTTAAAGTTTTGCTTTTCACTTTTCATTTGGATTCACCTAAATTGATTATGTATTTAATAGCATGAGGTTGAATCTAATTTTATTATTTTCAACACACACAACTTGGTTTCCCGGCACTATTTATTCATAGTCAGTTTGACTACTATTTCAAGAAGTTCTGGGTTTGAAAAGAAGAGAGACTGGTTAAGGCAATGCAGATAGATGGGGAGGAGAAGGCTTCCAGTTCACAAGTATACAAAGCCATTTCCAAGGATACGCCCAGATCACTAGGCAAATTTTAGGGCCAGGACCAGTTTAAATGGCATACAATCTGTGCAATTGAACAGGGTCTCAAGCCTAGAAGTGTCTGAGATTGGTTTAATGCTCTTGCCATCTATATATTATATATTATATATTATATATTATTTATTATATATTATATATTTTATATATATGTTAAAATATATATGTATATTTTAACACGGGGCCCAGCATTTTTATTTTGTACTGGACCCTGCAAATTATGTGGTGATCCTGTCTAAGAACCATTGTCTAGCAATGTTTGTCTTTAGCCTACTCTTGCCATTTTCTAGTTCAATTGTTTGAGTCCTTATAAGATTTAAGGATTTTCATGTGTATCTCCTTTTCAAAAGCAGACTCTGCTTTTTTATTTTCCTCTCCAATATTAAAACTTACTTTCACCTAGATCCCTACGCTAAGGAACAATTAAACAATTCATATGTTGACTTTAGTGAAAAATAATAGATTACTGTGTGGTTTATCCTGCTGTAGAGAAATGATAATGGCATTTTTTTAAGAGAAGTTGTAGGTTTACAGAAAAATCATGCAGAAAATTAAGAGTTCCTACATACTAACCCCCCCATTAATAACTTTGTATATGTATAGTATTTTTTTATAATTGGTGAAAGAATTTTATTATGATTGTATTATTTACTAGTATATCCTTTACATTAGGGTTCATAATGTAACCTTGTTTTTTTTTAAATTTTATATACAACCTAAATTTCTCTTCTAATCACCTTCAGATATACAATTCAGTGTTGATAATTATGTACACAATGTTGTGCTACCATCACCATCATCCATTACCAAAACTTTTCCATCACCCCAAACAGAAATTCTGTACCAATTAAGCATTAACTCCCCATTCCCTACCAATTTGGTCCCTAGTAACCTCTATTCTAGTTTTGAATTTTTTTATTCCAATCTTGTCAAATCAGTGAGATCATACAATATTTGTCCTTTTGTTTCTGGTTTATTTCACTCAACATAATGTCTTCAAGGTCCTTCTTTGTTGTTGTATATATCAGAACTTCATTTCTTTTTATGGCTGAATAATATTCCATTATATGTATATACAATTTTATTTGTCCATTCCTCTGTTGATAGATACTTCAGTTGCTTCCATCTTTTGACAATTATGAATTACGCTTTGGATAATAACAATTTTACAGGAATCAGCTTCACAAAAGACTGACATAGATAAGGCATGTGGTAACAATCAAATCTAAAGGAAGATGATTACCATTCAAGTGGCCTCTCAGACCATGCTTTCTGAAATTCTTTCTTCCTTTTTGTGGTACTTCTTGAAATCTGCCAATCAGAAATATAGTTGATTTGATAATCATGTAGAATGTAAAAGGCTCCCAATAGAGATCTATATTTGTCTGATAAGATGACTAGTTGGAGTGGGAGATAGAGTGAAACAGGAAAAGATAAAAAATTGAAAGTTAATTTCCTTAATTCACAGCACAAAGAAGTTACCTATTACATCTATTAATCTATTTTTCTTAGAATAATAATAAAAAAAACTCTACCACCTGTATTGCACTCTTAGCAGCCATCAAATTGGGCTTCCAAGGGGGTAACAGAAGGCTGCTTGCTAAATCAGTAATTTGTGAAAGTAGTAAAACCAAATAAGCTTTTTCTAAAATATTTTATACAATTCATGGGCCTTTATGTTTCATGGTGCAAACATTAGTCCTTATCTGTTTCACCACATGAGGAAAAAACTAAAGCCTATTAAAACCAGACAGTGCAGTTGAACTAGTGAAATACGGGGAAGTATAAACACATCACATGCTTATCCTTGCAATGAAGATGTGTCAACACAAAAACATGACTGTACTTCTCATTTTTCTCAAATACAATATAGGCAGCACAAATAGAACTACCTTTGCCCTGTGAACTGAGCAGTGGCATTCATTATATTTCTGAATATAACCATTAGATATTCTTCTAGAATTATGGAATAGTGTGAACATTCCCAATTTTATATTACTTGATATTTTCATCATGCCCAGAAATGCTAGCCAAATTTTCTTATAGCTCTGTATTTACAACAATTAACAGCAACAACAACAAAAAAGGAAAGTTAGGAAATGTACCAAATAGGTTTTGTTGGGTAACAAACTGCACTAAACCTAAAAGTTAAATCAGCAATTACTTATTATTTCTCACAATTCATTGTATTGTCTGGGAAATTCTGGTCTAGTCAGATTTTGGCCAAGGCTTGATGGTCTAGGATCACCTCTCTAAAATAGACAAATCATATACTATACAGCAGCTAGTAAGAGCTCAAAATCGGGAGTCATCATATCTGATCTAGAATTCTAGTTTTGCCACTTGCAAACTTGGTCAACAAGACAAAGAATTGATTAACTACTTAAGCCTAAATTTTCTAATCAGTAACATTGTAATAATAATAGAATCAAACTCCATTGTTGGGGGGAAAATTAAGATATCATGTAATAAGATAGTTTATTAACTATTACTGTATTATTATGTTGTTAATTTTATGTGAGAGACAATGGGACAGTAATTATTCTTATCTCTCACTGAACATAAACAATTACAAAATCAGAGACTGAGATGAGACTCACTGTCAAATATATTTTTTCAGCACTAGAAAAATCACAAAAATCACAGATCTAAAATTTAAAAGAATTCATAGGACTACTTTCAAAGAGCAGAGTTCTCCAAGTTTTTCCTTAACTAATCAGATACATTTATTTGCAGTCATAATGATCTTGTAGATTTTCAGGTATTTGGTCTTAAGATTTGTGACTAATTCTATACAGTCTAATGTGAAATCATATAGTCAAGCCAGAGTCTGGAGGGATCATCTCCTTAAGTTCATTACAGGTAGTAAAGCAGGAAAGCAAGCACATGCACGTTCATACTGGTAGTCTGGAAATAAATTATTTGATAAGTTGCCATACTTCCTGTTTATTGTCTCAAAGATTTGGCCAGGTGTTCAGGGAAGCAAATTTTGAGGTTTCTAAATTCTTTCCATCCTCCTTAGACCCTTGGGGCAGTACTTACCTCGGTGAAGGATCGAATTTCCTCTCAGCACAAGAAGAGAATTGTTTATTATAAGCAATAAGTGCCAAACACATTATTGGAAAAGCAGCACAGGTTATTGCACTCTACTCTACATGAATATTTCAGAGGTTTGTCTTTGTTGCTGGGTTTAGCCGATTGCATATAAGAAGACTGTAAAGTAATTATGATTCTTTTTCATGAATATAGACATCACAATAAACAAGAGCCAACTTTTCCAGGTTAGCTACCTATATCTTCTAACCAGGTAAGCCAACAAAGAACAAAATATTGCAGACTAGCACTTTCAGAAATACCAGAGAAATAGCATGAACCAAGACTTGATATTGGTCAAGTGTTAGAAGTTCACCTACCACATCACATTGGCAATATACTTGGTCATGAAAAAATATTGCAATAAAACACTGTATAAAAGATATACCCAGGAAAAAAACAAGAAACTGTACAAGGGACAGGCATTTTCTTTTTTAAAAATACATTATCAGGGAAGCGGCTGTGGCTCAATTGATTGAGCTGCCATCTACCATATGAGAGGTCCTGGGTTTGTGTCCCAGGACCTCCTTGTAAGGGCAAGCTGGCCCACGCCCGCCGAGAGCTGACAGCCCAAGTCCGCAGAGAGCTGGCACAGCAAGGTGATGCAACAAAGGGAGACAAGCAGACACAGAAGAACACGCAGCAAATGAACACAGAGAGCAGACAGCAAGCAAGCCGCAAGGAGTGGGGGATAAATATAAAAAATACATATATTATCATAAAGCGCATAAGTGATTTTTGTAATGATAATGAACATAGACATTTATCAAGCATCTGCTCTGTGGTAAGTGTAAAGAAGTAAAATATACCAAGGATATCATGATTTGATAGAGAGCAGTCACAATTTGAATGCCATACTAGTTCCACAAGTAAGAGAACTAGTTACATGAGCAAAAACACAGAGAAGTCCATCACAATAATATGGCCCGAGGAACTAAAGTTGGCAGGCTAATTTGGGGCAGTTAAAATATCTCAGTTGACACTAAAAAACAAAACGAAACAAAAAAACCAGCAATATCAAACCAATGTAAAGCTTTCCTATTAATTAAATTTTCACCATTTATCTACACTATAATATAGTTGGTTGGTATGCCATTTCTTAGTAGTGAGTGTATAAAGTTATTGCCATTATGTGGATAGAAGCTACAAAATACAATATTTGAGCATTTTATAATCAGTCCCTGCCTTAGTATACAATTTTTTAAAATCACACTAAGAGTATGAGGATTGATTAGTAAAATTTTGAAGATGAAAAATATCACTCACCAGAGCCAAAGAGATTATACAAAATTAAAACTACTTCAGAAGCAGATATTACATATAAAATCAATATTTATTGCATTTAGTTAGAAATAATTGGATTCATGTCCATGCCAGTTTTGATTGGAAAAATCCCTACCTTTTGAAAAATGACTGAATAATGTAATAAGTCTCTTAATACTGGCATTCTTCCTGCAAAAATTCATCTGTTCTAAATTTCTGTATCAGTTTTCTAACCATGTGAATTCACTGCTACCTTATTTTATTTATGTCATAGTTTTAAATCAAAATATTATTCATTAACAATGATAACATGGGCAATAAATTTTGAATACTGGAACAAAGTGAATTTTGAGAATTTATATATAGGGCCAGGCTTGAAAATAGAGATTGCTATTATCAAGAAAAAGATTAAAGATTGGTTTAAACTTATGAATTTACAGGAGAAAAATCAATAAACACTCCAACACACCAAGAGTTGAAATTTTTTATTCAGTTCTTTTTACATTAACAGATATATCATTTTTTTAAATCTGTTGACTTAATATGCTAGAGTAAGCATTTTATTTTTCCATTCTGTTTTAGTTGGAAAGGTTCAAAGCATGGTTTCAATTCCATTTAGACTTAAAAAGAGAAATGTAGAACTGGCTCTTTTTTTGAGTATAAGCCAAATAGTCTTGGTGTTAGAGGGAGGAAAACAGTCCTGGAGAATCAGCACCATTCATTGCTGATATATTTGTTTATCCTCTTGTGTGGCCCATTTGATTTTCATAAAGACAAACTCACTTTGTCTTGGCATTCTTAATCAAAAGAAAATAATAGCATCTTTGTGGAGTATCAGTTTGAATTCTATTACCGGCTTTTGTCTCAATCTACATAATGTGGTGATTTAGAACAGAAACCCTAGAACCAGGCTGCCTGGTCCAAATCCCAACCTCACAACTTGTTTGCTGTAGGATCCTCAAAAAGTGACAAAGTATATATCACAGTTAACCTCAACTCCCTTAGCACCTATTCTCTTAGGTTGCTGTAAAGATTATGTAAATTAACATATGAATGCACTTGGTATAGTGCCTTCTGTATAGATAGCATTCAATGAATGCTAACTGCTCTTACTATTATACATTGTTATTATTATTATTATTATTAACAACTTAAGGAGTTGATACCTCATAAAGAATGGAAGCCTTATTTCCCAATGTGTAAAAATGAATATGTTTGAACAATATTACAAGTATATAATTATAGAAAATGTATCGTCACTTTCTATATTAGTCTTCTAGGACTGCCATAGCAAATTGCCACAAACTGAGTGGCCTAAACAACAAATTTATTCTCTCATATTTCTGGAGGCCAGAAGTCTAAAATTAAGGTTTCAGCAGGGCCACACTTTCTCTGAAGACACCAGGGTAGAATCCTTCTTTGTCTCTTCCAGCTACTGGTACTTCCAGATAATTCTTGGCTGCATTAATTCTAATCTTTGCCTCTGTCTTCTCCATCTTCTTTTCCTCTCTTTTCTCTCCTGTTCTGTTTATAAGGACACTTGTCATTGGATTTAGGTCCCACCTGGATAATCCAGGATGATCTCATTGCAAGATCCTTCTCTTAATTACATCTGCAAAGACCCTTTATTCAGATAAGGTTACATTCATGGGATCCAGGGGTATAGACATATCTTTTTGGAGGCCACTATTCAACACTTTACACTTTCCTTCTCCAACAGTTAGATTTCACTTAACAGATCTCTTCCCTTTAAATTGCAATCAGTGTTATTATATATTAGAAATGATAAATCATTTAAATATTTTCCTGTACATTTATACTTTGATTACTGATTCATATTTAATAATATTTAACTTAAATGTAGTTTTATCAGTCTCCCTGATTTCATTTGATCAAATAAATTCATTATGCAATGGTTTTTATTCAAGTTTTTGAGCTAAGGATTCACCAAAATTTATAACACCAGTTTTCCAAATATTCACAGTTGTGTATTTCCATGATTCTGCTTTTAAATTAATACATTATCAGCATTTCTACTTACACACAGTAAAAATGTTAGTTCTTGTTGACACTGTCACCTTCTCCTGTTCACACACTCGCATATACAGTGTAGTCAAGCAACAGATGGAAAGGCAGATGCTAAAAATTCAAAACAATTACTTGCTTCTGTTATCTCAGGAATGTATTGGTCAAAATGCAGAAAATTTGGAAAGAAAGAGGACAGCTTTTATTAGATTTAGTCATATTCTTGTCTTTTGATCAAGAGGTAATTCTATCCCTTTTTAGCATAGAGGGAACAGCAAAAGACAATTTGGGCAGAGATGTAAAATTGGGAAAGTGGATAGCTCCAGCTCCAGTCCTATAGAGTGTTACAGTCATCCTGAGACTTCACTACTTTGAAAGAAATGTTTGAGATGTATTTGATCATCTATACAGTTACTACAAAATAAAAATAAAATATTTATCTACAATATTATTTATTGTTGATAATTATTTATTAATTTTATCCATTAATGTGAATGCAGTGCTTAATAGAAAATGTATTTCCAAACTAAAACAATAATGAACCTCAGCTGAAGCTAAATATGGTGGAAAGTTTACTTTTATCTAGTCAACTAAGAAAATTAATTACATTTATGTCAATATATAGAAAGGAAAATATCTATAAAGCTTTCCATGTTTGGCTCTCAAGAATATGTTACCTGAAAAACTGTATGCTTTCTATATAAGTTAAAGGAGAGAATATCAAAAAGGCTGTTTATTCCAAAGACACACTTGAACTCTGTAAGATAACATATAAAAAGGAAGATATTCTTTCCCTATTAAAAATTAGGAAAACAAAGGTTTTTTTACAAATCCATGCATTTTTCCATGAAATAAAAATTCAAATTATAACACATTTTCATTGTGTATAAATATTTTTAGGGTGATTTTTATTAAATTTTTTGATCAGTATCTCTTGGCACTACAGGAGAAATGCCTACAATAAAACACAGAACCTGGGAGTTTTCTTACATCTCAGGTGAATAATAGGTGAAACATAATGCAGTTTCACTTCATGTCTTGCAACTATAGAATGATAGCCTTACTTTGTTCATACCTTTAAAGTAGTCTGGAAGTAGTACCCTACAGGGAAAAAAAATTAAAAGGAAAGAAAAGAAAAAGAAAACAAAACAGTTAATTCGGTCAAAAGTTCTGATATTTCTAAAATCAAACATATTTGAAAACATTCATTTAAAAATGAAATTTTGTTAAGCTAGACACAAAGGACACAATTGGTCCGGCTGTGTTGCATTGGGTAGTTCATCCTCACATTCTTTGCAACAATCATGTATGTTTCCATTAAAGATAAGACAATTTGCCAAGTTCTTTGTTGGTCAAATTGTAAAGGACCTAGAAATCTCTAAGTTTTATGCACCATCGAAACCAAAAAACTATTTCCATACTATAATTTTCTTTTGATGTCTAGATTTTCCATGCAACAAATACAATGGGACCCACATGTTTCTGCTTCATATTCATTAACTCATCAACGTATTCCTTTGCCTTTGGTAATATTCAGGATACCCACTGAATCTTTGCTTATTGGTACTGTAAAATGTTTATCTCCTGCTACCAAGTGGAACCCAAGTTGTCTTAGTGCATGTTTCCTCAAAAGCAGACTGTTAGGCAAGGATTTGCATGTAGAAAGATTATTTTGGAGGTGTTCTAAGAAACATGAATGGGGGAAGGGTGAGCTATGTGAGACAGGAAAAGGAGAAATTAGTGAGAGGTTAGTGTGGTGTACAACTGATGCTTCACTCTGCTTGATCCCCTCTGAGAAACTATGTGGAGCATGCCTCACAGTTGTCCCGCTGAGTGACTGAAAGGCTGAGGATATATCCACAAAAGTCTCTGTTGTTTATGGATTTGAAGAACCAAGCATTTCAAGGTTATGGTACTGGAGAAAGCCTCCATAGAGAAGCAGAGAGATGCAGTTATGCAGTAATTTACTTGGGGGCTCAGCCATGAGCTGAAATCTATCTCAGCTACAAGGGTCAAGGGTATATGGAAAAAGAATTCCAGAGACATCTCCAAAAACTTTGACAACATTTGACAGCAAAAATATTTGTATTTGGATCAAAATCAGAGTCCATGGAATTTTAGGTAATTCTGAGTATGAGGGAGGGATCCACATTATTGTGTTAGAAAAAATTCTTACAAAACTGGTATTTGTCTGAATGTTTTTCAACAACTCACTCTAGTTTCCACGAATGTAGTCAGTTTTACTCATTCAAGCTCAATTTTTCTTTCCTTCATTTGCAAGCTAATATAGAAATTTAGTAGCTCTTTAAAAGTATCTTTAAATGAAATTCCAAGAGTTAATGAATTGTAAATTGCCTTAGATTCCAAGGAGCTTCAATAATAATTTAAAAAAAAAAAGAAGAAAGTATCTTGTATTGAGAAGGAAGCTAACTTTGTAGTGTATATTACTATTTAAAGTGGGAGCAAACATATATATGTAATATATAATGTATTTCATCTTTATAACTCATAAAATTTTAATGGCCAAGTCCTTGACCTGAGTTCCTTAGAGAGTATTAAACTCCAACATTTTATTTTACCAGACCTGGAATGCCAGATAAAATTTAAATATTTGATTTAGGAGATCTGATTGATATATCTTATGAATTTAAAGAAAGGAATTTTAAAGACCTTTGGTAGAACAATCAACTCATTCTTTTGAACTGGAGAATTTGGGGTGTGGCCATTTGGTCAAGGTCACTTAGCGTATCCTACCTTAAAAGCCTGAAATCCACAGACTATTTATTTCTATTTATTATTTAATTTTTAGTCTTTAAAAGCTTTATGTAGCACTATATGTATGTATTCATATGAAATTTTATTCTTATTCTCTTTATATTCTTTCCTATTATAACCTAATTTATACCTTGAACACATATAATGAAGAACCAAAAAATATCAGATATTTAGAGCAACTTCATCTTTTTTCTAGCACTCCTTCACTTAACCAACAGAAGTACAGTTTTGTGAATGGACTTTGCAATTTGTGCCAATAGTTTGGAAACAGAAAGTCTAGCCATTGTGTCTCTAAGTCTGCTTGTTTATATGCTTGCACAGTTTATTAGTAAACACAGCTGAGTAGCTAAAATACAAAGCAGATTCCTGAGCAAACAAATTTGACCTTAGCTGTCATGTCACTGTCTTTACCTTCCAGTAGATCTGCATTCCTTCTCACCCAGAAAATTGAGCATTTCTTTGAATGACAGAACATTTTATTAAGATCTTTTGGGTACAGAATAACTGTACCTACACAGAAAACTATTGCCTGCTAATTAACCCCAACCTCTGAAAATGTATAATTTTCACTTCTTTGTCAATGTTTCAAACTCTGAGGGGACACGGTCAATTAATATTGCCAAGCTAAATGATATAGAAAAAATAATATTTTGTTGACTTAGAGTCAAATGATGCTAAAAAAAAAAAAGAGGAAAGAAAGAAAACAGCAGGAAATCATAATAAACTAATCTGGACTTTCTCAACTCTGGCTTCCTAGTAGCAGATTCACTTAAAAAATATACATAAACTGAATGCAGTTGTCAATTCAGTTGCATCCGTGACTTTTGAATCTGGAAATATATCTACTTCAGCATTTCCTTTCATATTTCCTCCTGGTCTATTTCATGTTGAAGTATTAATTCATTTGCACAAGTGGATAAAAAACTGCAAATCTAAACAGGGAGTGATAGGGGGAGGTTGCTTAGGAATCAAAACACTTTAAAATAGCACAGCTGCTCTGATGTTATCATGTCAGCTGTTTCTGGTGGTTAGATGATGGTAAGAGGCAGAACAAACTTTCAATGCAATTTTTTTAACCAGTTTTAGCAATAGTGGGATGCATTTATCTCTCAATGTGATGCACCCCATATGTACACACTGAAAAGATGCCAATAAGATACATATGCTCTTCAAAAGATAGAAGTTCATAAATATAATTCTTGGCACTTCATACCCATGGGGAGGAGATTGAACACCATTTAATTGTCCTCACTCAAAGAACTGAGTTACCCCTTTATATGGAATAACTTGCATTCAAGTTCTAAAGAAGCCAAAACTAATGAAACGATTCATAGAAAATGTCAGGAAGAGCCTGGCTTCAAACTTTGTGATTGTCTAGCCATGTGCTCCTCTCCTCCACTCAGCAAGCATATTGCCACCTGGAAGCTCAGACTTAAGACTTCCAACCTTGAACAGCTTGAAGTTGTTACAGCATGGAGGCATTCATACTCCACCGAGATGGAGAGAAACAGACTAAGAACATAGATTCTTGAGCTGAACAACCTGGAGCAATTCTGGTTATTCCTCTTAGAAATTGTGTGACTTATTGTAACTCACTTCATTTCTTTATGCCTGTCTCTTCAATCTTTCTTACATATGTAAAATGTTTTTTATAATACTCCCTACTTTAGAGGATTGTTGTAAAGATTACATGAGTGAAAAAGAATTGTGCCACACCTAAATTAACTGTTCCGTAAGTTTGTTACCATTGATATAATACATTTTCTTTTCTTGAAATTTAACCACAGCTGACCTCATGTGCAGAAATGTTTGTCTCTTGTCTACTCAGTGTAATTTAAGGGATTCATGTAAAAGTCTATTTTATCCCTGTAATGGTTTGAAGCTGTATGTCCCTCCAGAAAAGTATGCTCTTAAAGTTAATACATTTCTGTGGGAGAGGATCTATTGTAAATAGGATTTTTGGTGAATAGAATCTTAAGTTAGGATGTGACCCACCTCATTCAGGGTGGGTCTTAATCATCTTACTGGACTCCTATATAGGAGAATGAAATTCAAAGAGAAAGAAAACCACTGAAGCAAGGAGCTGAAAGCAATGAAACCCAGAAGAGAAGGGAGAGACCAGAAGATGCCATCCCTGTGACAGAGGAGTTCAGGATTGCTGGCAGCTAGTGTTTGAGAAGAAAGTATCACCTTGATGATGCCTTGGTTTGGACATTTTTCTCAACTTCAAAACTGTAAGCTTGAAAGCTAATAAATTTCCCTTTTATGGTATCTCTTTTGAGCAGCTTTTAGCAAACTAGTATAACTTCCAAATTATTTTCCCACTTTGACAGTATCAAATATTTTTTTAAAATGGAGACCTAGTACTTGGAGAAACCAATGTGAACTGTTTAAAGCCACTGTTAAAACCTACATGAGAATGTAGTTCTAGCTTTCCACACCTGAAAATGATTCAGCTGATTAGGATAGAGCTCACAGAAAATAACCTAGCCAAACTTACTAATTCTTTAAATTCCCACATAAATATGTACTATTTCTGTAGCATTTATCCTCCCATACTTCCATTATATTTGTATATTTTCTCTTTATCCCAATACCTAGATGCTCAGATCTCTATTTAAGTCATCTTTGAACATTTGTACCGTATACATTACTATTCAATTATTTGTTGAATTGACTACAAGGCAAGTAAATTGTTAAAGGGAAAATATAGCAGAACACAGGTAATTATGAGGGAAGACACAGCTCTAAGATTCCTGGGGAGGGACAAGACCTGGGGCAAAGAAAGAATACATGGGACAGTGGCGTCTGTAGCCCTAAGTGCTGACAGAAGGAACCAAGACATGAGAGACATGGATGAATGTATCCTCTTTATACATGAGAGAATTTGCCTTAATTACTGGTATTCTTTTTCCACAGATGTAAATGTGGTTTTGTTTATAAACTTTTAAGACTATGATGACTGAAAAATATTTCAATATTTAACTTGACTATCCTGTTTAAAAGATGCTTAAAAAGAATAAAAGTTACATAAAAAAGAACCTTTGACTGTGAACCATCTGTTAATCAGCAGAAGTATGGGTGATTGTTTTCTCAAAGTGTTTCCCAGATAGCAAGACTTAGTAATCGCCTTGTTGCTAAAACATTTCAGAAGAGCTTAACTCAAGTTGCCAGAGGACACATACAATACCTTGCTTGTACTTAATGGAGGACAAGGGAACAAAAAATAACAAATACAGGTCAGTAAATCAGAAGACTCAGCACTTACCGACAAAAAAATCTTTCAGTAAAGAATTACATATCATAGCAAGAAGCCTAGAGATTTTCTTTACCAAAGCTCCCAATTTCATGATGATGAAATGGAGGGTATATTGAGTAAAATAAATTAGCTAAGGTTGTAAATATAGTGATGATGCTAATCCTAGAACTCAAATCTATGACATATTCCAGGTTCACCCACTACAATATGTTCAAAGATTGGAAAGAAAACATTGAGAAATAACAAAAATGTCAATAGTCCTCCAAAAATCAAATGAAAAGGTGTACTTTGCTTAATCAATAGAATAAAATTAGTTATATCAGCCAGAATAATCATAGCCCTAATGGACAATATCCTGGGGAGAAAACAGTGGATGAATAGAAAGTCTCACCTAGAAGTTACTGAAAAGAAAAATACATATATTTAAACCTTAATTAAGTGACATATGCTAACTTTATATTTATCATAAAGCAGTTAACTTTAGTTGAATACTGAAGCATCTCTGAAGTTTAGTGGACACCATGACAGGGAAAGTTACTATGGAACATGGCAGAAAGATTGGAGAAAAAGACAATGTGTCAAAGCATAAAGATCTCCCAAGACATGTTGCAGTTTTCTAATCATATCACTTAAGTTATTTATATTTATGTGGTGAGGAGGAAACAGTGGACTCTTTATTTGGCAATTACAAAGCACTTTAAGTCTTTACTCACCCTTCCTTCCCTCCATTTTTCCAACAAATGTATATTGCAAGCCTAGAGTAGAACATGCAAGCCATAAGGCTAATGCAAAAATTTCTTCCTTGGAGCTGTTATTCTTATGGAGAATATACATTCTTACATTTCTTTTTCCTTTCTCAAACGTGAAGATCAATTTGGAGGGCTACCTCAGGCTCTCAGGGTCACTTTTCTATAAAAATAGCTTTTTGATTTCTAATCAGTTTTTAATTCCAAGAGTTCTTGTAGTTATGAACCCTACTGAGTAAGAAAATACTGTTCTGTAACATTTTCTGAAATGTTTCTCAAAGTGTGACTCCTAGACCATTAGTTTGGAATATATGTTGAAAGTGTATTCTGTTGGGTAGGCCTAAATCTATTAAATCAGACTCACTAAAGAAGGATAGGAGAAGCAGCATCACATGTAAGCTCCCTATGCAGATTCTTCAGTACATACAATTTTGAAATTGTTGTTTTATAGAGATACAGGACCATTGCTTTCAGTGAATTACCAAGTCATACATCTTAAATGCAATTAACTCATTCCAGACACTCTGAAAATAAGCCTAAAATGTCTGATGGGGATCAAACTCAGTTTTGAGATCTATTGTTTGAAGCTGTTTAAGAACAACAAGTCGTAATTCAATGTTCACTGACTACAGAAATTTTTAAAAGCAATAGAAATACAGATGATAAAAATGACTCCAGCACCATGACTAAAATTACACACTTTCAATCTTAGGACAAACAACTGGATCCACTAGAAGTGCAATATGTTGCTTACTCTTTTAATATCATGCAAAAGCTTTCACGATTTTCCATCTGGCAGTGTTTAATAGTCTCATGTCTATTTTACCTATGTTTCCATCTTTCACTCAAATTGCTTATTTTGATTCTCTAAAATCCTGATGAAAGACCATTGTCAAATTAAGTTTATTAAAATAATGTTTTTACCATTCTTCTACTGATATACATTAAACAGAGGAATAAACAGCTTTTTCAGTAGTCCCTCATAAAAATTGATAGACCAACAGAAGTGCAGTATATGATTACAGACACTCAAGACAAATTAAAACTATAATTTTAATCCCTAGCAACCCTTTGTGTATATGGCACATACCACCTATGTTCCAGGTGAGATGTAGGAAAAGCAGTCTTCACAATATGTCATTTTGCAAGAATACATCTATATCAATTTACTGTTTATAACACTTCAAGATAATTATTCTTCTAGACTAATGACCTTCAGGGATAAATTATTGACACTTTTTTCTTGGTGGTCCTAAGAAATGTCTGCTGGCATCAATACTAATGACTTTGTTAACTGGCATCAATTGTGAATGGTATAATGATTCTGTTCTGGTCAAATATCTCTTAGAGAAATACCTTTTCACAGATCAATGTGGCAAATTATACTGTGTGATGATGCAGAACAAGCCTAAGCACAATTTATTTGATTGAATATAAAAAGGGCCTATGGGGTAGACCAAGCCTGGAATTAGATTTATAAATTGAAGGGGATGGACAGTGGATTAATGAAGTAAACTGCAAGCTCTGCAGAAGGAAGACCATGGTATCCTAGTAGTATGACAAGTAAAAACAGTAAGCATTAGACGAGCAGGGGAAGGAGGAAGGCTATACATAAAAAGTGCCAGGTTATATTCTGATTAGTTAGTTAAGCATAATAATACTCAGCCCATGAAGAGATAATAATTCTTAGCATAAGAGGGTAATTAAGTTACTGGCATTAAAACAATTATGTCTTCAAGTAACCACATCTCAATCATCAGTTTTGGGTTCAATAAAATAAAACAAATCCATGGGTGGATGACAGGGAAGAGGGAGGATTTATTCGCAAATATCTATGAGAGCACATACTATATTTTAGGCAGCACTATTACCAAGAATTGTCAAGGCATCAATCCTACTGGAAGAAGGACACTGAAAAAGTTCCCCCAACATAGATGTAGATCAGAGAACCACCGAATGCCCACCCTCCATGCTAGCAGAGGTTCTCACGGGGGAGGTGCTCAGAGCAACAAGGCCACAGCATCTCCTCACAGGCCTCCCGGTCTATGATTTCCAGTCCTTTATCATTTTGTGTATTCTCAATTTCTTGTGTAGAAGAAATATACTCCATACTATACACTATTTTACTTGTTTGTATTTACATGTGATTTGAGTTTCAGCTCTGCCATTTATTAGCTTTTTGGTCTTAGTGAAGGTCCAAAACTTTTTGAGGCTGAGTTTTGTTCAAAGAAATATAAGTGGTTATTAAACAACCTCACTTGTTTTAAGAATTAAATTATTCATTGCAAGTATGTTACAAAGTCAAGCCTTATCTCAGTGGTATAAAAACATATGGTAATAAAAACTTTTTTCCCAGATGAACACTAGTGTTGAACCTCAACAATAAAAAGAAATACTCAAATGAATTTTTATAAATGTATTTCATGATATATAGTATATTATGCATATATAATATATGTACTTACAAAAAGTTTAATGACAAGAACAGTGGAGTTTCAGCTTCCAATTTACTTTATATTAGTTGCATAGAAATAAGAACATTTGGATTCACACAATAAAATAGTGTAAATGATTAAAAAAGCTAATTGTAAGTTACCACATTTTACTGTACAATTAATTCAAAAAGTTACAGATGATACATGGTAAAATTTTTTTTAAACAATAACCACTTTTTAAAAGAGTACACAATGAAATACAATAAGACAAAAAGAAACTTAGTTTCTTTCCCACTGAGAACTGAGGACCCCTTACATATGTTAACAATTTCTTATATATTATCCAGAGATATTCTTTATATTTAAAGCATAATAATCAGATCTTGTTTAAAACCTCTTTACAACATCACACACTGTTAAACTAAGTTCATTTAGAAATACTAAAGTGAAATAATAAACACATTCTATGTGCAAATAGATTTCTCAATGCTTAACCAAATATACCAAAATATAAGAAAAATACAATGTTTATAATTTCTGTGTTAAATGGAAGTCACAATAGAGTATATTATGTAATCTTTCTTGTTTGTTTTTTTTTAATGGAGTGTATCATTCATACATGAACACTCATAAACAATAAATGTATAGTAAAGATTGTGAATTTACAAAATAAAGACATAACATCACACACAGGTCTCATACATCACCCCTCCACTGCGACGGTTTGCTCGGTCAGTAGAGGTGGGGTCTGGCTGCGGACGAGGGGTTGGTCCGGCTCTGGACGAGGGGTCGGTCCCGCTTGGGACGAGGGGTCGGTCCCAGTTGGGACGAGGGGTCGGTCCGGCAGCAGACGAGGGATCGGTCTCACAAGGGGTTGCACGGTTCGGCTGACGGGGTCGCCCGGCGAAGCCGGCGACGAAGGGGTCGCCCGGAGAAGCAGGTGACGAAGGGGTCGCCCGGAGAAGCAGGCGACGAACTGGGGACAAGGGAGGCCAGGCCCTTGTCGGGGGCTCTCAGGACTGGAGGGCGCACGGCAGAAGAACTACCGTGGAGACAAGGTAAACACGCAAGTCCACTTTATTGAGGGAGAGGCAACAGTTTTATAGGGGCTGGGGAAGGCTGATTGGTCAAAGCCACGCCCTGTTCTGATTGGTTGCCGGCGAAAGGTCAGTGGGCAGTACTGGACGGGGGAGGGGTGGTGGTTAGGGATTGGCTGTCGCTGTTGCTGGGGGAAGGGGCAGGGTTTAGGGATTGGTGGCTGCTGTTGCTGGGGTGGAGGGCAGACTTGAGTTTCCCGCCCACGCCTGGCTGTTGCTGCTGTCGGGGGAAGGGAAGAGGGCAGACTGGATTTTTCTGCCCACGCCTGGCTGTTGCTGCTGTCAGGGGAGGGGAAAGGGCAGACTGGATTTTTCCGCCCACGCCTGGCTGTTGCTGTTGTCGGGGGAGGGGAAAAGGGCAGACTGGAATTTTCCGCCCTGCACCTGCGCAGGGAGAAAGAAGGCATCGTGTGGCGCTATCTGGGAGGAGGGGCGGCGGCAGAAGCATGGCTGCCGAGAAGGGGAGACCCGAGGGCACTCTGCGCCCATGCCGAGCTCCCTTCAGGGGTGGCGGTGAGTCCGACCAGCCACCCTATTATGGGGGCAGCGGCTTGGCCTGCCGCAGCCGCTCCCCCGCCAGGCCAGCAAACCACACTTCAGCCCGAGGGGTGACCACACTCCACCAACTCTCTGCATTGGTGTGAAACATTTGTTACAAGCTATACAAGAGCATCGTCAAAATATTACTAACAACTATATCCCTTATCTTACATTTGGTGTAGTTTTCCTTCAACCCTTACTATTTTTTTAATGTATTTTTGTTCCAGATATTGTGAACTTGCAAAACAATCATACAGATGTGTAGATTTCCCATACAACTCCACACCCTGCTGGAATATTACAGATTATGAGATAATATCATCAGACTATTACCACCAATCATGGTCCATAGCATACATTTAGCACACTTTTTCCATACACCTCCATTATCAACACAGTTTAGCTTGGCATTAATGCAAGAATATTATAGTATTGCTGTTAACCACAGTCTATAGGTCACACCAATTGTAGTTTTCCCATGTTTCTCCATATTCCCATCACCCTGCAATAGTGATGTACATCTGCTCTAGCTAACGGAAGGACTGTCTTGCATTTGTACCCTTAACCACAATTCTCAACTACCTCTAGGTTCACTGTGTTATTCAGTCCCTGGATTATTCTTTAGCTTTCTTTCTATTGACATTTACTTCCCCAGACTACCTTTTTCAGTCACAATCCCATTTATAAACCAGTTGTTAATCACTATAATGTTACTATCAACTCTATCCATCTCCACACTTTTAAAGTCAAGTTAATTAAAACTTCTACATACATTAAGCATCCATAGTTTTTCTCAACTCTCTTATCTCCTTATAATCTATACTCTAGGTTCCAATTCCATGTGTTTATTATTTGTATGTAGTTCATATTAATGGGACCATGCAATATTTGTCCTTTTGTGTCTGGCTTACTTCACTTAGTATACTGTCTTCAAGACTCATCCTTGTTACCACATATGTCCCAATTTCATTTCTTCTTATTGCAGCATAGTATTCCATCATATGTATATACCACATTTTGTTTATCCATTCATTGGTGGATGGACACTTGGGTTGTTTCCATCTTTTGGCAATTGTGAACAACTCCACTATGAACATTGGTGTGTAGATGTCTGTCTGTGTCATAGTTTCTAGTTCTTCTGGATATATTCCTAGTAGAGGAATTACTGGATCATATGGCAGTTCTATATTTAGCTTCCAAACTGTCTTACACAGAGGCTGTGCCATTTTACACTCCCACCAACAATGAGTGTTCCTGTTTCTCCACATCCTCTCCAGCACTTGTTATTGTCTGTTTTTTAAATAAGGGCATTCTATGTGGTGTTAGATGATATCTCATTGTTGTTTTAATCTGCATTTCCTTAATAGCTAGTGATATAGAAGATTTTTTCACACGCCTTTTGGCCTTTTGTATTTCCTCTTTGGAGAAATAAATGTCTACTTACATCTGTTGCCCATTTTTTAATTGGATTGCTTGCTCTTTTATTGTTGAGTTGTTTAGTTCCTTTATATAAAATGGAAATCAAACCTTTATCAGATAAGTGGTTTCCAAATATTTTCTCCCATCGACTGGGCTGTCTTTTCACCTTCTTGATGAAGTCCTTTGAATCACAGAATGTTTAAGTTTGAGGAAGTCCCATTTATCATGTTTTCTTTTGTTGCTCATTTTTTTGGTGTAAGGTTTAAGAGTCCACCACCTACCACCAGGTCTTGAAGATATTTCCCTATGTTTTCTTCTAGGAGCTTTATTGTGTAATTCCTTTTATATTTAGGTCTTTGATCCATCTGAGTTAATTTTTGTATAAGGTGTGAGGTAGGTGTCTTCTTTCTTTCTTTTGACTATGGATGTCTACTTCTCCCAACACCATTTGTTGAATAAACTGTTCTGCTCCAACTCAGAGGGTTTGACAGGCTTGTCGAAAATCACTTGGCTGCAGATGTGAGGATCTGTTTCTGAACCATCAATTTGGTTCCATTGGTCTATGTGTCTATCTTTATGCCAATAACATGCTGTTTTTACCACTCTAGCTAGGTAATATGATTTAAAGTCTGGAAGTGAAAGTCCTCCAGCTTTACTTTTCCTTTTTAAGATGTTTCTGGCTATTTGGGGCCTCTTACCCTTCCAGATAAATTTGATAATTATGATTTCCATTTGCTTAAAAATGCTGGTGGAATTTTTATTGGGATTGCATTGAATCTATATATCAATTTGGGTAGAATTGACATCTTTATGATATTTAGTCTTCCAATCCACGAGCATGGAATATTCTTCCAATTATTTAGGTCTTTTTAAAATTTCTTTTAGCAATGTATTATAGTTTTCTGAATACAAGTGCTTTGCATCCTTGGCTGGCAGTTTTTCTCCTGCAGTATCTTAAATATATCATACCACTACCTTCTTGCCTCCATGGTTTCTGATGAGAAATTGGCACTTAATCTTATTGGAAATCCTTTATATGATATGCATTGCTTCTCTCTTGCTGCTCTCAGAATTCTCTTTTTGTCTCTGACATTTGACATTCTGATTAGTATGTGTCTCGGAGTTGGCCTATTTGGATTTATTTGGATGGAAGTACATTGTGCTTCTTGGACATGGATATCTGTGTGCTTCATTGGGGTTGGGAAATTTTCCACCATTATTTCTTCAGATATTCTTTTTGTCCTTTTTTCCCTTCTCTTCTCCTTCTGGAATACCCATGACACATATGTTTGCATGTCTCTTGCTGTCATTTAGTTCTCTGAGACCCTGTTCAATTTTTTCCAATCTGTTTGTTCACTTTCAGTGGCCATGTCTTTGAACTCACCAATCCCTTCTTCTACTTCCTCAAATCTGCTCTTAGATGCCTCCAGTGTATTTTTAATTTCATTTACTGCACTTTTCATTCCCACAAATTCTGCTATTTTTCTATGCATGCTTTCAAATTCTTCCTTGTGCTCATCCAATGTTTTCTTAATATACTTAATCTCTTTATCCATCTCATTGAACTTATTAAAAAGATTTGTTTGAACATCTAAGATCAGTTGTCTCAACTCCTTTATGTCATCTGCAGGCTTATCTTATTCCTTTAATTGGGCCATCTCTTCCTGTTTCTTGGTATGCATTGTAAATTTTTTTGGTGTTTCTGCATCTGGCTTGCCAGATGTATTTATTCTGGGTGCAGTTTCTCCCTTTAGTTTAGGGATTTCTTATCTTTTCTCCCTTGCTTGTTGTGTAGTAGGAACCAAAGATGTAGTTGGTTCTGTATGCTACAGAGGCTGAAGCTGCCCATGTTGCCCCAGGAGTTGATGAAATTTCTCCCACCTTTCTCCTCATTGTCCAGAGAGGCTGTGGAGACACTGAAACTCCCCTATCCTATTGGGGATGGATTCATAGGCATCCGAAATCCTCCAATAGTCCAGTCCATGCAGGCTGAAGGTCTGTTGTTGCCCAAAAAGACTGTGGAAAGGTCAGCCCTCTTCTTTCCTATTTGGGGGTGAGATCAAACACATGTACCCACCAGACCAGGCTGTGTGGGCCAAAAACACCTGCAGTTACCCAAAGAAGCTGGGAAAACACAGTCCATGTCTTGTCCTATTTGGGATGGAGAAGGAGACACAGATGCTCAACAGTCAGATTTGTGCAGTCCAAAACTGTTTCCCTGAGGGGTTGAGGCAACACCAACCCCCTCCTATCGTGTGGGGGGACAGAGGTAGAGATGGGCTCAAAGGCACTCACCAAATCTGTGTGGGCTGTAAACTCCTGCCATTGCCCAGAGAGACTGAGGATACCCCGCTCCTCTCCTATTCTCTTGGGTTGTGGGGATGCAGCCCCAGGTATCTGACTATTCCACTTCTGCCGTCAGAAAGCACTTGCAGTTGCCTGTAGAGCCTGGTGCAGGTCCTGCCAGCTACCTCTCTGCTGGAGGTGGGGCTGGAACCTAGGCTTGGACTACAGTCTGATCTTAGTGGAAAGAAGCCAGTCCCTAACTTCACTGGATTTCAGTCAGCCAGGCTTCCCCTCATGCCAGGGTCAGAGTCAAGATAGCAGCTATTGGACTCTTTCCCACTTGGACAGGCTCAGACCCTAGCTGGCTCTAGGATTATACTTTAGCCAGCTGAGTCCACTAATCAGTAGTCGAGGTCATTGGACATCTGTCTTTTCCTCCACCATTTGTGGGAAATGGAGCTTCCAGCTCCAGTCACAGAATAGCTCCTGAGGCAGCTTGCACCCCTAGAGTAGGATGGGCACCAGACTCTGTGGCATGGCTTACAGCTACCCAGAGAGGTGGTGCAAGTCCCCCCAGCTTCCTCCCTGCTGGAGGTGGGACTGGGGCTTAGGCTAAATTGGCAATCCAACCTGGGTGGAAAGAAGCTGGTCCTTACAAGCACTGTGATTTTCAGTCAGCACCACTTCCCCACCGGCATGGGGCAGAGTCAGAATGGTGGCCACTGGCTTCCCTCTGACCTGGACAAGCTCAAAGTTTAATTGTTCTTAGGATTCTACTTCAGCCCACCGAATGCACGAATCAGTAGCTGAAGTCGGTGCCACACTATGTTTTCCTCCATTTTTATTGAGGGAGATGGAACTTCAGCTCCAACCACGGAAAAGCTCCCAAGGCACCTTGCACACCACGGGCACTGACCTCCTCGGCGTGGAGGGCTGTACTCAAAATTCCTGTGTGCAGATGGGTAGTCCCCTCCTTCCACACCATCAAAGATGTTGCAAGATACTCCTCTGGTCTCCTGGTTCCTCCAAAATGTGCTTTAGGTAGCTCTGGGTGACCACCAACTGCCTGTTTCAGGAGCTAACTCCAGGAGCTCCTTACTCTGACCCCATCTTGGCTCTGCCCCTTTGTGATCATTTTTAATGTGTGTGTTCATTTTAAATGAAAAATATTACTCCATGACAAGAGTGTGTTCCCAGCACATGTAGCTGTTACTTGCTGGGCATTTAATGGAACACAGCACATTTGTGTTCTGGCTGCATACTCAGATGTACATCTTACATGGGTGCCCACGAGTAGATAGGACTTCAAATAAACACCCATGACATATCTATAAAAAATTCAAATACAGTTTAATGCGGTTTGTAGTAGGAAAGAGTTGCTTTAATGTCTGCACAAAATTGAGTTCAAGTGCCTATGCCATTTCATCTTGTAGCGAAAGTTAATCTATTGGTATTCCTTAATGTGCTCCAATTGAGTAAATAACTCATTTAAGAGTTTTTAGTACAATGTTAAGTATTTAAATGACATACTGTTAAAAAAATTCAAAGCTGAAGCCTGTAAAATCCTTGAATTCCTCCTGGAAACCAGTGTTTTCCAGTAATTTGATTTCAAAACAGTGTGCTCTCCTAATGCAACGTTGCATTTATTATCATTATCAAAGTTTCTGAGAACTTTGCTGCTACCATTTTAAAATTTCTCAAGTTCAGAGTCTATGTTTTATTCCCAATTCTGTCCGTCAGGGTTTCTCATCATTTTTGTATTTTTAAAATAAATTTAGTAAGTATTAAATTAATACTCTATTAAGTAACCTGATAATTATATGACTTTATTTTACATTTTTTCTAGTAATAGGGTTCAGTTTAAGAATGCTTCTATCACACATATTTAATCTTAGCAAATAATAGTATGTTATTTCTAAAATGACCTCCAAACAGAAACAGACTAACATGACAAATATGATGACTATGCCATTCAATCAATTTATATTTCCTTGTTTTTACTCAATATGTTTAGCTAAAGGATTAAAAAATGCTAAACTAATAATCAAAGAAAAATAATCATAGTGTTTAATGTAATAATGCCTTTATGTAATATTAGTTATTAATATTCAGCCTGAGTCCTATTTTAAAAAAAGCATTTTTGAAACAAAAGATTTAAATCACATATCACATTCTTCCTTATAAATATAATAACATTATTATAACATACGTAAGGAGATAGATTATTACAGAGGCCTTCATATTACTTTTACATGGAAGAATTCAAGTGTGTGGTCTTTCAGTGTCTATGCAGACAACAGAGCAAAAAGAAACCTTAAAAATATCATCAAGGAAATATGACCTTTAGACAGCTTTAATTGACAATTGGTATTATATTTATGTAGTTCAAGATTCAGTAAGAAGAAAGAAAAAAACAAGTCTAAAAACATGTAAACCACTGTGCGAACTGATAAATCCTATCCACTTATGTGGTATTCCTTCTTTGGCTATTAGATCCACCACAGAAACTGTACTGACCTTTCTTCTCTGTGTTTGGAAATAGTGTAGCATCTCCTTGAGTCAGTTGGCATGTGGAAATCTCAACAACAGAGGCCCTGAAACATCTTTCTGTGCATGTAACTGATGCTCCCCTGCCCCTCCCCATATAAAGGCATACACATACATATATGCAAATTTTGTTTTCTGAATTTTTATATTGACCTATATTTTTGGCATCCAAAGCTTCAAAATTATTAATATTTTTATTTAATAGGATCTTGAACAACTAATTGTCAGTAATATATTAATATCCTCATAAATAACAAAATATAACTAGTTCAGTTATTCTCACTATGTGACTGGAAAAATCATGGTGCCTATTGTTTAATTTACTTAGAAAATCAGAAAACCGAAATGTACAAGATTAAGTAAAATTATTAAGGCAATGATATGCACTCATTCACACAAATTGTAACTCAAAATAATCAAAATCACTCGTATGTCTGATAATATGCCTGACCTAAAGTAAGTTTAGGTCATTCTAGACATATCCGTGAATTTAGATTGAACAGTGTTCAGATTATTAGACTTCTTTTACTAACACTAAATATATTCCTTCCTTTCCTGTATAGACTTTTCTTCTAAGATACCTAGATGTATATTTAGGGCTTTTAAAAAACATTTTATTGATTTAGTTGAGATGTATTAATACCAGAGGGGGAGAAAAAAGAGGGAAGGATAAAAAGAGAGAGAAAAGCAGAGTAAAAGTGAGAGGGCATGTGACAGAGACACAAAAACAGGAGAACAGAGAGAAAGAGACCTAAAAACATCTTTTGAGCCAGGGATTTCATCAGTCCTATTGCACACTTCTAAATTAGTGGACCAGTTGTCTCATTTATTGTAAACCAGCTTAAATTGATTTCTCATGTTTAAAGAGTCTAGATTATTATAGTGAGTCACTGAGGGATTTTAAGCAGAAATGATATAATCAGATGCTAATTTTAGAGTGGCCAATTCTGCAGCAGAATGGAAGATGGACTGAAGGATAGGAAGGTTAATGAGAACTTTTTAAACAATCGCAGTAAGCAATGATATGCACTACACTAAGGAGCTGTTTTTAAGGAATTAATATGGCAGGATTTAAGCATAATTGTTTGGGGAATTAGAGAAGGAGCAGAAGAACTCTAAAGTAACCTCCAGAAACCTGCTTTGAGCATTTGTTTAATGATAATGTCATTTTATAAGATGAATAGTAAAGGGAAAACAGTTTTGAGCACAGCTGATGATATTTTATTTCCAGAACACCTTGACTATAAGGCATCTGTGGATTAGTCAAGGGAAGATATGGTAGAAATAGAGATCTCTGGAGCTCAGAGGAGAGAAGCCTGTGCAAAAATGTAAATTAGAAAGACATCAAAAGGCAACATATACTACACAGTAAAAATTCAAAGATATCAGGAAGGAACTCCAAAATCGAATAGTGTTATAATAACTGACAACATGAAAATATATACTACAATATTAAGTATAGAAAAGATGACATCTCAAGCAAGGATGAAAGCAATGTAAAATAATTATATGTATAGAAAAAGTCTGAAAGATGATAAAGAAAAAAAGAAAAAATGAATTGCATATTGGGGATTTAATATTTTTAGAATTTTCATTTCTGCTCTTCCTGTATTGTTGTTTGTGTACTTTTCTTAAGTTAGCATGTACAAAAATATGCAACAGAAGAGACTGACAAGGGATCTTGATTATGAAAATTATTACATGTAATCTATTAGTATCTATAAAGATACCTCTATTAAATTCAGACATTTCACCTCTTAGTTATTCCTTCCAGGTTGTAGTGTTCTAATTATTTAAGCATGTCTTCATACTGAAAACTTTGCAATTCGTTGGTTCACTCTCATTATGCCTTACAAATTTTCTGCTTAATGGCTTTGTTGAAGTGCAACAAGTTATCATCAACCCATGTTTCAGCAATAACAAAATACTAGTTTCCGGTTTAGTGACCACCTGCAAATCTCTAGAAAATCCAATCTATCTCAGAAGGATATCATTTTAGTATTCAGAAACAGTCTTCTTAGTTATCTTGTGAGGATTTCATTCTTTATCTCCTCTTCTTGCTGCTGCTGAGATGATCCAAGCTGTCCCAGACACATAATGTCATCTGCTAGTTCTTCAAAATGAAATAGGCTAGTCTCACTAAATGATCAAGGCACTGTCATCCTTTCCCACACCAAATCCTCAACCATATGAATTTCATTATATATGTGGTTTAATAGAAGACAATATTCTCCATTTTTATTACTAAATTTTGTATGTAGATTCTAAGGCAATCCAGCCTTTGCCCTAAAGCCTTTCTAATTGTATTAATGTGAGTATATGTGTGTGCATGCATGTGTGAGAGTCACCTCTTTGTTTCTTTCACATATTTTTCTTGGGGTCTGTAACAAGACCAATTTAAGCTTCAGTAAGTAAATCCTGCTCTACTCAAAATTTTTCATTGATCTCCTGGGTTTGTATCTGACTTCATTAGCTACTTTAGGATCAGGACTCCTCAATATTCCTCAAATCATCATGCAAACAGTCTCTGCAAAACCAAATTATAAGCTGGCTTTCCTTCAGATCCAGGAGACCAAATCTGATTTTTGCATCAAATACAAAAGTTAGACTAACTTCAAGTCCCTCTTCTAGTGTCTAATAGATTAAAACGATCTCACTAGGCTTTTGCCTCCTGTGACCATTCTTTCCCCTGACTTCTATAATAATCCATACAAGGAATACAACTCATTCATTATTTCTTTGAAGATACTATCAAAATATTCTTGCATGTATCCCTTTACGGAAGATTTTAGGCATTCTTACAAGTCAGTTGACCATTATGTCTCTTGCAGTCCCTCACTCACCCTCATTCTCTGTTGGTTCCTTTTCTGTGGCTCAGCCACATTTCTTAAAAATCTCTCCATATCTCTGACTTCCCATTTTCCAGGCATTCTCAGATGCCCTGGAAAACACATTTGCCATCATTTTATTATGTAAGACTATTTAAATAGTCCATTCCTCAGCTACAGGCCTATCATTTAATATTAAAATATAATTGATTTACTCAATAATGTAAAGGATCATCCACTTCAGAATTTCTTTCGGAAGGAAGGTCTAGAGTAGATGCCCTCCTCAGTTTTGTAACACACAAGGAACAGTAAAGGCTTTGAAATTTCTTTCTTTCCTTTTCTCCTTCCCCATCAATTTCTGTAAGTGTAAGGAAAGAGTTTGGATATCAGTGTCCACTGACATAGACTATGCTATTCCTTTTAAGAGCAAAAACAACTCCAGTGAGTTTTTATTTTAAATAATATTTTCACCTATCCCCTTCTCTCCAGGGGAGTTATCTTCCTTTCTGAGAAAATTGACACATCAGGACAATTATTGATGTATAAATTTAAAAACTTATCTTTATTTCATTTCTGCAAATATCATACTACAGATCCAATTCAGTTATATGATGGTTATAAATGGGTTAGCTTTCTATTCCCTTTGTCTATTCTGTTAGAGATAATAGCCACATTTTCATGGTATATCCCCTTGTAAATCTCGTAACTTTAAACATTTGAAAACACCCTACTCTTACTGGCTCCAGAGCCTAAACTATCTCTTATTTATCTACATATCTACTCCCATGATTAAAATAACAAGGTGATTGAAATAGAAATTCAAAGACATTTCTACCCTGTTTTGATTTGAGACTCCTTTAAAATGAGTGATTTGCCTCCTACTGCTGAAAATGAAGTTTGCCAAGGAGGGAATTTTTGAAGAAAGCAAACAAGGTGAATATATGGAGTGGGAAACATAACAATTAAACTGCAGGTATGGCTCCAATCTTTCAGAGAACATAACAGAGCACTAAATGTCTTTTTGTTTCTTTTTAGTGTGAAGCAGTATAATACTTATCTTCTTGGCATTTCACTCATCTGTTTTGTTTTTTTTTTTTAATATATCAATGTTTCCTAGAGATAATGTGTTGCTACTGAGTCTCCCATGAAAAATGAGCAATCCAATGTTGTTTTTTTTTCTCTGTTTAGAAACAAAAGATGCTCTATTTAAAACGGCTTTCTGTCCCTCATATTCTAATCTATAAATGGAGCCAGAATTCTCCTGTAAGGTGCTAGGTAGTATAAAAGAAGGTAGAGTATAATAGTAATCTCTGCCGATTTCAGACTTACAGTGTAATCTGAACTCTTTTGTGGATAGTTTGGCCCTTTAAAAGGTTTGAAGTTTGTTCAAAGTTATATTAAACCACTTTAGTCTAACTAAAGAGACCTCAGTTGCACTTCAGAGTGCAACTCTGGGGAAATTTTAAATGCTTTAAGCATATGGTTGAGTGGTTAGTTATAAAAGTCAGTTTTGCATAAGGATTTGCCCAGTGTCATACAGTGAGCAATATGGTCCACAAGTGCCACATAATAAATGAATTCTCTGCCTGCTTGTCCTACTTCCTCTCCTTAAATTTTAATTTCTTTCTGGGAAGAGAAAAACCTGTTCCATATGTCTGGGTAATGCGGTTGTAGAGGCATTCACATAGATAATAGCCACAGTTTCCTGGTATATCCCCTTGTAATTCTCAGTAACTTTTAAACATCTGCAAAACACCCCTTCTCACTGTCTCCAGGCCCATATTCGCTGGTATTTGTCCACATCTTTAATCTTATGATTAAAACAACAGTGTGATTGAAATTTGAATTCAAAGACATTCTTCCCTGTTTTGTTTTGTCCTGGTGGTGCCTACTTCCTTGGAGTCTGCTCCGGGTACAAAGCAAAATAATTAAAGACACAGTACTTCAGGATAGTTACAGTGTGTTGAAGAAAATAAGAAACAAACGGAATGGTTCTAGTCTTGGAGAGAATGTATGTTTCAATTGAAGAATAAACTTAACTCATCAATAATCACATTTGTTATAAATAAATTGGGTCAATTCTTATGGTATCATGTTGCAGAAATGAAGTGAAGACATTTTCTAGCTTTTTACATCAACTATTGTCCTGATTTCAATTTTTCCAAGTAGAAAGAGAACTATTGAGAAATGAGCACCTGAAGCAATAGAAGAGCATAACCTAAAATAACCCTAAGTATCATATTTAATTGTAAGTTCAATAAATAGATTATAAACTTTGCATGGACAGTAGCTAAGGTCTGTGTTATTCATTCTATGTTTCTAGTACCTAGTGCAGTGACTGACTTACAAAGAACTCACTTTGGATTCTTTGAGCCCTTACTAGTGTCCTTCATAGTGTACTGTGTGCTTTACATGTAAATTTTTAAGTGATCCTCAAAATTACATTATGATTAAGTACTTTTATTATCTACATTTTGCAGATGAGGAAACTGAGGCTTAAATCAGTTAATTTAGCCAAAAATACTACCATCTACTCATTTGAAGATTTGATACCATTTTCTTCTGTTTTTCAAAGTTGGTTCCATTTGAGCATAAAACATGAGTTCTTATCTATTAATCTACACCACAAAGATAGTGAGAGAAAGAAATGAGCTGAATATTAAAAGGTTAAAAAAAATGCAGTCAAACAAAAACAGAATGTGCTGACCAATTGATTGAGGAGGGGAAAGAAATATTACAGGTGAGTGCCCTTGGCTGACTGACTGGGTGTTGATACCATTCACTGACTTAGGGAATGCAGAAGAAAGGACAGTCATTTGGAGAAAGGGGGAAAGGGTAGGAGTGGAAGCAAAGGTAAGTTAAATTTTTAGACATTTGGACTTAGGGTTCTAGCAGTAGAGGCCGTTAGGAACAAAGATTAATAGCTCTGGAAATCAATATAGGAATTTGGTCTAGTAGGGTAGATGTGGGTACCATCTGCATATATGTAGAAGATGTTTAACTTATTCATGTATGTATGCATACCCCCAGCTTATTTTACAAATAATGTTAGGATACTTTGAGCAGAATACATAAAAGAGAGCATAGCACACTATATATTGAAAAATGAGGGCTAAGAAAAATATGAGTAGGAACAGAAATAAAGTTAAGGAGAAAAGTAGAACATATCCACCCCACAGAATTCTATGGAGCTATTAAAACCAGGTCACAGGGGAGTAGAGGTGGTTGAACTCCAGCTTCCCACATTGGAGGTCCCGGGTTTGGTTCCTGTTGCTTCCTGAAAAAACAGAAACGAACAACAAGCAAAGCAAATGAAAACACCAACTCAGGGAAGCTGGTCTGGCTCAGTGGTAAAGCACTGGTTTCCTACATATGAGGTCCCAGGTTCAATCCCAAGCCCCTCATACCTCAAAAATAAATAAATAAATAAATAACTGGTCACAAATTTGGTTCTGAAGATCTGAGTGTGTATAAGGGTGATAGAAGTTTCAAGCGCAGAATCTGGAAATACTAATAGTAAGAAGACGGGTAGACAGAGAGCATCCACATGAAGCCAATTCCACCAAAAATAAGTTTTTCACTTCCTTACTGTATACCAGATTTCTGACCTTTGCAAGAAGAAATCTTATTCCAAAATTTTCTCAAGTAAATTAATATTTCATATTATAATTTTAAAAGGCCACTCTGCATCTTGTTCATCTGAAAAAATGTGCTGCCTTAATAAGTTTATGAAATAAAAACTAGTGCTATAGATATGGACTAGTTCATGCTAAGCAAAATGTAATTCACAAAATAGTGCAGAAATAATACTGGTGAACTAGGTTTTTGTGCATAACCTGATAGTAAGATATCCCAGGTATAGAAAAGTATGAGGAATAAGCTAAAATAAGAAGCCCCTGGAGTAAACTTGCACCTGCTCTTGAAAGCGAACTGTACATCTCTTTTCAAATCTGTGTGCAGAAGCAATGTTGGTAGTCTAGAACTGGGCATGCCTTATGAGTATTTCCACCATGGATATCAGCAAATGCTGAGAGATTTTTTTTCTTCCTGGAGAATCACCTTTTAAATGTTTACCAGCATACCTCTGACTAAAATTCACAGTACAATATCTACTTTGTTTTCTATGAAATACATCCTACCTTTAAAATAATCAAAGTAAATTATTAAGGTTCATAATTAACATTTTTAGATACCAAAACACAATGTAGAAGAAGATCTAAGGAAATACAAAAATCTCAATGTCACTGATATTACTTCTTACCAGTAAGTTCTTAATTTATGTTTCTGTTTCTACTCTCAGAACATCATTTACTTTCTTCCTTATGTAATATTAACAGACATTAAACACTTTGAGACCCAGAATTGATGCGGGCTATGTGTGGGAAGCTGTTCATCTCTTCGTAGATAGCCTAAGATGTATGTGTCCTGAGCTGTAGGTGTGAGAGGCTGCAGCCCTGCCCTTGGTGACCATGGCAACGACTCCAGTCCTGGGAGGCAATTTAGCAATGGAAACTCTGTATACATACCAGTCAGTCCAGTGTGACTCTGATGGTGGTGATGCCAAAACTTAAATGGACTTGGAATTGGCCTCGAATGGGGAAATATAATATAGCCTGTGCATGAATTCAAAATTATCTAATTCTTTGTCCAAGTGTTCCTAGAAATCCAATTAAGTAATATAGGTCCTTTAGACTTTGAATGTTCAGAAAGGATGTGTATTCAAGGTTGCATCCAGATGGAATGTGGACGACTATATGTTAATTCAAAACCTATCTTGTACTCAGACAAACACTTAACTAACAAAGAAAGTCTTTCTTTCATAAAAGCACCATTTGACTCCCCAAACTGTATAAAAGGAACTTGAAAATCTTGTTTGAGACTCGGAGTTTGGAATAGAAAACTCCCGATTCCGGCCGACCATAAATAAATCTTTTTTTCCTTCCCAAAATTATTCCTGAGTCCTGGCCTTTCTATACACAAATAATTGAACCTCTCTTGACTTCTACAACAGAATCATCCACAGCTTCAGGAAAATTTTACTGATAGTCTGAAAAAATCCTTATCCTGCTTTTAACTATGGACTCTGTTAATTGGTATTACCAATAACATTACCTTCTTGCTCAGGACCAATACCTATTAATCACAATAATCTAGACATTCTCCAAAAAGAAATCAAAAAGAAAAGAAAGTCTAAAATGTAATGTTGCATATCTTTTCTTTCACTCTATTAAAATTTATATCCTATAATAACTTCTTTCTCATAAAATTATTTTCATAAAACATTCTATTTACCTTCCTATTTTCTATGATTGGTACATTATCCATCTAGAAAGGGTTCTTTCTCTATTACAGTCCTAACGTAATTTTTCAACATTTTCTTGCTTCTCACAGTCCTTTTCCTTTTTAAAAAATTATACCTCTTTTTTCTAAAAATGGAATTGTGACAAAACATTATAAGCACAATTCATGGTTTACACAAAAGAATTGATTTTAAGGGCCATCAGATTGCATATATTTCACTTTCCTTAACAGATGTGTTGTTTAAAACTTTCATTTAAATAAAATCCTATCCTTACTCTGGAAAATTATTTTAGCCTACTTTACCTGATACATTTTTTTCACTTTTTTTATTTTTTAAGAGATACGTTGATTACATGAATGTTACAGAGAATATTTAGGGGATTCCCATTTGGCCCACTCCCCACACCTCCCACATTTTCCCACATTAGCAACATCTTTCATCAGTGTGGGACATTCATTGCAAATGATAAACACATTTTGGAGTACTGTCACTAAGCATGGATTATGTTTACATTGCCCTTTTACATGCTTTCCCTTTCAACTCTGTAGGTTATGGCCTGATATATAACGGCCTGTATCTGTCATTGTAATGTCATTCAGGATGATTCCCATGTCCCAAAAATGTCCCCCATTGCACTGTTTCTCCCTATTCCTAGCTCCAGAATATCCATGGGTCACTGCCTCCACAACAATGGTATTTCTTCCATTGCTAGAATCACAATAAGTCTATAGTAGAACACCAATAAGTTTATTTTAGTCCATAGTTTGTTTCCAATCCTGAGGACCCTGGGATGGTGATGCCCACTCCACCAATTGAGGGGGGCTTCACTCCCATACATCTGATAGATGGGACTCTTTTGCTTGCAGTTGTAGGCACTCTCAGTTCCTCGGTATGTTGTTTGTCCTTTATCTTCTCCTTGTTAGTTGTCCTGTGTGAGTCCATTGAACTCAAGAGTAGGTGTTGCAATTCTGCTGAGATTCAGGGCTCAACTGGCACATGGGCAGCCCAAAGATTTTAGCCTCTTGGATGTAAACCTACCAACTCTAGCACTAATTATAGGTTCCAATAGGACAGAAGAGTCATGCATAGGGAAACACTGCTGAGTCTAACTCTGTCACACTGGGGAGCATAAATTACAGATTAGGACCACTGGCAAGGGGCCAAATTCCTGAGCTATCTGCTCTGAGTATGGTGTCTGGATGCCTCCATAGCCATCAGGAGTCCTGCTATTTGGGGTAGTATCTACTGCTGTCAGTGAGATCCTGTTGAGATATGCATAGCACTACCTCTGGAATGACCTCCTGACTCACTTTGAAGACTCTTAGCCACACAAACTCATTTGTCTTTAGTTTTTCCCCTTTTCGTCAAGGTCTTTTTTTTTTCCCCAAATGCATTGATTGTTGGTACTTGGTAGCAATCCCTCAGTGTCAGGGAGGCTCATCCCTGGGATTGTTGTCCTATGCTGGGGGGGAAATTATTGCTTTTATATCCTGAGTTCAGCTTAGTGAGACGCTACATTTAAGCAACAAAGAAGTCCCAGTAGGTAATTCTTAGGCACCTTAAAACACTTGACTAAGTTTGAATTTCAAGAGCAAAGGCTCATAAACATAGTCATCAATATCAAGGGTCCTTCAATGGACCATCCTCCTTCACAAACCATTGTCCCTGTACTTGGGGCATTCTTGTTTTTCAATTAGAAAATGTGGCAGAGCTCCTCCATAAGGAATTTGATATTCTTTGATTATTGTATGAATTTCCATCCACCATGACAATGCCCCATGAACATTTGAACACATTTATATGCCTTGTATGTATATGTAGGTGAACTTCCTCCCATGTATCCCCCTTCACTGATGCCCCACACCAATGATCCTACCCTGCCACAGTTGTAACCCTTTTGTGATTTAAAACCTCTTAGAAAATGAAGCCAATAAAATAACCTCATACAACTAATAAGAAAAAAATAATAATGATAGTTTCATACATAAGAAGTAAGCTACAGAAAAATTTAATAAAAATAAAAATAAAATAATATTTTTAAAAATTGGAATATTAAAAAATAATGAAAATATGTTTAAAGAAACTTTTTCTTTTATATTTTGCCTTTCACCACTGTAAGACTGTTGTCCTAGATGTACAGTGGCATTTACTTCCATTTATTTCCCCTGTGTCTTACTTTTATTTCTTTCATTTTTTCTTGAAATAAGTTTTAGGTCACAGTAGAGTCACATACAGAATACAGGGGATTCCCATATACCCAACATCCTACTCCTTTCCCCCTTTCCATCATTAATAACATTTTATGTGTGGATACTATATTTGCTACAAATATTGAAACAGCTCCTAACCACCATCAAGGCTTCACATTATGGTTTACATTTTGGACCATATACTTTGATAAAATCTGATAAAATTTAACATGACCTGGGTCCATCATTACAAGATCATGCAAAACAACCTGATATTTTTTGAACAAAAGTTGGTGTGACAGTTTGAATTTGGTAAACCTAGAAAGAGATTATCATTTTGAACTAATCCATTCCTGTGGGTGTGGGACTCTTTCATTAGACTATGTCAGTGAGGCATGAAACAGGTTGGAGTTCTACCTTCTTCCTGAGCCTTGTATAAACACAGATGCAGAGGAAGAGACACACAGGAAAAGGGAGCTCTTCCATTTTGACCTAGCCATGTGAGAGAGAGGACTCCAGGTTCACCTACCAGGGCAGAAAGGCAGAGAAACCCTGAATAATTGAAAGAAGTCTGGAGTCCAGGAACAGCAAAGCACAGAGGCCAGAAAAGAGGCCCTCAAAGGGCTGGGCCCACAGAGTAGTTCAAGGCTGAGGAGACAAGCCCTGGCATTTGCCAGGATCGCCAATAACTGACTTGGTGAGAAAATATCTCTGATGGTGCCTTGATCTGGACATTGAACAGCCTTAGAACTGTAAGATTTTACCCCAGATGAAATCCTCATTATGGAAGACAGCCCATTTCTGGTACTTTGCATTGGAACTTTTTGATAAACTAAGGCAATTAGCAATAGATTCTCATTATTTTTTCCCTGAAACTCCCTGTCAATAAGTTAATGATCTATAAATGAGTGCTTAGCATAACTTAACATAATTTAAAGAAGTCAGTCTATAAAATTAAAGAAAAAAATTGAATGCAAATAGTGACAACATCAAGTAGTGATCAAACTATTTCAAATACTTGATATTATATTTTGTATACTTAATGTATATTATGTAAAACTTTTCTCACCAAGTTAATAGAGTTTTATTTTGAGTTTACAATATTTTTGTAAATCAAAACTGCAGAAAAAAATAATGAGGCTATGATTTAACCTAACACTACTATCTCAGGACCCCACAATGATGTGTACCAAGTAGCTGTATCTTTTATCCCCAAGTACATTAGAGCAGGAAGGCAAGAGTGTTGTGAAGAATATAGGTCTGGATGTCAGAATAGTTAGCCACTGGCTCCTCTCTGGCATGACCAACCCACCTATAACTTAAAGCAAGTCATTGAATGCTGGATCTGCTTTCTTGGCTGTAAAATGAAGGAGTTAACTAAAGAGTGTGAAATTCCCTTTTGGCTTTTCTGATTCTACAATTTCAAGACAAAAACCAATATGGCATATTTACAGTAACATATGACTCCTCTTCCATCTCTTTTTCTCCTCAATCTGAGAAACTAAGTATATGTGTGTGTTTATGTTATGGAGAAGGAAACCATTACAAACAAAATTAATCAAAGAGTTTTTCCTTCAAATAATAGTAATATTATTGCTTTAAAAAAATAAAAACATGAATAAACACTTTGGAAAGTTGGCTGTGGCTCATGGCAAAATTAAAAGATTTTAATTGCCACTCTTGAAAAACAGGTTTTCTCTTTTTAATGTAAATCCTATAAAACCTTATCTTGTGGAATGAGTGGTACCACTAGAAGGACATGATTGTACCATTTGACGGGTAAGGCCCATTCAAACAATGAGAGACTATTTTAGAGTTCATTTCAATGAATGCTTAATATACACAAAGAAGTTCTGAAACCCTTGCTACAATTATAAGCTTTTTAAATTGGACAGAACATCTCATTGTAACTCATTCCCTGTGCCTTCCCCAATATTAATTAAATCTATTTTCAATAAAGCAAGAAGTAACACTTTCACCTTATCACCCTTTGGTTCCCATTATGACTACCCATTTTAACCTGAGGCAGTGAGTGAGGAGTGACTGACGGGCTTCCCAATGATGGGCTTCCCAATAGCAACTGCTATTCAAAGGAGTACTTAGAGGAACTTATTACACTGGGTCTGATTCTCCTTGAATGGAAATTGAGATCAAATGATGCTTATTACTTTACTAATTTAATACCATTTTCTGATCTTTCTTTTGAAGAATTATCTTGAAGACAGCCAATTTCTGTTCAAGTTAACTAATTTAATTAGCATACTTTTCTGAACTATCCATTTCCTTTCAACCCAGACTCCAAGAAAGCCCTACTTTGAGTTAAATAACACAGCACATCAATAAATATCTTATCAAATATTTTTTTAAAAAGTCTTTTGGTGTAACAAACAACAGGAAAAGAAAGGAAGGAAGGGAAGGAGGGAGGATGGGAGGGAGAGAAAGAGTTGTGGTTTGAAGCTATATATACTCCAGAAAACACATGTTCTTAAATCTAATCCATTCCTGTGGGTGTAAACCCATTTATGTAAGATCTTTTGATGAGGCTATTTCAGTCAAGGTGTGACCAACCTCATTCAGGACGGGACTTAATCTTACTATTAGAGTACTTTATAAACATAGTGAATACATAGAGAGAGAGAAAAGCCACAGAAGCAAGAAGCTGAAATCAACAAAACCTGGAAGAGAAGGGAGAGATCAGCAGATGCCTCCATGTGCCTTGCTATTTGGCAGAAGACCCAAGGAACACCCACAGGGGGTCATCAGGAAGAAAACATCACCTTGATGATGCTTTGATTTAGACATTTTCTCAGCCTCAAACTGTAAGCTAATAAATTACTATTATTTAAACCAACCCATTTCATGATATCTATTTTAAGCAACCTAGAAAACATTTTTAAAATCAGGAGAGAAAAAAGAAGGGAGGAGCCCAGGTATGATGAAATACCTGTTCTTTTTATGATTTTCTCTAGCTTTCTTATAAGGAAACCACATGATAGCTTGACCATTGAGTATATCATTGAGATTTCAAAAGGAGAAATTATTTCTTTATATGATAAACGTTGAGGCTCAGGAAAAAAAATGTTTAAATATAAAATACACTACAATAAATTAATATATTTTTATAAGATCAAGGGACTATACATATAATTTGCACAGATCAGGGAAAAATAAACATAAAACAAACCAAAGAAAAGGGACACTAATTCTCAAGCTAATTGGAGCTGATTTGCAAATTTTAAAAATTGGTACAGAATTTAACTGAAAATGTATGTTAGCATATGTTTCACAAGGTCATGGTGTGCTGTGAATAGATGAAGGACATGATGCTTAAGAGTGGGTAACCTACTAGAGTGACTGTTTAGCACTACACACTAATTAATTTTTAAATTAAGACCTTATAAACTGATAAAAGCTGTAATTTTTATCATTTTTTATCTAGTTCTCTATTTTTTTCATTAACTCTTTATTTTTCTAATCATAAATTTGCCAGCCAGCATTTTTAGAAGCATGACAATCAAGAGTGGTAAGAAATAACTCATCATATTTGTAAGAAATTGGGCAACCAAGTAAATTTCTCACCCTCATTTTGTTGATATAAAAAATAAATCATGGATTTTTTTTAATGATCACTAATATATTCTGACTCAAAAATTCTTTGCCATTTTTGCCAAACCATAATTCTAAGTTCTTCCATATTTCTTGATTAGTATTGAGATAATGCCTATAAACTGCTGGATTTCATTCAATAAAGCAGAACTCTGGTTCCCAATGTTTCTAAATCACTGTAGATATTCACATGTCATATAACATAAAAACAATGCTTACATTTCTATAACACATTCATCTTATTGTATTTAGTTTACTACTTAATATACAACTGTAAAAATATCTGAAATGATGTATCTGTTCTCAATCAAGGAGCAGACAGATAAAATTGGAAGCGACACACCTGTTACATGATGCAAAAAACTACTACCACACTGAAATTCCTTCTCTAAGAATCATCAAAAGGTGGAACATTTTAACTCAATTGAAAGTATTTGATTGACAATACATTCAAATATTTTTCTTGTTGATGTAACAAATACACACAGTCTAGACTTCAAAGGATTTAAAGGCTGATAGGAAGGAAAAAGCTAACAGTCACTCATTTCTTCCTCCATTTACTCATGCATTCAACATTTGTTTGTTCTATGTATTATTGTGAAGTTTGCTTTCTAATGGGATTAGTCAAAAACAAAACAACCAAAGATAATCAATCTAGTATGACAAATGTTAGATAGATGCAACAAACAAACTGTATACACACATAGTTTCAGGATGATTACTTAAGATGGGCTGGTAAGGCAAAGTTCTACTAAAGAGGTATCCTTTAAATTGACTGAATATCAATAAGAAAACTGCATTTTGAAGATTCGGATAAGGAGCATTTGATATACAGCAAAATCCTGTGCAAAGAAACAAAATTTTGGAAAGTGTTTAACATATATGAGTAACGATTTGATGACTATTTTTCTTACAGTGTTGTTTTAGATAAAGGAGTTAGTCACAGATTGAAGCAGGTAGGAATTTACATGCATGAAAAGTTTAAATTGCATTTTAAATACAATGGAAAGCCACTGGGGGTATTCAAGCAGATGAGTGATATGATATATGTTTTCCAGTATCACTTAGGTCTGTCTATATTCTACACAGAATGGATATGTCTATACAGAGTGGATTGGAAGGAGCAAGAGTGGAGGATGGAGACAACTTAGCAGTTGTTATTTTTTTTCATAGCCTGTAGCAGTATGTTATTTATGAATTCCAAAAATAAATAATGGATTATGTTTGTAAACTGGTATGTCAAAGGTTTCACTTTTACATGATTACATTATGATTAGAGCTTTGATTGGGCCATGTCAGTAGGACTTTGAGTCCCCATGGGTGGGGACTCACAGAGAAAATGACAAGGCACAGGAGTTAGTTGGAGTTTTGAGTTGGAGCCTGGGAAGTAAACACATACAGAAGCAGATACATGAGGAAGGAGAAAAGGCTCAATTGGACACAGCAGTGGCTCCAGGAAGAAAGACAAGCTATTTGCCTGATATTCTATAGCTGACCTTTTGGAGAGAGCAGAGGCAGTGAGCCTGGAGAGTAAAAAGCCCTGGGAAGAGAGGAACCAAGGAAGCTGGAGCCTTGTAGACATCAGCAGCCATCTTACTCCAACATGTGGCAACAAACTTTGGTAAGGAAAGTAACTTTTGCTTTATGTCCTGGTAATAGTGGGCTTCTACTACAAATAAATATCCTTTATAAAAGCCAACAGATTTCTGGTATTTTGCATCAGCATCCCTTTGGCTGACTGATACATAGCCCAAGAATAAAATGGCCATGGCATTGGAGCTTGTTAATGGAGCTGAAGAGAAGTGGGCACATTTGGGATATATTTTGGAGCAATATTTGATGTTACTTATTTGGATTTTGAGGTTGAGGAGACATGAAGGAAAAAAGAAAGGATAACTCCTAGATTTGGACTTGAGCTTGGCCCCAGCATCCTTCCTCTATTTCTTCCCTACCAGCTCTGTCTGCTAGCTTCTTCACGTCTGCTAGTGTCTCAGTTTGCAAGGCCATTATAACAAGTGCTCTGCACAATGGGTTGGCATAAACAACGAAAGTTTATCGATTCACACTTTTGAGGCTAGAGAAGTCCAGAATCAAGTTGTCAAAAAGTCACTGTTCTCTCCCCAAATTCTGTAATATTCTGGTGCTGGCTCTGGTGATTCTTAGAGTTCCTTTTCTTTTGGTTCTTTGGCTTTATCCCTGATTCACTTTACATGGCTGGTTCTCTCCATTTTCCACAGGTTCCATTGACTTCCAGCTCCTCCCCATGGTTTTCTCTCTCTCTGGCTTCCAATTTCTTATTTTTAAGACCTCTAGATTATGTAATCCAGATTATGATCCAAATTCATTCAGTTAGGCTACAACTTAACTAAAAAATAACATTTTCAAGAGATCTTCTTTACAATGTGTTCATACCCACAGGAATGCAGATTCAGATTAAGAACATCTAAATTGGGATTCATAATTCAATCTACCAGAACAGGCCACACTTTTAATTCTTCCCTTTGTCAGGCATATGAAAAAGTAATTTTCAGTTCCTTGTTATTTGCTTCTTTTTGTGCTTTTATTTAAAGAAGGAAAAAAACATTTTACCTCACATAATTTTCATAGATTGAATATGCAATTAGTTCAATAGTTTGTAATTAGTCAAAGGATATTTTCATTTAAAAAACAGAAAATGAAATGGTATTCAATTCTTCTAAATGTTTAATAATGAACATGAGAGAATCAGTTTTTGAGCATAAATATGTAATATTCTGGAGTTCTGATTTGTTTTTCTTTAATGTCAAACTTTGATGGGCAATTTTCAATTCTTCTTTTTAAAGAGAAAGAATCCTCTCCTCCCAAAAGATATTTTTAGTCATGTTGGCTAAATTAAATAATCTGCAAGTGTTTGAGTGCCCACATTATGCCAAGTGAATCACAGAATATATCTATGGTGCATACTACATAAATATTATTCTTTTCAAAGAATTTCTTTAGCAAGGGCAGCAGTTTGCTTTTTAAAACTATTTTTGAAGACAGATCCTCTGATAAAGTTGGTATGTCTTGCAAATCTAACTATTTTAAACAAAATATTTAAACAGTTGTCTGAATATTGGCTTGATGTCACTTCTTATCTTACCTTGGCTAAATATCAGCATAGTAAATTAAGGTTACTAGGTTTGACTGAACTTATACCTAAACTTTGGAGCCATATAAATGTGTTCTTTGAATATATTTTATTAAAAATACCTGAATAGGTTATATATATTTTTGCATTTGGAAAAACTTTGATAACAGTCTCTATCGATAGAGAATATAACCTCAAAATCTGTTTATTTCAAAATCTCTTATTATAACTTGGGTTTTGAAATTCAAAATATTTCTGTGAATCAGCTTTTTTACTAACACAAGGCTTTTCTGAAACTTGTCTTGTAGTGAAATGACCTTCAGGGAAAGATACTGGGCCAATGGTGAAAATTAAAACATGGTGCTCAGTAGATTTTTTTCACAAGCCCAAAAGAAATATGATCAGTTTATTTCCAAGCTTTTGTCATTTGTGACAAACTTAAATCAATTATTTAACTAGACTATTTGGATGTATTTTTAGGGAGGAGTTTAGAAATAATTTAGAGAGAAATTTGCACTTGGATGAAATCTCCAGTTTCTATGACTTACCAGAACAACCAGAATAATGGCCCCTTCAGTTACCCTTGCATTTTCTCCTACATGTTGCTTCAGGGAAAATGTTATTCTTTGAGGCTTCACTTAGCTTTCCTGGATTTCATTTAATACTAGAACATACTCTTAAACACCACTTATTTGATTCAAGAAACAATTTCAGAAGATGGCACAGACCCTATTCTACTTGTGAGACTAAAGCTGACTAGTTTGTAAAGGCTACCAAGGCAATATGCTAGAAATCGGTTGGCTTTTACAATGGGATTTATTAGCTTACACTTCCAAGACTGAGAAGAATGTTCAAATCAAGTCATCATCAGGAAATGCTTTCTCCCCAAGCTATACCTGAAGACATTCAGGCATATGGCAGGGCACAATGGTGGCATTGGCCAGTCTCTGCCTTCTCATTTAGGCTCTGATGCTTTCATCTTTGGTTTCCTCTGCCGTTTTCCTTCTCCCTTGGCTTTCTCTCTGTTCTCATGGCTTTCTCTCTCCTAGGTTCTATTGATATCAGTTTCTGGCTTCTGGAATTTCCTCTCTCAGTTTTCTCTATGTCTTTCCTCTATGTCTCTGCATATTGCTCCCATTTACAAAGGATTCCAGTAAGTGGATTAAAACCTACCCTGTCTCATGCAATCTAATCAAAGACCCTTAACTGAAATGATTTAATCAAAAGATCCAAAATGCAATAGATTTAAAGACAGGAATAGAATATCTGTAAGGAAAGGATCTTCTGGGGTCCACCCAGCTTTGAATTGTCACATTCCATCCTCTGGACCCCAGAGGGTGCACATGTTCTTAGCATGTGCAAATACATTCAGTCTATCACAAGATTCCAAAAAGACTTACATCATTTCAATAACAATATTAAGTAAAAGACCCATTAAAATCAGTGATAGGTGTGTCTGTCTTAGGACCAAATTCCCCTTAGGCTATGGTTCTGTGAAACTTAAAAACAAGTTATCTGTTTTCAATGTACAAAGGAGAGGCAGTTATAGAATAAACATCCATATTCCAATAGGGAAAAATTGGAAGGCAAACAGGGGTCACAGGTCCAGAACGGTTCCAAGAACTTTTAGGGCATACTCCATTAGATTTCAAGGTCTAAGAGTCATCTATAGAATCATGTCTTGCCCTTGGGGCCTGATAGAGCATCAGCTCCACCCTTTCCAATGGCTTGCCCAACCAACATGTTCTTAACTCATCAAACTTCTGAGTGGTGATCAAACTCTAGGTCCACTCTCTGAGAATACTGGGGTGATGGCCAAACTCTCAACAATCTCTGGGACACAGGTCCAACACACTCAGAGCAGTGGGGTGGTGGCCAAATTCTCCCCAATCCCCAGGGAATGTGTTCCACCCTCTCTGAAGTGTGGAGTGGTAACACTTTCCCTGAGCAACTGGATGGAAAGCCACCCTCCCCAAACTGCAAGGCATACTTTCCTCTTCCACACACATGGGTTCATTCACTGGGTCCAAAAAGATGTCTTCAGGCCCATGGTTCTGCTTTGAAGTCATTTTTCCTTCAATATCTTTTTTTCTCCTGTCCCTTTTAGTCTAGGCTGGCAGTGTTTCCTTTCAGTCTCACAGAAACCTTATTGGTTTCACATGCTAGAAACAGGCACCACAGGTATCAGATATTAATAGTATTACTGCTTCTCTCTCTCCTGGGTTCCATTGATTTCAGCTTCTAGCTTCCAGTATTTCCTCTCTCAGCTTCTAGCTTTTCTTGAACTAATAAAAGACTCCACTTAGAGGATTGAGACCTTCCTTGGATCATGCAGTCTAATCAAAGGCCCTTAACTGGCGTAATTTAATCAAAAGATCTCACTTAGAGAACCAGCAAGATGGCAGTGGAGTAAAGCATTCTTAGAGTCAGCGCCTGCTATAGGGCAGTTAGCAAACACCCAGAGCTCTCTGGAGCTAGCTGAAGCACCTTTGGGGAAGTGGAAGGAGGACATTGTCCGTCTGCAGAGAAGACTCATAAGTAGAGTGCTCCATGCCATGGAGGCCAGTGCCCATCCTCCACTGGAGGCACAAGCCACCTTGGGAGTTATTCTGCAGCTGGCATTGAAAGCTCCACTTCCCCAAAATGGGGGAGGAAGAGAAGGTAGGGCATCAGTTTCAGATATGATTAGGAAATTCAGTGGGCTACAGTATAATCCTGAGAACAGCTAAGGTCTGAGCCTGTCGAGGTCAGAAAGAGATTGGGAGCTGCTATCTTAACTCTGCTCCTGGCGCAAGGGGAAGTGGGGTAAACTGAACATCCCAGTGCTGGTGGGGACCAGCTTCTTTCCATCCAGATCATATTGCAGTTCTAGCCTAGGCCCCAGTGCCACCTCCAGCAGGGAGGAAGCTGCACAGACCTGCACCAGCCTCTCCAGGAAATTACCTGCCAAGCCACAGAGGCAGGTGATTATCTTACTCTGGCAGCATGAACCACCCCAGGAGCTGTATTGTGACAGGAATTGGAAGCTCCATTTCTCAGAAACAGGGGAGAAGAAGATGGTTGGCTGCCAATTTCAGCTACTGATTGGGAGACTTGGCTGGCTAAAAGATAACCCTGGGAACAGCTGGGGTGAGAACCTGCCCAAGTCAGAAAGAGACCAGTAGCCACCATTCTGAATTGTGACGGATGGTACAGATGCAAGAGTGTCCTTTGTTAGCTAGAATTAATGTATATCACTACTGCAGGGTGATGGGAATATGGAGAAGCATGGGAAAAATACAGCTGGAGTGAGCTATGGACTGTGGTTAGTAGTAATAATATAATATTCTTGCATCTATGTGAAAGATGTACTGTGTTGATACCGAGGCAGTGTGGAAAATGTGAGCCAAATGTACATTATGGACATGGCAATAATCAGATGACACTATTTTATCTGTAACAAATGACACACCACATTGTGATGTATTGATGGAGGGGTGTTTGGGAATTCTGTACATGTGCATGATTGTTTTATAAGTTTACAACTTCTGTCATAAAAAATATATTTAAAAAATAATAATAGGGTGGATTGGTGGAAAAACACACCCAATGTAAGATAAGAACTAAGATTAGTAATAATATTTTGACAGTGTTCTTTCATAGTTTGTAACAAATGTCTCATGACAATGCAAGGTGTTGGTGGAGGGTTGATGTATAGGACCTCTGTATGATGTTATGCATCATGTGCATAACATCATATGCATGTTTGCTTTCTAAGTCCACAACTTTTACTATACACTTATTTGTTTATGTATGTTCATATATAAATGACATAAAGATAATAATAATCGGATTGGTTAGGGGAAATTACTTGTTTGTAGTAATATTTTGACAGTGCTCTTTAATCATTATTTAAAAAGGTTTAAAACCATGCACGTTATTGGTGGTAGGGTGAGATGTTATATATGTTTGTTTGATGTTACATATGTTTGTTTTATGAGTTCACAACTATTATACATTTATTGTTTATGTATGTTTATATATGCGTGATATACTTCAGTAATTAAAAAAATGAAAATATTCCACCTACAATAGGTTTACAGACACAGGAATTTATTAGCTCTAAGGACAAAATTTTCTGGGGACCACCCAGCTTCAAACTGTCACAATAAGAATTTAACAAATAACCTGTTGTATATACTTCTATCTAAAGCTTTAGTTGATCTATTCTCCTTCCTGTGGTCTTTTTGCATTGGGCAATATAATGGATAAGTTCATGAGTAAACTTGACTAGAATATGGTGTCCAGGTGTTTGGTCAAGCAAGCCCTAGTCTACTTGTTACTATGTGAGTATTTCATAGATGGATTTGCTTCCATAATCAGTTGATTAATCTATGGTTAATTAATCCACAATCAACAAAGGAAATTGCACTCAGCAATATGGGGAGTCTCATCATCTAATCTATCGGAAGTCTTGAAAAGCAGAATTGAGGACTACAGAAGTCAGAAAGAAGAATTTCTGACTCTACTTTAAGCCAAACAATTTCTCTTGTGGAATTCTACTTCATCTTGATCACCTTTTCCTTCCAAAACAATATCATACTGGTTCATTACAGTGACGACATTGTGCTTACTAGACTTAGTGAAAAAGAAGTAGCAACTACTCCAGACCAAAGTTATTTGCATGTCAGAGGACAGGAAATATCCAACAAAAACTCAGAAGTCTTCTATTTCAATGAAATTTCTAGGCATCCAGTGGTATGAGACATTGTCAAGATATCTCTTCTAAGGTGAAGGATAAACTGTTGTGTATAACCACACAGTCCCTGGTTAGCCTCTGGAATTTGGAGGCAACATATTCCTAATTTGGAATTTGTGCTATTCTAACTCACTTAGTGAATGACCTGTGAGTTTGCTAGTTTTGATTGGGGATTAAAACAAAAGAAGACTCTTGACAGGATTAGGCTTCCATACAAGCTGCTCTGCCACTTGGACCATATCATCCAGCAGATCCAATGGTGCCAGAAGTGGCAGTGATAAATAGAGGCTCCTTTTGGAGCTTCTGGCAGGCTCCTATAAAAGCATCACTGTTCAGATCCCTAGGATTTTGTAACAAAGCCCTGCTGTCTCCTGTAGGTAACTATTCTCCTTTTGAGAGATGGCTCGTGGTCTGCTGTTGGGCCTTAGTAGAGAACAGATGCTTAACCTTGAGCCCCCAAGTTTCAATGAGATCTGAACTGCCCATCATGAACCGAGTGTTGTTTGACCCACAAAACCATAAAGTTGGGCATCCACAACAGTTATTCATCATCAAATAGAAATGTTACATGCCAGATTGAGTTCAAACAGGCTCTAAAGACACAAGGAAATAAGTTTCACTAAGAAGTAGTCCAAATCTCCATGGTCTCCACGTTGTCCTTTCCCAGCCTGCTCCTAAGGCCTCTTGAAGAATTTTCTTTTATCAACTGACTAAGGAAACGAAAGCTTATGCCTGACTTATGGAGGGTTCTGTGCACCATTCAAACTTAAGCAGTTTACCCGGTTGTTCTTTTTGCTTGGAAGGAGAAATGGCCATATGTGCACTTGTATAACAATTCATGGTGTGTAGCCAGTGATTTGACTGGGTGGTTAGAGAACTGGAAAGAACAAGATTTGGAAATTGGTGACAAAGAAGTCTGGGAGAGAGATTTGTATATAGACCTTTCTGAATGGGTAAAAAATAAAATAGGATATTTGTATCCCCTGTGAATGCTCACCAAAGGGTGATGTCAGCAGAAAAGGACTTTTTAAAACTTTTTTTTATTGAAGTGTGTCATTCATACATGAACATACAATAACAATAAGTATACAGTAAAAGTTGTGAACTTACAAAGCAAACATACACATCATCATACAGGGTTCCCATATATTATCCCTCCACCAACACCTTGCATTGTTATGAAACAATTGTTACAAACTATGCAAGAGTCTTGTCAAAATGTTACTACTAATTATAGCAAATATCTTATATTTGTTGTATTTTCCCCCAAACCGTTGCTTATGAACACCCTATTGTTACCAGAACAAATATGAGAACATTTTCTCATGAATTATTACAAGTATATAATACTGATACAGTAGAATAAGATTTTTAATAATCAGGTGGATAGAATGACCCACTCTGTGACTACCAGTCAGCCTCTTTCAGATACTCAGTCACTCCTGTCATTGCCCAATGGGCTTATGATCATGGTGGTAGTGATGGAGATTATATGACCTCAGCATTATGGACTTCCATTCAAAGAAAAGATGTGATGTGGCTATAGCCCCTGCTGAGTGCCCAGTCTGCCAGCAGTGGAGCCCAATACTCAATCCATGATGTGGCATTAATCCCCAAGGTGATCAGTCTGCTACCTGGTGGTAGGTTGATGACATTGGACCACTTCCATTATGGAAAGGGCAGCATTTTATTCTTATTGGAATGGATATTTACTCTAGAAATGGATTCATCTTCTTGCACACAATACTGCCAAACTCCCATCCTTGAAATTAGAAATGCCATATCCATGGTGAAGTTATTCCACATAGCATTGCTTCCAATCAAGAAACACATTTCACAGCAAATGAAGTGCAACAATGAGCCCACAATCATGGAATTCATGGGTCGTACCATGTTTCCCGTTATCCTAAAGCATCTGGATTGATAATTAACAGTTGTTTGTTCAAGCAAGCAATGGCCTCATGGTGACTGTAAGGGTATTTTTAGATGAATTTGCATGTATAATCAGTTGATTGCTTTATGGCTGAATGCATCTAAAAGCAACAAAGGAGATTCCCCTCAGCAATGTGTGAAGTCTCTTCATTGAATCAGTTGGAGGTCTTATAAAATCAGAACTGAGGATTTCAGAAGCTGAAAGAAGAAATTTCATCTCCATTTCAGTCAGCTAGCTACTCCTGGGGAATTCAAACTCACCTTCATCAGAATTTTCATCTCATAGCCTGCCCTATGGAATTCAGATTTGCCAATACCAAGGTCATGTAGCCAATTCCTGTAAGAAATCTCTTTGTATATATACATAACCTGTCAGTTCTGTTTCTCTATAGAATCCTGTCAAATACAATATTGGCCATATCTAGCTTCTATATTTCAACTTTAGAAAATTTAATAACTATTAAGTACATTCTCTATGCTAGGGTATTGGATTCATCATTAGATATAAAGTGATTATTAGTAAATTAGACAGGATTCTGTGTTCATGGAGCTTACAACTAATGGTGAAGACAGAAAGGAAAAAGGAAAAAAATGTATATAATTAGAAACTGTGATAAGTGACAAGAAAAATATTCAGGATACTGTGCAAACAAATGACAGAGAAGAGAAGGTATTACTTGAAATTGTGTCATCAGAAAAGCTCTGCAATTAAATTAAGACCTCAAAGATGAGGAAAAATCTACTCACTCAAATATATGCATGGTAGACTATTGGGTTAAGAAAATGGTGGAGAATCTTTCAGACAAAATTAATTGTACATACAAAAGCCCCAAATTTTTTTTAAAAAGCTGTGTTTTAGAGAATTTGAGAAGGAGTGTGACTAGAGCATAACAATTTAATGAGAGACACACCCAAGACGTCTGAGTAAAATGGGTTGACTCATTTTTGTAGGAAAGTAGATGATAGGTGTGTTAGGAGGCCATTCCATTGACTGGCTTTAAGTAGGGCAACAAAGTATCCCCTTAGGTTCTAAGTGTGAAAGATGACTTATACCGAAATGATTCAATGTGACCTCCATTCTAGGTAGAAAAGACTGCGAAAATGAAGGGAGCTGGTAAGTTGATGTTTCAGAAGTTCTTGGGGCCATCGACATTATTTCCAAGTCACTAGAAGTACGCAGAGAATCTTACAGTTGTACTCATGGCAACATAGCAAGGATACCTAGCTAGAACAATAAGGGAAAAGACATAGGTGATATCTGGAGGGTCCATAGGTTTTCTATGCTTGTTTTCCTGTGAGAGGACACCCTAAGGGAGCCCTACCTCCAGCAGTGAAACTTAACCACATGTGAGCAATGTATCTGCCTAGTGAACCCTGTTTGAAACACAGAGTTCAAGGGTTTTATTGGAGACTGGCCACTTAGGCAGAAACAACCAGGGATAACTAATTCCCAGAGGAAAAGTAGGTATTCAGTGTCCTAGGCAAAACAACCTTATCAGTAATCAAACTTTTCACCCAAAAGCTGAGTACCCAGATGCCTGGTAAGGACCAAATCTTCAAGGAGCCTTTCTATAGATAACCGCCTGCTAAGTTAAGTCTTTTCTGCACATCTGCTGATGTAAGGATAGATTCAAAGCATCAGGGAAAAGGAAATTCAGAAATTTCAAAGTTAATTCCTCAAATATGGATGTGCCCCATCTTTTCCTACAAAAATTTACTCATAATTCAAGTCCATCTCAAATTCTACCACCTCTTAGATTGTGGAAACTGAGGTGGGCACTATCCGTTTATAGGAGTCTTTCAGTGAACTCTCCATTCCCCAAAGCCCTGCAGCTGCTACTTGTGTCATTCTTAAGATATTTAATACATTAATTTGCATATGTTATATTTTCCAATTTCTATGACTCTTTTCTCCTCCTCCCTTCTTCCTTCCTACATGAAAAAAGATGAGTTTGAATTAGGACTGTGCAGTTTCCTCACTCCCTGTAAGTGTAAGGACCATATAAATATTTGTAGGGTAAATGAATAAAAGAAGTGAGGAATGTAGACAAATAAGCAGACACTTAAATTACTTTTGCACTTTTCTTAATTCTAAATGTTTATAACAAATCAAAGTTTAAATCTTCAAAAGGAACACATTCATACTGAGGAAAATTAATTTTATGATCTATATCACTGTCTTTGCTAAGGGCTGTCAATGCAAAATCACCAGAAATGGGCTGGTTTTTATAATGGTAATGTATTAGGGTAAAATCTTACCATTTCAAAACTGTGAAAATGTCCAAATCAAGGCATCATCAGAGATGCTGTCTTACCAAAAGTCAGTTGCTGACAGAACTTGGCCTCCTGTCACATGGCAAGGCAAAATGGAAGCTGGACTCTGCCTTCTGATCCAGGCTCACTTTCTCCCTGATTTCAGCTGTGAGTGATCATGCATACAGCTTATGTCTCCCTGAGCCTCATCTCTTCAGCTTTGGACTGCTCTACTGATTATAGCCTCTGGCCTCTTTCTCAGTTTCTTGGAGTTTCTGCAGCTCTAGGCAATCCTGGAGTCCTCTCTCTTGTGACAGGGTGAAACGGCAGCTCTCTTTCTCAGTGTTTCATTTACATAAGGTTCCTATAAAAGGATAGTGCCTACCTTGGGTTCCACCTTAACTTAAGCAGTCAAGTCAAAAGGGATCTAATCAAAAAGTTCCTTGACTTAATCTGAACAAAAGGTTCGGCAGTCAACCTTAACTTAAGCAGTCAAGTCAAAAGGGATCTAATCAAAAAGTTCCTTGACTTAATCTGAACAAAAGGTTCGGCATAAATAGGCTTACATGTACAGGAATGGATTAGCATAAGCACATAATTTTCTGGGGTCCACAAAAGATGCAAACCAGGACAATCATCCAACATCACAACATGACTCAAAACATCTGTACACATTTTCATTTCTTTGTTACTATGTCTTTTGCATTTTGATTTGAAATTGTCTAGATATTTCAACAGCAAAAAAGTTAAATTTACTTAAGAAAAAAAAATACCATGTGGAGAAACATTATATTGAATTGGATACTTGGCTTTGTTATTATTTTATCTCATGGTAGCAAAGTGAACATACTTATTGTTTTAAACCTCACCATCCTCTCCAATGGTTTCCTATGTTTGCTTATTTTGGGTTGTGGTTATGATTTCTACATAAATGTTTATAGTTGTCTTCAAATTTCAGATTTCTCTTAGAAAGGATATAGCCTCTAAAGGTAAGAGTTTATAGTCCCATAAGTCTATTCACAAAATAATTGGGTAGTATGCTTGATAAAAGCAGTGATGGAAATAGATTCTGCTACAATGGAATTAATCGGTATCTATCCTGTTTTTTGCTGGAAGCATAAATACCAAGCCTAGCATACCAGACCTTGGAATTACCACTAAATCTACAACAATAGTGGTGGGTGGACACATGACAATTAGGAAGTGGGTTTCAACCACTGAACCACTTACAAATGCTACAGAAAATGCCTCAAACACAAACCTTTAGTTTATGTCACCAAAGACCAAATGCATGACCTGGATGTGGAGCAACATTTTCTTCTTTTACTTTGAGCAAAGAGAATTTGAAAATTGAATAAATGCCAAGCAATTTGATCAATTCAGATATCTATATAAATAATTTAAACCAAACACCTTTTTTCCTTAATTGCTGAATATTTTGCTACTTAACTTCACAAAAGTAATTTCAGATGCTCTCCTTCTCTACAACTAGATTGTTTTCTGTATCTGCAGTGCAACTGAATAGCATAATCATTACAGGCTTGGCAAAATAAGGCAATTTTTTTTTTTTAAATCCTTACTTCACCACTAAATGTAAAACTCTGGTAATATTATGTAAACTCCTTAAGCCTCAGTCTCTTCATTTTCAAAATGAAATAATGATACCCATCTCAACAGGTTTACTTTAGAATTATAACAAATATAAAATACATAGCAGGGTGCCTGGTATTTAGTAAATCCTAGCTAAGCACATGGAGCATAACAGGAACACTGGTAGTAGGTGCATTAGGACTGAACTGAACTGTCTGTGTCTCTGCCAAATTGGAACTTATTTTTCTTATTTCAGAGGTTGGAATTTGCCAGTTTTGTTCAAGTATTTTAGCGATGTTAGGGCCGAGGATTGAGTTATTGTATTGAACTTTCTCTGCTGCAGTTCCAGACAATGTGTCAATTTTGTAGGTTTAAAGAAGCGAAGGGAGAAAGGTAACACAAATGGTCCTTTTAATCAGAACTGTAATTAATATCCCAAAGTCTCCTGTAGATCACATGGCCACCTCTAAATGCCAGAAAGGCTGAGAAGGAGTTATTGGATATCCAAAATCTATAATAAAAGCAGTAGGTGAGGAAAGGGTTGAGAATGTCTTCTAGCTACATTGACCAATAGTGCTTCTTCAGTTCCAGGTACTATTTTTTTAAGAAATTTTATTGAAATATATTCACATACCATATGATCCATCTAAAGTGTACATTCATGGCTTTTGGTATAATCACAGAGCTATGAATTCATCATTGCAATCAATATTAAAGCATTTTTATCATTCCAAAAGTAAAACCCACTGTCCCTTAGCAGTCACCTCCCAATTCCTCTATCATTCTCCTGCCAATAATAACTGCTAATTTAGTTCTGTCTATAAATTTATTTATATTTACATTTTGTATAGATGAAGTCAAACGATATGTATTTTGTGTTTTGTTTTTTCCACTTAGCATAATTCTTTTTTTTACCTATTAATTAATTTATGGAAAGATCTTAATATATTGCTCTTCCCTACAATCCATAGTTTGCTTTAGATGTACTTTTGCCCTTGCCACCCTATTATTATCATCTTGTAATATTAATGTACATTTGTTCTGATTCTTGGAAAAACATTCTTATATTTGAACTATTAACCACACTCATTGTCCACAAGAAGGCTCACTATGCTATCTAGTCCCATCTTTCATCCTGCAGCTTTCCTTCTAGTGACATATATAGCACTAAACTTTCCCTTTCAACCACTTTCATACCATAATTAGTGCTGCTAAGTACAACCACTATAATGTGTTATCATCACCTCTATTCATTTCCAAATACTTACAATCAACCTCATTATAAATTCTGCATAAATTAATGTAAATAAATTTCTTAAAATAGTACTTAGACAAATTAATCCATTAATCCACTAATTTATATAATCTACTCAAAAGCCCAATACAACCCCAATGTGTTAGGAACTATTATAATTTTCATTTTACAGTTGAAAGAACTGTAGTACAGATAACTTAAATGACTTTGCCAAGGTGACAAGGCTTATCCTTGGAGGGGTTCAAACCCAGCTAGTCTGACTTCAACATCTGTAGTCACCATGGCCTAAAGCCTCTCATGAACAGCCACACCGGCAAGTTATCATGGCAGCAGCCTAGTAATAAGCTCTCCTCAGGGAACCACAGGGACCTGAAACTGAAGAAGATTGACAGAGTGGTGCTTGTTTTATAAGCAGATATCCTCCAGCTTTTTAAGCTCTCATGTTCTACTGGGAATTTAACTCTCACTGTCTGCCGTGGTTCCTGGGTGTCTGTTGGAAATACATCATTAGAAAATGATTTGGCCTAAAAAAATTTCATGTATTCAGGAAAAGGAAAAAAGAAAAGATGATATGGGTCCTAAAGAGGAATATGTCACAAAGAACATTGGATATAATGTTCATTAGATATAAATGTTAGTCAATTATATTAGTATTTATGACTCTTTCAGTAAGAAAAACTTTTAAAGTTCTCAGTAGTAGAATGCCTGTTTTCATGTCTGTCTTGTCCTGTAAACAGATTAAGATTTTTCCCCATTCAAACAAAACCCATTAAAAATATCTTTTCACTTCTTTGGTTCAGTTGAGTTTGGTTTGCTGCATTTTTTTTTTTTTTTTTTTTTTTTTTTTGCTGCAGCATAAAACATTCTTCTTTCATTTTTGTCATTGAGTCCATAGCGACCATTTAGTTCCTGTGTTAGATTTTATTGCTGTATAACAAACCATCTCAATTTAGTAGCTTAAACAATATATTTATTTTGCTCATGAATATGTGATTATGGAGTAGTTCCTTCTCTGTTCCAAGTGGGATCACCTGGATTAACTCAACTGAGGGCTGAAGGATCTGCTTCTAAACTGGCTTATTCCCATGGCTGCCAACTTGCTGCTGGTTAATGGCTGTGAGCTCAGTTGGGGCTTCAGTTCCTCTCTTCCTGAATCTCTCCACACGGACTAGGTTTCCTCACTGTGTGGCAGATAGGTTCTAAACGTCAGTGCCCCAGGACAGACTCAATAAGAAACTGCATTGCCTTTTATGACTTGGAAGTTATCTAGCATTATTTCTGCCATGTTCTATTAGCTGAGAAGTCACAAGGGCCCAGCCATTTTAAAGGAGAGAAATCATAGTCTTCCCCCGCTGGCATCTGAATTCTGGAAGAAAATGTGGAACCGGAAATATTAGTATAGCCATTTTTTAAATTACAATCTGCCACATGTCCCTTAGATACCTTTAAATCAACATAGCCAGAACTTTGCTCTCTCTGAGACCTCCCAATAAACGTACTTTGTCCTGCCTTTCAAATGAAGTTATTGAGATCATTCTCCAATGACGTGCTCAAACTGTGAGTTTTTGAGTTCTTATTGACATTGAGTAGGTAATTCATATTAACACCAGGCAGATGTAAAATTCAAAATGTTTAACAACTAGAACTGCACAGACCCCAACAAAATCAGATTTGAAGCCTGCTGTAAGCAAACACTATGGCTGTATTGGTTGAATATTAGCTCTGCTCATACAAAATAATTTCTTTGGGAATCCATTTGTGTATCTTTTTTATAAATAGTTAATGTTATTATAGACTATTAGACTATTTCATTCTATAATGCATTGATTACTTCGACCACTAAATTGACAATGGCGCAGTTGCTATTTGACAGTGAACCTGCAAAGATTCATTTAATTTAATTTAAAAACCATAAAAATCTCTGGCTTAGAAAAACTTTGGAGTCTTCTGGTCCAACCGTTCAATTTGCCTCATTAAAAAATAATATCAAATATTTCCTGATTATTAATAGTAAGACATTTCTTACATTTTGTGTAAAAAAAGTACACAAAAGAAAATAACATATATTCAAATATGCTAGAGATAAACTGTAAGAACATTTTAACATGCATTCCAATATATTTTATTATGCAAGTGTATATAAATATAGAAACATAAAAATATTTTTAATACATTTTACCATATGGTTCCTGATGTTTTGCAATCCATTTTTATATATAATAATGTATTTCTCTGCACTCTCTTATATGTTAAATATTTTCTGTAGAGATGTCTGCATTTAATTATAATGATTTTAACATAATTTATTTAAATGCTTTCCTAGTTTCAACATTTTGCTTATTTCCAAAATTTTACTATAACTAATAAAGATATGATAGATAACCTAGGTCATGTTTTCTAATTTTCTTTCTCCATAGAACTTTCTAGAAGTAGCATTATCATTTGTACACAAAGTAAAAATACTATATATTTTAATATCACTGATAATTATGGCCTGATTGCATTTCATAAAGATTATGCCAATTTAGATTCCCATTATCAATGCATGAGGATTGATTTTATAAAATTTCACAACACAGCTACTGTTCTCATTTTAAAGAAAGGTTAACTAAGACCTAAAAAACACTAGTGCCCAAGAGCACAGAAATTATGGTGAGTTGTATATCTGACATACAAATATATATAAAAATATAATTATGTAAGTAAATTAATATAATCAGTATAATCCTCATTTTAAAATATAAATGTCATTTTTCTCACCAATTAATAAAATTCTGTCAGTGAAAATAATACATAATGTTTAAAAAATAAATAATGTTTATTTCACTATCAGCTTGAAATCCCTAAATTTTGTATATAAAAGTCTAATTTTAATTATTACTTCTCTAAGTTGTACCTTTTATTCTATGGCCATTTAAATGACATATGCTTAAGCCTATTTTTGGAATTATGGAATTCTTGAGAAAAAGTCTTAAAGCCATCCATTTGTTTAACTACTTTGTTGAGGAAGTTCTGGCTTTTCTTTGGTCCAAGCCTAGAACTAAGACCTTTTACTACTAGGTCAATTATTTTATATTTATTAAGCATTTGCAATATTCCAGGGAATGTATTAGGTGACATATACTTTCCACAGCAAATTTACAAGTTAACAGTAGATGCTAATGTTTTGGACAAAGGCAGAAAGCTGATTAGCAATTAGCTCAGATTCAAACCTGTACGATATTCTGTATGTTCTCTGTAACTCACGTGGAAATTGTAGTACACAATGAGAGTTTTGTTCATATTTTCTACACTCACTTCCTTTAGTAAAGTAATTTGAAGTTGATTAAACATGACTTGTAAAAAGATAAAAAGGCAGCAAAATAGAAAATCACCTTTTAAATGCTGGTATAAGGCCAACATCAAAGGAAAATAAATATAGAAATGAATTATATGATTTACTAAACCACAGTAAGATCTCCATACAAGATAATTTTCAGCTGAAACAGAAGGAAAGGCACTAAACCCCAAATATTTTCTTAGCATTGGCTAGCACAAAAGCAAACAGAAAAATGGAAATGACTGTATACCTGGTAATAAGAACCCAGTACCACAGTATTAAAAAATGCATTTATAAAGAAATAAATAATTCTTTGCTTAAAAAATACTATTTTATTTCCTGGTCATTGTGGTTTTGTAAATTTCAAATAAATATAATCACTTTATTATAGGCTATATAATCATTTCTTTATTTAAAGGAAAGTAAAAACTGGTTTTAGATTATTTTAATGATCATTTTTAATATTGAAAATATTTCCCCCTGTGAAACTGAGAAACCTCCACAAATATACATCTTTTTAAGGTAATTTTACTATTTACATTGCTTTTCCTCTTTAGTTTATCTCAAAAGAGAATGAACATCCTTAATTTCAGGAAGAAAGATGTATGTATTAAAAGTGAGAGGTAAGGGGAGTAGATGTAGCTCAAGTTGTTGAGTGCCTGCTTCCCAAATGGGAGGTCCCAGGTTCAGTTCCCAGTGCCTCATATAAATGAAAAAAAATAAACAGCAAACAAACAAACAACTCAGGGGAGCTGATGTGGCTCAGTGATTGAGCACAGGCTTCCCACATATGAGTCCTAGGTTCAATCCCCAGACCCAGTACTTAAAAAAAAAAAAAAATTAAAAAGTAAGAGGTAAGTTATACAGGTAGAATTTCAACAGTTCTTCCTATGCTTTAAAATATTTTCATGGCCAATATTTATCATTAAAACTCCACAATATAAGGAAAATTCCTTTCAGATGAATTATCTGCTTTACAGAAACATTAATTTACTAATTAAAAACAAAAAGAGTATCTGGGTCAAATTTCCCAGAGTTTGTTTTACTTGGCAAGTTCATTCCACTTAACCATAAAACCAATCAATTCAGATGGTCATTTAGGAAAATCAACTAACATTTTAGAATAATTAAACAGTGTTAAGTCCTTAAGCCATATTGTTAGAACCTATTGTTGATATGATGTGAGAAATTATTTTATCTCTATGGTTGTCCCATCCTACCCTGATACCCATAACCCTCATCTAATCATAAGGAAAATATCAGACAAACACAAACTGAGGAACATTCTACAAAATACTTGACCAATATCCTTTAAAACCATTAAAGGTCATCAAAACAATGCAATTCTAAAAAGCCAAAGGAGACATGAACAATAAATGTAATGTATTATGAATGGGATCCTAGAATGGAAAAATGACATTAAGTAAGACTCTAAGGAAATTAGAATAAAGTATGGACTTTAGTTAACAATAATGGATTAATACTGGCTCATTAATTGTGTTAAATATACCATGTTAATGCAAGATGTTAACAAAAGGGAAAACTGGGTATGGTGCATATATGAACTCCCTGTACTACCGTTGCACCTTTTCTGTAAACTTAAAACTCTTCTGAAATAAAAATTTTGTTTAAAAAAAGAAAACTAAAGGATAGTAATCTATATATGGTGAGGATATCCATCAGCATTGCAAAAGCTGCGAACAAACACAAGAGAGTAGAAAATTTTATTCTTTTCAGCCTTTATAAAATTCACACAGAAAATAATTAAATAAATATTTCTATGGGAATTCTCTTATTTTAAAAATCCTGTTTTTCCCTATTAAAAAATAATCTATCTTTTGCTATTATAAATTATACTGGAGACCAGGTCTGATTTCAAAATACATTACAGAAAGAACATGAAATTCAGAGTCTATAGGCCCGGGTTCAATTCCCAACTTTACCATTTTGGGAATAATTCTTAAGTTTTCTAGTCCTCCATACTCTCACACGTATGAGAAAATGAGTGTCTATCTCAAGATTGTTATGAGGATTAAATATGATAATACACTAAAAAAATATTAGCTCTTTAGTATTCCAGGTAAAATACTATTTGACCTTCCCTTTTTATTTCTTTTAGTCTTCTCTTCATTTTATGCTCCTAATAAAACCTATTTTTAGGAAATTATTAATATTAGTATGTTCTGAATTTCAATGAATAGCTCACCTCTCTAGGAGATAATTTGTTTATTTTAGATTTATCACTGTTTGAGGAATTAAAGTTCTGTAGCTAATATTTGGAAGTGGGAATGGACAGATATCTCCCAATTCAGTTATTTGTTTAAAAATTGTTTCATGTAATAAGTCATTGTGTTCAAAATAATTATATCTAAGACTTTGCATATGCTCTTTCAACCTCCCCTAATATGTGAAGTTTGTGCTGTGGTCTTGCCTCTCCAATGAGTCTAGGACCCTATTAAAACTGAAGGTAGACAGGAGAAAACAGTTAAAATTCAATCATTATGATAATCCAATCCGAACTTTCCTCCCGATTAAAAGGAAAACTTTAATAAGTTGAGGCAATTACTGAAAAACCAAACCAGTACTTTTTCAATATAAGTTCAGGATCAAATAAAGAGAAAATTTGATACTTACAGCTCTTTTTATTTTATCAATATGCAGTACAGACCATTTGGATGGGATCTCTTCATCTCAAATGTCCAGAATGTGATGCTTAAAAATTGTTATCTATATAATACTCTTGGCTTGTTTTTTTGTTTGTTTTGTTTTGTTTTGTTTTCCTTAGTCTGAGTTCTTTGGAACCTAGTTAGTTTCAAACAGTAAATACTTTTAATATATGATTAAGTATAATTATACTATTCATAAACTTTTTAATTCAATGAATCTATTAAATATATGTATTAACGTATATATTTCTCAACTTTGACTCAAAGTGAGTAATAAACTCAGCAGCAGATTTCAGATTATGATTTGTCTTCCCAATGTTTATGTGCTTCAGTGGCCCTATTCAGTAACGTATATTGTAAAAAGAAGGGACTTTACTCAGGAAAGTGTTACATGGGTGGATTTTTTTTGTTCTGTGTCTGTTGCACAAAGTTGCATGTAGTGAGCCACAGAGATGCTTTGCAATAATTTTGATGGGCTATTTTATTTTAGAGTATTTCTAGTTCTGGTAGTGACAAGGAAGATTGTATCAGACTCCCCCATGTATAATATCTAACCAATAATCATAGTAACTCCTTGAAGGCCCTGGAGAAAAACAAAAGGAGACAGAAAAAAACCCTTGAAAGCAGGGAAGAACACCGAGCAAGAGACACATTTAACTGCCTTTTCTCAAGAGAGCTCTCCACGATGTTCATTTTTTCTGCAACGCTGTGCCTCAGTAAATACATGCACATGTGTGTCCAGAGCTTTGAGGAAAATCTAGACCGGAGATGAGATTTTTATGGCATAATTCTATAAGCGACTCCTGAGAACAGTGACATGAAAGAGATTTCCAAGTTTGTTAAGTAAACATATAAGAGGATAGAGAACAGAGACCTGAGATTCATTAGCATTTAATAGTAGAAAACAAAGGAGCATTCAAAGTCTGTAAATTAGAGGAAATACCAGGAGGAAAATGATGCTCATGGAACATTGCTGAAATCAAGAAAGAAAAGTATTTCAAGTAGAAAGTGGTTAAAAATATGTACCCCCAAAAATAGCTACCACCTTGTATCTTGAGAAGAATGTGTCTATGCTATGTTAATTCATTTATCTTCAAATACATTTGAATGCTTCAGATATCATGAAATTGGAGGTTAAAGATACATTGTTCTTGGCAAGGGTACCCGACTTGTAATTGCACCAAATTAGCAGTTGCAGTTGCTGCAATTCTATCTACAACTTCATGTTTCCCTTGGCCAAAAACGCAGCCATTCCAGAGTTTGAAGCATTCAGCAAACAATGGCATGGCAGAGCCACCAGAAACATGCACTTGATTTCAGTGACAAATATGGCAATGATATAGTAGGGAGAGAAGCCACTTGATGTGCTGCTGTATGGACATATATTGCCACACAGATTAGAAGAGAATGGAACCTGGCCCCTGAGTCACCCCAAAAGAATGAGCAAGAGGGAAGAGGAGTGGGTTAGAAGGAGAGATGAGGGCAGAGGGTAAGAAAAAGAGAAATAGTAGGATAAAGGCTATTAGGTTTTTATGATTTGTTATGATTTGGGGGGAATCTAAGAGAGAGAGTTTTAAGTTTTTCATTTTTTCTTTTGCCTTTGCCAAAGGAATTGTTAAAGAAGCCATTTTTTAATTCTGAATTTCACTGCTTTTTCATGCCAATCAAAAATGCTGACCATTGGATGTTTGGAATTTTGTTCCCTTTTTGTTCTAAGGCACCTCTCAAATAAATAATTTTATTATCTCAATGATTACAGCCACTCTTCAAAATTATCCTTGATGAAATGATGTCTTTCAGAATGATAAGTACAAGAATTTGAACTATAGAATAAAAACTGAATAAGAAGCAGGAGTCTGGCCCAGAAAGTTTAGAGGACTAGTAAAATGGGAGAGAAAGGGTTGGGAATTAAGAATTGAGAGGCCTCCAAGAAATTGAAGAGTAAATATGATATGTGTAGAGGATGAGAGAACTTGTTTGAGAATGAAATGTTGCTATCAAGCTATAGTTGACCACAGGGCCAAGAGGGTGGCTGAGACTTGTTAAAAGTCATGTCTCCCCCAGGTTTCCCAAGGGGGAACTGTTTGCTAAGAGAGGATGGAAAGATGGAGTAGGGTCAGTTAAGAGCTTTTGAATGGAAAAGGACCACCCTAGAAGTCTAAACATATTTATCAAAATGACATTTCAGTGGAAATTTGGGGGGTAATAGATATATGCTCATGATCTTGATTGTGATGATGGGTTCATGGGGGTGTGTTGTGTGTGTGTATGTCAAAGCTTGTCAAGTTGTGCATTTTAAAATGTGTAATTTATTCTATGTCAGTTGTACCTCAATAAAGTTGTTTAAAAATGCAATGAGTCCTTTTAGATTCAGTGTATTACTAATACAGACAGTGAAAGGCAGAGTAGCCAAAGGTGTCAGCTCCCCATTGTCCTTGTCCCACATATCAGAAAAGGACAGCACCAAAACTAGACTGCATCTAGGGTCTTTGGGTTATCTTTGTTTTTAATTCAGCAGCTGTCTTCTGAAGGGTGAAGGGTAGAAAGACCCATACCTCATTAGAACCTGGGAAGCAGTGAGAAATTGTGCAGTAAGAACCTCCAAGGAGAGGGGAGATATGGAGGTGAGTTGGAGCTGGCCCTAGAACAACCCCTTCCAAGTCTCCATCCTTTTGTGTCTGGGAGCATCACAAGGAACTCTGCCAAGATGCAGATTAGTTGCAGTGCAAGTCTTTGCCTGCACAGCCTATGTGGATATATGCATGATGCCAGAATCTCATGCCATAGCTATTTCTCTACATTTTATTTGTGACACAGAGACCAAGTTTATCTTCTTGGGTTGTGTATTAGTCAGTCAAAGGGGTACTGATGCAAAATACCAGAAATTGGTTGATTTTTTAAAGGGTATTTATTTAGGGTAGGAGCTTACAGATACCAGGCCTTAAAGCATAAGTTACTTCCCTCATCAAAGTCTATTTTCACGTGCTGGAGCAAGATGGCTGCCGACATTTGCAAGGGTTCAGGCTTCCTGGATTCCTCTCTTCCAGGGTCTTGCTTCTCTCTCAATTCAGGGTTCCTTTCTTCCCAGGGCTTGCTTCTTCCTGGGCTCAGGGTTCCTTTCTTCCTGGGGCTGGCTTCTCTGTCCTCTGAGAGCTTACTTCCTGGGGCTCCTGCTTAAGGCTTCAGCATCAAACTCCAACATCAAAACTCCAATATTAAAAACCTTCAACTCTGTCCTTTGCTATGCCCTAATGAGGTGGTCTAATCAAAGCCTTAATCATAAGTTAATCATGCCCATGTATAGCAGATTACAAACATAATCCAATATCTATTTTTGGAATTCATAGCCATATTAAACTGCTACAAGTTGTAAGGAATGGGGAAGAAGTGGAATTTGGGACTTGAGGAGAATGACTGTTTAATATGGTTGATGAGAAGTAAGGGTGAGGTAGTTAACTAGGAGCATTTAATGGGGTTATTAACAATGTTTTTAGAGACTGTAAACTGGAAGCTGTGGCAGTCTTGACCACATGAATGTAAAGGTAGAAAATGGAAGAAACTGAATAGGTGCATGTTTACAGGTGTGTAGTATGGACACAGCAGAAAAATTAGGAGAGGATATTGAGTATACTTATAGGACAGTGGCTCAAGTGTATGGAGTTCAGTTAGAATGGGGAAGGAAATAATATCATAAGTGGCTAATAAACTTGGAGGTGAGGAGACAAGGGGTGGGAGGTGGTAATAAATTTTAAAGTTGGGTGTCCTTGGAAGACATAACTGGAAAAGCCACAGAGTTTAGATATCAAAGGTACAAGTTTAAATATCAGAAATAAGGACTGTTTAAGGAGGTTACAGTTTCCACATTTTGCAGTATAGGTGAATGCACAGAGTTAGAAGTGTTAGAAAACATAAATGAAGCAAACATGCAAGAAATGTTATCTGCACTGAGGTTGCAGGTCTCAAGTGTCATTGTAAGAATTGAAAATGAAGGAGCAGATATGATTTAAGCAGTTGAGTGCCCACCTCCCACATGAGAGGTCTGAAGTTCAGTTGCCAGGGCTTCCTGAAAAACCAAAAACAAACAAAATCAAAACAAATGAAAAAACGAACTCAGGCAAGCCTGTGTGGCTCAGTGGTTGAGTGCCGACTAACCACATATGAGATTCCAGTTCAATCCCTGGCCCAGTACCAAAAAAAAAAAAAAAAAAAGAGAGAGAGAGAAAATATTTGACAAAGTGTCAAAAGTTCAAGATGAATTTGGAGTGTGAATTTGGATGAGCAGTGTGTTGCATTGACTCTTGGTGTGGTCCTTTAAAGAGAATGTATTCTGCTATAATAGGTAGTTGTTATGGAGAGCTAAGAAAGTTCTAATACTACCATTGCATGTGGAAATGGAACATTGGGAAATAGTTTCTGGTGCCTAAAAGTATACCTGGTATGCTTATTTGTTCAAATTTATGCCTTCTTCTCATCCTTTTCTTTTATTTCTTGTTAACCTAATTTATTCTCTACTCTTCTCTCATTTGCCAAAATATACAAAATGGCAGAGAGAAAACAATTTTGTCACAGGATGACAGGAACAGGAATAAGAACTGTAATTGCTCACATCAGTACACTTTACAGACACTTTCCCATCAATAATATATAGAGGTTCCAGTGACATTAATATAAAATTTGTATGGCGCTGCCTCTCTGTCACACTCTGGGCAGATTTGTAATACATGGAGTTTAAAGTAGCCCATGTGAAATTTATCCATAACCTCTGAATGGGTAGGGGTGAAGCACCCTCCTTGCTATTCCCCAAACAGATAATCACTTGGACCCTGTGATCTTTTTAAACAAATCAATTTTATTGATACATATTAATAAAGCATATAATTCATCCAAAGTATACATCAATGGTATTTGGTTTAATCACATAGTTGTGCATTCATTACTTCAATCATTAATAGAGCATTTTCATTATTTCAATAATAATAATAAACAAAAAATAGACAAATAAGGAAATTCTTCACCTCTCATTCTCTCTGTTTCCCCTGCTATACATATCTGCTATTTCTGGCTGTTCTTGTACTTTTATTTATTGATTTATTAAGGAGTTTTATTGAGATATAGTCACATACCATACAATCTATCTAAAGTGCATTATCAATGACTTTTAGTATAATCACAATGTTAATGTTGTGCATTCATTTTTACCATCATAAAAAATTTTAGAACTATTTCATTACTCCAAAAAAGAAAAACTCTATACCCCTTAGCATGCCTTCCCCAGTCCTACATAACCACCAATCTAATTTCATCTTTATAAATCAATTTTATATAAATAGAATCATATAATATGTTACACAATACATTTAGTTCATAGTAGCACAATCATACAGTATTTGTACTTTTGTGTCTGGCTTGCTTCACTCAACACAATGTCCTCCAGGTTCATCCATGTTGTCATATGCTTTACAATTGCATTTCTCCTTACAGCTGCATAATATTCCATCGTGTAGATGATATACCACAGTTTTGTTTATCCATTCATCTGTTGATGGACACCTGGGTTGTTTTCAACTTTTGACAATCATGAATAATGCCTCTATGAACATCGGTGTGCAGATGTCTGTTGGTGTCATTGCCTTCAGTTCTTCTGGGTATATACCCAGTAGTGGTATTGCAGTGGTATCACGTGGACCCTGTGATCTTGAGACAGTGTGTATTGACTTAAAATATCTAAAACAAAGTTAAGATAAATAAACCTCTGCTCTATTTTCTTATGTAGAAAATGGGGATGATAAAGTACCTGTCTTAATGAGCTCAATAAGGATTAAATGATATCATCTATATAAATAGATGTAAATTTGTAAAAAATTACCAAAACCTTAAAATATATTCTAACTATTGGTGTAGAGAGACAGCTTTTTGGTTTTCTACCATTTGAAGACTTACTTTTTCAGGCATAAGTACTGTTTTAGAAGAGAATCTTTCCAAAGCCTATACATATTTCTTTTATCCTCACTTCCCACCTGTAGCTCAAGGTAAAGGGGAAACCCTATCAATTGGTAGGAGGATGGCAATTACATTGTCAAACTTGCGCAGCAACGGAGGAGTACAACTAGTTCTAATTTTCAGACAGTCATTTATTGTGCTTCTCTTGGTGATTTATGATTTATTGGTAAACATGGATTCACTCAAACAGTGTGCTTTGAGAAAAGATTTACCTTTTCCAGCAGTATATATGTGATTCTTTGAAGGGCTCACAAAATTAAAGAAAGAAATGATTTCCTTAAACCATCAGAAAAATAGTAAGGAGTAACTTGAATTCTAGATAGATTAGTGACTAAACAAGAAAATGTGATGGTCATAAATGGGCATAATCTAATGAATAGAAGACACTTTTGAAAGGCCATTGTTATTTAGGTTGCTTAATCATTCCTTTTAATACAGATTGCAAGATATAGTGGCTCATATTTTTACCTCTACCAATGATTTTTTAATGACTTAGTAAGAGCAATGTAGGTTGTTTCACTTTATTCATTTATAAATTGAACCACCTTAGAACCACAACTGTGTCCATTAATGACTTAAAGGGATTGAATGAAATTATGGGGAAAAGTCCTATAATGTTGTGTCTCCCTAATACTAATATATAGCCTACACTCCTTTATTGACTGAAAAAAATACATTGCCTGAATTCATTTAGAGGACTTAGATGTTTAAAAAATGGTGTTTTCTCCGTAATTGTCTAATATTTCAATAACAGATGTTGCCAATGCTAAATATAAATCCTATCACACAACTGAAATGATGAGATCTTTTTTCCTGTGAACTGAGAAACTCTCACTGCTAATGAATAGGATTTTTCTTTAGCCCCTTCCTCATATTATATTTTTACTTCATCATAGCTGCTGCTAATAAACACTTTAGGATGCTTACAAGACACAAAGTTTTTAAAAACGGAATTGTTTGGATTAAAAATTCTTGATAAAATCAGAAAGATCTTTATTTTTCTTACTTAGGCAAAAACAGTCTTGAAGGCATCCATTGCAGATTGGGTTTTTTTAGCTTAAAAAAATATATACTATCATTTACAAAATGAAAATATATAAAACATTTGATTTCCTGAAATCTTTCCTTGATCCTGAATCCAGCCGAGTTACAGAAATGATAAAAATTTCTTTAGATCATTGGTTTATAAAAGACTTAGTTCTTCTGTCCTACTTTTCAACGCTTTAAAATATTATTTCTAAAGGTATGCATTACAAGTAAGCCTGTTTTTTCAACCACTTTCAGTTCTAAATCCCTGGTTAAAACCACTTCTTTGGTAGCAAGGCAAATGTATTTTAACTCAAATTCTGCTATTCCAGGCCAGCTGGCATATGTGAGGAAAGAGCTAAAAACATACATCTATCATTTGGAAATGGCATAATCACCATTCTTGGCATGGGAAAGTCTTAATTAAGCATGTTTACAGAATTATCCTCTCATACACCTTTAAGTGCTTTCCACTGAGATTTGAAACTAAATATGCAGGGTTTACCTTCATCTATGTATCTCAAGGTATATTTTAAGAAAATACTTTGTTTCCATATTGCTGGTTGAATTTTAGATATTTTTTTCTGTCTGTAAGAAGCTCCATGAGGAGTTTTGTATATTAAACCATTTTTCCTCCAACCCACACCAATTGGGAGTGTATAAATATGGACCCAATAAAAGTAATAAACTCAACTACCCAATTTTCATATCTATTCAGTGTTAAAGGAATTGTAGCTCCCAACAAAGTTTCTAGTATTTTCTCTGTTAATATGTGGATATGTCACATCTGATATTGAATGGCTATTAACATTTTCCTCTTCATCTACCTCCTCTTCCTCTTTCTCCAAGTTATCCTTGGAAGAATTCCTACAGAGGCCTTTGCTCCCTGGAAATCTACTTCATTAATTCATCCATTTAACAATTTATTCAATAAAACTTATTGAACCCTTGCTTTGTGAAAGAAATGAAACTTTCTATACTGTGTATATAAGCATTGAACAAAGCAGACAGAAATCCCTACCTTCATACATCTTATAGTTGGGTATGGAAAGATCAATGATTAACAAAATAAATGTTTCATAAATAGGTTTTATATCTATACATAAATGTAAAGTAGAAAAGGGGATATAGAATGATTTTTTCAGTATCATAGATGACAATATTTACTTGTGTGGCACTAGTATATAAATTCCCTATGATGAATCTCTTTTCCTATTCTGTTTAGCATGGCATTCTTTCACACATAAATTGTGCTGGGAATATACTATATATACATGATATATAGTTTGTGAAGCCACAAATCATAGAAGCCATAAATTCCTAGATAAGACAATCCCCACCCTCGCCCTCTGTAAGTGCATCTTACACTGCATGTGAACATTCCTGAGCACAATAGCTATCTGTACTAGAACCACTCCTGCTACATATTCCTAACTTCAAAGAGACATATTTATGATCTTGTAAATCCAACTTGGCTTAGTGCCTTTCTTGTTCCTACTCTATCTAACCCCTTTTAACCTACCAGGGGCATGGAGCACTACTCTGAACATCCTACAGCCACCCAGGACCAGCTTCCTTGTCTGTAAGTTCCCTAATAAACAGCTACTATTTTGCTATATGCCAGACAGCATCCAAATTTTATTAGTATGGTGCATGTTAGCTGTAAAATTGGTGTAGCCTAATGTTGAGGATATGCCATCCACAATAAGCAAATGGTCACCTATGGAAGAATTACAAGATATAATCAGAGAATTGGGATGAAAAATGCAGCATATGCTGAACACTTTTATGAACCTGATGATGAACTATTGTGGCCAGTATGAAGGATAAAATCCTCCAAACCATGCCTCCAGCCTGGTATGGACATTAGTAGCTATTCTAAGCCCACTAGTTGGCTGGGCCATTCATTAGAGGACTTGGGGAAGAAGAAAAGAATATTGTCAAAAGGGGTATGGAAAGTAACCAAAGAGGCCTCAGAGGGGAAGGTGCAAAAGTGGATTATTTGTGCAATCTGTAAACAATTATGGTCTGATTTAATTGCTACAGGCAACCCAATGGGAAGACTAGATAAACAACCTAATGTTATATTAGTAGAATTCTGGCAAAACTGCTTAAGGAGAAGAAATATCAGCCTCTATTTATGTCTAACTCTGCACCATCAGTTATTACTCCCACAACATCCCCTCCCCCAAGGAAAGTAAATCTGGTTTAAGTGGGTGGATACACCCACCCATGAAGACTAGGGATAGGGACATGGTCACCTGCAAACACAGGCAATAACAAGTGATCAGAGGCCTCATGTTGAGCTAGTTATTAACTATTTGTAAGAGGTAGCCATTATTGATCTTGGAGCAGAGTGCACACTCACCTGTGGGGATCCATGAAGATTTAATGGGTGAAAATGCCATAAAAGAAGGACAAACTACCCTAAAATTGCAAATTGGGCACCTAACTCCCAGAAGGTATATCTCTCATTCCCGAATTTATATTAAGGGTGGATATATTGCAAGAACTAGATCTTACAACCATCACCAGTGAATTTCACCTTCATTTTCACATGGTGAAATCAATTATATGGGATGCTGCTCATTTGTCCCTAGAGCACCTGCCTCCACCCAGGACAGTCACCCATATCAAACAATATTGCCTCCAATGTAACCTGCTGAAATCAGTGAAAGTTTACAAGAAATGGCCACAGTGGGAATCATATGACCAGCAGAGAGCCCATTTAATAGTCATGTATGACCAGTGAATAAACCTGATGATAGCTGGAGAATGACTTATGATCATCAAGAATTAAAGAAGTTTGCTCCCCTGTTTGTGGGAGTGCGAGCCACCGTTGCTAAGCCGACCCGGCAACAGGCGTGTGCACAGCCTGAAGCCGCAGTTCAGGGTGGCTGGAACGGGCGACCACGCCCTCAGCCTGGTACGGGCGAAGCGCCCTCAGCCTACCAGGGCAAGATACATCAATAACGGTCGCCTCCCGCTATCTCCCGCCTAGCCTAGCATCTGGTTGGCTCTCACTTCCCCTTTCCCCTCCCCCATACCTAACCTCTCTGCCTGCCCTCTGCCTAGCAACTGCTTACAACCACCTATCAGGAAGCAGTACCCGCCTGCACCTATCAAATCTCTCCATGCAGTCCCCAACCAATCCCCGTCCCTATAGATAGCAGAGCTAACCTGATATCTGCCCCCGTCCCTAGTAACTGCTTATGGCAACCAACCACAAGTCGCCTTTAGCTTAAGCCAATCAGAACCCTCTACGCCACCCTAAGCCCTATAAAAGTGTGTACCCTTCCGGAATAAACCAGACTTGTGCCATCAGCCTGTCTCCGCGACTCCTTCCTGGGTCGTGCGCCCTCCACGCCTTCGGAGCCCCCGAGGGAAGCCTCAGCGGCCGTACGAGGCTTTCTTCCCCACGCCAGGGACCCCTCTCATCCCACAACGGGACCCCACTCGTCCCTTAACAGGGACCCCGCTCGTCCCACAACGGGACCCCACTCGTCCCGCAACAGGGAACCCGCTCGTCCCATAACAGGGACCCCGTTTCGTCCCTCACCTGTTCACAATGCAATGCCAAATGCAGTGCAATGCTTCTCAATAATTTTTCAGCCCCGTTGGGAGAGTTCCACTATAACTATTATACACTTGGTTAACAGATTTTTCAGTATTCCACTAGCTGAAGATAACCAAGATCAATTTTCATGTATGTGGGTGGCAGTGGACTTTCCAAATTTTGCCACAAGGATACTTATATATTCCATACCATCTGTCATGAAATGGTGAAGCTGATCTAGCAAGACGGGAAAAGTCCCCAAATGTTGCCGTGTTTCACTATATTAACAATATTATGTTTTCTACTCACAGTATTACAGCTCCAGAAAGGGCAACCCTTGGCATTACAGAGCCTTTTTTTGTTTGTTTATCCTCCCCCCTCCTCTTTGCAGTTTTTGGCTTGCTGTCTGTTCTCTGTGTCCATTGACTGTGCGTTCTTCTGTGTTTTTGCTTGTCTCCCTTTTTTTTGTTGCATCTCCTTGCTGAGTCGGTTCTCCATGGCACTTGTAGGCCAGCAGCACTTTACAGCACTCTGACCGGCAGCTCTCCACAGCATGTGGGTGAGCCTGCCTTCACAAGGACACACTGAGACATGAACCGAGGGCCTCCCATATGGTAGAGGGAGCCCAACTGATTGAGCCACAGCCGCTTCCCTACAGAGCCTTTTAATGAGTGATTATGGGCCATCAATAATGCCAAGATCAATTTGCCCAGTCTGTAAAATTCCTAGGAATTGTTTGATTGGTTAAGACAAGGATCGTTCAGGCAGTGGTCAAAGATAATGTACAAATGTGTCCAACATCTGCACTGTAAAGCAACTGCAAACCTTTATAAGCTTATTAAGTTATTGGAAACCCTTTAACCCTTTATACCCCACCTAGTTCAAATACTTTGACCATTATATATATTGATAAAAAGGGGGTTCACTGATAGTGAGAGACTGATGCTGAGCCAAGCATTCCAACAAGCAAAATAGCTGCAAAATAGACCCAGTTTCTAGATACTTTAATAGCAGGGAAAGCTTGTAAATTAGATGTTGCCAGCTATCCAGAAGGATCTGGGTCAGGCCTGTGGCATAAAATGGAAAGCAATTACCACCCAGGTTATGGAAAGGTACAGAATGACAATATAGTCCTATTGAAAAACAATAGTTAGCTGTATATCTTGCTCTTGGGCAAACTGAGTCTATACCAATGACTTTGCCAGTAACTGTGTGAACACTTATTGCCAGTAAGTAGATGGGTCAAAGACTCTTGTATTCCACCCAAAAGTGCTTGCACATAGGCTTGCACACTATGTAAATGGTATGCTTATTTACAAAAATGGAGTTCTCTCCATACTAGCCCACAATCTGAGGAATTGCATAAATTACTATATAAGTAATTATCTATGTAAGGAATTTGAACTCCCCTACACCATCCTTTCCAGTGATAGAGAAAATAGCATCATTAACAGAGGGTGTTGGAGACCCATAGGTGGATGACCGAAATTCTGATGTTTCCTGTAGAGGACAAACGCTCTCTGCCACCATGACACACAATAACATTTCAAATAACTACAGACACCATATAGACAGATGAAGAATTTCAGAGCAGTCAATGGGCTGCACTATAAGCATCTGGATGGTTCTAGTCCATGAGACTATGCCAATCTCCATATGCACTGAGAGCTTGGCCTTGCATCATGGTCTGACTCTTCGGATGGACAGTGGCAAGAGGCAAATGGACCATATCCAGTAAAGACATACAGAGTAAAGCCCTGTGGGAAGATGTGTGGGTTCAAGCACAAAGTCCCAATGCCAAAGTAACAGTCTGGCGTGTTCCAGCCCATACTTCACACACACCTCTGGAAATCTGGAATATGACACCTTAGCTAGCATTGGATGTGTTGATAAAAACCATGACCAAGCAAACTGGCTACACCACAAATGGGAAATGAAGGTCATAAGACTGTATGGGAATTACGTAAAAGGTTATATCTCCCTGTATTGGTTTGCCAAAGGGCTACTAATACAGAATACCAGAAATCTGTTGGCTTTATAACTGGGATTTATTCATATTAAAAATGTACAGTTCCAAGGCCATGAAAAGTCCAACACAAGACTCCATAAGAGGTGCTTACTCACTGAAGCCAGCTGCCACATGTTGAAACAAGATGGCGAGTCATCTCTGCTTGGTGTCTCCTCCTGGCTTCCTCTCTGGGGCTTACCAGTTCTGCTTTCTTCCTGCTTTCAGGTGCAAACTGGCATATGGCTCATCTCTTAGGGCTTCTTTTATCAGTCTCAGATGACCTGGTCTCTTCCCAATTTCCTCTGTAACTATCACGCAAAATGGATTACCTGTCTCCACGGCCTCAGCTGTTTGAGTCTTCTCCTTTCTCTCACATAGCAGAATCAGAAATGACAAAGTTCTCTCTTCCTGTGTCTGTCTGTGTGAATCTATTTATATCAGACCCAGCAAAGGGGCAGGGACTCAATGTGAGTCATGCTTTACTGAATGTATTAGTCAGCCAAAGGGGTGCTGATGCAAAATACCAGAAATTGTTTGGTTTTTATAAAGGGTATTTATTTGGGGTAGAAGCTTACAGATACCAGGCCATAAGCTTAAGTTACTTTCCTCACCAAAATCTATTTCCAAGTGTTGAAGCAAGATGTCTGCCGATGTCTGCCAGGGGTCAGGCTTCCAGGATTCCTCTCTTCCCAGATCCTGCTTCTCTCTGGGTTCAGGTCCTAATACACCAAAGCACCCGTTTTATAGGTTACTAAATCCAGGACTGGGTGCAAGAAAGAGAAATTTCCTGGCATTTTCATCTGCCCTACAACCCCAGGCTGCTGACCAGATAGAAAGGATGAATGCTATTTTAAAATAACAGCTAAAATAGTTACTTCTCATCTACTCATTGCATGGGTGGCCACCTTGTTTGCAGGAAGCAATTAGGCTAATAAATAGTGCACCAACTGATGACTACTGGGTGTGTGGATACTTGCCAACTTCCACCAGAGATGGAATACCTTAGACAATATTGCCTTTAAACCAGCAAAGTAGGCTTTGGGGATCTGGTTTGCTAATTTTCCTTTTGACATTAGCAGGCACAGGATTCTGCCACCTGATGTGCCCCTCAATTACCACTCAGGGGTATTTGGGAAAAGGGGTATGTAGAGTGGGTTTTTTGAAAGGTGGAATGTGCGACCACAAACCAGAAAAGCTATAAGTTCCTAGATAAGACAACCCCTAAACCTCACCCCTGTAAGTGCATCTTATAGTGCATGTATGCATTCCTAAGCATGATAGCTATCTGTACTAGAACCATTCCTGCTGCATATCACTAAGTTCAAAGAGACATATTTATGATCTTGCAGATCCTGACTTGGCTCTGTACCTTCCTTGCTCTTACCCTATATAACCCCCTTTAACATGCTAGGGTCATGGAGCGCTACTCTGAACACCCCATGGCCACCCAGGACCAGCTTCCTGGACTGTAAGTTACTATTTTGTTATATGAAGTGGCCTGCTGTTTTTCAGTCTTAAGAGCCTATCGAAGTTTGCAAAACCTGTTACATAGGTTCATAATCAGTCATAGGTTGAACGAATGAACTAGTGCCAAGGGTACTGACTCCAAAAACTGATATATTATGTTTCTCTATACATTCTAACTCTCAGCTGTCTTGGTGTATCCATTACTACAGACTTTATCATCTCACATTGCCACCACTCTTTTATACATGGAATGAAGTTCTCAAAGTGCCAAAGTAAAATTATATGCTTTGAATTCCCTTATTCAAAATAGGGAAGAAGATTATGTGGGATAGAGAGGAATAGCTAAATAGGTTGAGCCTCCAAAACCAAGATGAATAAATCTCTACACTTTGGAGGTTACCTACTAGAACCATTGAATTGCAATCAAAGTATAACTTATAATCAAATCAAAGAATGCTCCAGTTTACCAACTACTGAAAGGTAGTTCTACATGGGTTTTTTTCTCATTTCTGTGCATCTTGTTAGCGGAGGCACTGACTTCCTTTGTTCTGGATATCTTTTCAAGGATATTCCAAAAAGGCTTGAAAGAGAGATAGTGTCCCCTTTTGATCAAAGAACAGATTTTTTTCTGGGGGATTGGGGAGTAAATTTCAGTATGATAAAGGTAATATTCCCTTCTCTGGCAAAGGCCAGACAGGTTTTCAGTTCATTATAAAATATTCAGGTTCCCTGAGTATAGGGTGAGTTTCATATCTCAGAGAACTAGTGCACCATGTAGAGTAGATTAGTAAGGCAAGGAATGACACAATACGACTAATATGAAGCCAAGGAAAAGGAGATGGAAAGCTGGGATTTGGTCAGAGAAATGAGGTAGGACTCTGATACACACTGAATACTGAAACTTTTTAGTTGCTAAATCAGAATTCTTTCTGTCTTTACTAGATACAGGGGCAAAGTAAGGCAGATAACACTGTGAGTTAAAAATTTTTCCAGGTTACATTTTTCACAAATGACAAAAGATGGAAGCAACCCAAGTGCCCATTTGGCTAGACAGAATGTGGTATATATATACAATGGAATATTATTCAGCTGTTAAGGGGAATAAAGTTCTGATACATGCTGCAAAACAGATAACATTGTTTGGCGTGAAGAAAGCCAGAAACAAAAGGGCAAATATTATATGTATAATTATTTACTTGAAATAATGGTAATATGAAAATTCATAGTCAGAAACCAGAATGCACAGTACCAGGGCCTAGGGTGGGAGTAAGGAATTGGGAGTTAATGCTTAATTGGTACAGAGTTTTGTTTAGGGTGATGGAAAAGTTTTGGTAATGGATGGTGGTGATGTTAGCACAACATTGTGAATGTAATTAACACTACTGAATTGTACATTTAAAAGTGATTAAAAAGGGAAATTTTAGGTTGTACATATGTTACCCAAATAAAAATTTTTAAAAATGATGGAACTGTACAACACAAAGAGGAAACCCTAATGCAAACTGTGGACTATATTTAATAGTGTAGGTATAATAGTGTTGTTTCATCAATTGTTACAAAGTTACCACATTAATGCATAATGTTAATAATAGGAAAAACTGCTTGTGTAAGGGGAAGAGTATGGCAACTCTACTTTTTGCATGGTTTTTCTATAAATCTATAAATGCTGTAATAAAAAAAAAAAAGGAACAAACGTCCATGGTAGTATTGAAGGAATGTGGGGACTAAAAATCAAATAAAGCACTATGGTTGTGATTTTATTTACTTGGCAATTTTCAAAACCATCTGAATCTTGATATTTAAATCGAGATTGGTGGAATTTTGACTTGGGAAGAAAATGTATTCATGAAATGTGATTCTGAGACTTTTTACCCAACCTCTTATGTTACTTATTGTTTTAGATTTATCCCACTGGCTAAAAGTATGATAATCAAATTTTTATTTGCATTTTTGTTGAAAACAGCGTGCCAGGCAAATGTACTATTTCTTGCTATCCAGCTCTTGATTCCAAATTCTAGTTGAGCTTCCACCTTATTGAACTGGACAAAAACACAAGGACCCTTCTTGAAATTTTGCCTTTAGATGATAACTGGAAGCAGACAGTGATGGTTTCTGAATTTCTTTTCTTTAGGACCACCCTGTGCCCTTATTTTTCTGGAACATACAAATTCTTTTGAGAACTGAGGAATAGAGCAACAGCATATAAGATAGAAAGAGGAAGATAATCACCTCTCCCATTGAAATTTTTGTTTGTGAATCATTTTGTTCTTGTTTGATCATTCAAAGAGAGAGGGGATTTTTTAAGAGATTTGAAAAAATAAATTCCACACTTTGTTTTCTCTACATAGAAGACTGATTGTCATATATATATATATGGGAACCAAGGAAATACAATGTATTTATAGTTCATTTCTATTTATATTTCTCTGATTAGCCTCACTAGAAGTTCAACTTTAAGAAGTGACCTAATGGTGCATCCTAAGGACTACATCAAGCTTTGAATACTAGGACTCTTTAAGAGCTGTTTTTCCATATAGATAGAGTGTGGTATAGTTTGAACTCTATGGAGGTTAAAGAATATGGTTAAAAATATGCAAGTCAAAGAAAAATGTGCTAGAGGCAAGTAAGAAACAGATAATTACAGGCTAATTTTCCACCAGGGATCATCATTCCCAATCAGAAAATTAAATAAGCTGAGCTATTTCTTAATAATGCCATTTAATCACCTATATGTTACTTTATGCCTATATGATTAATAATTACCCATTTAGCTTTTAAATTTAAAATTTTATATATATTAAAAATCTATCTGTAAACATTATAAAATGCCATTTTAAAATAGTATTGCAGAGAAAATGATAGTTTCTCCTTGAGAAATGGTCATAACAAAAATGAAAAAAGGCCTTGAATTCATTTCTGACTGTTACCTTAAGTTTATATGCTCTCGTTTGCTAAGACACAAGTCCCACAAAAAATCCCTTCCAAGAAATGGCCTTAAAAAGAGGGCACTACAACATAAGCTATAATCCATGCTGTGTAGTAATGCTCCAAAATGTACTCATCAAATGCAATGCATATACCACACTCATGAAAGAAGTTGTCAATGTGGGAGGAGTGGGGTGTATGAAGAGTGGGGTGAATGGGAACCTCTTATATTTTTTAATGTAGCGTTTTGTGTGATCCAGGTATCTTTTTTAAAAAAAGATAATAACAATTTTAAAAATTATTAAACAACAAAACAAACAAAAAGGGTAGTCTGATGTATAATGACGCGCTACTCAATTTTAACACCCATGGTCAACAGACACATGAGAATCTCCAATTCTGCCAAATATTAATTAAGAAGTATATTCCAGGTCTCAGTTCTAGATATTTTTCCTCATGTATTAACTGTAGTGTTGTAACCAAGTAATTCGCAACCCTCCATAAGTTGTTCCAAATGAGATAAAAGAAAATCTTTCTGAAATACTCTACTTGATTATTTTCAGGTGTCTAATCCAAAGTGATAATTCTTCATTTCTAATTCTTCAAATTAAGTGAACTTTTATTATACATTGCTCACTTTCTGGAAGAGCAACATAAAATACTGTAGTATTTCCTGTGAATATTTTCTCATCTGCCTATCATCAAGATGTTGGGTTCTCTTTGACATGGATAGCAATCATATGCATTTCACTTTTTAAGGTAACCTTATAAAAGGACTGTAACTGCTCTGAGCCTGTTCCTAATCTTGGAAGAAAATGATACTTTCTAACTTAACTCATTGTATGGTTATGAATATACAGTGAGTTAATCCTTGTAAAGTGTTAAGCACATAGAAGAGTGCAATAATTTATATATATAAATATATATATACATAAAATTACCACCATTTTCTCAAGATAATGTCACTCTTCATCCCAGATTCACTGGTTTATTAAACACGAAACCCCAAATTTACTAGCCACTAGAGATTAATTATATACCAACTACTTATTATGATTTTGTATCTCAGATTCATTAACTTTCCATACCTTTAAATGGATGAACCCAGAGAAACTATTCATGGTGAGCTTTCTGAAGGATAAGCATACATCCATTTCTCTGAGACATTTAAAATTATGTGTTTGTTTTTATTATTCCATGTGTGTTTTTATAGATAATACAAAAAAAAGGATCCTCCAATCAAACGTTTTGAGGAATCATTGCTTTAATCGAACTTTATGATCATCATAGGCAATTTTCCCATGCTCATAGATAGCTGCATTTTACAAAGTTCTCTCAAATTTATATCACTAGGTGAGAACTCTATTTTGAACCATAGGTATTCAACATCCACAATCAAGACTGAATTTGTAATCCTGCTCCTAAACAATTCTTCCTCCCTCTATATTCAATTCAGTGACATTCCCCTTGATATCACGTCCCTGAACTCGTGACTTTCTTTCCATTTCCACTCTTCCCACTGATTTCAAAGAAACTTCATCTCTCTCCAACTATTCAATAGACTTCTTATAGCCACTTCAATTAGTTTTCCTATACCTACTTTTGTCTTTGTTCTATTAATTCCCCAACACAACAGAAAGAGTAATCATTCAAATATATATATATAGTCGAGGTTTTTTTAAAATCTTCTATTGATTTTATTTCTCTTAGAATTCATTTGACATGTTATTTGTACCCTTCCTACCTCTCCAAGGCATATTATACCAATCTATCATTTCCTTGGTACACCAGTTATATTGAATTTGTTCCGATTCCTAGAGTCTGAAATGATTATGGTTCCCTCTTAGTACAATGACTTTGACACATGCTCTCTCCTCTATTTGTCATATCCTATTCCCTCTTTCCCTTTTAATTCCTACTCATACTTCAGATCTCAGCTCAATGACCTCTTATTCAGTGAAGGTTTCACTCACCACTTCTTATCTTTTTTTTTTTTTTTTTCATAAGGAGTGGATTTAAGGGACAGAGTTGATTTAATCTCATTCATTAATTCATGGGAAATTGTCATCATTTACTTTTACACAATTGTGGCAGATTGTATTTTCATAGATGACTTCAACTATATCTCCAATTCTACATCCTTTTCTAGTTACAGCTCTTATTTAGAGGTAAGATCTATATTCTCACTTTTTATATCAGGGAAGTTGTGAATGCTCTGAAAAATAAAATATGGTGGAACTAACACTTCATAACTTCTAATATTGGGTCATAAAAGACCATGTAAGCCTCTACTTGGTCCTCACTCACTGAGATGCTGACCTAGTGATCATGCTATGGGAAGCCTCAGTCATGTGGATGGGTCACCAGTCCCAGTGGATGGCAGTCTTTAAATAATCCCAGCTTGGGTTGCAAATATGTGGGTAAGAACATCATCTTGGATATGGATCTTCCAGCTGCAACTGTTTATGTCCCTAGTCATTTGAATCTTTTAAACCAAGGCCCCAGACATGGAATAACCTTTCTGAATTCCAAAGCCACAGAATTCTTGAGCGTAATAAATGTTGTTTTGCAGTACTTAAATTAGAAGGCCGAGGTTAAAGAAGTATCCATGACTAGGGAAATCATCATGGTTAGTTTCAATAAAAGTCATATATAGAAATGCCTGTATGTTCATTTTTGTCTTTCTCCCCTGCTCCACATCCCATTCTTCTTTCAAGTTATCAGCCCTGCTCACCAACAGGACCTCCTGGCCCACTACCAGAAGCAAATGCATTGGCCTTCCAGACTACCTATATCAGTGCTTCAGCTGGTGACTGTTTTCTGATCTCTCATCTCCACTTTTTAGACTTTGTTTCCACCCATCTTCTTGCAGTTTGTGAAAATAATGTATTTATTATAATTCCTACAATAAATTCCTATTCCCTAACACTCATAATGGTTCTACTTCCTTGACTGAACCATTTCTGATAGGTATTTGTACAAGAGTTTATTCTAGGGTAATAGAACCTTAAGGACAGAAATGTGGAATTGGCTCTCTGATTTGATTAGATTTAAGGGTATTAATGAATCTTTTGACAATAGCAAAGGGGACACTGGTAATGCATGATAGTCAGTGGTAAAAGTTACTTAAATTATCCCCTGTAAATGTTTGTAATCAAGTGCTTATAGAATCAAGGCTTTGGGTGACCAAGAAGTTACTGTCATATAACGTTTAGAAACAAACAAGGAGTGTAATGGGGTTGTTTGACTGGTTCTAAGTGCACTAGGGAACTTGTAAAGAAAATGATAAGCTCAGGGCTTTAAATTCCCAGCTAACAGAATGAATAAAGGACTGGAAAGCTTCTAAGACTGCCCTAAAAGAAATCCTTATCACCTTTTGACAAAGTGAAAAATTCTGAAAACCAAATCCAAAGTATAACTCTGTGGCTAGCTCAATGTCATGCAAATTGAATTCTCAAATTTACACTATCTTTTATGTCAAAGTTAAGTCAACTAGGAAAGGGTGAAACCTAAAATTTGGGATGGTAGCATGTGGGCAGTTTCCAATGAAGCTCAGGATCAAAAACCCTGAATTGTGCTGAACTTCTTTGCCAGTAGAAACAACCCACTCTCTTTGCTGAAGAACATGTTATGGCCTCCTTTCAGGGTAATGCTGCTCCTTCTAGGACCTTTCATTGTTCTAGACAAATAACCAGACTAAGGTCCCTGCAAGCCCCAACATGCCAGGCACTAAGTTCAATCTGGGAAGAGAAACCATAGACACCAAAAATAGAAGATCTTGGCAAATTTGCTTGAAGCAGAATGGCCTTTTGAAGATTTGGAAATGGAGGTCACTAGGGTGACAATACATTGTAAGATGAAGTAACGTTCTCTAGAATTTGGTTTATCCTCTGAATCAGCAATCAATATGTGGTTCTGTTCTTCCCACACGGATTCATGGGTCTGGGAATCAAGGAGTGCAAATGGGAGTGGTTGTTTTCACTTTTAACCCTTATTACCCACTACAAAATTTTTGCTTTATCACTCTAACATTGGACTCTGCTGTTCTAGAGGTGTTAGTTCCCAAAGGTGGGATCAGAAATGGTTATAGTAAACTGGAATTTGAATCTATGATCCGACAACTCTCAGTTTCTCATGCTAGTGTGCCAACAGGAAAAGAAGAGGGTGATTGTGCAACTGGAGAATTGATTCTGATTAAATCAAGAGAAAATTGGGTTGATACTACATGATGGGGGTAAGGAAGCATATAGCTGGAATGCAGGAGTTATACTGAAATAGCCTTTAATTCTCCCATATTTTCTGATAAAAGTAAAAAAAATTGCAACAGCCCAATACAAGCAGTATTACTAACAGAACAGACACTTAAGGAGCAAAGTCTTGGGTGGCCCTATCAGGAAAAGAACCACAGTCGGTTGAGGCACTTGCTGAAGATGAAGAGAATATGGAATAGGAAGGAGAAAAATGAAATTATAAGCAGCAACAATAACCTTCTGACCACATACAGAAATGAGGACTGAAGTAGTTATGAGGTTTCTTTTCCAATAACTTTGACATGAAATATGTTTGTATATGCATTATTCATTTAATTTTCTTTTTGTTGTTGTTGTTCTCATTCCTCATTTTCCTTTTTATTTAAGTTAGAATATTAGATATATTAATACCATGATTATAGTTACATCTCAGTATGCAAGTTACAGGATATCATGAGGGTCATTTTGCTCAACTAGAAGAGGAATGAACTTTACCCAAACATTAATAAAGTAGCATGTACACTTTTTATTCTCTTTTGGGGAGAAGGCTAGCATATTTCCAGTTGCATGAGGGATAGCTGTAGAGAATTAGACTGAAACAAGAATTTACTATTGTCTTCATCTGAAAGTAAAACAATTTAAACTAGAGTATATGGTTCTCAAGTTGAAAAGTGTGGACTGTGGTAATTTTTTATTTTGCTGCCTGGCTAAGCTGTAACTACATTTCCCAGATTCTCTTTCTCTTTATAGGTATAGGTTATTGTTGACCAAAAGGGAAATTTTCATAAGATTGGGAAGGGAGAATGGAAGAAGTATTTATTACTCTCTGAAGATTGTAGTGGTTAGGTACAGAGAAGAACAGATATAAGGTGTCTGTGGTTTGTGGTTTGCCCTGTCTGTCCCCCACCCTGCACACAGCTTTTATTTTCCAACTACCAGCTCTGCTGACCAATAGCAACTCAAGTCTACACCAGATTCAGAGATAATAGCTCTCCACAGACATCACCAGCAGCCTTTGCAGTTTTACTATTGGAGTTGAAAGTACCTAGCTTCCTAGATTTTTTCCTTGCAAGCTCTAAATTGTTCTTATATACCAGTGTCTCAGAAATACTTCTTGGTACCTTTCTCTGGCTTATTGCTTTTGACTCTTCCTCAGCTATTCCTGCAACTAGATAACCAACAAATACATTATTTCACAATACTCATTGTGATTCTACTTCCCTGACTGAGCTCTGGCTCATTTACAGTGTTTTTAGAAATGTTTCTAATTATTGCTGTTTTGATGCTTACTTTTCTGTTTCCAGACAACTAATTTCTTTATACTGTCCTATTATGTATTTAAACCTTCTTTGATGTCTCTCCTCTTTTTCCTTGACTCCTTAACAACAGAATGTTTAGGTGCTCTATCTTGGTTCTCTTCTCACTTTGCCATCAATTGCTTGACAATCTCACGTAGCCTCACAGCTTTATACATTTGACTCATCTTTTCTTTTCATACCAATATCCAATCCATTGGAAAGTCTTCTTGGCTTTAACTTCAAGACATATCCAAAATTCAATTACATATGCCCATCTCACTGATCTGGGCTACATCATCTTAAAAGTCCTCCTTTGTTCAATTCTTAGCACTCTAGAGGTTTCTGAAAAGAGCAATCACAGTAATTCTTCCAGATCACATCAGATTTTTTTAAATTTCCTACTTCTCAAATCCTAACAATGTCACTGAATTTTATTTAGAACTAAAGCCAGTGACTTCACAATGGTTTATTAGGCTATGAGATCTGGCCCTCTGTTACCTTTCTGATCATACCCTGTCCTCCAATCCTTGGGTCACTCCCTTCTAGCCACTACTATGTTCTTAAACATACCAGGTATACTCCCACACACAGGTCTTCATAGTTGTTCTTCCTTCTTATCATATGTCACCTGCTCAATGAGACCTTCCTTGACCACACTGATGCCTACTTGCGCCCACATCAGGATTCCCAAATACTGCTCTAGTTTTCTTTTTTCCATAGCACTTATTGCCTTCAAATATGCCAAGCAATTTTATTGTTTTTTGTTTATTGCTGGTCTTCTCCCGACTCCTCCAGGTGGAATATAAACTCCACAAAGGAAGGTTTTGGTATGGGTTTTTTTCCTTTTTCCACTGATTTATTCCAAGTGCCTCAAATAGTGGACATAAATAGATAATTTGTTCACCTAATAAATGAGTGATGTAATTCATCCTTATCAAGTAATCAGTCTTTTGGCAAATAGATACTCTATATTAGTTTCTTTCTCCTTGATAGAAATTCCAACCAAAGATGACAATGTTTTGTAAAATGTTTGTTAAATACAATAAGAACTTTAAAACATAATAATTTAAAAATTAATGAAGATCTAATTCCTTTATTTAAAACACAATACAGTTACAGATAGATTTCATCTCCATTACCTTCTGACTTCTAAATAAGGGGAAAAATCTCAATGAAAGATGAGAAAATAATTTAAGAAAATGTCATCCATAACCTACTTTCATCTGTATTACAATAAAGTCAAAATAAAAGAGGATAATTCTAATTATTTTGGAGACTTAAACAAAGGTTCGTTCAGTACCTCCTGCTGATAAATGCCAGCTATATTTAAAATTAAACAAACCAGGAGCAAAGGGGAAAACTGAATCCAAGAACTCTATTCCAGCACCCACTCCCTCACTCCCCACCCCCCAAAAAAGACAAGTAAGATTAGCTAGGATTGAACTGCCTGCAAGTGAAAAAACAAAGCTAACTGCAAAAACCACAACTCAAGAAAAATTCCCAAATGTGATTGAGGGTGCATTCTGGTGGTTTATGTAGCAATGGAGAGCAGAAAGTCGATCAGGAAATCAGGAAAACAAGTGTGACTATGAGCCAGTGACCAGTAAGTACAGGGCACAGCCCGAGGCCAACCAGCCTCACCCTAATGCTGTCAAGATATTTGAAGAGATCTGGTTTTACATAGAGCAAGGCTTTTGTAATGTGTGGGATTTACTCTCTGATTCCAGATGATTTTCTTCTTTATAAGGATGCCATTTATCTCACTCTTTTTTTTTATGTCAGCAACAAAAAGGTACCTAATTCAAAAGTAGATACTGGGGAACAAGTACTTGGAATATCTGCAGGATGTTAAAATTTGCTAAAAGAGAGGTACCTTAATTTTGCTAAATGCTATCTGAAAACACCCCCATTGAAGTAAAGATTCTAACTGAAGTATAATGCTTAACAACTCAACCCTTACTCTTATTAAAATTTTAAGTTTTATTTTTTCATTTGAAGACATTACAACCACTAATCTGCAAATAACATTAGCATCATCATTAACTTTATTATCCATCCGGCTAATTGGGTGCACGTCCATTTGTATAGTTTACAGAGGCTGACAAATAATTAGAGAGAAAAATTTCATAAAGAAGGATAGGAAGGAAACAAATATATATACCCTAAAAATGAGTATAAAAACCCATACCTTGCCAAAAGAACCAGGCATCGAAGTAGGAGCATGGGCAAAGTGGCATATATATCCATTGATTTGGTTTTGTGATCTTTTCCCCCAGGGAATATATATTAATAAGTCCAATTATAAGATAGAAAATGGAAGAAAGTAATGTAAAGAAACATTTATTCCCTAAAACACATTGAAGTACTAATCTGAAAATATTCTCTTTTCAAAATGTAAACTTTTTGGCATCAAGGACCATAGAAAAAATATTCTATAATGCCAAGTAAAGGTCACATGTAAAGTTGGCAAAGATTGTCATCATTATTATGTAAGTGTTGTATATTAGCCTATCTTTAGTGTTCTTGTTCTGAAATCATCCATAGACATACACACCAAATATTTTCAAGAAAATTTCAAATGTAGAAGAAATCATTTTTCAAGGAACTAGTGAATATATGTAATTAAATATATAAATATATAATGTATAAGCATATATATGTTATATTAGTATATGTATATATGTGCCACATTTATAATTAAAATGCCTTCCATTTAATGAGTCTTACCCCTAATTAACTTACAGTGAAATGAAATGAGACAAAAATACTCCAAAAGCAGATATGCAAATATAATCTGTGAAAGGCATACAAATACGTACATGATAACAAACTGCATTTTTGCCAGTATGAAAATATTTAACCATTTAAACTTTAGACATTAGAGTTATGTTTAACCACTTAAACATTTAAACATTAGAGTAATCTCTGTTTTTGGCCCAAATACGGGGTTTTTAGCAGAAAATATTACTTTTAGAAAAAATAATCATTAGTTGATAAAAAAATTTGCCTTCAGTCTTTTAAAATATATATTTAGACAGTTCATATATTAACTAATATAAAGAAACCACCTAACCTCATTTTACCTCTAAAGAAACTGAGGCAAATCAAATGTAAGCGAGTTGTGTGAGTAAATCTGTAGCACAACCACAATCTCTTCCTTGCATCAGCACCTCTTCCATGGTCCATTGCATATTCCACTGAGCCTTGCAAACTGAGGATATAGGAATGGGAAAGAAAAAAATTATTAATTAGTTGGAAATTTGAATACAATTTTGAACAAGAAGAGTAGATTTATGATTTCATGATTCTTTTTCCTCTAAATGTCTTAAATCATTTGTAAGTCCTCAGTTGTTAGTTAGTGGTTAAATAAAACATAATTATCTGGTAAATTTGGTAGTGTGGTCTGATTTTTCCTGCAGCAATTCCAACAACTTGGACCAAACTAGCACACTTTCTGGATTTTTCCCACTGAAAGAAATCACAAGAAATGGAGCCAGCCTTTCTGTCCTACGGCAATTTTTTTAAAAGCTAAAGTTTAGTTTGCTAGATAAGGAAAAGGATAAAACTACCTTGGCAGTTTTACAGGTTCAAAAGCCACAACACAACATGCCAATTTTCTTAAAGCAGAAAACATAGATCTGTTTATCTGTCTTCATGTCCATTTTTATCTTATAGTCATCAATCTGATAGGTCAATCACAGAGGTCTAGTTTTGAAGGCAATGACCTGCAGACACTGCAAATAGCTGGTGCCTGTCAGGTGGGAGGAACAATTCCCACCAGTAGCCAGACCTGTAACTTAATCCTACTAATTCTTATTTTCCTTTCATGGCATGATGCTAAGGAAAGGCTAGAAAACAGACAATGTACAGTGAAAGTCACCAACATCAATATTTAAAAAATTAAATAGAACCTGGACTGACAAATGAACAAGCTAGTATTGGGGAAACACTGCCAAGTTTCTTAGAGAATGTAAGATCACAGATGGAGATTCACTTTGAAAAATATTAATGCCATTGTGAAAAAAGTTGGATCGTGACCAATTTTTCTTTAACTCTTAAGACTTAAGAACAATTTGTGTTATATATAAGAACTCCTTGTGTAGAAGACAAATCTGAATTTCCAACTGAGAAACTAGGCAGATGTTCAAGATATGGACCTCAATCAAACAGGACTGGTTAAATCCCAGGTTATGGAGCTAAGGGGATGGAGTAAATGATTTCCATGATCACTTTCAGTCTCCAGATTGTAAATGTGAAGGCAATGCAAAGTTAACCAAAGGGAAGTTTAGTTATTAAATATATAGTGGCTTTTGAAAATAGAAAATGGCCTCCTTTATGAACTCAAACTAATTTTATTCATTATTTTCTTTTGGTTTCTGATCGTTTGATTGCTTCTCTTAATGTCTATAAATTTTCAGAGACAGGGTGGCCTATATTCTGGGTTAGGAAGAAAAATCAAGAATTTGTGGGTTCTTAGTCCTTCCATAGATTTGCCATATGGCCTTAAGCATCTTGTTAAATTTCTTTTTTATTCTTCCCCTCCCCCACCTCCTCTTGCACCCTGCTGTTTTTGCTTTCTGTGTCCATTTGCCACACAGGCACCCACATGGGCCCTCGGCTTGCCACAAGGGCACTTGGCTCACCGCGTAGGCACTCAGCTCACCGCACTGGCACTCAGCTCATCATGCGGGCACCGGCTCACTGCACAGGCACACTTGCACACTTTCTCTTCTTTTTCACCAGGGATTGAACCTGAGTCTTCCCATATGATAGGTGGAGGCTGCATCACTTGAACCATATCTGCTTAACCTAAATTTCTTTATTACTGAGTGATGAAATTAATAATTGAAGGTGTTAAAAACTAAGAGTCAACAATGAAAACTGCTCATTATTAGCACTTCATAGTCTAACATTGAACTTGTTGACAAATTTTCCCTTCTTTTTGAGTTCAAATAAGAATCTTTTAGAGCACAGTAAAATAAAACTTTATTAGTCTTTGCTTGTCAGTGACAAGTAAGCATTATAGAATTCAGTGTCTAAAATTGTAAGAAATATTTTGCTTGAAGGTAAAATCCTCATTGTATGTTTTTCCCCTAATTTATATCAAAACTCTTAATTTCCATTTTTGTAATGTACACTAAGTATTAGTGCATGAAGGCTTTTGTGTATTAATATTTGTCTTTCTTTTAATAATCAAAACCACTGTTAACCATTTCTTTGATATAAGCCTCTGTTTATACTTGCGTAAAAATATTTTTGGGGAATATTGTGATTCAAGTAATTGAGCATCTCCATCCCACATGGGAGGCCCTGAGTCCCTCGTACCTCCTAAAAACAACAAATAACAAGCAAACAAACTAAAAACTCAACGTTGCCAATGTGGCTCAGTGGTTGAGCACCAGCTTCCCACTGCAAGGTCCTTGGTTCAATCCCCAGCCCTGGTGCTTCAAAAAGAGAAAGAAAAAAAAAAAAAAAAAAAATATATATATATATATATATATGTATATACGCACATATATTTTTGTTGCTTAATTCTTACATTAAAAGATCAAGTGATAAAAATCCCCAACAATTTAGTAGGAATTAATAAAACTATAGGAGACACCTCCTTTTGTCAAGAGCTGTATAGTATAAACCTCTGAGTGACTTGTGGTGGGGGACAGATGTGGAGGGTGGAGAGAGGTGAGAGAGCAAGGTGAAAGAATGGTAGTGTATGATCCCTTCAGGACTAATCTAGAACAAATTTATCAAGAATAATTTTTGGAACACTTTTCTCTGTTTTTATTACATGCCTTCCACTTACATCTTTTGAATAAGAATATCATCTTGTTATTACACTAATTCTCCTTAATTATAATCAGCATATTTTCTTCTCTTCAGTCTCAGGAATTGAAAAATATATCCTACTTACAGATATTAGAAATTTTTATATAGAACAATAGATATTAGTTTTTTAATAAAGAAAAACAAACAAATGAAAATTCTTAATCCCTAAGTCAATGATTTTCATGATTCTCTATTTAAAAATTTGAAAAACTATACCTTTTTACCCTGTTTGGTAAGGTTCCAAAATACAAATTACAATTTTTTAAATAATTTTTCTTATTGTATGTCTAAATAATGAGAAGGATACTAGAAGTGATTAAAAAGTTTTTTCTTGGAGGCACATTTGGATTAAAAAATATGTTTGTAGTCAACAGAGTTATAAAACAGATCTTTTTGAAGTCATCCGTCTTCCCACATTGGGAAGCTTGTACTCTGGCATGCAAATTGACCTTGCCCTCTCTAAAGTTGGCACGTAAATAGTCCTGAATATATGCCCAAAAGGGTACTACTTCTGCTGTAGTCTCATATTACGTATATTACATACATTCTGCCTCTTTGCAGAATTGTACTTGCATTCACAATGTAATCTCTTTGCTTTCACAATGAAGTCTTTTGATAATTAGAGTTCAGATTTTCATATTATGCCTTCCATTTATCCCAGAACACTACTTGTCAGTCTTTGCTGACCTATACTTGAGATTCTGCTTCAGCTGTGAGGAAAATGGCAATGATATCTACTTTTCTGGACTATCAATATTACATGTGATATTACACATATTTACCTAATGAGACTGTGTGGTAGTGATAATATTCATTCATCCATTGCCAGGGTATTTTTGCCTCCACTGTTTCAGATCTTTCTTTAGTTTTTCATTTGATAGGTACACTACTTATATGATGTAATAAAAGAAACACAGTCAAGGATCTGTGCAAATTTGATCAAATTTTTTTAATTTTTTGTCTTATTTCTTAATTTTTAAAGGAAACAGTTTGAAGAATGCCTTGGATTTCATAGCATTAATATTAATATTAATATTTTGGCCATATTTGTTTCAACATTTTTATTGGTGATATTATTTTCCTTCTTTTTCTCTTCCTTCTCCTCCTTCTTCTTCCCCTTCTGCTCCTCCTTTTTTATCTTATGTAATGCTTATACTCATTTATTTTACTCAGCCTTATTAATACTTATATAAATTATATTGTTCTTCAAAGATTCTCATTTATAACAAGTCCTTAAAAGTATTTTATGTGACTTTTTGAAGTTTTTTGTGGATCCCAGGAAAGATCATCTTCTTGGAGCTAATCTTTTCCTGTGGGTTTGGGACCTTTTGATTGTTTCAGTGACTGGTGACCCAGAGTGGGTCCTGGCCCTCTTACTGGAGTTCTTAAAAACAGAGGACTGAAAACAGAAACATACAGGGAAAAAAAAATAAAAAAACACCGAAGACATTGAAAGAATACTGCTTGAAATCAGTGGAGCACAGAGGCTTGGGAAGTGGTCCCCCAAGAGGCTGGGTACACAAAGCACCTGAGACTGAAAAGAGAAAAACTAGCAAGCCAGCACTGGTGACATGGCAAAGGACAGAGTTGAGAGTTTTTGATGTTGGAGTTTGATGCTGAAGCCTTAATTTAGAGGCCCAGGAAGTAAGCTCACAGAGCAAACAGAAGCAAGCCCCATGAAGAGAGAAAACCTGAGCTCAGGAAAAAGAAGCCTGGGGAAGTGAGAAACCCAGGAAGCCTGCACCCGCACAGACATCAGCAGCCATCTTGCTCCAACACGTGGAAATAGAATTTGATTAGGGAAGTAACTTACGTTTTATGGCCTGGTATCTGTAAGCTCCAACCCCAAATAAATACCCTTTATAAAAACCAACTGGTTTCTGGTATTTTGCATCAGCATCCCTTTGGCTGACTAATACACTACTGATGTTTTTTAGAAGACAGAATTTGAAAATGTTGAGCCTGAGGATTTAGCTGAAGCACTTTTCAAAGTAAACTCAGAGAATGCAGATTGGCTTCTCCTTACAGCTTATAGTAAAAGATAGATGAAGGATAAGCTGAGAACTGAATTGTTGAACACAAAGAAGCCAGAAACTGATTCCAGAAATTCCAAGCCTCTGGAAATCAAGTCCCCAGATGATAGTGCCCCATTTGAGGACTTAACTAAATTTGGAACTTGTAAATCAGGTTTGAAAATGTAGTTATCTAAGAAAGAGTTGTGGAAAGTCTTACTGTCAGATGGCTTGGATCCTGCTTCTTGCAAGCTAAATCAACAAGCTTTTTGAGAGAGCCGTATGAACAAAACCAGTGTTATCCTGGACTAAAAGGGTCATTGAAGAGAGAGATGGGAGGAAAAATGATTTAAGAAGAAAACCATGGAAGCTGAGCTCTGGAATTAAGACATCTCCTTGGGCCAACAGAGGCAACCCATCCATGTGTACAGAGAGGGTGAGTTTGCCCCAGCAATTGAAGAGGGTGGATGTTCCAGCCCAATGTTCAGGGAGAATTTCATGCCCCTCTCTACAGAGATGGTAGAGCATATTCCTAAATGGTTGGGGAGAGTCAAGTCAACACCTCATGGGTCTGAGAGGGGTGGGCCTGCCCCCCATAGATTAGAGAAGGCCAGGTCACCAACTAACTGCTCTGAGAGGTTTGGGCCTATAAGCCAGAGATTAGGAGGAATGTTGTTTTTCCCTCCCTCTACTAAGGGGATTGAGACTTTACCCCAAAGATTGGGTAAGTATGGCCATCTCCCCAACACACTTGGAGGGTGATGTCTGGATTTCCATCACCACCCAGATGCTTGATGAGGGTGGAATCAAGAAAATGACCACTGGGCAAGCTTGTGGAATGGGTAGGTCTCCATGAGGCTCCAGGGAGAAAAAAATCACCTTGAGAATAACTTTTAGACTTGAAAATCTAATGAAGTATGCCCTGCAGGTTGATGGAACTGTAGGGAAACTGTGACTCATGTTTCCCTCCCAATTTTTCCTTATGGTAATGCAAATGTTTATTCTTTGTCTTTCCCTTTATATATTGGAGGCAGATAAATGGTTTTGTAAGTTTGAGGTCTATACCATCTGAGACTTTGCCTTAAGACAAACTGCATTTCTTTAAACTGATTGTGATATGATTTTGTACTTAGCACTGTTACTGATCTAAGGTTTTTTCGAATACTGTAATGTCTTTTTAAAATTCAGAGGATGGAGTGTGGCAATTTGGTATTGTTTTTGAATTCCAAAAATAGATATTGGATTGTGTTTGTAAACTGGTCTGTTCTTCAGATCATATTAGATTGTATTAGATCCAGAGATTTTGCTTGTACTTTATTAAATCAAGATTAGGGCTTTTATTTGACCACAGCATTAGGGTGACTTGGTTTGAGTCCCCACCCTGCCCCTTTGTGTGCTAATTAAACAAACTTTCACATGAAAGTAGACGCACAGAAGCAGATATGCAGGAAGAGAGAATGCCTCACAGGCATGGTCCTGTGGAGAGAGATGAGCCTGATAGTCTACAGTTGACCTTGTGAAGTGATCAGAGCAGTTGAACCTGGAAGGACACCAGCCCAGGGAGAGTGATGAGCCTTAAGTGAGCCTACAGCTGATATTGGAAGAACCTGGGACCATGGAGACCTAAGAGGAAGGAGAAAGTCTGAACCCTCTCAGACATAGCCTAGCATCTTGCATCAACACGTAGCAACAGACTTTGAGTAAGAAAATACCTCTTTTTTACAATTTTTTAATAATTGCTGTTATTTTTTTATATTGATTGATTGATGATTGATTGATTTCTCTCCCCTTCTGCCCTCCCCCAGTTGTCTGCTCTCTGTGTCCATTCTCTGTGTGTTCTTCTGTGTCCACTTGTATTCTTGTCAACAGCACTGGGAAACTGTGTCTCTTTTTTGTTGTGTCACCTTGCTGTGTCAGCTCTCTGTGTTTGTACACCACTCCTGGACAGACTAGACTTTTTTCATGCAGTGCAGCTCTCCTTACAGGATGCACTCCTTAGGCCTGGAGTTCCCCTGTGCGGGTGACACCACTACATGGCACGGCTCTCCTTGTGTGCATCAGCACTATGTGTGGGTCAGCTCGCCATATGGGTCAGGAGGCCCTGGGTTTGAACCCTGGACCTCCCATGTGGTAAGTGGATGCTCTATCAGTTGATCCAAATCCCCTTTCTGAGAAAGTACCTCTTATGGTGCCTTGAACTGGGCTCTTTAGGACCTGGTAACAATAAGCTTCTACCCCAAATAAATACCCTTTATGAAAGCCAACAGAGTTCTGGTACTTTGCATCATCACCCCTTTGGCTGACTAATACACATGATCTACACCTGATTTCCACTTTAATAATAAAGACCAAAAACTTCACACAGAAATCCCGTGGTAGCCATGAGAATGCAACTTGCAGACCTCCAATCCCAGTAAGTTCAATTTATGTGCTCTGAAGTCCATTTTGGCATTTGCTCTGAGGCCACACTTCCCACTGGCTGTTCCCCACCAATGTCAAAGGCAGGACTGTTCCTTGGAAACACAGACTCCTCTAAGGACTTGGCTAGAGGACTCCTCAAAGATCTAACTTAGCTTTTATTTAACTTAGCTTTTATTTAGGAGACTTCCAGATTACCTTTCTTGCCTTTCTCCTTCACTCATATTCAGACTGACAACAGGATCTCAGTGCTCTCCCAGTCATTACGAGCTCCCTCCCCATTGTCTCCCATGTAGGTAGTTCCCTAATAATATCCTTGAACACTTAATCCCATCCTGGAATCTGCTTCTTAGAGTGCATAAACAAATACAGACTCCAAAGACTGAAGATACACAATTATCCCAATTATTAAAAAGTAACACACTGAATCTAAAAAATAATAAACTTCAGATATATTGGAATCAAATAAAATAAAAAGATGAAGTGATCAATAAGCAGCAAAAGGGTTTATGATGTTCACAGTTGAAAAATGGCCTCATGTCCTTTCTTTATAAAGGAAGAAACCAGTATTTAGCTTATTCTTACTGTGAATCCTAGGCTGTCCATTGTACATACACCATATCATTTAATGATCCATGGTACATACACCATCTCATTTAATGATCATACTAGCTTTCTATAAGGCAGATAAGGAAAACTGAAACATGTAGCAACTGAGCCAAACATGCAGCTAGGGAGTGGTAAAGTTAACATTTTAATCTAAGTTACAAACCTATTCCTAGCCTTCATTCTACACTACATTTAATATGGTGCTAGATTGAAAGATCAAGGGAACATCATAACAGCCACATTTTTTCATCTTGTTTTTCCTCATACGTGGGTTGCCCTAATTCATAGATGTTCAACAAAAACAAATCCAATAATTTGGATCCATGTCAAATCCAGTTGGTTGTAGCATCTCATAGGCCTTTCCCTGTCCAAAATAGCTTAATAGTTAAATCAAAATGTAGAAGACATGATTGTTAAATTTTCAAAAGACAATGTGGAGTTATTGATATGTAGGGTGCTGCATTTGAAGTGCAAAAGGAACTTGATAGAATGAAATGAATGTAGAACAGCAAGATGAAGTTTAACAGAGAAAACACATGGCCCCATTTTAAGTTCAAAAGACAATTTTGTAAGTATAGGAAATAACTGCTTAAAGACAAGTTTTTTTTTTCCTGCATGTGAAGTATGTGTTGATCTGGAATGACAATAGTTCATATAAAGTTTCAGGATTTTATATGACCACAAACTGAATAAGAGCCCACAGGGTAACTCTGTTGCTAAAAAATAAAACCTACATTTGGACTGTACTAATTTACATATAGCAAAATCAAAGAAAGTTAAACACACAGGAGAGTCCTGGGGTCTGGGCAACAATTTCAAGAGGGGCCTCGAAAAGCTCCTGTGTTAAGGAGAGCATGCCAAAACAATGTCCTGCATTCGGGTTACTCATCCATGCATTCAACAAACATTAACATTATGAAACTGAAGCGTGTTTGATATGGAGACTACAGACTGATACTTGCCATCAAGTAGTTCAAAGTCTAGAGCTGACAATCTGAATGTTTAGCATAGAGAAAGGAAGACCTAGAGCAAAATGAGAGTTCTTAATTTTCCAAGACTTATTCCATTCAGGCTAGTCTCAGAGAAAAGAAGCTGACTTCCTACAACGCTCCATGGGAAAAGGTAATGTTCCCAGTAACTTGGTCAACAGCCCCACATCCCTGATCTTGAACACTGATGTCCTGTCCCTGCTGTAACTTTGGGCCAGGACCCCGACTTCTCCCCCTCCAGATGAGGGGTGGTTTGGTTGTGGCCTTCTTCCACCTCTCTGAATACAGCTGGCAGGATAGGACTTATTGTTGTTAGATCCAGGCAGTTAATTACAAAAGGAAAGGGGTGAAAATCTGAGCAATAATACAACTTAAATTCCCCACAAGCAAAGAGTCAATGTCTCACCCCCAGAATCTGACATCCCAACCAGCTATATTACCTCCTACTGCCCCAGAGAATAAGGGACAATGTAAGACCCATGCACCTGATCCTATAATCTTCTCCCTGTGAGAACTTGCCCACCTTTGCCTCACACATACATAAGAGAAGATATATTACCTGGCACAATTCAGGTTGTGACTCAGACACGCAACTAAAATTGGTAGTGGTGGGGGGAGGTTGCATCCAACAAATTTTCACTGGAGTAAGAAAGAACATAAAATTTGAGATATGAAACATGAAATGAATGTTTTTACAAAGTAGGGATATTTCTGTCACTGGTAATTTTCAAGCAGGAATAAGGATGGTATGGTATTACTTTAGTATATTATTCAGTTTATTTCTACATTGGGCAATTCCTATAATGAGAGGAAAATATTCTGATAAATCTCTAAGTTCCTCTCTAATTCTAAAATTGTATTTTTCTCATGATTTGAGTAGACAAAGGGAAACTGCAGCTAAGCCATGGTCTCATGTGATAGATTAAATACAGGTACCTGATGTGCATATTTTCTCAGTGGCAGTATTTTCTGACTACATTATTACCACCTCTTAATTCTTAAAGTTACAACTATATTTTGTACTGCAATTGCACTTCCTTTATTATTTCCATATTATTGATTTTTAAAATAAAATTTGGCTCTTTATATTTTTTCATGTAACTGAATTTTGTCTTTTTAATTTTTAGAATAAAAATCAAATTAAATAAAAGGTTAAGTTTTGTCCAAACATACAAGGATTGTTTTCCTGAAAACATGACTATTCTACTAAGTTTTTCTTATAGAATATTTATTAACACTATAAAATAGAAAGACTGTCCTCATGTGGAAATATCATAAAAGGTGCAAAATTTAGAGACTTGGAAATCTTCTGCCAAAGGGATTTTATTTTTATACTGCCATGAAAGACAATATATGCTAGCAGTATACACTTGGGGTTTACAAAATTCACCTTAGTTTGGTGCCAAAACCTCTCTTTAAATGAAAGCTTTCCTTAGAAAGCCTCATTAGTTATTTCCCATCTCATAGCATGCAAAACAATATAATTAAAGCAGCAAAGCCAAAACTCAGATCTTAAAACAATTCTGATTAGGGATTGTAAAAATAATTTACCCATATGGTGAAAAGCTGTAAATGGCTAATTCCAAAAGAGAAAAAAATATTGTACCTGTGAGACAAATAAATAGTCAACTTTTAGTGAAAAACAAATGGAGAAAATTAAAACATATCATCATTTCTGATTCTGTAGATTTCCCATTTCTTTGACATTTCCTTCTAGGAGGTACCTAATTTGTATCCCAGAAATGTTTTATCAAGGGAATAAAAATAGCAGTTATCCAACATGCAGTATATTTCATATTTTTCCAACTATTTTTCACCACCATTTTTCAGATAATTCAATCTCTTTACTAAGTTCTAGAATGGAAATCTTTTAACTTTCCTTTGCAAATAAATAAATAAGAATAAATAAGAACATCATTAAATATTTACTCTCCTACAGTATTTATTCTTTGTCAAAAATATTTGCATGTATCTAGGGCTGTTCTTAACTATGTCAGAGAACTGGGAAGACCATATTTTGGGTAAGAATTTAACTTTACATAACATCTATTCTCATGATACAAACTTAAATGTTCCAAATAAGAACTTTGGGAAATTGGATAGAGACTATTATAATGAAAAGTAAGTAAACAAATAAGTAAGAAAAAGAAGAGAAGAGGAAACAAGAGAAAAGAAAAGAGAAAGGAGAAAAGGAAAAGAGAAAGGAGAAAGGGAAAAGGAAAAGGAGAAGGGAAGGGAAGGGAAGAGAAGGGAGGTTTAAGAATGAAAGGTAATGCCTGGATAAACATTGTTTTTTTCATTGTCATTTTTGTTTTGTTTTTGGTTTTGAGGTGCTGTGGGCTGGAGATTGAACCTGGGACCTCATATGTGGGAAGATGGTTTTCAACCACTGAGCCACGTCAGCTCCCCTTAGTTGGTTTCTTCATTTGTTTTTTTTTTTTGTTTTTTCTAGGAGGCCCCAGGAACCAAACACAAGACTTTACATGTGGGACCTGAGCATTCAACTGCTTGAGCCACATCTGGTCCCCAAAATTGATCTTTTTAATTGGTCATTTGGAGAGTCTTTTCATGGAATTAAAAACACTGCAGGAAGCAGATGTGGCTCAAGCATCTTTCACATGGGAGATCCCAGGTTTGGTTCCCAGTGCCTCCTAAAGAAAAAACAAACAAACAATGAGCAAACAACAAGGAAAACAATGAAGCAAACAATGATCCAAAAAAACAAGCAAAACAAAATGAGCAAACAACAAATGAAACAAAGAGCAAAACAATGAACAAAAACAAGGAGCAAAAAAGCAACACACAGATGAGGAAGCCAACTGAGGGGAGCTAATGTGGCTCAGGTTGACTGCCAGCCTCCCACATACAAAGTCTTAAATTCAATCCCTGGTCCCAGTACCTCATAAAAACAGACAAACAACCAAAAGAAAAAAGAAAAAAAATCTGAAGACTTTCTTGCACTATTATCTCATCTCTAATTTTAAACAGGAATTTATGATACTATAGCTGTTCCCTTTCATCTAATAGGATCAGGACCAATTGACCATCATACATATACGAATCTGGGGGGCACAGAGGTAGCTCAACTGGTTAAGCACCTGTTTCCCACAGTGAGGTCCTGGGTTCAATCTTCTGTACCTTCTTAAAAAATGTGTGTGTATATATATATATGTGTGTGTGTGTACGTATATATATATATATAAATCTGTGATTAGAATGTTATGTAGTTTTGCTTTAATTAACCACTCTAATAGTGCATAGCATGCAAATTTCAGTTTTGTTTCTTTCAGTTGAAGTAAGCCATTAAAGATGTTCACAAAGTAATATGTATAAATATACCTGAATTTTAAAAATATACTCTTAATCTTTTACAGATATCAAATGCACACCTCTACAACAGCAGACAACTGAAAGTTTTCTAAAGCATTTTAACTTGGCTTTTATAGACATAACAAGTTTCTTTTCCCCAGGCTGCTATTTCACAAGTTACATCAGTATTTGATTTATTGAAATAACAATGCAGTGCAAGTACAGCTAACAGAGTCAAGTTTCAAAATAAACACAGTACCCTCTTGATAAGTATAATAATAAATTCAATCCCCTCTTGACACAGCCTAATTATTAAGGGAAGAATAGATGATGTTGTGCAGTAGAGTATAGTTAACCAGTCCTGAATGGGCATCACAGACTTCACTTACTATGAATCACATTAGTTAACCTTGGAGTCAGTTAAGTGGAGATAGATTAAGAGAGACTCTTGTGTCCTTATAAAATGATAAAATGTTGACAATGTAAAAGGTAGAGATAGTACTTATTTAAGAAAATATTTATTTTATAGATTTATTTATATAAATGCAAACTTTTTACCACAGATATAGGTAGCTATTAGCTATCATCAGCATTTCACAAAGGAAATGCTAACTGAATATTTTCATGTAACAATTTGCCTTGAATCAATAATAGATCAAAAAGATGAAAAAAGTCCAACTTCCAATACAGATTCAGAATCAGTTATTATTTTTGGACATACTAAAAATTGTAAATGCTTTTCTTTGCTCAGATTCCAAGTCATTCAGGAAAGGATTTGTAGATAAGTAGACACTTCATCAGCAACAAGGCAATGAGTCTTTCAAACTGCTTTGTAAAACATCTCTTACAAACTGCAGTTGATGATTCATGTAAGATCTATGAGTAAATACACTTGTGAAAGTCTTAGGAGCTTCCTATATGCAAAATTTCTGTATTTCCTCACTAAATTATTTGATTTGGAAGTACTCAGGCATAGAGATCATTCAGAATAGCCAATGGAGTCTTAGTGAAGATGGGCAAGATCTGGGAAAGTTAACCAGGTCAGTGTTAGACTTTTCATGAGTAGTTTATGTCTGAAGCAGATTAGAGATCATTTTCAAACTTGGCTGTTCGTGAAACTGCTTTTCCTTGGATGATGTTTCCACCCATAATTTTAAAATACTTATTACTTTGAAAAAAAAAAACTATGCTGGTGTTTCAAGCAGTCAACTTCTTTTGTGGAGATTTTGTTGAACTCCTCATAACAACACGCATGATTTTATAATTAAAAGTACCATTTGATTTTTATTTTTTAAATATTTCATAAGTATGTTGTTAGAAAGTGCTGGTATAGCAGACATTTCATTATCCACACAAGGGAAACATATGTTCTCTGGCCTTCTTTTGCAAACAACAAGAAAAACAACAATGACAATAAAATCTTGGAACAGACTTTTACAGGAAATCAAAAGATCAAATAATACATATTTCCTCCTCTGTTGTTGTCATCCATAGGTGGAATGTTAACTCTGATGGTGAATCTTGAAAAGAAATTAGATGACTGTTGGATAAAGTCCAGTATTTTACTTCATTTAGGACATACTATGACCTTAGTTTCAGCATATAACTTTTAACTATTTTTGCCTTTGAGAGTAAAATAGAATCTCATCTTGAAGTTTTTACTAATTTACTATTCAACCATATATAGTAAGCAGACATGCCAATTCAAGGAGGCCCTTAAAAGTTTCTATTAGAGAAATGAAAGATGTCAAATATTATAGCTACTAATGCAGAATTCATAAAGATGACCAGAGATCACCTACGTTGAGTTTTATTTAATTATGCATTTACTTTGAAGAAAAATATTTTTGTTGCTTAGCACATTTGAACTAGAATTTTTTGAATTTGTAAATAGTGCCATGAAAGCATCTGTTCATTGTGATTCCTTAAGAAGTCAGCAAAATAATTTCACACAGAAAAAAAATGGTATGACAATTGTCACACTTGTGTAGCAAAAAGTGCATCTCAACATTATGAAACAATGCAAAAGTTCATCAAGATTATAAAAATTGGGTCAATGAAACTTTGCAGTGCTTTTCTTCTTTTACACTCATTCTAGGTTTACTTCCCTCTTCCTTCTTCTGGTCTTTGTTCAGTCTTTCTCTTTTTAAGAAATATACCTACAAAACCCATTGAAAAATAGAGTCCAATACACATGCAAGATTTAATGCTATCACACATGCCACATCTATACTTTGGAAAGAACTTCTACTGACTCCTGGAACAGTTCCTTCAGCATTAAAGCACTCTTCAGGATTCATCTATTCACAGAAGCCTTGACAGATTAGCCACAGTAATTACTTCTTTCCATAAAAATCATCTGGCTAAATCCTCACTTAGTTTTATATATTTATTGATATCAATGATTGGCAGGGCAAGATGGCATCTGAGTGAGTGCACCCTCATTATCTCTCCTGCAAACTGGCTGAGTGGGGATGGAATCCTGCCAGAGCAGTCTGTCTCTGGAATCTGCAAAGCAGGAGGTGTCTGGACATCAATCTGGAAATACTGCAACAAAAGTAGTGCTTGCTCAAGGTAAAACTGTGGGTTTCTAACACTAAAGCCGGAAGCTGTTGGAAGGCAAAACCCTTTCCCCAATGCTGAGGGCTGTAGCATTCCCTGAAAAATGCCTGTCACACAGCAGCTTTCCAGAGCCCCATGTTCCCCAAATGCATGATCACCAAGCCCATGTTCCCTGAACCGTCATAACTCACATTCCTCAGACCCACATACCCCAAGTCCACATTCTCCTAGGCCTGCATTCCCCAAGCCCAGCACTCCCCTAGCCCTCTGGTCTCGACTAACTCCGGGAGTGGGAGAGTTTTGGTCGAGGGTGCAGAGGGGCCCGAGGAGTACAGGTTCAATGTTCTGCCCCCCCCCCCCCCCTTTTTTTGAGCTTGGAGAAGCATACCAACTGGCTTGGGGAGAGTCTAGGAAGAGAGGAGAGGCAAAACTGCTGAGAAAGCCCAATTTACCTAAACACCCTGGGATAGGAAACTTGGTCTGGGAGAAGGTAGAGTCAGAAAATTAACTAGTCCTCCTGTAGCACAACAAAGGGAGAGGGACAGTAGAACGTGCTTTGCTGGCTTCCAATAGAATATTTAGAGTTCCTGGCAAGGTGTGGGTGCTCTCTCTCGAGAAACTAAGAGTCATTATTTTCTGTGGTGAGTTGGTTCACCAGGGTTCACCAGCTGTCCTGCTGCCCTGGGAGAGAGGGAAGTGGGAAAGAGAGAAAGGGGGAAGGTCAGACTCCTAAGCAGTTTATTCAATTGCAAAGAGGATTCCTTGCTTGAGGCCTTGTCTGGTCTTTTTTGTTGGTTTGTTTCTAGTTTTTCCCTCCTCCTTATCCCTACATGACCCTCTTTTCTTTTTTTCTCTTTTTCCTTTTTTATTTCTTCTTTTTTCCTTTTTATATTAGGTGCTGCCAGCAGTGTTTCTTATTTGCTGTGCTTCCTCATCCTTAATTTCCTCTTTTCTGTGTGTACTGATGTTGGCTATCAAAGTTATCCTTTTTCATTTACATCTTTCTATCCTCCATCATCTAATGTTTCTCTTACCTTCCACCTCACTTTGTTTAGGCCCCAATCTTTCTGACATTTTGTTTCTAATACCACTCTTCTGTTTTCTATCTTTTATTCACTCTTTATATTATTATCCTTTCTTTACTCTTTCCCTCTCTCCTGGCCTCACTGGCCTTTTAATCATACTATATTCCTCCCCATATTCAGTTTACTATCTCATTATAGGTACTCTACTTTTTTACTGTTATAACTCTACACAAATTACATGAGTTTAAAAATGTCCATTCTCCTAGATCTCACATGGTTCTTCTCCTAATATTTACTATAAATACTACCATTATGCTTTTATTTTCTTACCGCTTTTGCTTTCTCTGGCCCTAATATTTTCCTTCAAGGGAACTTAGACAACAACAAGGAAATAGAATAAGAAGAACAAAGTGACAAATAGAAGACTTGACACACACACACACAAAACACCTATATAAACCCCAAGGAGCTAGATGGAGAAGCTAATCCACTGAATAAACTCACCAAGATAAAATGATGACCAGAGAGCAACAAAAACTTACAAACCAAACTGATAATCAGGAAAACATGATCCAATCCAATGAACAAACTAAAAACCAGGAAGAGGAGTGAAACATCAAACAACTAATCAAAGCTCTCAAAACATATATCATAGACCAATTTATTGATATCAATGAAAATATTTAAATACCTTTTTAAAAATTCATTAAAGAAAGTCTTTAAAAATAGCTTTATTTTTTTTAATATACTAAACATCTTATACTGTTTTTAAATCCCTATATTGAGCTTCACTCTACATCTGCTGAATTGTATATAGTTTCATATAAAATCTGAATCTCTCTGATCTGTTCCCACAGGGATGTAATGACTAGTCTAGCAGAAATCCCTGACTAGTGAAGTGTCAGTGATTGGCATTCTGTCCACCCTAACTGTAGACTTTTTCCAAGCATTTAAGTCAAGTCATATTCTTCAAGATAGAATCCAGCTTCAAATATTGGAGATACCAACTACATGCTCTAAGTACAATTGGCAAGAGGCAGGACAGAGATTAGAGTTACAGAACATAACATTGAAATATGATCATTTTTTATCTAGAATTTTGACAGCTCAATGCTTATGTCATTAAAACACCAAAAGTATCGTGCAAAAAAAAGCAACCTTTAAAAAGATTTTGATGTATACATAATGCATACATATTAAAATGGAGGTTTATCAAGACATATTGAGTTAAAAAAAAAGGAGATGTTCAAGATGTTTTATATAGGATTAGCACATGTTTATTAAATATTTTATGTAGAAAAATAATAAATTATGAAAGGATTTTCCCAAAATTGGTAACAATGGATGATTTTTGGTACCTTTAGCTTGAGTTCTTAAGGGAAGTACTTTAAATTTCACTTTACACACATTTTATTTCTTAAATTTTTACATTTTTTAAAAGATTTATTTTTATTTATTTCTTTCCCTTCCCCTCTCCCCCCAGTTGTCTCTTCTCTGTGTCCATTTTGCTGTGTGTTCTTCTTTGTCTGCTTCTGTTGTCAGCAGCACGGGAATCTATATTTCTTTTTGTTGCATCATCTTGCTGTGTCAGTTCTCCATGTGTGCAGCGCCATTCTTGGGCAGGCTGAACACTCTTTTGCATTGGGCAGTTCTCCTTACGTGGCGCACTCCTTGCACTTGGGGCTCCCCTATGTGGGGGACACCCCTGCATGGCATGACACTCCTTGCGCTCATCAGCACTGTGCATGGGCCAGCTCCGCACGGGTCAAGGAGGCCCAGGGTTTGAACCATGGACCTCCCATGTGGTAGATGGATGCCCTAACCACTGGCCCAAGTCCACTTCCCTATATATATATTTCAATAACACATTTAAAATTTTTAAAGTTATTATAGGAGCAAAATACATTATTTAAAAATCATTTAATACTTAAAAAATAATAAATTTCCATGTGCAGTTACTATCAATATAGCTCACAGCTCCATATTCAGGTACAAAATAAATTGTATGTCTTTTAATTTTATTAATCAGGACTATTTAGAGGTTCAGTCTTGTTTACTTTTCCCTAAATTCTTGACCTTGAATTTGTATATGTCACTTGAAGATGGAAAAGCTCTAGTTTTGGGGCTTGCCATGCCAAAATTCACCTATGCTCTCAATGTAATTAGCTTTGTGAATTAGCTGTCTTTCTCTGTGTCTCTTTCTGTCTTTGACTTTCTGTTCTTCTCTCTCTGACTTTTTTCTCTTTCTGATATACCCACTCACATACCAAATTTCCCCCCAATAACACACCCACCATGACAGGGGACTAGTTGAGAAAGAATTCCACTATCAACCACTTCCCTAAGGATAGGCACCAGCCTATCCCTAAAATAACCATGGTCTTGGCACATATCTTAGATTACTAGTCTAAACACCTTGCTCCCTTTCAATGATTTTTTTCTAAAACCACCTAGCCCTTTTTTCTGTTATCTCCTCTAACTCAGGGATTCCTAGTTTCTTTTAAACTGTCTAATATTGAACATCAAATGGAAGCAGACTTCTGGAAAGATGCAGACTTAGAGAAACAGAGGGATCACATCTCTCCTAGAAAAAATAGCTAGAGGAAAGGTGGAGACTATCTGGAGAGTTGTTCTGGGGCTTAGGACACCAGGGAAAAGTGAGACACCTCCCAGAAGACAGAGGGGCAAAGAAAAAGGAATCTCTGCTGGTTGAAAAACTCCTGTGGGTAAAGCTGCAGCAGCAGCTGCTGGTGCTGATCCCCCAACCCTCAGTGCAAACAGCAGCCTGAAGATTTCAGTGGCTGCAGAATGAGGGAGCTACAGCATACAGCATACAACATATAGCATACAGCATACAGCAAATATATATTTTAGCCAGTTTAGTTTGCTGAGTTGGAGAGGTCACACTTTCTGGCCAGATGGACCAGGATACTGCCCTGAGAGTCAGAAGAAACCAAAAATAATTTGTCTTCTCAAATATCCTCCCACTTGGTCTGGACTGGTTGCTGAGAAGGAGGGTGTGGCTCATCAAGCGAAGAGAACAACTTCTGAGAAAGTTTGTTGGGAAAGCTGGCCCATCCTGAGGCCATTACTTCTGCATTGCCTGGTCACAATGAATCCATTCCTCCCTAGCATCTAGGGTTGAACCTGAGAGGTCAGCCAAAAATCATCATCTGCTAGTAGAACAGAAAAGTACACAGAAAGAAGTTAAAATAAATTAAAAATAAATAAATACATAAATAAATACATAAATAAAAGAGGCAGTCAGGTGCCCTTACTGCTGACTTCTCCAAGGACCTGGGAACCTAGCCTCCATCCCATTACTGGATCCTTAGCCCTGATTTGAATAAACAGAGGCAATCCTAAATATCTAGAGCAAGTTGAACCAAGAATTAGAAAACAGTCGTAGCATATAGCTATATAACAGTAAATCCCTAGGCAAGAGGAAGAAACTGAACATCAGAGTAAACTCAGCATCATACTCAGATGCCTAGACATCAGAAAAAATTATAAGCCACACCAAGAAAAAGGAAGATATGACTCAGGCAAAGGAAACAAATTAAAGCTCCAGATGATACACAGGACTTGAAATAACTAGCCAATGAGGTTCACACAGATCTCCTAAATCAAATCATGGAGTTGAAGGAAAATATAGATAAAGGAATAAAAGGCATTAAGAAGACACTGGGTGAACCCAAACAAAAAATTGAAGCTTGGATAGAAAAATAACAGAGCTTATGGGAATGAAAGACACAATAAATGAGATTAAAAACATAAAGAGGCATACAACAGAAGATTTGAAACCATGGAAGAAGAAATCAGGACAGAACATTTGAAATTGGAAAGAGAGAAAACAGAGAGAGAAAAGAAAGGAAAAATTTAGCAGAGGCTCAGGATATTGAATGACAGCATGAAGCACATGAACATATGTGTTAAGGGAGTTCCAGAAGAGAAGGGAAAAGGGGCAGCAAGAGTATTTGAGGAAATAATGGCCAAAAAGTTCCCAACTTTCATGAAAGACATGAATATACATGTCCAGGAAGCAAAGCATACTCCAATTAAACAAATCCAAATAGACCTACTCCAAGAATGTCAAATGCCAAAGATAAAGAGAAAATTCTGAAAGCATCAAGGGAGAAGCAAAACATCACATACAAGGAATGTCCAATAAAACTTATTTTGGGGAGCAGATGTGGCTCAAGCAGTTGGGTGCCTTCTTCTCAAATAGTAGGTCCTGGGTTTGGTCCCCAGCACCTCCTAAAAACTTACCAAAAAAATGGACAACAAGCAAAACAAATGAAAAAACCAACTTAGGGGAGCCAATGTGGCTCAGTGGTTGAGTGCCCACTTCCCTGTGCAAGGTCCTGGCTTCTATCTCTGGCCCCAATCCCTCAAGAAAAAAGAAAAGACTTATTGTGGGTTTTTCTTTAGAAACCATGGAGGCAAGAAGGCAGTGGTATGATATAACTAGGGTAGTGAAAGAGAAAACTGCCAGCCAAAAATTCTTTATTTGGCAAAACTGACATTCAAATATGACAGTCACTTTAAAATGTTCACAAATAAACAGAAACTAAGAGAGTTCATAAACAAGAATCCAGCACTCCAGGAAACATTAAAGGGAGGTCTGCAATTAGAAAAGATAAGACAAGAGAGAGCAGCTTGGAGGAGAGCAGAGAAGTGAAGACTATCAGAAAGGGTAACCAAAAAGGTAGGGAAAAAAAAAAAAAAGGAAAAAATAAGGTATGATATATGAAAGCCAAAGGATAGAATGGCTGAAGTAAGTATTCCCTTTACAGGAATAACTTTGAATGCTAATGGATTAAACTCCCCAATCAAAAAACATAGACTGATAAAATGGATAAATAAACATGAGCCATCCATATGCTATCTTCAGGAGACTCACCTTATATCAAAGGATGGAAATAGACAGAAAGTGAAAGGTTGAAAAAAGATATTTCATGCAAATAGTTACAAAAGATATCAGGAGTAGTTATACTGGTATCAGACAAAACAGACTTTAAATGCAAAAAAAAAATGTGATATGAGGTGCAGAAGACCATTATATATTAAAAGAAAAACAGCTTAGTTATTGATCACATTTCCCAAGGGAAAAAAACTCATTTTCTGCAGTGCAAATATTCTCTCCCTACCAAACAAATTATGAATTCTTAATTTTGTACTGCCTTAGTCAGCTGTAAAGAATTATGTAGAGACCCCATCCCCCAATTAAGGGAAACTTCCACAGCTTATATATTATTTCAATTAAGATAATTTGACTACTGGTGATAGAAAACAGTTCTGACAAATTTACACTAAAAAAAGAACTTAATAAATAGATATAAACCTTAGAAGTAATGGGCTTAGTGGTTGTCATAGGTTCTGAGGGGAAAGGGGAAAGAGTAGAATAGATGGAACATGGAACATAGGGCATTTTGGGACATTGGAATTGTTCTGCATGATCATACAATGATGAATACTGGCCATTTAAAATTTTGTCAACCTATAGGGGTGTATGGAGCAAAGTGTAAACCTTAATGTAGACCATTGACCATGTTAGTAACAATGCTTTCGTATTTGTGCATCAATTTTGGCAAATGTGCCATATTCGTGTAAAATGCTATTAACAGGGAAGAGTGGGAGAAGGGAAAGGAGGTTGAATATATGGGAATCCCCTATATTTTCTATGTGAATTTTCTATAACCTAAAGCTTCTTTGAAAATGAGTTGAAAAATTGAGACATGAGGGTAAGCATGAAAGAAAAAGTCACTGTACATGAAAAGATAACAGACCTTATGGCGATGAAAGATATAATAATATTTTTGTTGTTTATTTTGTTATTTTTATTATTTTTATTTGTTTTGGGTTTTTTTGGTTTTGTTTTTTGGGAGGTTTTGGATTGCATAAAGGTCACAACTGTGACAGGGGAGAATCAATGCTATGGGATGTTGGTGATGGGGAGATGTGTGTGAGGCACTCTGGCATGCCTCTATGGCATATGAATATATTCAAGTGGTCATGGGGTATGTCTCGGTGGGTGAAGACCCACACAATAGTGGAAAGAATATTGAATTCCCATCTTGGGACATGCTGCTACATTCTCTAACAGAGTGGCAAGAATCCCCCAAATGCAAGGGCAGTGCCTTGTGAAGGATGACAGATCATAACGCCAGGTCCTTGATATTGATGGCTGTACTTATGAACCTTTTCTTGTGAAACTGAAACTTAGTATTATATATTGCCAAAAAGTAATCCCCTGAAAGACTCCTTGTTGCTCAAATGTGGCCTCTTTCTAAGCCAAACTCAGCATATAAAGGCACTACCTTCCTCCGAAATGGGATATGACTCCCAGGGATGACCCTCCTAGGCACTGAGTAATTATTACCAAGTGCCAACAAACAATGCATTTGGAAAAAGGACACCTTGACCAAAAGGGCAAACTATTAAATTCAAATGAGTTTTTATGGCTAAAATATTTCAAATTGAGGGAGGTCATTCCCGAGGTTACACTTGTGCATGTCTCAGCAGGATCTCACTGACTGCCACAGTAAACAGTGCCTCAAACAGAGTGGTTCCTGATGTCTCTACAGGCATCTTGACACTACAGTTAGGGCAGACAATCTCAGCAATTTGGCACCCTGTCAGTGGACCTTACTTTGGAATATATGCTCCCCAAACAGAGTTAGACTCATTTATAGTTTCCCAAAACATGACTCTTCTCTCCCTTTTAGATGAACCTATAATTAGCACTATACTCATTGTATTAGTCATCTAAAGGGGTGCTGATGTAAATACCAGAAACTGGTTGGTTTTTATAAAGGGTATTTATTTAGAGTAGGAGCTTACAGATACCAGGCCATAAAGCATAAGTTACTTCACTCACCAAAGTCTATTTGGAGCAAGATGGCTGATGACATCTGCAAGGATTCAGGCTTCTTGAGTTCCTATATTCCCGGGGCTTGTTTTTCTCTGGGTTCAAGGTTCTTTCCTTCCTGGTGCTGTCTTCTCTTTACTCTGGATGCTGACTTCCTAGGTCTTCAGCATCAAACTCTAACATCAGAAATCCCCAACTCTATTCTTCACCATGAATTTTATCTGTGAATCCCCACCCACCAAGGGGTGGGGATGCAATGCCCTAATCATAACTCAATCATTCCCAGGTACAGATCAGATTACAAGCATAATCCAATATGTCTTTTTGGAATTCATCAATTATATCATACTGCTACACTCATTAAATATATGTCCTAGAGACTTAAATCATTGGTCTGTTCATATGCTGGTTGAACCCTGAATCTCAGCAGAGTTGCAACACCTACTTTCCAGTTCACTGGACTTGACCAGGACAACTAACAAAAGGATGATGATGTTTATATAAAATGTAAATATAAATCAGTTTATAAAGATGAAAGATTAGTTGTTATGTAGGTCTGAGGAAGGAATACTAAGGGGTTTGAAGTCTTTCTTTTTAGGGTAATGAAATTGTTCTAAAATTTTTAGGATCATGAATGTACAACACTGTGATTTTACTAAAAGCCATTGGTTATAAACTTTGGATGGAATGGCCAGAAACAGCACCTATGCATAGTGGGAGAAGAATAAAAGATTGATTGGTGAAGAATTTTCTTGTTTGCTTCTTTGTTTTTTTTATTATTATTAATACTGAAATAATGAGAATGATCTAATAATGATTGAAGAGATGAATGCACAACTATTTGATTATAGCAAATACCATTAATTATACACCTTAGAAGAATTGTATGCTTTGTTAATATTTATCAACAAAGTTATTTTTCAAAAAAAGGATGATAATGGAAAATGCCTATCTCAAGAAACAGACTATCCACAACTGCAAGCAATACAGTTCCATCCATCTGCCCCATGAGATCTAAGCCCCCTCTCAGTCAGAAACAGAGTTGCATCACCCTCCCTAAATTCTCAAGATTGAGGAATGAACAAACATAAGGTGGGAATGTAACTGTGGACTAAAGTAGACTTATTATTATTATAAATGGAAGAACTTATAACATTGATATAAAGGCAGTGGCTACCAGAGGTTCTGAGGGCAGGGAGAGGGAAGAATAGGTGTAACATGGGGCATTTTGGGGGCACTGAAATTGTCCTGCATGACATTGCAATGACAGATACAGGCCATTATACATTTTGTCAAAACCTATAAAATTGTACAGTGCGAAGTGTAAACCATATTGTAAACTATAGACCATGGTAAGTAGCAATGCTTCCATATGTGTTCATCAATTGTAACAGGGAGAGATTAAAACATGCCTAGATTTAAAAAGCTGGGGAGTTCATCATCACTGGACCTGCCCTACAAGAATTGCTAAAGGGAGTTCTTCAAACTGAAAAGAAAGAACCCTAGACAGTAGTTCAAAGAAGCATAAGGAAATAAAAGATCTCCAGTAAAGTTAACCATTTGGGTAATAATAAATGTCAGTATTATTGTATTTTGTTTATGTAAATCCACTTCTTACTTACCACAGATGCTAAAATGCAAATACATTGAAGTAATGATAGATCTATGGTTTTAGACATAAAATGTTCAAAGACATAATTGGTAACAAGTACAAAAAGTGATGGGGGGATGAAGGGGTATAAGAACAGAACATGTGTATGCTATTGAAGTCAAGTTGGTATCAAACTAAATATGATTGTTATATATTTAGGATGTTATATTTAACCCCATGGTAACCACAAGGAAAATATATGAAGCAAATATCCAGATGGAAATGAGAAGGAACTCAATATGCTACAACATAAAAAGTCAAATAAATTTAAAAGTAGGCATTAATAGGAGCATTGATGTTCTTACAAAGACTAAAGCAAAATAACAGAAAAAAGTCCTGCATTATCAGTAGTGACTTTAAATGTAAATGGATTAAATGCTCCAGTCAAAAAGCAGAGATTGGCAGAATGGATAAAAAACCTGACCTAACTATATGCAGTCTGCAAGAGAGGCACCTAAATTCAAAGACACAAGTAGGTGAAAGGACAGAAAACTATGTACCATGGAAATAATAACCAAAAGAAAGTCCAGATAGCTATACTATTTTTAGATAAAATTTAAGATATGAGTCAAAGATGACTATTACATACTAATAAATGGGTAAATTCAACAAGAAGATGTAATAATTATAAATTTAGATGTATCTAACAGCAGAGCCCCAAAATATATGAAGCAAATACTGACATATTTGAAAGGAGAAATTGATGGTTCTATATTAATAGGAGACTTTTATATACTACTTTCAATAAGCTAGTCAGATCAATAAGGAAATACAAGACTTGAACAATACTAGACCTAGCAGGCATGTATATAACATTCATCCAACAACAGAATACACATTCTTCTCAAGTGCACAGGTATCATTCTCCAGGATAGATAATATCTTAGGTCATAAAATCATTCTCAATAAATAAAAAAGTATTGAAATCATACTATTTTTCATGTCCTTCCACAATGTAACGAAGCTAGAAATCAATGCCAAAGGGAGAAATGCAACACTTGTAAACATGTGAAAATAAAACCACACACTCTTAAACAACCAATTAGTTAAAAAGGAAATCAGAAGGGAAATTAGGAAATATCTTGAGGGGAGTTAAATGAAAATACAAGATATCAAACTTATGGGATGCAAGAAAGACAGTCTGGGAGGGAAATTTATAGTTCTAGACATTTACATTAAAAGAAAAGAAAGACTTTAAATAAGAGACCTAATTTCAAAACTTTAAGAACTAGTAATTAAGTAAATATGATATGAATAGGGCGTAAGAGTATCACTGTGGAAGGGAAAAGGTTTTCTGGTGGATGTGTGGGAGTGCTGTATATTATATATATACATTGCTGTGGTCTAGGACTCCTGTGAAGAAAAGCTGAATAATTAGGGGGGGGGGGGGGGGAAATAGGATGTGGAATTTTTTCAAGTCAACATTCTTTATCTAAGTTCTTTATCTAACTTTATCCAAGTTCTTTATCTATCCTTTAAACTCATCGCTATATGCCATTCCCTAGTAAGGGACCATGACATTATATTGGGCTTCAAATTTCGGGGAGTTCTGGATCACAGAGTGTTTCAACAATGGCAATGGAGGGATACTGGTATGGGATACCAATGACAGATGATATATGACTGACAGGGAGCTGTACAGAACATATGTCCAGGGTGCATGGTAATGTTTGGATATACTCATAGTGGCAACAATTAAAAACCACAGTAGGGGGGGTACTGGGTTCCTGGCCAGTGGTGCTCTGTCGTGGTCCCTAGGGGAGCAGCGACAGTCTCCCAGGTACAGTGGTGGGGACCGGGAGGGAGTGAGGGTTCAACAGTGAGCCCCTGATACTAATGACTATGCTTGTGAGCTGATAAACCCAAAATAATAACAAGGCCTAGAGCAACTTTGTGCCTGGGAATTTCCTTCTGTCAGCCTTCATGTTACTCAAATGTGGCCAGTCTCGAAGCCAAACTCAGCATGTAAATGCAATGCCTTCCCCCCAGCGTGGGACATGACACCCGGGGATGAGCCTCCCTGGCAACGAGGGACCACTATCAACTACCAACTGATGATGCAACTGGAAAATGACCTTATACGGAAGGTTCAATGTGGATCAGCAGAATATCCATGTCTACATAAAATACCATGACTTTAAAATGCTGTTTGACCTAAAGTAAGGGGGAAATGGAAAGGAGAAATGAGTTTATATGGCTACGAGTTTCTAAAAAAGAGTCTGGAGGCTGGCAGAAGGTTTGCCCTCATGCACAACTGAGCAGAGTCAGAGAGACAGATAAAGCAGATACAACCCCCAGATATTGGTTCCTTTGAGGGCTAAAGAGACCCATGGGAGTTATGGTCATGGCCGATGGGGTTAACTACCAGGGCAGATGGCCCCTCTTTGGAAATGGTGTTTATGTGTGATGAATCTGGACTCAGATGGGATCTCCCTTCATAAGACTTTCATGCTAATGTGCTGGAGGTGTAGTTAATGTTGGGGTTTAAGATATATTTAGGGGATTTGAATCTCTGGACTGACAATGTGATAGCCAGATCCTGAGCCTCAACAGACTCCAGCACCTACAATCTGATTTATTGGACTTACCACACTCAGCTAAGATGGAGGTGAAGAAGGACAACCACCACACCATGGAGCCTAGAGTGATTACAACTGAAAATGGGAGGATTGCATCCAGCATCCAGGTGGAATCTGAGCCTCCTCTTGACATAAAGGTGCAATGGACACAACCAATCCAGTGTCCACATAGAAGAGGTGGCATTGGATTGGGAAAAGTGGACATAATGGACAAAGGGTATGGGGAAAGGCAGGAAGAGATGAGAGGTGGAGGCGTCTTCAGGACATGGAGCTGCCCTGGATGGTGCTTCAGAGGTAATCACCGGACATTGTAAATCCTCACAGGGCCTACCTACATGATGGAATAGAGGAGAGTATGGGCCATGATGTGAACCAATGTATATGAGGTGCAGAGGTGCCCAAAGATGTACTTACCAAATCCAATGGATGTGTCATGATGATGGGAACGAGTGTTGTTGGGGGGGGGGAGAAGGGGGGTGGGGGGGTGGGGTTGAATGGGACCTCACATATATATTTTTAATGTAATATTATTACAAAGTCAATAAAAAATAAAAAAATTAATAAAAAAAAAAAAAAAAAAAAAAACTAGTAAAAGAAGAGTAAACTAAACCCAAAGCAAGTAGAAGGAAGGAAATAACAAAGAATAGAGTGGAGATAAATGAAATAGAGAACAAAACAAACAATAAAAAGAATTTTTTAAAAACACAAAATTTGGTTCTTTGAAAACACCAATAAAGTTGACAAACCTTTAGCTAGATGGGCCAAAAAAAAAAAAAAGAGTCTATGCAAATAGTGAATATGAGAAATGAGAAGAGTGACAGTGCCCCCAACCATGCTGAAATAAAAACGGACTATAAGAAGATATAAGGAAAACTGTATGCCAATAGATTAGATAACCTTGATGAAATGGGCAAATTCTTAGAAACATACCAACTACCTATGCTGACTCAAAAAGAAATAGAAATTCTCAATAAACCACTAATTAGTCAAGAAATTGAGCTAACAATCAAAAACCTCCCAACAAAGAAAATCCTAGGACTAGATAACTACACATGGGAATTTTACCAAACATTCCAAGAAGACTTAACACCAATCCTGCTCAAACTCTTCCAAAGAATTGAAGAGAAGGGGGCACTCCATAATTCATTCTATGAGGGAATCCTCAACAAAATACTAACAAACTGAATCCAAAAATCCATCAAAAGAATTATACACCATATTCAAGTGGGATTTATCCCAGTTATGTAAGGATAGTTCAACATAAGAAAATCAACTAAGGCAATATACCACATTAACAGAATGAAGGAAAGATTTATATGATGATCTCAATTGATGCAGAAAAGGCATGTGACAAATGCAGGATCCTTTTTTTAAAAATTCACGATCAACAACAAACCCTTAGAAAACAAGGAATAGAAGGAAACTTCCTCAACATGATAAAATGAATCTATGAAAAATCCACAGCTACCATCGCACGTAATGTTGAAAGACTGAAAAGTTTCCCTCTAATATCAGGAACAAGACAGGAGCAAGGATTCTCACTGCAACTGCTGTTATTCAACATTGTACTAGAAGATCTTGTCAGAGAAATTATGTAAGAAAAAGTAATAAAATGCGTTCAAAATGTAAAGGAAGAAATGAAATTTCTCTAATTAAAAAAAAAAGAAATTTGCATTATCTACATTAATCTACCAACTCTAAAATGGTTATGAAAGCCAGAAAAGAACTAGCCTATTCGGCGTAGTAAGACCCAATATTATGTCAGTTCTCCCAAGTTTTATCTACAAACTCAATACGATTCTTCTAATATGTCAAGAAGATTTCTTTTTTTAACTACATTAGCTGATTATAAATATCATATTTTAAAAGTGAGCAAAGAAGTTCTTTTTAAAATGCTGCCAATATAAAGAGAATTGACTTTGGACTAACAGTGCTAGATGTTAAAATGTATTATGAAGCTAATGTATTATGTATATTATGTATTATGAAGCTAATGGCATATCTTCACGGCATGCCAATAGAACAACTCACTACTAACTAATTTCTATCCTTAAAACATTTTACTCAAGTGAGGCACTCTTTGGGGAAAGATTCGAATGCTAACCCATTGAGATATTTTCAATTGACTACATGACTTAAGAATGGCTAAGTCCTCAAGGAAGAGTCAGGTATTTATACCAGTTCCATTTCTGGGTATTTATTTACCCAAGAGGAAAGAAAATTATGCTGTATATAATGACTTTATTACTAATAGGCTAAAACTGGAATTAACCCAGATGCCCATCACCAGGAGAACAGATAAATTATAGTTTATTTATAAGTAAACTAACTCAAAAGAAGCAAAATAAAACATACATTTACTGATAAATGGAGGGATCTCAAAAATCTTATGTTGAACAAAAGAAGCCAAACACAAAAAATATGTACACTGAGATTCCATTTACATAAAGTCCAAGAATACTAATAACTAATCCATGGTATTAGAAATTAGATAATGCTTTCCTTGCAATGACAGTAGTGAGGGATGGAGGGATTTATTAAAAAAGAACATGGGAGAACCTTCTAGAGTGATGGAAATGTTCCATATTTTGATTTGGGTGGTAGTTACAAGGTTATATACAATTGTCAAAACTCATCAAATCAGACTAATTTTATCTGTGCATTCATTCAACAACAAAAAAATATATAAACAATTTAGAAAAGGAAGGGAAATAAGAGTTTGAATATTAAAAATATATGTATGTGTGTATATATATATCCCTTGCAATGCATTCTTTCAATATCCAATAAAATGCATCTCCTTTCTGTTTATACAATTCCAGTTTTCTCCCTGTTCCTATGTAGTGAGAGCAGGCATCATTCTAACCATCATCTCAACCAATACTGTAATCCATCCCCTTACTTTTACTGTTTATTCTAGTGCCATGGAAAGCTAAAAATTATCAGAAGCCAGTATCAGATTCCAAGTCAGTGAACCCATGATTACATGTAGTAAAACCTTCCAATTAGCAGAAAGCACAGTCGTAAAGATGAAAAGCCAACATTTTAAGACATTAGGTGTATCCATTAGAGTTGTGATATCAACTCTCCTTTTCCCTCCCCTACATATATGCACACATACCCTCTATTTTTGACTTCTAGATGGACCAGTGAGTTTTGGTTATGAGATTTGGGTGACTTAGCAACATATATTGGTTGCTATTTCATAATGTGCAAAACAGAAAGTTTTCTTAAAACATTAGCCTTAAATGGATACTTTACTGTTTTGTAAGACAGACTGCTTCAGGGTTGAAAATATGACCGGGGGACCTTATGGGAATACACCTATTCCTTTTTTTTTTTAAAGATTTGTTTATTTATTCTCTCCCCTTCCCTCCCCACCCAGTTGTCTGTTCTCTGTGTCTATTTGCTGCGTCTTTGTTTGTCCACTTCTGTTGTTGTAAGCAGCATGGGAATCTGTGTTTCTTTTTGTTGCATCATCTTGTGTCAGCTCTCTGTGTGTGTGGCGCCATTCCTGAGCAGGCTGCACTTTCTTTCACGCTGGGCGGCTCTCCTTATGGGGCGCACGTCTTGCGCATGGGGCTCCCCTACACGGCACGGGACTCCTTGTGCACATCAGCACTGCGCATGGGCCAGCTCCACCCGGGTCAAGGAGGCCCAGGGTTTGAACCAGGGACCTCCCATGTGGCAGACGGATGCCCTAACCACTGGGCAAAGTCCCCCACCATATTCCATTTTAATATGAAGTGAGTTCACTAGTTAGTAACTGTTATATTATTATGCTTTTAATTGTGTTCCCAAAAAGATATATTTAAATCCTAATGCCTAGTACTAGTGACTATGACCTTATTTGGAAATAGGGTCATTGCAAATGGAATAAGTTAAAATGAGGTGTGATTGTATTTGGATTGGGTCTTTATCCATTATGACTGGTGTACATAGAAGAAAAGGAAATAGATATAGACGGACACAGGGGGAGTTCCATGTGATGAACTGAGGTAGATATTGAAGCATAAGGATTCCCAGCAAACCACCAGAAACTAGGATGAGGCAAAGAAAGATTCCTCCATTCAGATTTCAGACTTCTAGCCTCCAGACCTGTGAGATAAGAAATTTTTATTGTTCAAGCCATCCAATTTGTGGTACTTGGTAATGGCAACCCTAGGAAATCAAGCCACTAACTGTGATGTGAGATACACTAACATTATATAAAAGACAACACAGCTAAGCTATGGCACTGACTGAAGCATCAAGGCAGGGAAAGCAAAGCCAACTTCAAAATAGTTGCTTTTTTCTTCATAATTGAAGAGATTCAGTGCCATCAGTCCATTGCCACATAACTGGCTACAATCTTGGAGTTACGGAAACATACTGGAGGTCAATGACTGGTTTTGGCAGATGAAAATTGGGTACTCAGACATGGTAGAAGCCAAGTCCGTCTTCATGAGGATCCAGTTTGTCAAGACCATATACATAATTTCTACCCACCACTAGGGCCGCCTTGTTCAGGAATTTATTTTTAAAAACAATAAATTACTTAGAAACAGAGGCTGAGCAACATCAGTGGAGCAGGTCATTCTTTCTACTTTATGAAGGGCCTTTTCTACATCAGCGTCCTTTTCCATGAGCATTCAAATGAAACACAGCTAATCTCTTCACGTAGATCCATTTGAAAAAGCTTATCCATAAATCTTTCCCCAAACTATAGTGTCCCCACTGTTTCATTCCTACTTCCTCAAAGTCCCTGCCCATTCCATCAGATCATTAACCTTTTGCCCAGGAATTGGCATAGATCTAGAACTTGTGCACCTCTTTTTCATCTGGAGGGGAAGAGAGATAATATTAATATGTGGTAAGGTGTTGAAATACCTGTGTGGCTGATAACTAAGCACTGTGCTATGGGTGCAGGAGAATACTAGAAAGTACGATTACTAGCCAATTTTATCACTCTCAGATGATCTGAGAGTCCTAATTAGAGGTGGAAAGATCAACAAGGCTCTCAGAAGGATAACATTCTATAAGTAAACAATGGAGGGATGATGAAGGAACAATATAATTTAAGCATATTGTTTGAGAGATGGATTGTAAAATGCTAAGTAGAGACAGTTTAGTGGACTGTTTGTATTTCCAGAATTAAGAGCTTGTTTTTATTTTCTCTGCAGTGGTTAGTCATCAAATGAGTTTGACCGGGAAAATGAGTCTGTAAAATCTGTGTTTCGGGAAAATAATTCCAATGAAGCCATGCAGAGTGGATTAAGAGAAAAGATGCTAGAGGAATGGAGATTAGTTTGGAAGAAAAGAGAAAAGGTCATCAGAAATTAAGACACCAGCAGTGGAAATGGAAGGGAGACACAAATGGGAAAAAATATTGTGGTTGTAAAATCAATAGAACATTGCAAGTGATTAGATCTAAGAGTTGAGAACAAACTAATAGGAGTGATTCTAAAGAGATTCCCCTCATCCCCCACGGAGAGAATGCACTAGCAGTGCAGCATAGCACTAGGTGTCTCCAGGATAAAAGAAGCTCAAAGAAGGGAAAGGGAGACACCATGAATAATTCTATGCAAATGTCAGGTCTCCTATTAGGCTCATCTTTTGTCTAAGGCTTTCACATTCATAAAATCAGATTCCCTTTCCCAAGGTTCCCCAACCACCTTCCTCAGTCTGTTTCCCTGATTCATTTCTATCTTTATATCTCAAGGACTACATCGTATCTCCCTCCTTCCAGCATTGTTTTTGTTTGTTTCTACAGATTTTATCCAATAAACCCAATCCAGTTTTCATCATGCTGAATCTTTGAAGCTATCCTCAAATACTCTCCAGTTAAGGCACATTGGTTCTCCACTTTGACCACTGAGCTGCCTAGCACTAAATTGAATTATCCATCGCCATCTATGTACTTGATTACTGCGTTCCCTCCTTCCCCAAGTGGATCCTTTTGCCCTAGTAGTGCTTCGTACTCCTGGTTTCCTACCACTTACATTTCCTTAATTCTGCACAGCCCTTTTCACACCTAGCTTGTCTTTCATGCTGTGGGAACGAAACGTTAAGAGTGTTACTGCCCATATCCTAAGGCTAATGTGAAGCCAACAGCTATCCTAGCGAACTAGGAGGAAGATTATTGGAAGGGTTATAGGTGTTTGGCTTTTAGGAAAATCACAATGGGATCTACCTAAAGTCCTTTGGAATATGCATGAAATTGTTGGAAAAATAAAAAATATATATAGTCACAATGAGTAATATGTATTAAGAAAACTCATAAATTAAGAGTTTATTCAGAATAAAGGCGACCTGTTCAACACAGTCTCTTCTTAGATCTTTGCTTTCTCTTAATGTAAAAAGAAATTTGTTCAGGAGAAGCAATTATCTAAGGCCCAGTGTGGATGGATTGATATAAATCAAACCACATCTTATTCTGTACAAGGTCCAAAAGTATTTTTATATCACTTTGAGATATTGACTAGCTTTTACTCCATTGAACTTTCTATATGAATTTTGCCAAAAGTTAAAGTTGCTTTCTACTTATCAGTACAAGGTTCTAAACTTGAAATATTGATTGTCTAATAGATTTTATGACTCAGTCTAATCATGTGGTTGGATCTCAGTTTTCCTTTCTGTAGCATACAGGATTGGACAAAATGTATTCTAAGGACCAGGATTGTTTTAGAACATGATCACTGTATGATCATTTACTCAGCTCTAATGAAAGACACTATCTATCACTCATCTGGTCCTGCCACCATGTCCATGCCCTTTTCTCTCTAGTTAATTAAAAAAAAAAAAAAAAAAAAGCATGGCAGTTATGTGTGGGCTTAGGAATGTAAGATTTTTTTAAATTTAAAAACATTTTCTTACACATTTACTTTTGTAATACTACCTACTAATAAGTCAAAGCTGTTATTCAGGAACAATTAAAACCAAATTCCTACATTTGGCAATGTATTATAGAAATCTCGTGCAATTCTGTCAACCTCTACATCAATAGTACTTTACAATGCTAATTAATATTCTTTAAAAAGAGGTGGTTCTGCTCTATGGCACAGATCAGATCATGGTTCTTTTCCAAATCTAAATAGTCAATTTATAAGAAAGGAGGTATGTTTTGTGTAAGACTGTGAAAAAAAAAAAAAGAAAAAAAAAAAGGATATCCTATCATATCCAATTATTTCAAGAATGTTTACCTCTTGCTGTGCAGAACCTAGTAAAAATTAGTTTTGCCTGGGGCAGTTTGGGGAGTCCTTATTTGTCTAAGCTTCATTTAAAATATATCCTATAGTGCAAAATGCCATATCATGGATGTTGCGGTTCATTAACTCAAGGCTGTATTGCACTCAAACAGAAACATAGTTTTCCAATTAACCTATAGATTTTAGATAACCATCCAAAAACTCACCATTCAAGATAATTGTATATTTTTAGCATTTTTATTTTTGGTTTGGTGAAAGTTCATTTCATAATATACTTTATCCTTTCTTCAGACTGCTGCAAAAATACACCATTTTGCTTTAAAAATTCCTCTCATTTTCATTCTCCCATGTATGCTTGTTGGAAGTTTTAGTGGTATCAAAATTAGGCTTGGCAGAAGTATAGACAGACTTTCCACTTTTGGACAGCACTTCCTATGGGGCACTAGTTTGAAGGAGGCAAATTGAAAATGAAAAGAGATTTGATGCTACAAGGATGAAGTCAGAAAAATGCTTGAAAGTAGCATAATTTAAAAATTACAATAACCTGCATTTGTTTATTTGTAATGCCTGGAAGATGCCATGCTTTGCTTAATTGAAAATTGTGGATAATCCAAGGATACACATGCCATCCATGGATTACTGATTTTCAGAGTGCAATGTGATAAAATACAGTCAGTCCTAAAACTTGACTTTAACATAATTTAAACTTCGATGATTCACAAGGTTCTTCATTGTTTGCATGTTCTTAGTCTGCCAAAACATGCTCCTTTTCTAGCACAAAATAATGGATTTTTGTTTTTGCTCAGTCTCAAGGGATGTGATGTTTCTTGCAACAAAGTGGAAGAGTTGGTTAGTGGAGAACTGCATATTTTAAAAATTGTATGTGTTCTGTATTCCTGTTGACTGTAAGAAGAGTTTACATGTGGCAGCTCAGGAGCAGGGCCAAAAAATAGCAATGTGCATCAGAGACTGCCTATGCAAGAATCTATCAATCCACTAAGCATTCAGTTCCACTCATTCTAACAAATGGAGATCCACTAAAGTTTAAGGGTTTAAACCAGGGGATGCAAGCCCTGTGGTCATTCAGTTTAGTGCTCATTGCTTAATACAGTGGATAATAAGTGAGAAGGCAAGGGCATGGAGAAGAGTTAGGAGGAGGAAAGGAGGGAAAGACGGTGAGATAGTATCTTTTTCATCTATTAAAACGTAATTAAACATTGCTGTGTTGCAAGCATTGCACAAAATTCTGATGAAATAGAACCTTAAGGAACTCAACTCAAAAAAGAGAAGAAAGACATTTAAGCAAACAACCATAACTTATTTTCATTAGTGCTCAGAGAGAAGTATGCAGAATACTTGAAGGAAAGAAAAACTAGTGAAGGAGGATCATTTATGTTTTACTAAAAGTTGTCAGGAATGCCTAGAAGGTGAAATTCATTGTGTCTTGAAAAATGAAATGTGAGGAATAATCAAAGGGGATCTTGTCCACAAGAGGCAGAAGTAAATATATAGAGAATCAGTGGGACTGTCTACAAAATGCAATTTTCCAACTGAGCCCAGAGGGGACTTGCTTTTGTGTTTTATATGCCTCTTTTAGGACACTGAGTGAACTCTACCTTGAAGACTAAAATGTCCAATTTACAGTTTTTAATCTCTTCAATGTTGTTGGTATTTGTAGAATAGGTACTCTTCATATTAACTAAAAATTTCTTAATTTCATTGAAATAAGAGTAGGGGAATCAGATTTGGTTCAACGGATAGAGCGTCTGCCTACCACATGGGAGGTTCAAGATTCAAACCCAGGGTCTCCTGACCCATGTGATGAGCTGGCCCACGTGCAGTGCTGATGCGTGCAAGGAATGCCATGCCACACAGGGGTGTCCCTCACGTAGGGGAGCCCCATGTGCAAGGAGCATGCCCCATAAGGAGAGCCGTCCAGTGTGAGAAAAGTGCAGCTTGCCCAGGGTGGCGCTGCACACATGGAGAGCTGATGCAGGAAGATGACACAACAAAAAAAGACACAGATTGCCAGTGTGACTGACAGGAATGGAAGCGGACACAGAAGATCACAGGGCAAATGGACAAAGAGAGCAGACAACTGGGGGGAGGGGAGTAGGGAAGGGGAGAGAAATAAATTTAAAAAAATTAAATAAATAAAAAATGAAGTAAGGGTAATATTTTTAAAATATTCAGCTGTAGACTTTTCATTGTTAAGTAAATCATGGCACTATCCTCAATTCTGGAGGCCTTTTTAGCATTAAGATTGAAAAAGAAAGTTTATTGTCCCAGAAGCCAAGTAGAATCAACTATTTAGAAAAAAAGTCACAGAAGAGATTTAATTTGCAGGATATAGTTTTGAAAACCAGGCCTCACCAAGAATTTTCTTGTTCCCAATCCTTTCTTCTATATGGTAAAAACAATTCTGACTAACATAAAACAATTTTTGTGTAAAACTTGCATAGAGAGAAGTCAGGATAAGATGTTAGGGATGTAATCACCTGACAGGAAGTAGAAGAAATCCCTTCCTAAGCATAGGGAATGAGATTTTAAAAAAGGAAAAAGAAAAGAGGAATAGGATATGAGTTCCTTCAATTATTCTTTCATGAATGATTTATTTATTCAATAATATTTATTCAGTGCCTACCTGGTATCCGTTATTATTCTAGAATTTGTGAATACAGGATTGAATGTAAAGCCTCTCTCCTCCTAGGCAAAGTTCTTTGGAGAAGAGTGTTTCAAGAAAAACCCAGATATGTTTGGGGATATCTTGGAGGATTCTTACTCACTTCCCATGTTGGTAAATAAAAGTTTGCTAGCACCCTTACAGAAAAAGTTACCTAATTTCACCAGGTAAAATAATGGAAATGGCTAAGTTGAGGTCTGAGATAAAGGGAAGACCAAGATGTCATCTTGGTTACGAAAATTTTGAAAAGGATTAAAGAATTGTCAAAAACAGAGAAAACATAAGAAACCCTTCTCTCAACTCTCACCTAACAAAAATGCTAGACAAAATACAGCATTCTTGTTTGTTTTTTATATAGCAAAATTTGAAAGCAAAGAATATAAATAAAGATGGTGTTAATACATGTAGGAGGAAAACACAAGCTATAGCAATGAATGATGAATCAGCAAATGGTATATCAGAACAGATTGTGCATAAAGGACTGGAGTGCTAATGCTCGTATTGGAATTGAGGTTGAGGCCAAAGATTCTGTGAATGTGTGGATCTGGAAATAAACTCTAAACATAAATTAGTAAACATCTATGAAATGGGGAACCAAAAAATATTCCTCTCACTAATCCAAGCGAAGCATAAATAGCCATTGACAATGGATGAAGAAAATCACTTGTGAAATTTTGAATCCCATCTTGTAAAGGTAGGAGGAAAAAGCCATAAGCTAAGTAATTATCAAGAAAATTGGCCCCAACTTAGTTAAACTCATAGATCAAATGCAAAGCAGTCACTTGTGGGATGTTCATAACTCAAGGTACAAACAATTCATGTGAAAAACTAAAGCCACTGTTTAAGATTAAAAGCATGCAGGGGTCACTAAATGTTAGGAGAAACGTAGATGACTGAAGCAATATAAACTATAAATCAAACACTGAATATTATAGAAAAAGACATCTACATTTGCAAAGTACATAGATTAGAGAAATGAAAAAAATGTTACTAAATAAAAGTATCAAAAGAGTGATTCAACAGTTTATAAGACAATGCTAAAGAGATAATTAGTAAATAAAAATATAGTTAAGAGAAACCCACACAAAATTTAGCACAAAGAAGGAAATATTGAACAGATAAAGAAGCTCTAATAAGCATCTCCAACATGTGTCTAAAATGAGTTAGAGAAGAAAGGACATTGAAAATTGAAGAGAAACACTGTTAGAGAGATGACTCCTAAGAACTTCAAAAGGAAAAAATGCAAATATTATGCACCAACCACTGAGAAAAATAAAAACAAATCTGTCACCCAGCAAACTGAGTTAAAACTTTAACCTACAGATAAAAATAAAATCTTTAAAGTTCTCAGAGAGAGCTATTTAGAACATCAGGAAATGGGTTTCTGCTTCAGGCAATGATTGACCAGTTAATTTAGAAACAACATCCCACTGAGAACAACAGAAAAGCTGGAGACTGCAAAAGGGCAATGATGAGCTACAGGCCAGGATACGGAAGATAACAGGAAGGTTTAATTTGGCACCTGGCATCTCTTTTTCCATTTGAGTTGGAAGAGGAGATTGAGAGGCAAGAGCTTAAGTCTTCCTTTTAATAGCTTCACAGGGCTAATATATCTATGGATTGGTGTTCAGTATCTACAGAGTGGAGAAGAAAGTGCCATAGTTAACCCTCTTCTTTTTTGAATGAGGAATCCAAAATGAAATGCAAGTAGGGCATCACAGAAACTGCTGTTAAGCTTTGAAACAGTTAAATTCTCAAAATTCGATTAAGATAACTTTGTGAGTAAATATAAATGACTATTGACTTTATAAGGTGATTATAAAAATGTTATGTGGCATTCAAAGTGAATAAAAAACTCAGGTACAAGAAAACTGTAGAAATGTGAGTGGGACAAGTTTACAGGAATTAAAATGACCTAAAGTCTTATCTCTGGGGAGGGAGAAATACCAATTATTTTACTTTCAAAGTCCAGAATGCATGCTATAAATTACAGGGTAATCACATACATATAAAAAAACTGAAAGGGTGGAAATAATATAAGGGACACTTTTAAAAACACCCTTTAATTCTCAAATGTGTTCCAGTTTGAATGCTAAGTTTAATGGTCACCTAGTTATAAATTCAAGAAGGGAATATTTGTAGGTGACTTGGAAAAGCTATTGCAGTTTTAGAATCCTGAGTTTGTGATTTCCTAATTAATAGAAGCCCAAGTTATGAGTTGAGTTCTAGAGCTGAGGATGTAAGTCTGGGCAGAAGATTTTAGAGTTTGGAAAAATAATAAACATTCACAGGTAAGGTAAATCCACAGATGGTATGGTATCATTCAGGAAGAAGTGTTGCATAAAAATACCAGACAATTCATACTCACACAATGCTCCTTTGAGTAACTATCCTTCTTTATTCAAGAAAATAACTATAAGGCATTTTATCCCCCCTGAGTATCTCCTTCTTCTCCTTTCTCTTCCCATTTTTATCTTCCACCTGTGAGTGGAGATATAAATAAAGGGAAATCATCAATGGGAAATGTCAAATTAATTCTCACTATTTTTAATGAGTGGGATATTTATAATTCAAAAAAGGACCATTGGGGGGGGCAGTTGTTTTGCTTTTCTCTCAGAAGGCTGATTGAAAAATATTCATACCTTGGACATTATGTGACTCTTTCCTCCCCCCAACCATTCTTAATAACAGGTTCACTCACCCTTAAGTATTAAGCTGGCAACAGTTTTACCACACAGTCCAGTAAATCTTAATGTATTCTCTAAAATAATATTTGGCCGGGAGGGAACTTGTGAAGTAGTAGCTAATTCTACCACAGAGGAAAGTAGGGGATATACACTCCAATTCACTCATCTCAGAGTCTTCCTCTATCAACTTAAAACAGATATCTAGACTTATATGTACAATATTGTTCTTCATATTTTGAATAACTTACAATTTATTTGTGCCTAATATTGCATCAGGCATCAATATCAAATACATGTATCAAAATTGCTTTATTGTATAGTTCTTTTTCAACTTTTCAGTTCATTCTGGTATTCTTTATAGTTTATTGTTCCCATAGCATAATCATCTTATCACAGCTAGAAAACATTTTTAGTAGTTATGAACTACTCTGAGCATTATACTTAACATTAGGCTAATGAGTTGTGGATATTGCAGAACAAGAAACAAAAACAGCTGTATAATTTCTATAAAAATCTAGTGTGTACTTTGTCATGTTCTAGGCAGAGAATACAGAAAACCAAAATGTCATGCGTAGGGTCACTAAAAATCCCTTGGTGTTGTAAACAAATTGAGAATGTCAGAAATGGACAAGAAAAATGACCCTGGCTTCATACCTGGACTTGGAAATTTGCCTTCAGATTCTTGAGACTCCTTATTCTAAGTATCCAAAAAGTAAACTGGGAGGGGACATCTAAAGCTAATTAGACTTCCTTTTTTGAGGTAGGTTGATATGTATGAGAGGTTAGGGCCAGAGGAAGTTGCATACTAGAAAGAAAGAGAAGAAATACACAAACTAAAAATAAGCGAAAAGATTTTTGTATGTGTTGTTAAATCTGAAAGATTTCAGATGGAAGACCTGAAAGGAAAGGGATTACCTCTCACTCAGTGGAATAGACAGCTACCACCTTCTCAGTGGTTGAGATGCATATTAAATTATTTCATAAATATGGAATTAGCATTGCAAATTTAATAAATTTATTATATAATCACAAAATATGGGATTTTGGAAAGGTCAATAGTTTCCATATCTGTAAAGGAAATATGCTGGGCATATGAGTTGTTGTTGGCAATGCAGCTATGGAGAGTTGGACAAGAGTTAACAGAGCAAATTGATTTTATTATGGCAGAAATCTCTGAATTTTTGATAGAGACATCCCTCATTGAGATTTGGGCATTTGTTTCAAATGAGTAAAATACAAAGTTAACAGCACAGTCAGTATAATAAAATTCAAAAACAGTTCATTTATGCCACCATTGCCCTACATCCTCTGCAACAGTATTTATGGGTCTGACCTACTTCCAGACACATTCCTGAGGCCATCATTTATGAAAAAAAAATATGGAAGATAGGCAATTACATTAACCAAATGATATCACGCTATTTAAACAAAAGCATTTTTTTGTAAAAAAATAATTGATATGTGGAAAATCCTAGCAAGTTCAATCACTGTAGATGAGATCATGGATGTTGAATCCATGATCCTTTTAAACAAGTGGAAAATGGTTGCTTTCTCATAGCTCTTTCTGAGCTAGGACTTCCTTGATTGAAGGAGGAATGCAGGCTGTATTTATCCTGTCATTTTGATTTTTTGTTTATTTATCAGTTTATATATTGTAATCTCCTTTTTATTTTTTAGGCTGACCCTCTTAGTGTTATGCTACTCAGAACCATGTTTTCCTTTTCCATTGATTCCATGTGCCAAGAACAGTGTCTCTGGCACTAATATCCATTAAATTACTCTATCCAATCTCGTCCAAAGAACAGAAAACAGAAGTGGCTTTTCTTTGTTTGCTTTACTTCGTTTTTGCTTCTGAGTTTTCAAGTGTTTGGAATAAAAACCCTAGCTAATGGTATATTTTGGGAATATCATCTTTTGGAACATTATTCAGAAAGGAAAGGGTCACAAATAAAACAGTTTATATTGGTTCCTTAGTTCTCCACAATCATGTGAAGGACATCAGTTCACAATCAGGTAGAGAATGATCTTATTTCCTTTTGTGAAAACTCTACAGATATGTACTATTTAGTTCAAGTGTACAAATCATATTGGGGAAATAATTTGTTAAGAAATATGCAATTTCTTGAGGAAAACACCTGAAATAACATTGCCTTATGGTCAAGAAAGACAATCCTGATTTTTTAGGGGGAACCGATTTGCTATAAATCAGCATTGCTCATGGCCTAAAAAAAAGACATATGAAAAGGAGATCAGGTCAAAAGGGTGGTGACTATTAGCAAGTAAGAAAGGTAGAACATATTGTGGGATTTTTCTATTGATAATAAGTAAAGTATGTTTATAAAGCATATCTTATTAACTTTTGGTAATTTGATTTTGAGAAGGGCTGTCTGAAAGAAAATAGCTAGTAAAATATTATTCTGATTTTTTCATACTTTCATAGGTTTGTCAATAAAGCACTAAGTCTTTTCAATCATGATAGGATTAAAAAGTCTAGAGGTAATAATAAGTAGGAGTCCTTAGTGAAAGTTAGTCCAATTAAACTTCATTGGAATTTAAGCCGTGAATTCTGGAATTTGGCTGGCATGTGCCTCAGCGTTGGGAGGAGGTCCAGACACCCTGGGGCAAGCTAGAGGCCCAATGATATAAGGTTGGCATTATGTGGTCTCCACAGAATTAAGGGTTTCTGTGTCCCTCCTGATATCATGTGTCTCCATCCCAATTCTCAGGGTACCACTCCTTTCCAATCAGTGCCTTCACTTTAACAGCAGACATTGCTAGGTTGAGATTGTAGTTTCCTTTGTAACTCTGCTACTCCTACAATAAGACTCCAAGGCTGGTTTTCAGAGATTCCAAGGCTGTGATTACATGAAATAAGATTTTCTTTCAGAGAACACATAGATACTTTCACATCATTCATGTTGTACTTAAGTTGCAAATTTGAAGGCTTTAGCTCATCTCTCTCTTTTGTAACTGGATACAGAGTATTTAGGACAAGCCAGCCAAAATTATTGTGCCTTTTGACTCCACAAATCTCTGTTAAGGTGTTGAAAACACTCTCACCCAGATCTTTGCCTTCTATAAGCTTGGGAGTAGAGGAATCCAATGGTAATATTTTGCATATCTCCACTGCCAAATCATGAAAAGGACTGTCGGTGGCCTCTTGATTATTGGAAAGGGAGTCATTTTTACCCTTGAGTTCAAATAGATTAGAGAACCAATTGAAAAATGCCCAGAACCACTTCAGAAATCACATTTTTTAGATTCTGTTTCTCTAGAACCACTCCTGGTACTAGTCAGGATTATCTAAGGAACAGAACTGATAGGTGATATCTGTAAGTAGTATGAGATTTTATAAAATTCTTTCACATGACCATGGGGCTTCCACTAGTCTCTAGTTGGACTAGAGAAAGTGGTGGATGTAGGATGACCAAATTCCTGAAAGTAACTTGTTTCTCCCCCTGTTGCTAGGATACAAAGAAAAGAATTGTATGTAAATCAGAAGGTAATGAAATGCAACCCTCTCTTAGGACCAAATTCCGCTTTTGGTGGTCCAGAATATCCTGTTGAAGCAATGAAGTATGAAAATCTGCTTCAACCAGTTGGCCGGACCTGCAGAGAAGTAACCCCTTGCTATCCTCACTTCAACTTGCTTAATTAACATAGTAAAATTCCCACCCAGGGGTGGAGTTATCCGTCCCTTTCTTGATCATGCAATGTATATGCAAGCGTGATTTCCTAAACATACTAATCATACAAATACATAACCAGCTATGTGTGTTCATCCATATGTATAAAAACTAATGCATAATCAAAGCAAATGCTAAGTAGTACCTTGGATATTTAAGCAAGAGTGAAACTGCTGCACAGGGAGTCAGGTTTGAGTCACTTTGGACTGGCCTTGGCTCCTTACCTCTGCAGACATAATAAATGTGAGTTTTCCTAACCCTCATGTTGAAATTTTCTTCATGCCATCTCTGGTTATTCATAAAGGCCTTGCTTTGAGGCCTAACAAATGGAGAATAACCAAAGTTAAAGAATTTTGCTTAAAGCAGAAGCCCAGTTTCATAATTTGGAAAAACATGGTGGTCAGGGGTAAAAGAAGGCAAAGACATAATTTAGTACAACTTGGATCCATGTTCCTTAGATCTACTGAGTAAAAAGGCAATTTATCTGCTACAACTAGGGCACCAGATCCCATGCTTATTGGTGGATTATTTCTAAATCAACAGATATAAATCTTTAACCTTACTGTTTACTGGTTTTTCATGACAAGGTAAATAAATTCTCAATGTTTCAATTCCCCATCTGTAAATAACAACTACCTTTTAAGCATCAGTGAGGACTTTTCAGTGGTACTCAATAAATGTTAGCTTTCAAGTGGTGGGACACAATTGAAAATAATCCCTGATTTAAAATAAGATCAAGCTCCAGCTGATTGATATATGGCATATCAATGGATTGAGTTGGGAGAAGCTTAGGAAAGCAAAGGTAAGAGACATTAGAGCAGGCTGACAATTATCTTTAAATTGTTCTTTTCTGTGAAGGAATTTATTACTTCTGACTCTCTGATGTTGTAATAGACCCCATATGACATTGGAGTGCATAAGAGAGATGACTCCAGAGAACAGAAGAAGAGTGAATAAAGAAGAAAGTTTATAATCAGAGAATTGTGAGGTTTGAGAAGAGAGGGGTATGGACTGTGACTGTGACTAAGTCACCTACTAAAAAGATAGTTCCAACTCCCACTTAAAAGACATGGAATTCTTGAGAAGGGAGGCATTGTCTGATAGAGAGCTAAAAATAAGTTGTAGCAGTTTGTGATTTATGGATTCCAAAAATAGATATTGGATTATGTTTGTGAACTCGTCTTTTCCTCTGGGCGTATTTTACTTGATTGGGCCACATCAGTAGGACATTGAGTTCCTACCCTCTTGGTAGGTGGGTACTCACAAAGAAACCCCACCACAGAGAAAGGAGGTTGGGGTTTTGATCCTGGAGCCCAGGAAGTAAACACAGAAGAGCAGATATGTGAGGAAAGAGAGAAAGTTTGATTAGACATGTCAGAGTTTGCAGTTACAGAGATCAGACCACAGAGCAGCTGAGCCCAGAGAGAAACAAGCTCCAGGAAGAGAGGAACCCAGGAAGTCTGAACCCTTGGAGACTTTGGCAGCCATCTTGCTCCAACATGTGGCAACAGATGTTGGTGAGGGAAGTAATTTATGCTTTATGGCCTGGTAACTAAAAGCTTCTATCCCAAATAAATACCCTTTATAAAAGTCAACAGATTTCTGATATTTTTGCATCAGCACCCCTCTGGCAGACTAATACATAAGTCTAATCCATTAAATCCAACAAAAAGTTATTAAACATTTACCATGTGTAAACCATAGTTGTATAATTATGTGGAAAGAGTATAAAGTAGATAAGATACCAAGGACACTTTTTACCTTTGTCAAAATTGTCAAGAATAAAATAAATAAATTTCTTCTATAACTAAAATAAGGGGAAATAGAACTGGATGAATGTGATGGTGTATGAGGCAGACAAGGTTAGGGTTCCAGAGATACATTGGTTGAGGGCAAGGAAAATAAAGAGAAGTGCTTTGTAAAATGGTAGTAGTGAGACAGTTTGCAAAAAGAGGATATGTGTGAGGGAGAGGTGAGATCCTAAAGAAGAGAAAGTAGAAGAGAGGGTTAAAAATTAAATCATATATGTTAATAACCAGAACCTGTGTTTTAAAATATGACATGAATGTATGAAATTTAATAGTGAAATTTGTAGAAATATGCATCATAAGAAATGCATGAAATTATTTTATTGATTCTTCCTCCCACTAGGGCCAGTAATTTTTCTTTAGGAACATTAAAAAGCTATAGTCAACTCTTTTTCTAAACTGCATTTTTATTTCATTCAAAACAATTAAAATCTGGTATATATCTCTTATGAATATGTATGCAAACTTTGATTAATGAGCGATGCTGTCTTATAAATTGGAGAAGGTATAAATGATAAATTTTACCAAATCTGTTCTTTTTATTTAAAGGGTAAAAATGAGGATTACATGTTTTCTCAGTGAAGACAGTTCACACCCACTGACTTTACTATGCTGCAAATGCAACATTTATAAGCTCTGCCCTTTTTGTAGATGCATAACTCATTAGTTCTGTCTTGTTTTCTACTGATAAATGGCTTCAGGTCACAATCAGGCATCAAATCAATTGGGAGGTGAGTCCTAATCAACGTGATTTTATAACTCTTCCAGTGACTAGGCCTGGACTTGCCAAGAGTCTTAAAAGGTTGCTTTTGCTCCTACACACTCTAAAATGACTTTTGTGTGTTATCACAACACTTTTGGTATCAGGAATTCAAGATTTGTTTGTTTTCATGAAGTCCATACTTTGTAATACCCTGAAGTATCTTGGAAATATTATTGAAGACTTCACTTCCTTCAGGCTCTCAGAATGACATGTACCTTGGCTGAACTTTGAAATAAATCCTACGTTTTCCACTGTTTTACTGCATCCTTTTATTTTTGTTGGTTTCTCTCACAAGCATGAACTCTCTTTGATCTTCCCATATTTTGTGTCCACACTGAAATTTATAGAGCATGAGCTTCATTTTTTTCCTATGAAACAGCCTTGACAACTTCGTGCCACAATATTTCTTTTCCAAATGAACAAAGAAAAATCATTGCAGGTATCTCATCCTGATTTTTTTCCCAATTTTTCAAAAAATTTATTTGCAACTTCCCCAGTCAGGCCATCTACCAAGAGTATAAGTAAAACTTTAAATTAGATTTTCTTTAGGTATCCTAGAAATTTTGGACTAATGATATTTATTAGTGAGTAACGATTTTTTCTTCACTTTGAGTTCTTATTTGAAAAATCAACAATTACTATTTTCCTCCATTCCAACCCCTCCTCTTCAGTAACCTGTCCTCCAGCCCATCCTACACACACAATAAGGCAAAGAGTAAATCACAGTGAGAGGAAAAGTGTTCTTTGACCTTCAGATATCCCCAGTCTGGCGATGTATTTGCTTGTCTAAGTGATGGCTTCCTCTTTCTTTTTTTTAATTTCTTCCTTTCTATCTTCCTTTCCTCATTACATATTTATCTTTTAATATGTTTCAGCCTTTAGGCTAAGTATTGGAGATGTAGAAATGAAGAACATGTAGTCTCAGTTCTGTGATGTTCTCTAAGGAATACAGAGCTATGGGGTAAAGTTGACAGGAGCTGTACTATGGGAGCACATGATGGAGACTCTTCAGTAGTACCACTTGCCAGTTGCATTTAGGATCAGCAGTCAGTGGTGTGACTCCTTCAGTGGTTATGGTCACAGTTGGGCTTCTAGTGGTCAGTTTTAGCAGTAGTGACTCACAGCAATTACTTTCATGCTCACTGAAGAGTTTCCCAGGACCTCTAAACCTACATCTCTAAACTGATCTGAAATAATCTTCTATAGGATAGCCTAGCAGCATTCTTGCTAACCCTTTCAGTTGCAACCATGATCTTAACCAGCTCTTTCAAAGAGTTCTCTTAAGAACTGATTCAAAACCCTTTAGCTTTGCATTAGGGAAGCACATCACTAAGAAACCATAGCTACATCCAAACTATTCACCTTAAATGTCCCTCATTATGCCCGTGACAGAGGGTGAATTGTCATAATCCCAATGGACATCTGATAATCCTGTTGAAGTACACACTCAGTTGAAAATAGTTTAAAGAGAGTTCCATTCATCTCTGAGTTCTGGAAGAAATGTGACTAAATCTGATGCCCACACTGAGTTTTCTCAAAAGCTGAGCCCCAAAGAATTCAAAACACTTCAGCAATTGTGGTAGGCAAACAGAGATTTGGATGGCATGGAAAATTTGGACTTCTCTATAAAAGCAAATACTGATTTGACATTTATCAAAATGCTACCTGTCAGATAAATACATGCTAAGAGTGATGGTCCCTGTCAGATATTCTCAGCAATGCTGAGAAAGAAGTCAAGAATGTTACAGAAAGGATAGGGCAACAGTGATATATTCAACAGTAATGTTAATAGAAATAGCTACCATTTTACTTTTCACTGCACTGAACTCTGTACATGGATTACCTCATTCAATCATCAAAACATCCCAACAGGCTGGGTCCTACCATTATCATCACTTTACAGTGGTAAAACTGAGACTCGAAATGGATTAATAGTACTGATTATCTAATAAATTTGTATAAAATTGTTCCAACATTGGTGCTATGCTTATGTAATTAGGGTATCTTTTCTTATATGACATTAACTTCAAGAAGAGATAGAGAAATTATTTTCCATGACTTGCATTTTCTTAAGTCAGTGGTGCTTAAATTGTGGTATGTGGTTCACAGATTTTTACTGATCTGTGACAAGTCACATTGAGAAAAAGATTTTAGATACTTTTAAAGCAATGAGACATTGCCTCAATAACTATGCATCTGATCATTTATCTAATAATTAATTTTTCTTTTGTTTTACAAAATTATCAGCCCATAATAGTTTAGAAAATTAAAACAAAAAACAAACAACAAAAAAACCCACTACCCATGGATCATTTGAAAGTCAGAGTCTTGCTTAAGTTACACATAAAACCTAAACCCAGTTGAGAATCTGTTAACTCAAGTTTCAGCTTTTACCCACAGGACTCATAAACGAGACACTCTCCTTGATATTTTCAGGGGGAAATTAAAAACTTCCTAAAGACTACTGTAAGCCGTGTGACTTCTTTAGTTTCTAAATGTGCAACATGAGGAAATTAGATCACATATTCTTTAGATTTCTTCTAACTCTCTAGGGTAATGATTCTAAAACATATGAGGATAAGACATAAGAAAATGATTTCTGAAATCTGGTTCACTGTAAGTCATGAAAGTCCCTTGGGAATTCCTGAGAGTCTCATATTAACCTATTTCTCTTACATATGGTATGGGTTTATTTTCATATAAAACATCTCCATGGTATCATCAGAATGAAAGTCACACTTCATATTCATTATGGTATTTTGTTGATTTTTGAGAAAATTTAAGTCATCACTCCAGGTATGATGAAATTTTATATGCATAAACCTGTTTTAAGACTCCTGGTCTTTCTAATAAGGTACACTCATCTCTAAGACTGGAAGTTTCCTAAAACCCCATCAAACACATTATGTATACCAGAAATTTAGAGAATATAATTATATGTGCCCATACTTCATTTACTATTAGTTGGTAGAGACCAGGTGTGGGAATAAGCAAACAGAAATATCTACGAAATTCCAGGGGGTTCTTGCAAAACCTGGAAGACCTCAACTGCTAAGTCTTGCAACTTTCTAACCTTTAGAAATATGTGCCAATATGATAGTGATCGCTATATTCACTAGGTAAGTTTTCAATTCTTTAAAACAATAAAAGCACTAGCATACCAAATTAAGGTCAGGATCAATGATATCTTATGACTCCCAAATTAAAACATTGAATTCCAATCTATTTCCTTTGACTTTACCACATCTTACACAAAACAAAATTTCAGGATTCCTCTTCCCTGCAAATATAATGAGCTATTTATAACATCATATTTTTAGTATAAAAAGCACAAATTTCATTCCATGATTGGGTGCCTACCAAGAAGTTCAATGATATTGATCCTATGATTCAAACACATTAATTCTCACTTTCCCACTTTGCCATCTTCTATATACCTGCTTCCCTGTTGCAATTGTCAGAGTTGGAATTCTTAGTCCATGTTTATTTTTTGTCATCTTCCCTCAGTGTTTAGAAGACTTCTCTGTATAAACCTCTAGTCTTTTATGCAGTCAACTTTGATCCTTTCTCTTCTTAAGATCCCTAATTACCTCACTTAAAATTATCCTTTTAATATTATACAACAACAAGAATTCTTACATTTGTCAAATATGCACAAAGCAGCAAACTCTAATACATAATAATTTCATATAAGGAAATCATATTTAGGAAAAGGTGACCTTACCAGCTTTTTTAGTAATGCTAACCTTTCTAAAACATAAAATATTTTAAATTTATTTTTTTGGCAACCTTACAGATAAAACGTATCAAAGGTAAATATTACTAGGAGCCCAACTGTGCATAACATGTTTTCTTCATGAAACATTTAAGAGATCATATGAAAATTGACCATAGGACATTTTACTGCTGTTCTTCAGTCTGTGAATGATAGAAAAGACTGACAAATTTTATCTTGTTCATTAAAATTAACTAGGAATGTCTAACACATCTATGTACCTATGACCTGTTCTACATTGCTATCTGTAAGTGCCTAGTTAATTCCCCAGATTAAATCTTAGAGGTTGACATTGAATTATCTTGGAATTTACACATATACACTTTTATACAAAATGCTACTAGAAGGTGGAGAAGCAGAATATTGCCAGATCAGAACCATATGGCACATCAGTCTTATCCCACCATCTATGCATGCTTCAGCAAAGTTTAAAAGTTATTTTTCAAAAACTGTCACATTATTATTATTTAACAACTGTAGGGAAATTTAATGATAAACTAAGCATTTTATGATGGAAAGTATCTGGTATCAATAAGGGCTTATGAAAACAAATGGTACCATATCACGGGCAAAGCATTTACTCATTCAAAAGGATTCAAAATTTTCAATGACTGACACAAAATTAAATTATGCTTAGTGAATAGTTTTATATGCTAGACAAAAATTTTTAGCACTGGAACACATTACGAAAAGGACTGGAACATCTGTCTATTTTTTTAAAGGACATTAAAAATGACAGAAATTCTGAAACACAACCTGACTCCTGTTTAGACTGGAAATGAACTAGAACTACCAGTTGCTTTGGTATTTATTTGAGAGCAATTATGGCTTCTGTTTTAAAATGTAATTCATGTCTTTTCCTTGAACAGCCCCCAAAAAAGATGTTTTTAGAAATAAAAAATAATAGCATTAAAATGATAATCTCATTTATAATTATGTATAATTAATGTCACTTTTATTCACACCAAATAATAAAACAAATTCATAAATAAGTGAATAATTGACTGAGGATTTTTAGTCTTGGAACTACCAAGATTATACTGAGAATGAACAAATAAAAAATAAATAAATTCATGAATACAGTTAGAAAATTCTATGATCTCAGCATAACATTGGCCCAGTGTTGACTATCTTCACGGTTCCTCTGCTGTGTAAGACTCTGTTATTGACTCAACACCAGCAGACTGAGTGCATGGATTGATGTGTTAGGGTGATGACAGAGTTGGGCCAGGATCTCAGAATTACTCATCCACTAAATTATCATGGCCTTTTTTGCAGTTGAAGGACATCTTTCTAGTTCTTTTTTTTAGAGAGGTTATAGATTCACAGAAAAAACATGCATAAAATGCATAGTTCCCATATTACCTCTTTGCTTTAGTGTGGTACATTTGTTATAATTGATGAAAGAATGTTTTCATAATTGTGTTGCTAACTGTAGTTATTAATATTTATTAGGGTTCACTGTGTTGTACAGTCCTATGTTTTGTTTGTAAAATGTTTTTTCTAGTGGCAGATGTATAACCTAAAATTTTCCTCTTTTAACTACATTCAATACATAATTCAGTGCTGTTAATTACATTAACAAGATTGTGCTAACATCACCTCCCCTGTATTGCTAGTTTTGAAGGTCATTTATACCTATGGAATAGCAAAATAACATCTAAATTAGCTGGGATGGAATGTAGTGAGCAGTGGTCTCTATCTTAAGCAACAAAACATTTTATTAATATTATGTCTGGCATTTTTGTTCACTACCAGATCAATTGCTTATTTAAATATTCCTACTAGTACTTTTTTTGTTTGTTTGTTTTTACAAAGATTCATTTTATTTATTTCTCTCCCCTTCTCCCCGCCATTGTCTGCTCTCTGTGACCACTTTCTGTGTGTTCTTCTGTGTCTTCTTGCACCCTTTGTGACACCAAGAAAGTGTGTCTCTTTTTTGTTGTACCATCTTGCTGCACCAGGTCTCCATGTGAGTGGTGTCACTCCTGGGTGGGCTGCACTTTTTTCATGTGGGGCAGCTCTCCTTGCAGGGTGCACTCCTTGCAATGGGGCACCACCACACAGGGCCTCCCCTGCGTGATTCTGCACTCCTTGCACATGGCAGCTCTGCGTGTGGGCCAGCTCATCACATGGGCCAGGAGGCCCTGGGTATCGAACCCTGGACCCTCCCATATAGTCAGCAGATGCTTATCAGTTGAGCCATGTCTGCTTCCCATGTTCACATAAAGAAGTTTAAAAGCTATCAAGAATCAGCTTTGGGAACTGAAATATGCCCATGCATTATTGTTGTTCATGGAGGTTGTTTGCTTTTTAAAACTCAATCCAACCATACCATGTGCTAAAATTCCTTAGTAGAGAAAGACAATAGCATATAGAATAAAGAAGCTTTAAGAAACATTTGTCAGTATAACTGACATAACAGAGATTTAAATGGACTAGCTTTTAAATTTCCTGAGGAGAAATAGTGTCTTGATAGATAAAACTTTTGTTTTGGTTAAAGAAATCATCTTCACTAAAGAAGTTAGCAAGTTCAGAATATAAAGCCTTGTAGTCAAGGCTTAATTTTACTTAAGGTTTATTCAATATTCCAGGCAACTCTGTGATTGTGCTAGTAAAATTCTATTTGGATTGCAAAGTGAATTATGTTTCCATTGTTCTACCAGGAGAAGACATGGGAGAATGCATCTTTTCATGGATGGGGAGGGACCTATGTGTGTCTCTTCATCAGAAGTAAAATGTGAACCTGTTATAGGTAAAAGAATTCCTGAAATAGCACATAAATTTTGGAGAGGTGAGCAAAGGGAATTAAAGAAAGCTCTCTGTTCTTTCAAACTGAAGGAAAGTCAAATTAAAATGTCCACAACACTCTCTAACAATTCAATATCTTTATTTTCACAAGGCAGTGGTTAAAATGAGAAATAAGATGTAGAAAGAATCCATCTGTGGTGTTCATTTTTAACCCAAAGAAAATAATTATTGAGCAGAAACTTCTTTTCTACATATTTCTGGCTTGCAAAATTTATATACTTTAATTAAGAGCACGTGAGAGAGAACTTGGTTGTAGCACTTAGAACTCAAGCCAGCACTTCAGTGGTACTGGATTCCAATCCAGTGACCACTGCTAATGGCTTGTGGCAAGCTTAATTATGTACCCCAACAAACACATGTTTTTAATTGTAATGCATGCCTCTGTGGGTGTGAACCCATTGTGAATAGGACCTTATTAAGATGTTATATTTAGTTAAGGTGTGGTCAACTGTGTCAGGATGAGTCCTTATCCATATTACTGGAAGTCTTGTAAAGAGAAAATGGAAGTCACAGAAAGGAGAAAGGAAAGGACATTGCCATATGATGAGGGATAGAGGTACACAAGCCAAAGGATTCCAAGAGTTGCCAACATCAAGCCAAGAAACTCCAAGGATTGCCTGCAGTCAGCATTAGAATGCAACAGACTGGGAGAGAAAGCAAGCTTGGCCAATACCTTGATTTTGGACTTCCTTTAGTCTCAAAACAATAAATTCCTACTGTTTAGGCCAACCCTTTATGCTGTATTTGTCATAGCAGTCTGGCAAACTAACTTTTTGGTACTGTAAAGGATGATCTGCTACTACAAATACCTAAAAATATGGACCTGGCTTTGAAATTGGGTAATGGGTAGAGATCTGAAGAATTTTGAGGTGTTTGTCAAAACATTTCAATTGCTTTTAAGAGACCATTGTTAGAAATAAGGATGTTAATGGTGCTTCCAGTGAAGCTTCAGAAGGAAATGATGAATATGCTATTTGAAAATGGAAGAAAGATAGGGTAACAGATAACTTGATGAAATTATGTTCTGATGTCAGATGGAAGGCTGAACTTGCAAGTGATGATCTTGGATATTTAGCTGAGGAAATTTACCAGCTAGGTGTGGAAAGTATGACCTGTTTTCTCCTTGCTGATTTTAGTGAAATGAGAGAGGAAAGGACTAAACTGAGAACTGAACTCTTAAGCACAAAGAACCCAATGATTGATGATTTGGAAAATTCTCAGCCTATCCAGATACTGTGCTCTGAGACTAAGGCCAGAAACTGCTCTATCAGGGTCTTTCATGAACTTCCTGTTGATGAATTCCCAAAGGACAGTGTTCTGTGTGGGAGTGTGACTGAACAACACTTTGTTAAAGAGGGTGAGGCTGGACATGGATCTATTCAGCCATCACAGAGGGATTCAGGATTGGAAATGCCCTTGTCAAAGAAGGATCTAAAAGATTCTATTGTTAAAGACCTATTGTTCAACTGTTTGGACCCCCTTGAACTACATGCAAAACTGACAGATTTTTTTGAGAATTTTGTATGAGCAGAAGTACTGCCACCCTGAACTGAAAAGGACAGAGACAGAATAAAATGAAGGAAAAATTACCTCAAGGATAGAACCATAGAAGCAGAGGTTTGGACTGAAGAGATATCCTTGGGCCAAGAGAGAGGGATTTCCACCCAAGACTATGAGTCAGGCAGGATTTCCAACCCAAAGCTTGGAAGGGACAGACCTTCTACACTGATGTTCTGGGAGAGTTTGACTGCCACCCCAATGCTCAGAGAAGGTAAAGACTACACTTGGCCCCAGCACTTGGAAAGAATGGAGCTACAATTTCCAGCAGACCCAAAGGATAAGGTATCGATTCACAGGTTATTATCAGAACTTGGAAGTTAATGGCGTTTGCTCTCCTGGGTTTTGAACTTGTGTGGAATCTGTAATCCCTATTATCCTTCTGATTTCTTCCTGTTGGAATGGGAACTTCTGTCCTATGCTGCCTCACCATTGTATTGTGGAAGCATTTATCTAGTTTTCTAGATTTCACAAGTCTACTCAGGGAGAGGAATATTGCCTCAAGGCAGACCACACACACATAACTGATTCTGATGAAACTTTTCATTTAGAGTTGTTACTGAAATGACTTGAGATTTTGGGGAGATTGGAATGGGTGAATGCATTTTGCATTTGAGAAGAACATGTCTTTTAAGGATCTAGAGAAAGTATGTACCCCAAGAAATACATATTCTTAATCTTACTGCATATATCTGTGTGTATAAACCTCTTGTAAACAGGAACTTTTGAAGATTTTATTTTCAGTTAAGGTGTTGCCAATGGCATCAGGATCAGTTTTATTCCATATTACTGGAAGCCTTAAAAAAGAAAACCCTGAAGTCAAAGAAGCAGGAAAGGAGAAGATATCACCAAATAATGGAATAAAGAGATACAAGCCAATGAAGGCCAAAGGATGACAATAGTAAGTACCAGAATGCAAAAGACTCGGAGAAATCAGACCTTGCTGATGCCTCAATTTTGGACTTCTTCTAGCCTCAAAACATGAGCAAATGAATAGAGTGTGGCAAACTAATACATCACTCGCACTGTAACTGATTATCAATGTCTTCTTTATCTTATGGAATCTTGCTTTCAAAAAAACCATGGCATCTCTTAAGCCACAATTAATTAATTTTACACATGCTACAACATAGTACCTCAGCCCTTTGCAATTGTTTACATTTAACTAAAGTTCATTCTCTCCTCTGACTGCATTACTCTTTCCCCAATGACTACTGTATTTTTGTATTCAAATTTGAACTAAAGATAAATTAGATAACATCAAACAAAGACCTCAAAGTCATTAATCCACACTCTTAAATACAATATGGATTTCCAAATTTTTACTCATTGACTTATTGAGCAAATTCTATGTGTAATTTAGATGCTAGTATTGGAGTAGTAAATACATCGTCATATTTTTTTGCCCTATAGGTCTATTGTAGCTTATGATTTGTGTATATATGAGGGATGTGGGGTGTATGTAAATGTACATTGAAAGTGTGGACATGTGTGTCACCTTAGAGTAACAAAAGATAGTGACAAGACATGGTAAGTGTTTTGAAGGAAAAGTAAAATGTACAAGGAATGATAATAATAGGGCATCTTGTTTAAATCTGTGTACTTCCAAACTAATCATTATCATACCCTCACTTATTAATGTTGTCTTGAATTGACTCAGTACAATTTGCCTTAGATAACTTTTGCCTTTTGCATCTTCCTACTCTTATTTCTGGTGATTTCTTATAACCTTCTCTTGTGACTATTGTCTGTGTGCCACTATGCTCATATGATAAGAGCCCATACTCAGACTCTCCATAACTGAGGACCTGTTCTCTCTTTTGGTACTTGTGATTGTGATGACAGCTTTAGTCATGGATGTGATATATTAGCTAACTATTTGTTAGCAATGCCCTCATTCCTAAAAAAAGGGGTGACAAAAGAAGGAAGCACAGAATCCTGTTGGGATAACATTTCTAGCAAAAGTATTATCTTAATGTTCTTCTCAAATCATGGTGTGAGGAAGTTGCCAATTCTCACCCTAATTGTGGCCAACCATGATCTCAAGGAGTTGCTCTTTTCTATTAATCCTAGCATTACACCACTGAAATACTAGTTCAATTTTCTTTGGTCTAATACCACTTCTGTCAAGCATTATTTCCATTTAAACCAAAGGAGATTCCATCTCCAAATAATATTTATGCATAGTTATTTCTTCTTGAAGAAAATTTCTGCCTGTTTTCATGGTGATTTTTAATTTTAGCGTTTAAAAGAAGAGTACTAGAACTTGATCGGTTGCCTCAAAGAACATTGATTGAGCAGCTGGACTATCCATGTTAATTTATATTCTATACCTCAATGCCTGTGATAAAGGTTTAGTACTGTTATTAGTTTTGATATGATACTTTCAGCAGATAAATCTTGCTGGACTTCAGCTTTCTCATCTTGAATAGGGGGTTTTTAAGAATGATCTCTGTGGTCACTTTCAACTAGAATAATCTGTATTTTACGATACCTCAGAAGTTTTTATTATGCTGGGATCCTATTATAAGGCTTAATGTATAAATACCTATACATATAAGCTTAAAAGAGAAGGCAATTTTTGTGTCAATTATAGCTAAGATTAATACATTTAAAGTTTATTTAGAGAATCTATGAAAATTTATAAGCATAAGTGTCATAAAATGAATTATGTACTCCAGTTTAGACATGGTCTTAATCTTAATCCACATTCCCATTGGTGTAAAACCAAAATAAATAATGTCTTTATATATGTTAAATAAAATCAGCATGTGTACTCATTTGTGAATAGGATTTTCTAAAATCCCATTTAAGTGTGGCAAACTGAATCAGGATATGTCTTAATCCTATTACTGGAAGCCTTTTAAAAGGAAGAACCAGAAAGTCAATAGAAGTCTGAGAAAGACCAAGGAAGTAGATTGAGGATATCACCATGACACGGAAATGCCAAAAACACAAAGATTGCCAGCAAGCCAGAAGTCTACCAATCCTGGGAGGAGGAAAGCCTTCCAGGCTTCAAAAGGGTGAGCTAATAAATTCCTATTTTTTAAGGCATTTCATTGTGTGGTATTTGTTATAGCAATCTGGTTATGTTTTTTAAAGATTTATTTTTTATTTATTTATCCCCACCCCCTTGCAGCTTGTTTGCTATCTATGGTCTGTGCCCATTCACTGCGCGTTCCTCTGTGTCTGTTTATATCCTTTGTTGCATCATCTTGCTGTGCAAGCTCTCCTTGGGCACAGGCCATCAGCTCTCCGCAGGCAAAGGCCAGCTTGCCTTCACAAGGAGGCCCCAGAATGTTGGAAAGAAATCTTCTGGAAGAAAATAAAGCTCACCCGATTGTGGAGAAGAAAAGAATTTATTCTCAATCTTGCAAGAATGGGCACACAACCAGAAAACGTGGCTGGCGCCCTGAACAAAGAAAAATGACACAATTTATACCCCTAAACCTAGCACTCAAGCCCTTCCTCTGTTTCTCCATAGACTGGATACTTCAGAAGGTACAGCCTATCCGAGAAGATCTAACTTTCCCGTGCAAATGTTTGTGATTAACAGTTTCCCCCATCACATTCCAACCATTTTAGTTTTTACCTGCTCCCCTTTGCCAAATAAAGAATGGAATTTAGTGCTGAATTGGTATTGACTTAGGTCTTTCTTGGGCATCTTTTTTACTGCCTATAGGACTGGCTTAAGCTGGTTTCCTTTGTTGCTGTTTAACCCGGGAGTGGGAGACTGAGGCAGTAGGCTGCCAGGTTACATTAATCAATATTTTCTTCCTTTATGTGAAAGCTAACCTAATTTTCATTTCTTCCAATTGCCCTTCTTTCTCTTAAATTCTTTTTAGTTTTCACATTTTCGTTCTTCAAATTTTCTAAGCGCTATTTCACATTCTTCATCATAAGCATCTCCTTCTTCAAGGGGTACAGATTGTTTTGCCTACACTGTACAGGCATTTGTTTGGTTAGGGCAGTTTCAATGAGTCTTTGAACTAGCTCTCGGGCACATGGAATGATACAGCATCCGACTGTGTTGAGCACTCCAGCTGAGATAGTGAAGGAATTTAAGATGGACAATGCAACCCCTTTCCATTTTCCAAACCAATTTTCAAACTATCCTGTGAGTGAATTACTAATGCCAGAATTCTCTGCTAATTCCTTAGATAGGGCTGTTAGGCCTTGCAAAGCTTTAGTGATAATTCCATCAGGGGCAGTGTTATTGGGGATGAATGTACAGCAACTACCTCCAATCATAACACAGACTCCCCCTTTCTCAGCTAGCATCATATCTAAGGCCATTCTATTTTCCCATGCCATTCTGCTAGTAGCATCTAATTGTTCTGCAATCCCCTTAACTGCACTCCTGGTGTAATTAATAAATCTCTGTTGATTATATAGATATAATTAATCCAGTCTACACTTTTATTAATGGTGACCCACCAGAACAAGAATGACTCAAACACAGCTGCTACCTGATTTCTAGCCTTAAACTCATCTGGGACTCCTCGGGGAACTCCTATATTGTCTAAATAGATCCGCTCATCAAAAAAACCAAGTAAACTTATTTTCTCTCTCCCTCCCTGGGATGATATTCTCGCTTCTTTTTCAAAAGCCAAGGTGAGTGGGATAGCCAATTGGACCAGAGCACAGGTTCTGCCCCACCTCTCAGGTAGTATTGGTCCGAGAACACCCTTTCCACAGTACCATCACAGGTCTGCTCAAGGTCTGACCAAACTGGAGAAATTGTCAGTATGATCACTGCTTATATTCCACACTTGTGTACACGAGGCCATAGTTCCAAGTTCCTGGAATCCTTTCCCCAGTCTAGAAAGACAAGCAGACTGATTCCCTGGACCCAGACGGGAGGCAGGTATGGCCTTGATGTTTCCGTTTTTGACTGGTGGAAAGAGAGAGGACAATGTACTACAATTTTCACCAGGAGTGGCATTTTGAAAGAGGAGTATCATGCACTTAAACTCCTTTTCATGCTTTTTCATACTGAATGGAAAGGGTACAATATGAACTGTGGGCCGGCCTGTTGCACAAGCATAACTGTTGTTTTTGTTTAGACTCTGGGCTATATATTTGATCCATTCTACTCAAGCATTTGTATCCCCATATCCTGTCTCTATTTCTATGGTTTGCTTTAAATCTTCTGCCTTAAGTATCCTAACTGCTTTGGGATCATTTTGAATTGGGGAACTGGCCTTTGGTGGTTTTTCCTGTGGTATTTCTGAAGGGTTAGCTGGAGAGGGCATTGTCGATGTCATATCTACAGGGGGAGGAAGGACTAGGATACGGAACATCCCCAGAGGATCTTTACCTGTAACATCTGCTCCCATTCCATATACTCTAACAACCACTTGGTTCCTGCTGCTGCTCTTAGTTCCTAATTTGTCTGCTTTCTTAATAGTTATTACTACTGGATTGCACTGAAGACTTTTGCAGTCTGGTGGGGTATTACCTTTATAAAAGGTTACCTTACCCTTTAATGGCCTTGAATTTGGTGAGACCCATCCCATATTCATGGTCCATCCCTTATACTGGGCAGTCCACCATACATCATCCCAGGAGGAGCAAGGAGGGGCTTGACTGTAACCCACCAACTCTGGGCATAGGTATTTATTTTCCACACTCAGCCATTGCTGAGGCTCTAAATTCCCACAGTTTATTACTTGGCAGGCATCAAACTGCATCGTCTGGGACTCCAGGCCTTCAGTCACATTTATAACTAATTTGATGGGGCTAGGTGCTTCTCGAGTTTGAAATATCTTGGCTAGTAAGATTATTTTCACCTGTAACTGAATTTTTCTTTTGGTATTCTGATAGAACTAGGCCATTGTTAATTAGGACAATACACAGCTCAACCTCCTCCTCTACCCACCCCCCTGCGAGTTATTGTTTTTTCAGTGTAATATGTAAGGGATCTGGGGCTGAAATTATTTTCCAAGACTCAGACAAAGTTGTTGGGTACTTATCATCCGGTTCAAGTACTGGTCCCTTTACTCGAGTGTAATGAGTCCAGCCTTTTTCTGCCACTCAGACTGCTGTTTCAGTTGTCAGCAAGACTTGATAGGTCTTTCCCAGGTCTGTTGGAGTTTGGACTCTTTCCATGACTTGATTAGGACCCAGCTGCCAGGTTGGTGTTGGTGAACTGCAAAATCAAGAGGCAGAGTCTGAGCCAGCAAACCCTGATGTCTGAGGGATGACAAAGTAGAAGACAGGGCCAGTGTATAATTTTGAAGAAAGAGATCCTTTGACTCAAAGGAGGGGAGTTCTCCAGACTTCCCAGGGAAGGGCAGACCAAAAAGCATTTCATAGGGAAAAATTCCCAGTTCCCTCCTAGGGGTAGTTTGGATTCTTAACAGAGCTATAGGTAAACATTTAACCCATGGTAATTATATTTCTAAGACCAATGTAGAGAGATGTTTTTTTAAGGTTTGGTTCATTCTTTCCACTTTCCCTGAGGATGGTGGGTGCCAGGGTGTATGGAAGTTCCATGTGTTACCTAGACTCTGCATAATATTTTGCAACACTCTGGATGTAAAGTGACTACCATTGTCTGAATCTATGTTTTCTACTAACCTGTATCAGGGAATGAGTTGTTCAAGGATTATTTTTGAAGTCCCTGATGCTGTAGCTGAAGCAAGAGGGTATGCTTCTACCCACCCTGTCAGGTGATCCACAATAACCAAGACACACTTTAATCGACCTACAGGGGGCATTTCAGTATAATCAACCTGAATGCCCTGGAATGGTTTGAGGCCAGGCTCCCGCCCCCCTGGCATTTGCTTTCTTAAAGCTTTCTTATTAACTTTCTGACAGATTATGCACCGTTCACTTATTTGTTTGGTTATAGTATAAAGGCCCATACACCCAAAATGCTTGAGGACCAGGTTACACATGGCCTGTACTCCCTAGTGACTCCCTTGGTGCAAAACTGATAGTACTTCCCTCATTATTTGCTCATGCAACATCTGCTGGCCATCTGGGAGGAGCCACTTCCCTTGGCTATCTAAGGTTACCCCTAGTTGTTCTAGTTCTTTTTTTCCTTTTCAGAGAATACAGGGATTCTAATTTCTTTGGGGATGGAGGGTATCAGGATCATTAGTTCCAGAGGGGAAGAGAGGGAAGCCTCTTTGGCCTTTTTATCCACCAATCTGTTGCCTTTTGCTTCAAAAGTGTGACACTTCTGCTGCCCATTTATATGTACCACAGATATTTCCCTTGGTAAGAGCAGACTGGCTAACACTTGTTTTACCAGTTCCACATGGACTAATTCCTTCCCTCTGCTATTGATCAATCCCCTTTCTTCCCAATTTTTTCCAAAGATGTGGACCATGCCAAAGGCATATTTAGAATTTGTGTAAACTATACCATTTTTTTCCTCTAACAATTTAAGGGCTTGATTTAATGCATACAGCTCACAAGTTTGAGCTGACCAGTCATTGGGCAGTTGGCCAGCTTCTTTCACCTTACAAGTTAGTCCATCAGCAACAGCATAATCATTATGCCTTTTTCCTTCCAGGACCCTAGAAGACCCATCTATAAACAATTTTTCCCCTGAATGTAAGGGAAGATCCCCTAGGTCAGGCTGGACTCAGGTTTGGCATTCAATTAAGTCTAAACAATCATGTTCAGGAATTTCTACTTGGTTGGGACCTTCCCAAAGGAAAGAAGCTGGGTTCAGACTATGATCAATTGTCAGTATTAAATCATCTTTTTTCCATTAGAATCACCTCATATTTCAGAATTTGGGAATCTGTTAACTATCTTCCTGCTTTTTGAGACAAAATAGTCCTGACCTGATGAGGGGAATCCAAAGGTGCTTTCTTCTACTAAGATAGCAGTTGCTGCCACGGTCTGAACACAGCCTGGCCATCCCATGGAGACAGGGTCCAGGATTCTGGAAAGGAAGGCCACAGGCTTCCTTTGGCCTCCCTAGATCTAGGTTAGGACTCCCAAGGCTGAACCCTTATCTACTGTCACAAACAGATGGAAAGGGTTCTCGAGGGAGGGAAGGGCTAGGACAGGGGCTTGCACCAATGCCTGTTTGAGCCCCTCTAAGGCCTTTACTTTCTCCTCCTTCCATTCTAATTCATCAGGCTCCCCCTCCAACAGTTTTTGGTATAACACTTTGGTATAAGAATGTATCCATAATCTACAATATCCCACCAATCCCCAAAATCTTCTTAGTTCTCTTTTTGTCCGGGGAAGAGGTAATTCAGTAATGGCCTGAATTCTTTCTGGATTTATCTTCCTCCCTCCCTCACTAATGAGATGACCCAGGTATTTAACTTCCTTTTCTACAAATTGTAGCTTACTTTTGGACACTCTTAGCCCTTGATCCCCCAGGAAATTCAATAAGCTCTTTGTAGTTCAGACCACTATCTGCCTTTCTTCACCTGATGATAGCACATCACCTACATATTGTAAAAGGGAAATTTCAGCTGAGACTGCAAATTTCTCCAACACTTTTTCCAGTTCCTGCCCAAAGAGGTTGGAGGATTCTGTGGAGCCATGGGGTAAAACTGTCCACCTATATTGCTTTTTTCTTCCTGGAGAGGGATCCTCCCACTCAAAGGCAAACATGTCTCTACTCTCTGGATTAAGGGGACAGTCCCAAAAGGCATCCTTTAGATCTATTACACTAAACCATTTATGATGGCAGGGGATCTTACTAAGGAGAGTGTATGGATTTGGGACTACTGGGTGTCGAACCTGAATGACTTGATTAATGGCCCTTAGATCCTGTACCAGCCTCCAACTACCATCTGATTTCTGAACGGGCAAGATAGGAAAATTGAAAGGAGACATGCAGGGCTCTAAGAGCTCATCCCGTAGGAGGCCTTCGATGATGGGTTGAAGTGCCTGCCTCCCCTTAAGGGGAATGGGATATTGTCTTTGACAAATAATTTCCCCTTCCTTTTTCAATTTGACTTTAATAGGGCATACCTGCAAGCCCCCTCTATTCCCTTCTCTTACCCACACTTCCTCTCTGATATCTTTTTCATCTTCTTCAGTGATCATGGCTAAGACTACTTCTATCTGCCCACCCCTTACTTCCAAATCCAAACCCATGAATACTATTAAGTCCCTTCCCAACAAATTACTCACGACTTCGGGGATGTACAACAAAGGGCTTACAATTCAATTTTCTCCCCAACAAATATTAGTGGGAGAAAGAATGGGGACCTCAAATCCTTCTCCTCTTACCCCTGGGACTGTAAGGGAAATTCCAGAGAATTTGGTTCCTCTGGGGAGATGAGTCACAAAGGATTGGGCTGCACCAGTGTCCACTAGAAATGTAATTTCTTCCTGATATGGGCCCACCCTTAGATTTAGTAAAGGCTCCCAGTGGGCTTTAGAAGTGAGGAGCCTCAGACCCCCCCCCCTAATCCTCAAAATTCATGAGGGAATTACCTGACTTTCTTTAAACTCAGGGACATTCCCTTTTGAAATGACAAGGCCTCCCACAGTGATAGCACCCTGCAGAGCCTTGCAGTCTCCTTGTCCCTTTATCTAAATAAGCCCATTTTGCATCTTTAACTCACCTCTGCCTGTTCCCTCCCTGACTCATCTCCAGTCTTTTCCTAACCATTTGATCGACTGTGCTAATCATAACCTTTGCTTTCTGTTTCTGCTTTTCCTCCTCTCTCCTTACAAACACTTTCTGGGACTCTCTCAATAACTCTTCCAATGGCTTGTCCATCCATCCTTCTATTTTCTGAATCTTCTGAATGTCAGGCAAGACCCTTTCACATAGCTGACTTTTAATATTCCCTGAGCCACAGGATCATCAGGGTCCATCCCTGAATATTTCCTCACTTGGTCCCTCAATCATTGCAGGTAAGCAGAGGGAGTTTCATCCTTCTCCTGGGCTACTTGAAAAGCCTTACTCAAGTTTTGAGATTTGGGTACAGCTTTGATCCCCTGTATAATGAGGTCTCTAAGATCTTTCATTTGTGCTCTGTCCCCCAGGTCATTATTATCCCAATTAGGGTCTGTGTTTGGGAACTTCTCTTCTGCTGCCATTACCCCCTGCCGAGGTGGATGCTGCCTTTCCCACTCCTTTATAGCTGCCCTCCACACCATTCCTCTTTCTTCTCCCATAAAGAGGATATTCAGTATGGACATAAGTTCAGGCCAGGTGTATAAACTAGGACATAGGAACTGATCTACTTGTTCAGCCAGCCCCACTGGATCTTCCATTAGTGATTTCATCTCCTTTTTGAATTTCTTTACTTCAGTACTTGTCAGTGGGGCATTTACATGCTAATTTCCCCTGGCCCCATTGGTACTTCTCTCAGAAGATACAAAGGCTAAATGGAGTTTTGTTCTTTCACTCTCTTTTCCTCAGATGCTCTGGGAACGGAAAATTTTGTATATCCTTCTTACACTGTTCCAATTCTTTTCTCAGCTGTTGGTGGGTTGTAACTGGTAGGGCTGTTGGCCTCGCTTGATTCTCCGGTTCCTTGGGGCTTACAATGGATTTTATTGGGCCCTCCAAGTCTAATGGCCCTTCTCCTGGGAGGGGAGGGGGAACATAAGGAGGAGGGAGATTATACAGGGGGTCCCAGGGTTTAGTTTCTGCAGCCTTAGTTTCTGCAAGCTTAGTCTTGGGGCTTGGATTTTCAGCTTTCAAAGGATAGAAAGTGGCCCCCTTTCCCTTTAACCAGCACATGGCATAGTCAGACTCTTCTTTGGAAAAAGGTGTTTTTCCATTAACATACAGTACAAGTTCAGCACAAAGCCAATCCTCATCTGCCCCGTATTTTGGCTAAAATACATCAGGAAATAAAATACTTTCCTTGGTCCAAATATAACAGCAGTATTTAATCATTTTCTGCTTGTCTTTTTCCTTGGTCCGATCACTATCAGTCCAATGCCTTAACATAGTCCTCCCTAGTGGACTATCCGGAGGAAATGTCTCTGGGGGATCCTACAGATACCCCCTTCCCCTTTTTCCCAGTTGACTGACTGCCTCTATTTCCCATTCTGAATCTTGTCTGGGTCTCTTTCTTTTGAATCTTTTGCTTTGTCTGTATCAGCCCTTTCCCTCATGGGAGAAGGGAAATGCAAATTGGAACTCTGCACTCACTTCACACTGTATGTTATGTGTCTCATGTATACACAGTGAACCTCAGACTCATCAGAATTCCCGACTACCAAGGTAATACTTAATAGCCTTTGTTCTTACCTTGGTCCATGCATGGAGTTACCTGGTCAACAAGAGGCAGATTTTCCCTTCCCTTTTTCTCATCCACAATCAGCAGATCTAAGTGTCTGTTCTTGGGTCTCATGGCTGCCAGAGGCTAGGGCCCCACTGGTGGAGTCCAAGACCTCTTAAACAGCAAACAGTGGGGCGTGCCTCCCCATCCTACTCCCCAGGGATCCACCCTCTGAAGCCTCAGAATTCTGGACGAGCCCCCAAAGCTGTTGGAAAAAAATCTTCTTCTGGAAGAAAATAAGGCTCACCCAATTGTGGAGAAGAAAAGAATTTATTCTCAATCTTGCAAGAACGGGAGCACAACCAGAAAACATGGCTAGCACCCTGAACAAAGAAAAATGACACAATTTATACCCCTAAGCCTAGCACTCAAGCCCGTCCTCTGTTTCTCCATAGACTGGATACATCAGAAGTTACAGCCTATCCAAGAAGATCTAACTTTCCTGTGCAAAAGTTTGTGATTAACCATTTCCCCCATCACATTCCAACCATTTTAGTTTTTACCAGATCCCCTTCGCCAAATAAGGAATGGAATTTAGTGCTGAGCTGGTATTGACTTAGTTCTTTCTTGGGCATCTTTTTTACTGCCTATAGGACTGGCTTAAGCTGGTTTCCTTTGTTGCTGTTTAACCCGGGAGTGGGAGACTGAGGCAGTAGGCTGCCAGGTTACATTAATCAATATTTTCTTCCTTCATGTGAAAACTAAACTAATCTTCATTTCTTACAGCAAAGCAAGCCCAGAGCCTCCCATATGGTAGATGGGAGCCCAATTGGTTGAGCCACATCTGCTTCCCTGGCTCTGTTTGTTTTTAACATCAGTTATTTATTGTATATGTATAGATGAATGTAATTATATGTATTAAAAAAATTGTGGTTTCTTGGCTGGGAAGTGAGGACATAGTGGATGAAGAAATGTTCATATATATATTAAATAAAAATTACATATTAAAGTTAGAGTGAAAAATTGAATTAATTTTCAAAGTAAAGAATTAGTGTATTTCACTTTGCAATTCACTTACATACTCAAAGCCAAAATGTTTATTAAGTTCATCTGCTTTAATTACAGGTCTTATCATATGAAAGAATTTAATAAATCCCATCTCTGATTCTGAAAAGTAAGCTTCTTTCATATAGTTACAATATTTGATAAAGGATGTACCTCTTGCATAAATGAAATATTTTAGATTTGGGAGACACTGAAAAAATTGGAATTTTCTTAAGACTGCCAAGAAGACAAGGGTTTCCAGATAATGTTTAAATTCCAGGAAAGAAAAGGCCCTAATTTGGTCAAGTAATGGCAAAACAATGACAGTAGAAATAGAAGCTGCATTAGTTGCATAAAATGGATCCCTTTGATGATCTAACAAAGTTGTACTCACTATCAATTGGTTAGGGAGCAGTAACATTCTTTGGAATTGTAAAAGAATACCATCCAGGTAATGTTAGGGATTAGCATATATTTTTTGTTGCTTAACCTATTCAATCAGAAATTTGGATGGATAATCTAATAAACATTTTCCTAATTTAATGTAATTGGGAGTATTTTTGAAAATATTTTCATTATAAAGCTCAAGGTTAACAGTTCTGTTCAATTCAAAAAAACTTTAAATATATACTGAACTGAAAGTACTTACACTCGAAAAATTAAAGAATCCTTAGTCAATGCCCTTGAGAAGCTTATAATCTTGAGAGTAGAACTGTACAACAGATAATTTATCATGATATGTTGAGTGCTAAACTGGAATTATGGTATATAGCAAAGATCCTGGCTTGACCTTTAACATCCATGTGATTTTGTATAATGTATTTAAATTCTCTGTACCTCATCTCTATAACTGGAATATTAACAATAGTATCTACATCATGACGTAAGGATTAAGTTGGTTAGTATATGTAAAGCACTAAGAATAGTGTCGAGATACAAAAATCACTCAATAAAGTTTAGCTCTTGGTTCTTCTCAAATCATAACATATATAAAACAGTTAGCAGGCACTTAGGAAGCACTCAATAAATATTGCCTAATATTATTGTTTATTTTGGAATCACAGAATTGGGTCTCTGTGCTAAGTGCTAAAATCAAGACCGCTTGCTTTAGTAAAATCCACAAAATAAATTTTTAGCAGAGAATACATATATATTGGCATGCAAGGCAGGCATTTTAGTGTAATGATTTTTACCATGATGAATGAAGCTCTTTTAAGAACTCTGGGTTGATTTATTGATCCTTCGTAGTAAATAATCTTCATCTATAGAATTTAAATATGACAAAAAGGAAAAGAGGCTTTTTTTTTAGTGTAACAGGATATTAAAATGGAAGTTGTAAGAAATGTAAATACAGTTGTAGGAATACTGGTTACAGTACTCAAACATAGCATTCATATTGAGAGTTAAAAAGAATGAGCAAGAATATACCAGAAATGACCATGTCTCCACAGAGTACTTTATTGTGAATCTCACGCTTATGCAACCTCACTCATGCAGTTTTCCTGTACATTAAACCTAGTGAAAGAGGCTAAGTTCAGGTACCCACACAAGAAATATGAAGTGCAATGGATAGCAGCTGATGGATAAAAAAGAAGTCATTAATTTCTAAGTATTATTTTACATTCCAGTCTTGGTCATCTCAAAAGATGCATGAAAGTTACCCATAGACCAGATGTGAGTTATGTGTAAGAGCTAGAGTTGGAGTTGTCTTAGATTAATTAAAGAAATCATGGGATATTTTTAATTTTGTTTTCATTCAGATACAAGGGCAAACAAGCCCACTGAGCAATGTTTAAAAGTGTATAGGATGACAAATTAAGGTGTTTGTAATTATATATTACAATCATGCTTCTTCATTATTCCAGTTACAGAGAAATATACATTGAAAAAAATCATCACACTGTGGAATGCCTTCATAAACACTTCTTTTATTAATGAAACCTGGGAATCACCTTGTAAAATAGAAACCCATTTTTTATGTTTTACAAAAATAATTTCATATTGTAAAAGATAAATTTTAAAAATACAGTTATTAAGGAAGTTCTAAAATCAGCAGCACCAAGAAAAGGTGTTGACCAAGGCACAGTTTTCTTCACAGATGGATAGAAACTACAACGGAAGAGGTCTTGTTTTTTCCTCTCAGGCAATTGTTTTCCTGGAAGCCATTTCTTTTAAGCCCAAATAACATTGACATCATTTCTCAAGAAGACAATTTCTAATACTTTCCTAGTGCAAGAGGTAATTTTATTCAACAAATCCTAATGAGTATTTCCTTGGTGGCAGGATGTATGCTAACACTCCTGGAAACCAAAGGAATCCATATCGGCATCTCATCCCTGCCCTCCGGGAACCTGCGATCTAGGAGGAGAAAGAACAAACAAATTAGTGAATAAGAAAGACAGTTTTAGTTAGCGTTCAGCACAAAGATCAAAATAAATCCTTAGCGATATGATTAGAAAGCAAGTTTGGTAAGTGAATGTACAAATTACAGAGACAGATAAAACCTACAAGCCAAAAACCAGAAGGAGTGTGGCCTAATTGTGGATGTTGGCAGCATTTTGAGAGAGTGACCACAGGGTTCCTTGAGTGGAAGCAGTGACTGGTTAAGGTAGTATACCTCACAGTATATTCAAACACACAAGGGCTCAAAGGAGCTAGGCAGATGAAAAGCAGGAAGAACAAAAGAAAGGTAGAAGACTAAAACTTTGAGAGGAAGCAGGAGAACCAAAGCAGCTCACCTAGTAATAATAGTAATTGTGGGGTATTATGTTACATGCCGGGAGAGCTCAAAAGGCCTCCTCTGACAAGCCTAACAATAGACAGAAATAATCAGGGCACTGCAGCCAGTGTAAACAGGGTGTTAGGGAGGAAAAAGTAGGACAAAAGAGGAACTGGCATAAACCTAGTCTCTTCAGACATGCGAAGAACTATTTAACGAGGTGGAAGTATTCCTTAAAACTCAATTCAAAGCTGTATATTTCAGTATTTTATCTTTAGTGAAAGCAGATATCTGGATATGATTGTTTATTAAAAGTGAGTATAGTTTAGACATGTTAATCTCAGAAAAATCCTGTTTTGTTTAAAGTCTAAACTTTTCTCCAACTGAATGTTGTCTGTCCATTGCCAAAAAATCTAAAGAACATGTAGAAATTACCTTTGTTCCCAGCAAAACCTGACAACCATTGATTTGGTTCCCTGCTTTGTATATGTGGAACTGAGAAAAGCGACATTAGATAGCTATGCTAACACAGAGTCACACCTACCATACAAGGAACGCCCCAAAAATAAACTGGAGACTTCTCTCAGAAAAACAAGATGCATGCAGAGACAGAAAGCTCAGGTAAACTGGAGAATTAACTTACTATGAATGGGAAGTATGAATTTTCTCTAAATATCAGTCTCCCCTCATTTGTAAAGAGAGATAATGAAACTTATTTATCCCACCAGAATCAAAACATGACAGTAAACATTTGAAACAGAGCTTGTTATTTCACAGATGATCCCAGGAAACCCTGGCTAGGAAGGATGACATGAAAGAAGAAAGAAACAACCACTAAGGGAAGTATTGCAGAGCAGATGACTGTTGTGGGCACCTGGCAACTCTGGGATACTGTGTTGAACAAGCCACAGGGTTATTCCATTGAGGGGTAGGGTAGCTGTGGTATTTATTCATGAGGTCCTCAGTTATTGTTTGATTTGCTATTTCCCAGTGTATTACCTGCCTGCCACTTCCAGCCTTCCCTGCACACCACTGGGAGAAGTTGTGGTGGTCAGAGAAAATCCTTAGGCAAAGAGTAATGGAAGTCCACAATAGAAGCACTTAGGAATGGTGAATGCCAAGAGGAAATGGGTGGGACATGGTGGTGGTTTGAAGCTGCATGCTCCCTAGAAAAACATGCTCTTAAATCTAATCTATTCCTGTGGGTGTGAACTCATTGTAACTAAGAGCTTTTGATGTGGCTACTTCAGTTAAGGAGTGTTTTGCCCAACCAATCAGGATTGACCTTAATCCTATTACTGTAAGCAGAATGAATTCAGGCACGGGAGAGAAAGCAGTAGGAAGCAAGAAGCTACATCAAGGCAACCTGGAAGAGAAGGGAAAGACCAGGAGACACTGCCATGTGCCTTGCCACATGACAGAGGAGCCAAGGATCGCTGGCAGCCGACCCCAGAGTACCACAGTCTTTGGTGCAAAAGTATTGCCTTTATGATGTCTTAATTTTGAATTCCTTTTTGCCTTAAAACAGTAAGTTAATAAATTCCCATTGTTTAAGCCAATCCCTTTAAGGGTATTTCTTGAGCAAACTAGAAAACTAAAATAGACACCAATATAAGTAGACCATGTCTGTCACACCTACTTAATAAAAATCAAATCAGTTATATTAGTATATATTAGTCCATAAATGATGAATTTCTATATAAAGATATCAAGTTCATAATAAAATGAAATAACTTACCACTTTTAATGCAAATGTAGCTCTGAGGCCAGCAGAGTTAGACTTTTAATAGAAGGAAATATATTTAAAGTTAAGAGACCAACATTTAAATCTGGACATTTCCCTGGGCACATCAGCTCTCTAAACTTAAATAACTTCATCTGTGTAATGGGGAAATAGCTCTCTTAAAATAAAGATCAGTGTATTAAATGAGATGATGGGAGGATGTTTTAGTATAGTACTTGATTTACAATGAATGTTAATCCGCTTTTCCTTCCCTCCTTTCTTTATTAAAAGATTATTCTTATCTGGAGCTGCTTTAAATTTCCATGTATCACTTCTGCCCAAGTTGACTAGCTGATAAAACTGTCTTGTATAATGCAGCTACCCAAAATACAAATATCGCATTAATTTAACATTTAGCATACCTACTGTGATAGGGATGGTCATAGGCACTGTGCTGAAGGTAATAAAAAAGACCAAAATCCCCATCCTCAAAATACTGTGAAAAAACAAAAGATAAAAGTTTATATACAAACAAGCTCATTTGATATATAACTGCCTACTCAATGACCATCATTATTTAAATATCACTATTAGTACGAATTTTCAAAACCGCTACGCTGGTCATCCATAGCAGTGGTCTGATATATTTCAATATTGTAGAACATATTCTGGATTTAAAAACAAAACAAATACAAATACAAATCACTAATGCAAACAAAAACCAGTTTAGAGTTCGCCAAGGCAAATTATATCATTTGCAATGGACCATACATAATACTACTCTAGGATGGTGCTTCTGGGCAACCATGTGTTATGGTTTTCATATGTAAATTTAAAAATTATAAGAGATCTTTGAGGTTCTTCCCAACTCCAACATTCTATGAAGTATGACTTGCAATTTAAACTTTAATTTTAAGAATAATATGGACATAAATGTAAACAACCAACTTTCCTTGAAAATACTTAAAATGAAATAACCCATAGCACTAAATGAAATGCTAATTCTGCCTGGATCTGGCTGATCCAAGTTGTTACTTTAGGATGGATGCCTGGGCTGCAGGAAGTAATTTAGCTGTTTCTGCAACACTACCAAGACCAACACTCTCCATAGCCAGTGTGTTGAGTGATGAATATGTTTAATGGGGGGAAAGTTGCTAAACTTGGAAAATAATCCTCTTTTAAGTAGCAAATTGCATTAAAGGTAATTGTAAGGGACTTAGGAGACTGATTCTACTATATATAAATGTGGTCATGAACACTAACTCCTGAAAAACACTCCAAAAATGAACAGCACAGCGTAAGTGGAGCATGGCACAAGCTGATATCTGAGTCGTGAGCTGGGAACTGACCCATCACAAGGGTTACTCAAATGTTTGGAATAAAATTGTAAGGGTTGTGCTTACTTTATTTTTGAACAGTACCTTGGTAATTTGTGTTTTGTTTTTTTTTTTCCAATAAAGGAAACATTATACAAATGAATTAAGGAAATGACTCCCTTTTGGTTACCTCAGTGATTTTTTTAACCCAATGCCTCATTAAATACTATTTATATGCAACCTGGTAAAGTTTCACATAATTAATCCTCTTATTTCTATTAGTGTAATAATTTTACACATTTCGAATTTTTTAAAATGTGTTACCTAACGTAAGATTTAATTGATATAAGGATTTAATGACAGCAAGGTATTTCAAAAGTTTTAAGAGTTTGTCACTTATTTATTTCAAAGTCTACTATCTCAATTCCCTGAACATGAAGGAAAAATATATTTCCAGCATAGAGCATGCACTTTTAAAATCTCTTGCCTACATCTCAAAGGAATATAAGTGTCAAGAAGAAGGAAATGATAGATGGTGGATTAAGCAAACACTTCAGATCTTTAGTGTCCGTAAGGATCTTCCCCCCACCCTGCTCCTCACAAAGAAACAGTATATTCCAAAGAATGCTTTGAAGATTGGTGCTAACTTGTTAAAAGTTAGGTTTCAGATTTAATAAGCACCCTCATTTTCAATTCCTTTTTTTTTTTAACAAAATCAAGGGAGGCTTTTCCTTCTTGGTAAGTTTCTTAGAAGTTCAAATTTGAACTTCTATATCAAGAACCCACATTTTAAAAGGTATTTCAAGATAAAATTGACACCTAATTTAAAGACATTCAATAGGCTTTTAGTTAGGTTATATATTGACTTTAGAGCCTTTTACTGAAGTTTTAATTTTGAAATGGATTTGTTCCATCAAATTGGTACTATAAATAGGTCTCTGTGACCTGACTACTTAATGTGATGTGCTTTTAATTTCTTAGTAGTTCTCTTCAGAGAGCCAAGTTATGCAAACTTGCACCTGTTCATAAAACTCTTTCTTCAAATTTTAAAATTTGCTGACCTCTTTGGAAGAAGAAAAAGGGTGAGTGAAAATTGTACCATGCTCTGACTGAATATTCTTTTCTCTTTCTGTTATATGTTTTCTGCTGCCTCCCAAGACCTAGGAGGCACTGCCATGTACAAAGGAGAACTAGCTAGTGTAGTAAAGCTCACAGGTGTTACTGATGACCCACCTTAAAAATTGTGTGGTAAGCTCATCCCCCTTCCCAAGTTTTAAATAAGATAGAGTATTTATCAATAATGGGAGACAAGATGCAGAAGAAGGAGGTAGCAGAATCAATGGACAGGTAAGCTGATAAGGGTCAACTGGCAAGTGGGGATCCTCGTTTATTAACCTATGCAAAAACTTTCTTTAACCTCCTTCCATGTGCTAGGAACTGTGTTGAATGTCAGACCATTTGGAAAGGCGAATAAGACATAGCTCTTGCCTCCTACCAGTGTTAAGAGATAGAAAATGAATATTCTGATAGTTATGAAAAAGTTTAATGATGTAGTAAATGGCAATACATAAGCAATTACCATTTTTAAGTTTACCAAGCAAATGACTGAGTGATAATTTTCAACAATTTTAATGACTTCCATAGCATGATATAAAGCAATCACAATGTATGTGGTCCATAACATTAAAGAATGCTTATGGAGCTTCCCTGCTGTGCCAGGACTTAACACGTTTTATTGCTGGTTTATGAGACAATACAGGTCACTATATAAGACTTTACTATATGAGCCTTACCTATCTGTCCATGTTGTATATTGGGATCACTCACACTTACCATTTTGGATTATAACTTCTATATCTTTTGAGATATGGCCAAGGAATAATAAAAGGAAGGCATATTTAAACAATAAGGAATATTACTAAATAAATGAGTTTATTGATCGCTATTTATTATCCAGTAAATCATTAATGATTATCATTTACTGTATTTTTGTACCATGTATCACCATACCATTAATTCATTTATCCATTAAAACTTCAAAATATCAATCTACATGTATTGAGTGTTGGCTATTTTCCAAGTAACGTCATAGTAGCCATCTATCATCCCTCCAAATGAAATAGTGCACTCTCACATTATTGCAAATATGAGTTTCTTTGTCTACAAGATTGTGTATTTCTTGAGAGCTAGAAATAAGCAACTAGCAACTAATCAGTTGAGTTAAATATCATTGATTGTATTGGATTGATTGAAACATTCTATTACTAAACATCTAAATTTCAAATTTTGTGACTGTTTTATTTTATTTAATAATTATAAATATGATTATGATAACGTCACTTCACCTGAATTCGGATATGCTCACTGAGTGTGAGGCAATGGTACTGAGTTAGAAGCATTAGCAAGGGTCATTTCATAGTACAATAGAAGCAGAAATAAGATCATTGTGGGGAGAGAGATGAATGGGAGTACAAAAGGTAGAATTACTCTTCTAATAAGCCTAATAAGCCTATTTTTGAGAAGAAAGGACTATACTATGGAAGGTTGGAGTTCAGTGGGAGTGGAAGAGAAGGACCAAGAAAGGATGGAGGTTAAAGAGTCATGCTTGGTGCTATATTGACCCTTAACCATAATAAGGTAACTAACTTCCATTTATTTAGAGGTCCATTATAAAACAACAGAACTTCCTTTTAGCTTTACTACTCTTATCCTCAGGTTTCATTCATATGGAATGGCAGCAATAAATATGACCATTTGAATTCCAGTTGAGCCAATGATTAGCTTCATAACCCTGGGCACATCAATTACTACCTATGAGCCTCCATTTTCAAGTGTAAAACTTTGATAATCATACTCAACTTACAAAGTAATTGCAAATTGCCATAAGCAAGCATTTGAGAAAATACTAATACAGCATCTAGCATATGGTAAGACTAAGAATTCTGATTTGCAACTCTATTACGTTTTACTCGAATAACACCAATAGATGGTAATTTGTTTGATTTACTACATTTCTTATATAGAATGCAATTGAAACTTTAATACTTGTGTGACAATAAATGTGTGTAATTCATATATATTAATATCATAAGATGAGGCTAGAGAGTGAGACAATATACAATTACCCCATATATATATCTAAATATATTTCAATTTTCTTGCCAAAGATTTTAATAAAGTTGGACTTAGGAAATTTAGGTTTCAAAAGAGTAAAATTTCTATGAACATTTTATAGTTTTCAAGTATTTGATAAATTCCAGGACCAATGTTTGAGTAAAATTAGTCAAGTTAGCCTAGCATTATTTTATAAAGAAACTTCAGGGGCTTTTGAAAAATATGTTCCAGGCATTGTACTATGTGTCCTCTTCATATATTATCTCATTTCATCCTCTTAATGATAATGTAAATTTAGTACTACTATCATTACCTGCAAGCTTAGAAAAGATGCATAATTAGCTTAGTGGCAGACATTTCAGAAGTAGCAGATGAAAAGATATTTCTTACTGTTTTACAGCTAGGATGAAGGAATGCAAGTAAAGGCAAAATTACCTTCACATAAGAGAAGAAAAATTAATATTTACTCTCAAGACACATTTGAAAGGCATGCAGTTTTTCTACCATTCATTGTTTCAACAGCACAAATAAATTAAGGAAATATTGAATTTATCCAAAGTGTTGGAGTCAGGATAAACTGTAAAGAATATATAGTAAGATGGTTAATAATTGAGTTTAGGTACATTTTCTTTTAATTCCCATAAAATTAAGCAGTTTCCTTTTCAAATAAAAGTGGGAGAAGAGGGATAGTTCTATATTTTTTTTGTATTTTTTATAATTATTTAAAAAACTAAAATATCTTCTAATGAAGGTATAGGACTTAAATTGTTGCATAATTTTCTGGGGGAGAGATAGAAGTACATGAATATTGGAATATATGATTTTTAGGTTCTCCATTTGTCCCAGAATAAAACCCATTAAATTAAGTAAAGCTTGACCTGCGATTAACTATTTCATAAAGAGGGAAATAAGTGTTTTAATAGTATTTGATCCAACAATTGCAGTTCAGTAAATTTGATTTTATTTATATTTCACAAGAACCTCTTCAGAAGAAAAAAATTATGGTAAAGAATCAATCACTACAGTTTTTATTTAACCTTTTATAATTTTCTAAAGAATAAACATTTTTGATTTCCAAATAAAAAGGGAAAGTAGTCAACATTAAAGAATATATTAGTATTCATTTTATAGAGAAAAATGGAGCAACTATCATTGCCAAATATTTTAATATTTGAATATGTTGGTTTTAGTACTAAAATGAAATCAGATGGATCAAATGACTTGTTTTCAACACTACCAATTTATTGTTTGTCAGAAAACTTCTTGTTAATAGGTGTGATTCTTTGACATACATGTTTTTTCCCCTCTCTTCAGTGGTTTCAATTTCACTTATACAGTAGAATAATATAACTAGTAAAATATGTTGGATAAAGAAAATGTTTCCATAGCATATTTGAAAAAACATGAAGCCAAAGACTGTTTCAAACAAAAGTCAATATGTAAAAGCTTTTCAAGAGAACTTCCTCATCCACCAGGGACATTCTTATCAAAAATATGTATGAGTCCAAAGCCAACCGAATTAGTTTATGGAGAGAACATAAGAATTAGAGTAGGAAAACATTCCTTTACAATCACAAAGAGCTCCTCAGAGAGATGACACAAAGAGATCAGACTTTTGTCAAGTTCTGCTCGTCGATTCTCAGATACAGAAGGGAGAGGCACAATACAATCATAAATCAAAGCAGAAAGTGGCTACATCAAGCCCAGGCATCCTAAGTGTTGAATAGAATAGGTGGCATAAAATTAATATTGTAAGGTATAGTTGCACGGTAGTCTGAATTCCGTACCCTAACAAACATATGTTCTTAATCATAATCATCATCCCTATGGATGTGAAGCCATTGTGAATAGGACTTTTTGAAAATGTTATTTTTAGTTAAGTTATGGCCCAGCTGAAAGAGCTTAGATCTTAATGCAGATTATTTGAGGCTTTATGAAGAGAATGCAGAATTCATAGAAGAGAGAAAGGGGAGGACATTGCCATGTGTCAGGAGACAGAAGTACAAGCTAAGGAACCCCAACGATTTCCAGCAACCAGTACCAGAACTCTAGCAACCCTGGGAGAAGGCACGGTCTCATCAAGTCCTCGACTTGGACTTCTGGCCTCTGAAATGGTAAACCAATAAATTCTCATTGTTTAAGTCAGAACCAATTTGCGGTATTTGCGATACCACCTCTGGCAAAATAGGACACACAGAATGTGAACTAACGAAGCAATTAATATTGATTTTCTCCAAAAATATAAACATGTTAAAAAAACTCTGGCAGAAAGATGCACATAAACCATACACATCCCACAATTCCAGGGATACCTGCAGTGTGAACTCAGGGCTATTATCTTTTGCTTTTTCTTTAAGTTTTGATAAAAGTGATATAAATATTTTCTCCTTGTTAATGTTTCCACAATTCTACGCATTCAACTTGTTTTGTGCATTGTTTGGAGAGCTAAAATAAGAAAGCATTAATAATTTTATTGTGGCTATTGCAGAAACAGAAACTGATATATTCTTTTCTCTATAGGTTTAAAATTGAGGAGACAAAATGAACGTAGCCTTTGGGGAGGCAGATGTTTCTATATACAATTCAACTGTAAGCATAGAGGATGTGTTCGTTGTTCACAAATTTTGTATTCTCTTGACAATTTGTTGTGGATTTCAAAAGCAATTTCTGTTTAGAAATTTGTAATTTTCTAAGCCAAGAGGTTCAGAGGAAAAACTCTGGGACTAGTTGAAAGAATTTTTCAATTTAAAAAAAGATATATATTGGAAACATTTAGAGAAGATAGGGAAGTGAGAAGTCTTGGCTTGAGATAGTATCTGATAAATGAGAACTTTTCCCAAAAAAACAGCTGGACATCTCAAGGGAAATTTCCCATTGAATGTAAGCAATGCTTACAGGGCTGTTCTCATTTCCTTACTATTTTCTCCAATTGGCTTTTGTGATTTGCTCTACATATTTTCTTTGCTGTCTCCTATAATCCCCTCTCTCACTTGTATTCATTTCTGCTGGCTGAATACAGAGCAGGATGAAGTTTCCCAAGTTCTTACTTAAGCCACCATCTCTATGAAAAACACACACACACATTTTAATTTAGGTTTCTTTTATTTTAAGCTTCTGTAGTGGTTTGAAACTGTATATGCCCCCAGAAAAACATGTTCTTAAATTTTATCTATCCCTGTGGGTGTGAACCCATTTAAGGAAGGACCTGTTGATGAGGTTACTGCAGTTAAGTTATATCCCACCTCACTCAGGATGGGTCTTAGTCTTATTACTGGAGTCCTTGATAAGAGAATGAAATTCAGAGAGCAAAAGAGAAACCACAGGAGACAAGAAACAACCAGGAAGTGAAAGGAGTGCCTAGGAAATGCTGACCTGTGCCTTAACAAGGGACAAGCCAAGGGCCCGAGGATCACTGCTAGCCAGTCCGAAAAGGCAATAGTCTTCTGAGAGGAAGTATTGTCTAGATGATGCCATAATTTGGACTCTCCTTTAGCCTCCAAACTGTAAGGTAATAAATTCTCATTGGTTAAGCTGATCCATGTCATGGCATCATAGGAAGCTAGGAAGCCTTTGGAAGCTTAGGAAGCTAAAACAGTCCTCTAGTAACTATAAAGTAAACAGCTAGAATTAAAAATGAGAAAGAGATAGAGAGAGAAGGAGATCTTAAAGGGCCTTAAGGGAATATCTGTTGATTTTTAATAAATATTTGGTTGGATCTAGGTGTCTCTTTATGTATCCCCTTGATTCTGGTCTTAGCATGACATCTAATGAATCAAATGCTAGGTCATGATACTCAGACAGCAACTTAATGTATATTGCCCATGTTGCTTAACCAAGCACAATTCTCAATACCTTCTTGAACTTTCTACTATTCTTTTCAGGTATGGGACCCTCAAAGTGATTTTAAAAGGTCCCCTTATCTAAGGCTGTATTGCTCTTCTACACATTAGCAGTCTTAATACTCTCATTCCGTAACTTAACTCAGTGTGCCACAATTGATCATTCCCTTGTCTTTCATATTAATTGTAATGCCTCTTTTTGCAAAGTGCATTTCATAGATCTCTAATGAGTTCACTATAGGTAATTTGTGGGGGGAAAATGAGAATAATATCATTTTCTAATTAAATATTTTAATGAGTAAACACTAAACACAAAGTTAACATTTTTCAATAGTCTTGCCTTAAGAACTTGATGTGCCACATCTGAGAAGTACCAGAAGTGTTCCATGAGTTACCACACTGAGATGTATGAACTATTGACTTTGGATATGTATATTGAGCTTTCAGCAGTATTTATCAATTAAAGTTGCACTGATTGTGTTGTATAACACATATTTGTATGAAAACCTAATTACAGGAAGAAAAATAAAGTCAGAGGTCAGCTATTCATTTTTGAGCTCAGCCACTTATTAGCTTTGTGGCATTAAGTTACTTAACTGTTTCCTAGACCTGTGGTACTAGGTTGTATACATCTATAGCATCTTGCTTATAAAATGGGGGAGAAAATAGTAGTTTTTCATACATTGGCTATGATGCTTAGATGATCCAATGCAAGTAAAGCACTCAGTGTTGTTATCTGCACATAGGAAGCTCTTTATAAGAAATGGAAATCGTTTTTTTTTAAAGATTTATTTTTTATTTATTTCTTTCCCTCCCCCCCATTTGTCTGCTCTCTATGTCCATTCACTGTGTTTTTCTGTGACCGCTTCTATCCTTATCAGCAGCACCGGGAATCTGTGTTTCTTTTTGTTGCATCATCTTGTTGTGTCATCTTGTTGTGTCAACTCTCTGTGTGTGCAGTGCCATTCTTGGGCAGGCTGCACTTTCTTTCGTGCTCTCCTTACGGGGCACACTCCTTGTGCATGGGGCTCCCCTACACAGGGGACACCCCTGCGTGGCAGGGCACTCCTTGCGCGCATCAGCACTGTCCATGGGCCAGCTCCACACAGGTCAAGGAGACCTGGGGTTTGAACTGCGGACCTCCCATGTAGTAGGCAGATGCCCTATACATTGGGCCAAGTCCACTTCCCTGGCAATAGTTTTTATAGTAGTAAAGAATAGTGTTGAGAAGAACAAAAATTAAAGTAATGTAGTAAAATATTTTTGTTTTCTAAAATAATTAGAAAATCTATCTGGACTATTAAGAATTGGTAGAATTCCACCTCATAGTATTATTCCCTAGCTCTGTGCACAATTCTTGGCCTATAATGAATACTCAGTAAATATTTGTGGAATATTATAAAACAAATGTCAACTCTCTTACAGAGAGCAGTGCTTGCAAAGACCATATATGAGCCCCCTTTGTATCTATTCCCCACAGCAATAATATAATTGCTAACTATACAGGAAGACAATTAAAACATATTTGTAGTAATTGAATGAGTGAATTAATTAATGATAGAATTAAATAAATAAATATGTTATATACTTTTGTTCTTTGACTCACAGAAGATATTTATTTTTTAAGTGTACGTTTGTTGAGAATTTCACATGCTGACACAAAAATGAATAAAATTCTACAATTTTAAAATGCATGCCTAAAGCTAAATAGGAAACTCAATGTATTATTTTGCAATTGTAATGCATATAAAAAATTCTCTTTATACAGTTTTCCAAAATTAATATTATTCCTTTAATATTAAAAGATGTAAGTAAACGTTAGTGAAGAATTATTTAAGCTATATTTAAAATTTAGAAGGAGTTGATATTTTAACTAAGTACCACATAGTATGTACAATTAATTTAGCTAACAGTTCTATAGTATTCCAGCCACAGTTCCCTAGGTTATAAACAGAATAGTTACTGTTCTCTTCTGGTAGTAGTTCTAAGCTTTATGTATTCCAGAAAAACATGTTCTTAAATGTAATTCATTCTTGTGGGAGTGAACCCATTGTAAGTAGGACTTTTCATTGAGCTGATTTCAGTTCAAGTGTGGCCCACCTCAATAGGATGGATTTTAATTGTATTACTGGCATCATTTATAAGATGAATGAAACTCAGACGCAGAAGAAAGCCACAGGAAGTAAGAAGCTAAAATCCATGAAAGCCAGAAGAGAATAGAGAAGCCAAGAGAAGCCTCCATGTGATGTGCAATGTTACATGTATATTGCCTTAGCTTTAAGGACCAAGAATCCCCAGCAGCCCCAGAGAGCCACAGTCTTCAGGGAGAAAGCATCACCTTGATGATGCCTTGATCTGAACTTTCTTTTAGTCTTAAAAGCATAAGAATTATTTAACTCAACCTATCTTATAGCATTTCCTTGAGTAGCCTAGGAAACTAAAATATCTCTAATAACATATTCCCTCTGCTTAGCCTTTTCAATCTTTTGCATAGCTTTCTCTGGACTGTTTTGTGTGTATGCATTTAAACACTTCCATCTGGTCCATGTTAAAGAAAATAGAGTTTAGAGGAACCCAAAAGAACATGAAGGCCGATTAATTCTTTTGGTGACAACAGATTGTTGTAATAGAGATGTGGTACTATAAATGAAATAATGACACTAATAATATCACAACAGTCCTGAACAATTGGAGTAAGTGATAAGGAAAATGGCAAATGAACAATAATTGCGAAAGAAATAGCACTTTAAAGAATTAAAGGAAGGTATGATAAAGGATAATGATAAATCAATAAGTAGAAATCATAAAAAAAAGAGATAGAAAATATATTTTAAAAATGGAAATTCTGGAGTTGAAAAGTACAGTTGAAATGAAAAAATATATATTCTAAAAGTACTCAACTGTAGATTTAATGTAACAGAAGAATTAATGAGCACCATGAATTACAATTATCTCATATGAAGACAAGAGAGGGAAAAAAATGAAGAAAAATATAGAGGTCCAGAGACCTGTGAGGAAACTACAAGGATACAGATATACATGTACTGGGGCTCCCAGTAAAGGAGAGCAAGAAAACAGAACAAAAATTACTTGGAAAAATAAAGGGTTTAAACTTTCCAAATTCGATTAAAACCATTAATCTATACATCTAAAAACTCAACCAAATGAAAATAGGATATAAACAAAAAGATTCACAGATAGATACACTGTCATCAAACTTTTGAAAGGCATTGATAAAGACAATATTTTGAAAGCAGCAAGAAAATGTAATTAATGTAATTAATATTGTACAGGGGTACAACAATATGACTAACACCAAAATTCTCATCTGAAACAATGACAGTCAGAAGAAAGTGGAATAATATCCAAAGTGCTGGGAGGAAGAAAAAACTTTTAACCAAAAATTCTGTATCTATCAAAATTATCCTTGGCGGTGGACTTGGCACAGTGGTTAGGGCGTCCGTCTACCACATGGGAGGTCTGCGGTTCAAACCTCAGGCCTCCTTGACCCGTGTGGAGCTGGCCCATGCTCAGTGCTGATGCACACAAGGAGTGCCCTGCTACGCAGGGGTGTCCCCCACATAGGGGAGCCCCATGCTCAAGGAGTACGCCCTGTAAGGAGAGCCGCCCAGCGTGAAAGAAAGTGCATCCTGTCCAGGAATGGTGCCGCACACACGGAGAGCTGACACAACAAGATGACGCAACAAAAAGAAACACAGATTCCCGTGCCACTGACAACAACAGAAGCGGACATAGAAGATGCAGCAAATAGACACAGAGAACAGACAACCGGGGTGGGGGGTGGGGGGTGGGGGTTGGGGGGAGGGGAGAGAAATAAATAAATCTTTAAAAAAATTATCCTTCAACCGTGAAGGCAAAAATAAAGACTGCGGATAGGCAATGACTGAGAAAATGCATTGTCAGCAAAATTGTCTAACAAAAAAATGATAAAGGAGTCCTTCAGGCTAAGAAGAAATGAAAACAAATGGCAACTCAAATTCACCTTAATAAAAAAAGAACAGTAGAAATGATAAACTTGTGAGTTCATATAAAAGACTATAAATATGTATTTCTGCTATACATATTATATTTTGATTTCAAGGAATTTATATTTCACCTGTTAAATTGAATCCAGTTTAATATAATTATAATAATTCAAAAATTATAATACTTATTGGTATTACCTCTCTTTGCAAGTTCTTTATCATTTTTTTTCATAGCTCTAATAACCTTTTATATACATTATCTTAATATTACAGCAAAATAGCTGGAATAATTCCTGCTTTAGCTCAGGTCTTCTTAATCTCTCACCTGGATGTTGGTCTCATTCTCCTGCCTCCATTCTTTCTCTTCTTCATTCAAGTCAGGGGCTAGAGTGATTTTTTTTTTAACATAAAATCCATTACATTATAAATTTCTCCATAGTTTGTTAATAACTCCCTATTGTCTACACCAGATATTTTTTTTTCTTCTTTGTTTTTTAACCCAGAAACCACAGAATACTAGAGCTTTATAGTTTTAGATTATGGTTTTCATAACCCCTGATATTATGTGCAAAAAAGGCTGGCATATATGTATTTGTACATATTTTGAGGAAGGAGCTCTGACACCTGAATTATCTACCTCAATTTAGACACATTCTTAATCTTATTCCATACCTCTGGGGGTATAAATCCATTGTAAATACAACCTCTCAAAGATGTTACTTTTAGTTAAGGTGCAGCGCAACTGAATGAAGATGTCTTTTAATCTGAATTATTGGAGGCCTTGTAGAGAGAAGAACCATGGGGCCAGGGGGTGGAAGAGTGATGAAACAGAAGCTGGAAGTCACAAGATCAGAACAGAAAGGAAAAGACATCACCACATGACACAAGGCAGGGATATAAACCAAGGAACCATAAGGATTGTGGCATCCAGCACCAGAATGTTACAGACTTGGGTAGAAAGTATCACCTTGCAAACACCATCTTAATTTGGGACCTCTCCTAGCCTCAAAACCATAAGCCAATATGTCCCTTTTGTTTATGCCAACTATTATGTGGTATTTGTCATTGCAATTGCAGCCTGGTGAACTAAAACAAGAGTTTCTAGTGCTTTCACTGGATTCTCAATGACTTGTTCCTGGAAAAGTATAGGAACCATTGTCCTTCTATATGAAGTCTCAGTTCCTTGACTGGAATGCAGTGTCACTGGTGACATGAATCAGCTACCCTTCCCAACATCAAATTTTCCTTCTCCTTATTGCATCATATGCTCCAAGTAAGAACCACTTGTAATTCCCTGAAAATACTCCACCATTCTTCACCTCTCTGCAATTATATGGGCTCAATTCATTCCTTCCAGGTACAAATATTCATTGAGTTTCTGCACTGTAAAAGATCCCACAGGTTTCTGGGAATACATATCCTTCTTGGCTTTCTTGATCCCACCTTTTCTACCTGGTAAACTTTAACTCACACTTGAGACCATTCTCAATTGCTTCTTTCTCTAGGATGTTTTCCTAATTCTGCTATAAAAGTCCTATGGGTTCTATTCTGCCCTCTAAACTGTGAATGAAACAGAGTATAAAATTTCACACTGTATTGCAAATCTTTGCTTATATATGGTCTTCTTATCTAGACTGGGAGATCATTGAGAGGAAGAATTCCATTTTATTTATTTTCCAGTTATACAGCAGACATTCTGTATCTTTTTTAAATGAAAGAATGCATGAATCAATCCACAGAGTCTAGCATGCAAACATAAAGATGCTATGGATCAAAAAAATATTTTCTGTAACCAATTTATGAAGGGAAAACTGATGTCTAATGTATTTTCAAGAGCAATGAAGAAAGTTTGATGAGCAGTGGTAAGCAGAATAATGCCCTCCCCAAAGAAGTCCACCTCTATTCCCTAGTACCAGGTGATTATGCTATGTTATGTGGAAAAGGGTAAATAAGGTTGCAGATGGAATTAAGGTTGCTTATTAGTTGACCTTAAGATAAGAATGGAGGATTATGGGAAGGTGGCATTGGATTAGGCAGATGAGGCTCAGCTCTGCGACAAAAACAGTGCAGAAAGAGCTAAAAGCTGCCTGAGGGACCTGCTTTGTGGATCAGCAGATCAGGATAGTGCTTCACAACTCCTAGAGGAGTGAGGGACACAGAGACAAAGAAGCTGAAACATCAAACTGTGAGTTACTAAACCTTCCAGACCCAGGAAGGACTCCCCTCCCCCATCCCTTAGATATTCAGCAGGGCTAAAACCCCTGGCTCATTGCAGCTGACTGAAAAAGGATCAGACATCTTCCTCCCTGTCAGTTACAAGGGAAAAATGAGGGGGAGTCAAGGGGCTTCTCTTAGTGAATTTAGCCAGCAGAGCCCACTTTGAATCTTGGCTCTGCCCAGATGAAAACAAAGGAAAGCAGAGAGATAAACATCCATGGAAAGGTGTGCCAACAAGCTCATTCTGCTGGCTAGTCTAAATTACATGGACAGAGCTCTTTTTACCCTACCCCAGAAGTAAGTCTGTGCCCCATTAATGAGGTCCTGGCACAATTTTGATACCTTAAGCTGAGCAACTTAAAAGATTTAGGATTAGTTGAACGAAATATGAAAGTAGAGCAATGAAAAAAATAATAAAAGGCCACAGAGAGAAAGTGGCCATCAGAGTAAATTCACCAACATATCAGATACCTAGATATCAGAAAAAGATTACAAGCCATACTAGGAAATAGGAAGAGATGGCCCAGCCAATAGAACAAACCAAATATCCCAAAGAGATTCAAAAATTAAGACAATTAATCAATGATAATCAGAAAACTCACCTAAATCAATTCAAAGAATTTTTTAAAATATGACAAATGAAATAAAGGGTATTAAGAAGACAGTGGGTGGGCATAAGGAGCAATCTGATTAGTGATTTCAAAGAAAGAACATCTGAACTGGAAAATACAGGAGAACTGCAAGGGAAGAGAATGGAAAAAATGGGACAAGGTCTCAGGGAATTGAATGACAATGCAAAATACAAAAACATCCATTATTAGTGTCTCAGAAGGAAAAGAAAATGAAAAAGGGACAGAAAGAATATTTGAGGAAATAATGACTGAAAACTTCCCTATCTTTATGAAAGACACAAATATCAATATCCAAGAAGGACAATGCACCCCAAACAGAATAAACATGAGTAGACCTACCCTGAGACACCTACTATTCAGAATGACAAATATCAGAGATAAAGAGAAGATTTAGAAAGAAGAAATAGAAAAGCAAAGCAGCACCTACAAGGGAAACTCAATAAGATTAAGGGATGACCTTCATCAGAAGCCATGGAGAAGAGAAGAAAGTGGGGTGATGAATATAAGATTTTCAAAGGAAAAAACTGCCAGCCAAGAATTCTGTATTTACAAAGCTGTTCTTCAGAAATGAAGAGGAGTTCAAAGTCTTCACAGACAAACAAAAACTGAGAGAATGTATTATCAAAAGACCAGAATTCTAAGGGATACTAAAAGGAGTGCTACAGCCTGAAATGAGAAAATAAGGACAAGAGACTTGGAGAAGAGTGTAGAAATGAAGATTATTAGAAAGGGTAAATTAAAGAGTAAAAAGATAGACTATATACAATATGACAACCAAAAACCAAAAGTCAAAGTGGATGAAGTAAGTAATGCCCTTACAGTTTTATTGAATGTTAATGGCTTACACTCCCCAATCAAAAGACACAGACTGATGAATGGATAAAAAAATATGAGCCATATATATGTTGCCTACAAAAGGCATACCTCAGATTTAAGGACAAAACCCAGTTAAAAGTGAAAGGTTTGAAAAAGTTATTCCAAGAAAAAGTAACCAAAAAAGAGTTGTAATAGTGATACTAATACCAAACAAAATAGATTTTAAATGCAAAACTGCTATAAGGGATGAAGAAGGACATTATATATTATAAAAGGGGCAATTCAACAAGAAGAAATAATTGTTCTAAATATTATATGTGCCCAACCTCAGTGCCCCAAGATACATGAAGCACAGACTGGCAAAGCTAGAGGAAGAAATACATGTCTCTACAATACCATCCTCAGTACTGGATAGAACATCTGGGCAGAGGCTAAATAGAGAAACAGAGAGTGTGAATAAAATGTTAAATGAACAAGACCTAATAGACATCTATGGAGCATTGCACCCCAAAACAGGGGGCTATACATTCTTCTCAAGTGCTTATGGATCATTCTCCAAGGTAGACCATATGTTGGGTACCAAGACAGGTCTCAATACATTTAAAAAGCTTGAGATTATGTGAAACTCTTTCTCTGATAGAAATCAATAATGGATGGAAAAAAGCAAAATTCCTAAATATACAGTGATTAAACAACATATTCTTAAACAATCAGTGGGTCAAAGAAGAAATTGCAAGAGAATTCAACAAATATTTTGAGACAAATGAAAATGAGAACAGAACACATCAAAGCCTATGGGACACCACAAAGGCAGTGCTGAGAGGGAAATTTATGACCCTCAATGCTTACATTTAAAAAAAAAAGAAAGAGCTAAAATTTATGATCTAACTGCACATCTGGAAGAACTAGAAAAAGAATAGCAAACCAATCCAAACCAAGCTGAAGGAAAGAAATAGTAACGATCAGAGCAGAAATAAATGACATCGAGAACAAAAAACAATAGGGAGATTCAAGAAAACCAAAAGTTGGTTCTTTGAGAAAATCATCAAACCCTTAGTTTAGAGTGATAAAGGAAAAAGGAGAGAAGGCACAAATAAATAAAATCAGAAATGAGAGGGAGGACATTACCTCTGACCCTGTAGAAATAAGAGAGATCACAAGAAGATACTATGGACAACTGTATGTCAAAAAACTAGAAAATGTAGATGAGATGGACAAATTCCTAGAAACACATTAACCACCTACACTCGTCCTTAAAGAAATAGAAGACCTCAACAAACCAATGACTAGTGAAGAGATTGAATCTATCATCAAAAACTTCCCAAAGATGAAAAGTCCAGGACAAAATGACTTAACAGGTGAATTCTACCATTCATTCTAAGATGAATTAATACCCATCTTGCCCAAGGTCTTCCAAAGAATTGAACAGGAAAGAATGCTACCAAACTCATTCTATAAAGCCAACATCATCTTAATACCAAAACCAGATAAAGATACTATGAAATAAGAAAATTACAGACCAATTTCTCTAATGAATATAGATGTAAAAATCCTCAACAAAATACTTGCAAACAGAATCCAAAAGCACATTAAAAGAATTATATATCACAATAACATTTTATCCCCAGTATGCAAGGGGGGTTCAACACAAGAAAATCCATTATTTTAATAAACCGCATTGATAAATTGAAGAAGAAAATCACATGATCCTTTTAATTGATGCATAAAAGGCATTTGAAAATATACAGCACCTTTTCTTAACAAAAACACACCAAAAGATAGGTGTTTTAGTCAGCCAAAAGGGTGCTGATGTAAAATACCAGAAATTGGTTGGTTTTTATAAAGAGTACCTATTTGGGGTAAAAGCTTACAGTTACCAGGCCATAAAGCATAAGTTATTTCCCTCACCGAAGTCTGTTGCCATGTGTTGGAGCAACATGGCTGCCAACATCTGCAAGGGTTCAGCTTCCTGGGTTCCTCACTTCATGGTAATTATTTCTCTTCAGGCTCAGCTGCTCTGCTTTCTCCACAAGGCCAGCTATAGACAATCAGGCAAATTGCTCATCTCTCTTCCCAGGGCCACTGCTACATCTAATAGAGCCTTCTCTCTCTCCTCTGTATCCTTGTCCCCAGGCTCCAGTATCCAAAACTCTAAACTTCCTTCTCTGCAGTGTTGTTTCTCTGTGAGTCCCTGCCCACCACTCAATGTCCTACTGATGTGGCCCAAACTAAGTCTCAATTATTGCATGATCAAGTAAAAGTGAAACCTCTGAATCCAATATAATCTAATATGCCCTGAAGGACAGACCAGTTTAAAAACAAAATCCAGTATCTATTTTTGGAATTCATAAACAGTGTCAAACCGCTACAATAAGAATAGAAGGAAGTTTTCTCAATATGGTAAAGTGCATATATGAAAAACCGACAGCTAGCATTGTACCCAATGGTGAAAGACAAAGCTTTCCTGCTGAGATGAGGAACAAGACAAGGATGCCCACTGTGCCCATTATTATTCAATATTGTTCTAGAAGTTCTAGCTAGAGTAATTAGGCTAAACAAAGAAATAATAGACACCCAAATAGGAAGGGAAGTAGTAAAACTTTCACTATTCACTAATGACACAGTCCTGTACCAAGAAAATCCTGAAAAATTCATAACAAAGCTACTAGAATTAATACATAAGTTCAGCAAAGTGGTGGGATACAAGGTTAATACACAAAAAGAATAGCATTTCTAAACATTATTTATGTGCAATCTGAAGAGAAAATCAGAAAAAAATTTCCATTTATAATAGTGACTAAAATAATCAAATATTTAGGAATTTACTTAATCAAGGATATAAAGGACTTGTATTCAGAAAACTACAAAACATTGGTAAAAGAAACTGAAGACTTAAATAAATGGAAGGACATAACATGTTCATGGACTGGAAGACTAAATATCATTAGGATGTCACTTCTACCCAAAATGATTTACAGATTCAATGCAATCCCAATAAAAATCCCAATAGCCTTTTTTGTAAAAATCGAAAAGCCAATAATCAAGTTTATTTGGAAAGGTAAGGGGCCCCAAATAGCCAAAAATGTCTTTAAAAGGAAGGATGAAGTTGGAGGACTCTCACTTCCTGACTTTAAAGTATTTTTACCTAGCTACAGTTGTAAAAACGGCATAGTACTGACATAAAGACAGACAGATTGACCAATGGAACCAAATCAAGGACTCAGAAATTGACCGTCACATCTAGAGTCAAATGATTTTTCACAAAGCTGTTAAGCCCACCCAGCTGAAACAAAACTGTCTATTCACAAATGATGCTGGGAAAACTGGATAGCCATACCCAAGAGAAAGGAAGAAGACCTCTATCACACAACTTATACAAAAATTAACTCAAAATGGATTAAGGACTTAAATATAAAAATAACCATAAAACTCCTAGAAGAAAATGAGGGAAAACATTTTCAAAATCTTGTGATAGGCAGTGGTTTCTTAAACCTTACACCCAGAGCATGAACAACAAAGGAAAAAGTACATAAATGGGACCTCCTCAAAATTCAACACTTTTACACCTCAGAGGACTTTGTTAAAAGAGTGAAAAGGCAGCTGATTCAATGGGAGAAAATATTTGGCAATCACATATCTGGTAATGGTTTAATATCCATGATATATAAGGAGATCATACAACTCAACAATAAAAATACATGGTATCCAGTTAAAAAATGGGCAAAAAACTTTAAAAGACAACTGTCTGAAGAAGAAATACAAATGGCAAAGAAACACATGAAAAAAGTTCAACATCACTAGCGATTAGGGAAATGCAAATCAAAACTGCAATGAGATACAATTTCACACCTATTAGACTAGCTGCTATTAAAAAGGTGGAAAACTATAAATGTTGGAGAAGATGTGGAGAAACAGAAACACTTATTCACTGTTGGTGGGAATGTGGAATGGTGCAGCCATTGTGAATGACTGTTTGGCAATTCCTAAGGAAATCGAGTATAGACTTGCCTTGGGACCCAGCAGTACCATTGCTAAGTACATACCCAGAAGAACTGAGAGCACACCAATGTTCATAGTCATGTTATTCATGATAGCCAAAAGTTGGAAACAACCCTGCTGTCTGTGCACTGATGGATGGATCAACAAATTGTGGCGTATACACACAATGGAGTATTACACAGTGGTAAGAAGAAATGAAGTCGTGAAACATATGATAACATGAATGAGCCTGGAGGGCATTATATTGAGTGAAGCAAGCCAGACACAAAAGGACAAATATTGTATGACTGCCCTATTTATTATGAACTAAATACATTATGTGAAATATATATATATTATGTCAAATACAAATATGGATAGAATTACATATATAAAATGATTTTGCTTTGAAGCTAAACAAATGTAATTTAACGCTACAAAATGTTAATATCAGACAAAAAATAAAAAAACATTATACTGAGTGAAGGAGATCAGACACAGAATTCTTCCTTTTGTAAGAGTCCATTTATATAAAATGTAAATATAAATCAATTTATAAAGATGAAATGAGATTAATGTTTATATAGGTCTGAGGAAGGAAGGCTAAAGGGTGTGGAGTCTTTCTTTTTGGAGTAATGAAATTGTTCTAAAATTTTTGAGATGATGAATGTACAACCTTATGATTATAGTACAAGTCATTGATTATACACTGGATAGAATAGCCAGAAACAGCAGCTATGTACAGTATGGAAAGCACAGAGAGATTGAGAGGAAATTGTTCTAAAATTTTTGAGATGATGAATGTACAACCTTATGATTATACTACAAGTCATTGATTATACACTGGATAGAATAGCCAGAAACAGCAGCTATGTACAGTATGGAAAGCACAGAGAGATTGAGAGGCAAAGAATTTTCTTATTTGTTTATATTATTGAAATTATAAAAATGCTCTAATAATGATTAAAGTGATGAGTGCACAACTACATGATTATAGCAAATACAACTGATCGTACACCTTGGGTGAACTGTATGCTTAATTAATATGTATCAATAAAATTGATTTAAAAAATAATAATATACTAGACGAACACAAAGAATTAAAAGACATTTATGAAAAAAAAAAGTAAGGAGGTTATCCTGTATTATCAAGGTGGGCCTGGTGGTGGACTTGGCCCAGTGGTTAGGGGGTTCGTCTACCACATGGGAGGTCCACGATTCAAACCTCAGGCCTCCTTGACCCATGTGGAGATGACCTATGCCCAGTGCTGATGCACGCAAGGAGTGTCCTGCCACCCAGGGGTGTCCCCATGCCAGGGAGCCCCACGTGCAAGGAGTGTGCCTGGTAAGGAGAGCCGCCCAGCATGAAAGAAAGCGCAGCCTGCCCAGGAATGGCACCACCCACACGGAGGAGCTGACACAACAAGATGACGCAACAAAAAGAAACAGATTCCCGTGCAGCTGACAACAACAGAAGCAGACAAAAAAGAAGACGCAGGGAATAGACACAGAGAACAGACAACCGGGGTGGGGTGGGGAGGGGAGAAAAATAAATAAATCTTAAAAAAAACAAAAAAAGGAAAACTCTAAAAAGAAAAAAGGTGAGCCAATTAATCACAAGATTCCTTTAATAGGGAGCAGTACAAGTGAATAGTCAGAACCAGAGAGACAACATTGTGATAAAGACTTAACTGGCAGGAAGTGAACTTGGTCCAATAGATAGGGCTTCCGCCTACCACATGCAAGGTCCGAGGTTCAAACCCCAGGCCTCCTTGACCAGTGTGTAGCTGGCCCATGTGCAGTGCTGATGCGCCCAGGGAGTGCCGTGCCACACCAGGGTGTCCCCCGCATAGGGCAGCCCCACGTGCAAGGAGTGCACCCCATAAGGAGAGCCACCCAGTGTGAAAGAAAGTGCAGCATGCCCAAGAATGGCACTGCACACAGAGAGGTGACACAACAAGATGATGCAACAAAAAGAAACACAGATTCCCAGTACTGCTGATAAGAATAGAAGCGGTCACAGAAGAACACACAGCAAATGGACACAGAGCAGACAACTGGGGGAGGGGGGGAAGGGGAGAGAAATAAATAAAAATTAAAAATTAATTTAAAAAGAAGACTTAACTGGCCATTGTTGGTTTTGAAGATGGAAGGGTTCATAAGCCAAGAATGCAGTCAGCCTCAGGAAACTAGAAAAGGCAATAAAACAGAAATCTAGAGCTTCTAGAAAGGAGAACAGCCATGAACCCAGAGGTGGGAATCATAAATATAATGTTCTGTGCTTAAGAATTTATACACCTTGAAATCTAATGGAGTTTGCCCAGCTGTATTTTGAAGTTGCTTGTAACTGGAAACTCTTTCTTTCCCTTCCATTTTTTCCTGCACACAGAACGGTGATTAATTGATGAGCACCAGCAACCTAAGAAGCTCCTTAGGGGCTTAAAGAGAAAGCTGTTTTTCCTGTTTTCCTTGGTTGTTTTTTGTTTTGTTTTGTTTTTGGTTTGTTGTTCCTGTTTTGTTTGTTTGTGGTCTTCTTTCTTTGTTTCCTTTCTTTATCTTTCACTTAGATTTTCTACTTAGATTTTCTTTCCTTCATTTTTCTATCATTTTTGTTTTTCTTTCATTCCACCTCTCTTTGTTTGGCTTTCCTTTTTTTAATTATCTCTTACTTTCTCTCTCTCTTCCTCTCCCCCCCCCTTTTTTTCTTTTCCTCTCTTCTCATCATTCTGTCCTTATAATTCATTATAAATTCTTTACTTATTTTGTTTCTTGTTTCATTTTTTCTATTCTACCTTTTTAAATCTTATTCCTTTGTACATTCTTTACTTTTTACTGGCATTACTTATGTATTTTCTTACTTCTTGTATGGTTCCTTATTATGATTACTATTATTCTTTTTCTTTTTCTTATCTCTTTCATTTTCTCTGATCCTAATTTTTTTTTTCAAGGGAACATAGATAACTACAAGGATATAGAATAAGAGGAACCAAGTGTCAAAAAAGAACATTATCACACACACACACACACAACACAACAAAATAAAATCCTAGAGTAGAAAGAGAAGCTAACCAACCAAATAAGGATATCAAGATAAAGAAAACTATAGATCCATCTCTCTAATGAACCTGGATGCTAAAATCCTCAACAAAATACATGCTAATCATATTGAACAATACATCAAATGAATTATACACCATAACCAAGTGAGTTTCATCCCTGGTATGCAAGGATGGTTCAACATGAGAAAATCAATCAGTGTAATACACCACATTAACAGACTGAAAGAAAAAATTCACATGATCATCTCTATTGAAGCAGAAAAAGCATTTGACAAAATACAGCACCCTTTCCTGATAAAAACACTTCAAAAGATAGGAATAGAAGGAAACTTCCTCAACATGATAACAGTTATATATGAAAAATCCACAGCTAACATTATATCCAATAGTGAAATCCTACAAACTTTCCCTCTAAGATCTGGAGCAAGATAATGATGCCCACTGCCACCATTTTTATTTAATACTGTGTTAGAAGTACTCACTCAAGCATTTAGGGAAGAAAAAGATATAACAGGTATACAAATTAGAAAGGAAGAATTAAAAATGTCACTATTTGCAGATGACATGATCTTATACATAGAAAGCCCTGAGAAATCTATAACAAAGCTTCTAGACCTGATAAATGAGTTCAGTAAAGTGGCAGGATATAAGATCAATCTGCAGAAGTCAGTAGCATTTCTGTACACTAATAATGAAAAATCTGAGGAGGAAATCAAGAAAAACTTCCGTTTACAATAGCAATTAAAAGTATCAAATACCTAGGGATAAACTTAACTAAAGATAAAAAGGACTTGTACACAGAAAACTACACAACATTGTTAAAGGAAATCAAGGAAGACCTAAATAAATGGAAGAATATTCCCTGTTCATGGATAAGAAGATTAAACATCATTAAGATTTCTCTCCTACCCAAAATGATTTACAGATTTAATGCAATCCCAATAAAAATTACCACAGCAATTTTTAATGAATTGGAAAAGCTAACTATGAAATTTATTTAGAAGGACAAGGGACCCTGAATAGCAGAAGACATATTGAAAAAGAAAAATGAAATTGGAGGAGTCACACTCCCTGATTTTAAAACATACTACAAAACTACAGTGGTCAAAATTGCATGGTATTGCCACAAGGATAGACATATTAACCAATGGAATAAAACTCAGAGTTCTGATAAAGGTCTTCACATATTCGGTCAACTGATACTTGACAAGGCCACCAAGCTCACTCGACTGGGAGAAAATGACCTCTTCAACAAATGGTACTTGGAGAACTGGATACCTATATCCAAAGGAATGGAAGAAGATTACCATCTCATACCCTATAAAAAATTAACTCAAGATGGATCAAAGATCTAAATGTAAGAGCCATGACCGTAAATCTCCTAGAAGATAATGTAGGGAATCATTTACAAGATCTTATAGTAGGCAACAGTTTCATAAACTTTACAGGCAAAGCACAGGCAACAAAAGAAAAAACAGATAAATGGGACCTCCTCAAAAGTAAAATCTTTTGCATTTCAAAGGAGTTTTTCCAGAAAGCGGAAAGGTAGCCTACTTAATGAGAGAAAATATTCAGTAAACATCTATCCATTAGGGGCTAATATTCAGCATATATAAAGAAATCCTACATGTTGAAAATAAAAAGACAAACAATCCACTTTATTTTATTTTTTTAAAGATTTATTTATTTTTTTCTCTCTCTCCCCCTCCACCCAGTTGTCTGCTCTCTGTGTCCATTCGCTGTGTTCTTCTGTGACTGCTTCTATCCTTATCAGCAGCACCAGGAATCTGTGTTTCTTGTTGCATCATCTTGTTGTGTCAGCTCTCCGTGTGTGCACAGTCATTCTTGGGCAGGCTGCACTTTCTTTCGCATTGGGCAGCTCTCCTTATGGGGCACACTCCTTGCCCATGGGGCTCCCCTACGTGGGGGACACCCCTGCGTGGCACGGCACTCCTTACGCACATCAGCACTGCACATGGGCCAGCTCCACACAGGTCAAGGAGGCCCGGGATTTGAGCCACAGACCTCCCATGTGGTAGACGGATGCCCTATCCATTGGGCCAAGTCCACTTCCCCAAGCAGTCCATTTTAAAAACTGGCAAGTGATTTGAATAGACACTTCTCCAAAGAAGATATACAAATGATTAAAAAGCATAAGAAAAGATGTTCAACATTACTAGCTATTAGGGAAATACATATCAAAACTACAATGTGATATTCTTACACCCATTAGATGGGCAGCTATTAAAAAAACAGAAGACTACAAGTGTTAGAGAGGATATGGAGGAAAGGGAACACTTATCCTCTAGGAATGTAGAATTGTGCAGCCATTGTGGAGGACAGTTATGGAGGACAGAGCTAACTATAGAAATGCCACATTATCCAACAATCCCACTGCTAGGTAAATATCCAGAAGAATTGAGAGCAGGGACACAAACAGATATATGCACATCAATGTTCATAGAGGCATTATTCACTATTGCCAAAAATTGGAAATAACTCAAATGCCTGTCAACAGATGAATGGATAAGCAAGCTTTGTATATACATTCAATGGAATATTACTCAGTGATAAGAAGGAATACAGTATTGACACATGGGATAACATGGATGAATCTTGAAGACCTTATGTTGAGTGAAGCAAGCCAGGCACTGAAAGACAAATATTATGTGACTTCACTGATATGAATTAAGCAAATTGAGCAGACTCACAAAGCTAAAGTCTGGAAGATAGGTTTACAAGAGAAGAAAGGGAGTAGAGGGTTATGAGCCAAGGCCCATAGGGGCAAAAATCTATGATAAGGGATAAGGATGTAGTTGTGCAGTGGATGAGCACAACAATGGTGCAGTGATGTTATTGGTTTCGGTGGTACTGGTGGTCTGTGAGGTGGGTAGGGTGAGGGGGTTGGGTTGAATTGTCCATGGAATAGGGGGGAGAGTTGGGGGAAGGAAAGGTGAACTCTGGGGATTTGCAAGTCTATGGTTAAAACTACAACATTAAGAATGTTCTTTTGGCAAATATGGCAGGGGGAGATTCCTGGTGCAGGGTGTTAGATATTTGGGTTGGGTGTACAGGACAGGGTGCCTGGAGAAGGTTTCTATGGAATATGTAAGTGTTCATCTTGTCATAGTGTGTTATATCAGTGGGTGGGGTCTCAGACAATAAACAAGAAAATATTAAACTCCTATCCTGGAGAGTTGTGCTGTGTTCTCAAATAGAGGGACAATGGTCTCTCAAGAACATAGGCAGTGCCTAATAAAAGAAAACAGACCAATATGCCAAGCCCTCAATATTATTGCAAGTAACTGTGAATCTTATTCTTCAAAAAGCGAAACTTGGCAGTTACCATAGGTCCCAAGGGGAGGTGGAAGCAAGAATAGAATAGATGGAACATAAAACATTTTTAGGGCATTAGAATTGCTCTGCATGATCTCACAATAATGGATACAGGCCATTTTAAATTTTGTTAAAATTTATAAATGTGTATGGTCCAAAATTTAAATCATAATGTAAACCATTGACCATGGTTAGTAACAATGCTTCAATATTTGTACATCAGTTTTAACAAATGTACCATCAGCATGGAAAATGTTATTAATAGGAAATAGAGAAAAAGGGTGAGGATATTGCGTATGCGGGAATCCCCTATATTCTCTATGTGACTTTTCTGTAACCTAAAGCTTCTTTGAAGATAAAATGGAAAAAAAAAGACACTGGGAGAATATACGGAAGAAGATGTCACTGTACATACAAGACAACGGCTCTTAGAGTGATGAAAGGCCTAATGTCTAAAAATGTTTTTTGATTATTTAAAATTCTTTTTAAAAATGTTTGTATTTTATGTTATTTTTTAAACTAGTATTATTAATTCATTTTCTTATCATTTTTATTTTGTTATTTTCTTGGCTTCATCTTTGGAGAGTATTGGATCACAAAAGGGTCACAACTGTGGCAGGGGAGGAACATTGGTATAGGCTGTCAGTGATGGTGTATGCATGGGAGGGGCTTCATCTGAGACATGTCTCTAAGGCATATGTTCAAGTGTTCATGGGGCATTTTCATAGTAAGTGGAGATCCACACAATAACCAAAAGATCATTGAATTCCCATCCTGGGGAGCTCTGCCACATTCTCTAGTGGGGCAGCAAGAATCCTCCAAGTACAGGGGTGGTGCCTGGTGAAGGACGGACCATTGTGCCAGGCCCTTGATATTGACGATTGTACTTATGAACCTTTTCTTTTGACATTGAAACTTAGCCTAGTATTATATTGCCTAAGAGTTACCTCCTGAGGGCCTCTTTGCTGCTTAAATGTGGCCTCTATCTAAGCCAAACTCAGCATATAAATGCACTACCTTCCCCCCAGCATAGGACATGACTCCTGGGAATGAGACTCCCTGGCACCAAGGGATTATTACCAAGTGCCAACTAGCAACTGGGAAAAGACCTTGACCATAGGCAGGAAATGGTAAAGACAAATGAATTCTTATGGCTAAGAGATTTCAAAGTGAGTCAGGTCATTCAAGAGGTTATGCTTATGCACCTCTCAATAGGATTTCATTGACTGCCACAATAAATATTGTCTCAAAAGTGGGATTCCTGAAGGGTCTAGAGATATCCAGACATTATAGGTATGTCAAACAGATCAGGAGTTTGGCACCTTGCCAGCAGGCCTTGAAATTTACACTCTCCAGTGTGACAGAAACTTATTTGTGGTTTTCCTACATGTGGCTCTTCTGCCCCTTCTATTTGAAACTTAGTAAGTAATATACTTGATAGGAGTATATCCAAGAGCCTTAAATCTTTGGTCTATCCATAGGCCAGTTTGGCTTTGAATCTCAGCAGAGCTGTCACACCTACTCTCCAATTCATTCGACTCAACCAGGATGACTAATAAAGAGATGATGATGGACAACGACCATACCAAGGAACAGAGAGTGTCTACAACTGCAAGCAAGATAGTTCCATCCATTTGCCCCATGGAATCTAAGCTCCCTTTCAGTTAGAGGTAGAGTGGTCATCCCATCCCCAAATAGTCAAGATTGGGAACAATAGACTAAAGTTCACTTACAATTATTTGGCTATAGACTTGTTATTCTAGCAATGGAAGAACTTTTATCATTGATGTGGAGGCGGTGGCCACCGGAGGGGTTATGAGGGAAGGGAGAGGGAAAAATAGATGTAATATGGGGGCATTTTCAGAACATTGGAATTGTACTGCATAACATTGCAATGACAGATACAGGTTATTATATATTTTGTCATAACTTACAAAATTGCACAGGACAGTGTAAATTATAATGTAAACTATAGTCCATCATTAGCGGCAATGCTACCCTATGTGTCCATCAAATGTACCATGCTAATAAAGTCTGTTGTTAATGTGGGAAAGTGGGAGAGGAAGGGAGTGGGATATATGGGAAGCCCCTATATTTTTTATGTAACCTAAAGTTTTAATTTAATTAATTAACTTAAAAAGACATTCCTCTTGTTCTTGAATTGTAATATAAAGTGTTGAACATCAGTGAAACTTCTCTTTCAAAATTCTTGATCACTTCCCCTCCCACCTTTGGCTGAAAAAGGTTTTATTGTTTACTCTTGTCTCACACATTCTTAGAGGGCTGCAAAGTAAGGGAGGACCTTAGGAGGGACCTGGTTGCCAGAGGGGCCTGATTCGAACACCCATAACATTCAGTTTGAAACAATTAGGATCAAGCAGCTCGTTCTATTCCTATATTAATGAACCCTAATTCCAGGTCCTCCATGCAGCCTTAAAGGGAACCCAATGATAGTAAATGGATTATATCATTCTGTTTTAAAGCAGACAAATTTAGTTTTAGTGAAAAAATTGAGGCATTGATAGAATTCATCAGAGCTGAAACTAACAATATTTGACAGTTTAGTCTCAAAATAAGTCTTTTGTTTTAATTCCAAGTTTCTCCAAACTTTCTTTGTGACAGAAATATTGGTTTTGTAAGTACTTTTGAATACTACTGCTTAAGTTAAAGTTGATCAAATAATAGTAGCAGTAATACAATAATGTGTTCTTAAACTACTATATCCCGTGTTCACTCCTTCTAAATATAAATAACACTTATTTTTAAATATTTAAATATGAGGTGCTTTGCTAAATCCCCTGAATTGAAATCTTGTTTTTCATATTGTGAAAAATCATGGGTCCTTATCAAAATTAGAGGATTCATGAAGGCACTGAGTGATTTTTTCAATCTTTTTGTATCCCACATTACCACCAAAAAACTCCATAGACAATTATTCACACTAAAATAATTGTCATTCTTTATAAAATCACTCTCTTTTCAAAGTGGTATGAAATTGCTTTGAAAAGAATGTCTAAGAAAAAAAAACAATAAAATCAAAATTAGAGAAGAAAATTTCTATTTCTGTTTTATAGGTATACTAAAATATTTTCTCAGAAATACTACTTTTTAAAAAACTTCTGGTCAACTATTTTTCAAAAAAAATTTCAATTTATGAAGAGATATTGATGAATTATATTAGATGAAAGCCTTCACCAATGTAATGAAATAGTACTGATTGCCTTGGTTAACCAGTTTTAAACCAGGTTGTCAGTGATTATTTACTATACCATTCTACTAACATATTTGTTTGATAAATATTATATTGTGTTTTTAATGTTTATTTGCCACGATTAAAACCACAGTAACACATCAGAACTGTATTCCTGTTAATTGGGTGACCTGACAATTTAAAAAAAAATTGGGGTGTGAAGAAGACATCTTTCAAATGAATCCAAACATCTGACACTATCCTTGAAAATCAGTATTTTCAATGTTTTTCATTCTTGGTTTGAAAAAGCCAGATTCTTTTCTGAAACTTTGCAAATAAATTCAGGCAAAATTTCACCAAAGTTAGAATAATGATCACCACCTTACTTAAATGCAGTTTCAAGTTACATGTTTTATTTTCCTAAAATGGATTGATAATTTCAATACACAATTCACAATAAAATGTTTCCAAGACTTCAACTTGCCTTAAGTTCTTTGAAATTCAAAAAAGCAATAGATAATCTCTTTATGCTTGATATACAGTGCCAGTTTTAAGATGACTAATTCCTAACATTTAGCTCTTTCATTTTGTCTTTTTTTCCCCTCCAGATCTAACTTTGTTCTTAAGGAGTAATGAAAACTAAGAGTACTGCATTTGCAAAATCCTAAAATAATATTTTGGGAAAATGGATATGTTAACAGTGCACAATGAGGAGTGTCTATCAAGTGCTACAATTTCCATCCTAATTACATTTGAGTTTTCCAGTATTGAGATGAGCAAATAAAGTCAAAAAGAACCTTACAGTCTGTCTCAAAGCAAAAATACACTGTTCTGACTGTAATGAAACAGTTAAGACCAGCTAAGGCAACTATGGAACTAGAGCTGTAACTGTCAGTTTGGTGTTGACTTTGGAACATGACCAATCTCCAACTTCATTTCTTTACATTAACATATCAGTCAACAAGTGAAAGATGGAAGGCCTTATGCCTAGGAGCATGCTACCTCCTCTGATCTTTGACTAACAGATGGGAGAGGATCTTGATCGTTCTTTCATTGCATGGCATTCTATTAGTAAATACACTTGATAGGAAAAAAAAAAGTATTCCTGGGAAATGTAGCATATTAATTTTCAAGTTTTACGTGAGAATAATGATTTGGGTCACATGATATCCTTGCCTGTAAGCAAATTTGATTTCCAAGAGAGAGCAAGTGGATTCTGAATATCTGTAAAAGGGAACAAATAAAAGTAACAATGAGTGGGAAAGGCCAACAAGGAAACTAAAATCACATAAAACAAGGTTAAAGTCCAAGGACACCCATTTTGTTTTTATTATTCAAATTCTACGACAGATATTACATACCTCTGTTTAGTATGCACATTTGTATAAATTCCTATGAAAACTTTTTTTAATTAAAAAAGGTATGACAAAGCAGTTAATTCAGTGTAATCAGATAAAAAAGAAAGATAAACTAAGATTGAGAATGTGAGAATTATTTTATTTTATACTTTGATTTTTAAAAATTTGAGAATTGGGGGATAAGGTTAGTTTCTTTTAAGAAAAAGTCCATGTCCAAAATTGTAAACAAATTAGTGTCACTGAACAACATTCTGCATTTAATCCTTCCTAAGCTCTGCATTCCTTGATTTACCTTAAAATGTTTTTAAACAAGATTTTATAAACAGTTAATTCAACATCTATTTTCAGGTTTTGAATAATTTTTTGAAAGATGAAGTCCAGCAGAGCAGGTTTATTCCAAAATTACTTAGTATTCCTACACTAAAGAAATTCCAGAGTCATTTAATTACCTTCCACATGTCTTTGAGAGTTTAAATATGAAAGTGAGATGGGAAAGTGGACAGCTGAGGAAAAGCAACCATAAAAGAAGAAGCAAGCTAAACTCAATAAACCTAATCTTATATACAAATGCACACAGCTGTGCAGTTTTCAGGACCCAGAGAACCTGTCTTTGTGTAATGCAATATTAAGGAAAAACATCCATGATTTCTGGAAGAAACTTCTCCATTTCTTCTTTTGTTTTCTTATTTTAAAAAATCTTAGATCACAAGATAAAGGGATACATTTGAAAGTGTTCATTTCCTCACTAATCTATCAGCCTTAAAAGACCAGATTAAAAAGAAAAAAAAGAGGAAAAATGCCAGGATTTCTATTTTCAATTCTGTTTACTAATATTTAAAATGTTATCTTTCCTAAGAACCTACCTAAATGATAATAAGTGTTTGCCCCTAACAGTATGAATATTATATTAATAACAATATATAACATCATATTTTGGAGTTTCATAGAATGCTTCATCTAAATAAAGTTGAAGAAATTCACCAATTTAGACATTATTCAATTAATGTTTGTGGGATCAGTGAATGAATGAATTCATGAGTAAACAAATTAAAATCTATTTTTATCTACCACGCTAAAAATTTTATTTAAGATAATTATTAAAGTAAATGAAGCATGAATGAATAAGATATTTATGTTCTAAAGGATTGTGCATCTGACATTTTAAAACCTCATAGAACAAACTTGTAGGTGGTGACTGATCTCTAAATTCAGCCTGAAATAATTTATTTAACTTAGTAGTATCTGGGATATTGTTCTAAGCACATTCCAGTCATTGACCCCTATGAGAAATTGAGCCAACATTTGGAAAATCGGTGTAGGGAGGGAATGGAGGTCGCTGATTCCTTCTAGTGGTTTAGTGTTTATCTTCCCTTCTTCCCGTTTGCCAAGGGGACATCACATTGCCTACAAGAAGGTTGGCAAGGATTTCCTTCCTCTTTTTCTTTTCAAAAATCTGTAAAAAAAAAAATTTCTCTATTTCCCTGCCCTACCAAGGAATTTAAACATAATTTTACTTACCCTTTTTCATATGCTTTGATATCCACAGAAAATTAAAGGGACTTTGTCTTCTCAGCCAAATAACAGCAGTGGAGAAACAAGAGCAAATCTATGTCTGCCTGCCTTCCTCTGTTCCCAACCCCACTTTGCTTCCTTCTTATAGTCCGCTAGGGACAAAAAAGTCCACATATTGTTGTGGTTTGTCTTTATACACTGAAATGCTGAAGAACTGTCATCTACAATTACATGTGGAAAACCATTTCTAGATAACATGGCTATTTCCTCAACGTAGCAATTGAAAGGTCATGAGGTGAAAGTTGGGAAATACTGGAGGATGGGTGATGAGGAAAGATGTGAGTTGATGAAACTCTAAGTACAGGGAAGGTGGTGTGAACCTGAGGATACTTCTTTGCTCCCTTCACAGTTTTGACTATAGGAGAATTCCTTTTCCACCAAGCTTGGAGCAAAGTAATAGAGAAGTGGGTGAAAAGTAAAAAGAATTGGAGAAGAAAGGAGAAAAATATAAACAATATTAGTCTGAAGTCGTTTCAGGGCCCAGTTAGCCTTTCTAAGTGCTAATGTGTCTGTGCATATACTTAGGTCAAGGACTTTAAACATTGTGATTGCCTTTACATAGTGTGTTGGTTCCAATAGGAATTGTTCTTGATGGATCTCTTTTTATTTTAATGAATAATGAGTAGGTTATTAAAGAAGAATTCTACATCTTAAATATTTTATAAATCATATATTGCTGAGTTAAATTGCTAATCCCTTTCATATAATATTGATGGAGAAATGGGGGAAAATGATAATAGAGGCACTTTTTCAAAATCATTCTGTTTCATTCTTAAGTTTAAGATAGAGTATGAACTTTCTAAAAAGTGTTAAAATATAATAAAAATGATAAAGTATCTTGAAAATGTTTTCTTAAATATAAAAGAACATTCAAAACTGTCATAAACTATATTGTCTTGTTTCCTGTACACCAATGTTAAATAAGCCTTAAATCAGTTTACAAAGTAATACAGTATATATTTCACTGGAAAATATGGTATTTTGTATTATGAATTATTTTAGCACAAAACCTGTTTTTTTTTTTCAGTAACTAGTAACTATGAATTGAGAATGTTAGAAAACAGATTGAGACAATTATACAAATCATTCAGAATCAAACCACAATTATCTAAACCATTTAGTTAATTATCTGGTAATATCCTTATATTTTCATTTTATTTTTTTTCCTGAGGGCCAGGTTTTCAATTTTGTTTCAAACAAAATGTACATGAATGACAATATCACATAGTGGCATTTGCAAATAGACATTAAAATAACAATTTTTAAACCATATATTCTGCCTTTAACTTATTTCACAAAAACAAACTAGAATTTTTTTATGTGTTCTACTGTCACATTTATTAGCAATTTTCTCTTAATATTGGACAATTATTTTTGAAAGATGACAAAGATCCTGAGGCTAAGTGTATCTCTACAGTGATATTTAAAGGGAAACTAATTTTCTGGAATCTGCATTTGTCATTTTAAATGACAACAGATTTGCTTCAAGTGTCAAATCATAAATTTAAAAGTTAAAAGGCCTCTGGGGTGCAGGGCCACCAGTTGTCTCTGGAAGGGGAGACCATTGACACTGGCAGCAGATGACATCCCTAAAGGCAAATATTGTCTTGTGTGTCCATGTGAAATATATGGAGAGATATTTTAGTTCTCCTTTTCCAGGGCTGGTGTGGTTTGCCTTCTAGAAAAGAAGCAATTGTTATCAGTATGTAACACAAGTCTCGAGGATATGATTACATACTTAAGGCATGAAGAATTAGCAATGCTTTCAACAGTCCCCATGGACTAGTTTAGGCCCTTATGACTGATCACCGGGGTTAGAGAGCTGCTTATAATCCTCACATTACATTCCAGAGCAAAGTCATCACTGCACCCTTAGTTTCGTAAGTTTATTATTTGTGACTACAGTGAAGACATACTAATATTAACAAGACAACTGTATACAGATGTGTCATCTAAGACACAGGGGAGTAAAAATGTGTCTCTGTCTCACAATTCATGGGGTAACAGCTGACAATTTGGCAGCAATTTATGTTATTTTAAGATTTCCTAATATCCCTCCTTATATTGTTTCATAGGAATTTGCTTGAATAATCACATGAAAGTAGAAAGCATGCTTTGTAGAATGAGTTATTAAAATCATACTATTAAAACAATCAAAGAGTGTATATCTATCATTAAAAAATCTTGGTGATGTTATTTCTGTAAGAAGAAAAAGAGATCAATGCCTGGGTGAAGAATTCCATGCACAACTGAAAATTTCTGTCTCCGTCTTTGAAATACATGTTTTCTCTTGTGGGGAGGAGTGATATTACAGATTACCTTTACACTTTTCAAACAACTGGTGTTTTAATTCAGAGATGTATTACAGCTTCTCTGCATTATCCTAATAAAGAAAAATCTGGTAAAACAGTCTACGAGCATAGAAAATGAAATAACTGGATGCCATATACCCAAGCAATTTATACAGAGTCTTTGGATAGTTTCTATCTTTTCTACTAACTAGGTCTGCCATTGGGCATGTGTGCTAATCTGATGGTCAATATGATGTGCTTCTTGTGCGTCACAGATTGAGGAACACTGGCCTGAATATTTTGTTGCTGTTTCCCTGCTAATCGCACCAGCGATTTGTTTCCAACTTTGCTTTCTCTATCCTTGACAAATATAATCTACCTACTTTTATATAATTGCCATCTTTCAAAACATCAAAAAAGCCTCACTTTAATATTTTAAGGACCAAAAACATGCTATACTCATTAATATGAGAAAAGAAAGGATATGGCACTGTTAATTGTGAATGTTTGTATCCCAAGCTAGGTCAACTCAGCTATTTTTAACTGTCAGTATGGTTTATTCTTCTAAGCCATGAGTTTACATCACTGTTATAGCTGAGTTTTATTCCAATCAACTGGTAAGCAAAGTTATCATTGCATCATTAATTTTGGAATTGGAGTACTCAAAGCAATAGGGAATTCTAATATTACAAGGACACAATAATATATGGTTACCACAATATAATTAAGAACATTTATCTGGTTCACATATTACACAATGTAGGTAGAAAAATGAGGCAATCTGAATGAATACAGCATGATTAATACGGTGTCCTTGATAAAAAAAATCAATATTTCCTAAAAGCTGAATAAGAAAACGGCTATACTTATTTAGGACTTAATATATGCCTAAAATGGTTCTAAATGCTTTACATGGAGTGATGCATTTAATTCTCTCAGCAACCCCAAGAAGAAGGTTATAATTATTTCCCCCATTTTACTAAGAAATTCAATTTTAAAGAGATTAATTAACTTGCCCAAGATATTAAAACTAATTGATAAAAGAGATGGATTATGAAGGTTTTGAAGGCAGTCTGGCTTCAAAGCTTGCAATCTCAAACACTAAACTATTTTGCTTCTCCAATATGATAGGAAAACATTTATTAAAAGCCAATGCCATCACATAGCTGTTTGTTTACATGCTTTTAAATAAAGATTTTGGATTTGGAAAAGATCTTAATTGTGAAAAGAATCCCTTTTTTATTATAAGAAGATGTAGAATTGGCAATATAGAGTAATGGTTAAGAGACTGAATTCTGAAATCCAAATACCAGTTTAAAACCTGAATCGAGCACTCAAATGGCACTGTAACCTCAGTTAAAGATGTTGCTATTGTTTAATCTCTAAGGTCTTACATTTCTACCTGCAAAAGCAGGGGTAATGATAGCACATTATTAAAATTAATATATGCATATTTACTTCATGTTTGGAGAATTATATGAGGTAATACATGTGAAACAGCACAATACTTGACACAGAGAAAATAAATTTCAACTATTATTTCCATTTTTAAGGTAGTGATGGATATAAAGTTAGATGTTCAATACATTACTTACTTGCCTTTATTTTCTGTTTGTGAATGTACAGCTCTGCCAAGTGGACATCCTTCAACATGAAATCTTTCAATTATTTTAATCTAGCTTAAAAAATAACATCAATAACAAAATATATAATTAAGTATATAATAAAAATTATAAAGATGCAAGGAAGAAATTATGGAAATTAAAATTTAGGGGTGGGGTTAGAAAAAAATCCAAGATTTTCATTTTAACTAAATTTTTACTTAGAAAGGAGATCCATGTCATATTTGATGTAAAATTTTTATAGACTAAACACAGATAAATGAGTTTCTGGATGTTTAAATCCACAAGACTGCAGGAGACTATAAGGATAAGTAAAAGAAAAAAACTTGTGTCAGTGAAATTTGTAATAGGAAAAGTAAAGGATTTTTACTTTGTTTTAACTTGTATATGACATTTTTCTTACTTTCTAGTTGATAGCACATCAACATCCCATCACTTGACGTGTGTTAACATAGTCAAAGAAAGCAATGGATCCCACAACAAACACAACAGATAGACTTAGTAGAAACTGCTTTAATTGAACTCCCTTCATTTTTCTTTTTTTAAATTTCTTTTCTCCCTGATGTCTTAATGCTTCTGGTGATTTACTTCCCAAGATGTCCACTTCATATTATTTTTCTTGGATGTTTGGAATAGAGAACCCTTTCACTGCTGTTGGCTTCACTTCAGTTGAGATGGAATGGTTCCAGTTGTGTAAACAGCTCTTGGTGATCTTCCAACCTTCTTTTCAGTGCCCCATGGAGATGCAGTTGATTAAGCAGGGCATGGTATGGGCAGGTGCTGCACACAATTCCCTCACAGTTCCACCATGTCCCCATAGGCCTCAAGTGTGCTTCTAGTCCTAGTCTTGTCAGGGGTTGGAACAACGAATCATAATTTTCTTTGAGGTGATTTGGGTCATGTATACAGATTACAGATATGATTAAGTTAATAAAGTCCTTTTTCTTCATTTGCACAGCCAAAACCAGTTCTTTTGACAGAGAAGACTAATTGACTAGTTCACATCAGGCCTTTATATGCTCAGAAAGAGGGTCCCAAAGATAAGAGCAGTAAAGCAACTAATAGTGTCAATTAACAAAGATTAGGCTCTGCTTCCTGGAGTTTATCAACTGCAGCAATTTCCATAACTGATGGAATTAGTTTGTTTGTTTGTTTCTTGTTTTTTGATGAGAAGACTGTGTAGATGAGGAAAATTTCCATAACAAAAGAAGTAATTTCCAAGGTGTTTATGCATTAAGATTTTCATCCATGAATAATTGCTTTCATAAATCTTATGAAAAAAGGGTACATTTAAAAATGCGCTTTTAAGAGAGTTTGCTTTTCACTAGCAATTTCAGAAAAGTGAGAATGTTTTCAGCAATGAGTTGATCCTGCAACAGTCATAAGAGTGAGGAACTGGCTATCTATAGAGCTGTAACATTTTATATCCACTTTAATGACATGTTACAAATATATTATCTGTAGATGGTGATAGGCTGTGAATGGCAAATCATGAGTCAATGCATACTCTACCACTGGTCAACTTCTCTAAATAGTATAGTGTTATGCTTCCTCAAAGGTCATTTATTTATTCAGCAAATGTTTACTGATCATTTACTATGCTTTAGTATTTGTTATTAAAGATACAATGAGAATTTTAAAAAGAAGGTATTTTAGAAGACAGAATTTCCAAGTTTTTATCTATA